>NC_050444.1:117630341-118830341 GCF_903995425.1 Onychomys torridus
GGAGAGATGGCAGTCCTGCGAGTGCTTGACTCATCCAGATTCAAACAGAACACGCAGTATGTGATTCAGAGCTCAGACAGGGGTAAGAAAGGGAGAAGCTCACAGCATGGGTGATTCTGTCCTCCCTAAGTTGGTCCTAGTGCCCAGGTAGCTCTCAGAGTGCGAGCGTCTTACCACTCAGAGCTGTGCTAACATTGAAAGCAGCACGTTTTTTCATTGTACGAGCTCTCCAAATGCCAAGGACAACACAAGAGCCAACTCTTCCTACGGGAGAGTAAAACCAGCCCTTGCGAGAGTTAACTCTTGGTTCCCAAAACCACTGTCTAAAAAGCTTGAATTGTTTTGGTTTTTACTAGTTACTTTTCTTGCTGTTGACACATGACCTGACAAGCACACCTGTCTTAGAGTTACTATTGCTGTGATGAAACACCATGACCACTGAAGGAAGTCAGGGCAGGAACTCCAACAGGGCAGGAACCTGGAGGTAGGAGCTGACAGAAGTCATGAAGCTGCTTACTGGCTTGCACAACCTGTTTTCTTACAGAACCCAGGACCACCAGCCCAGGGATGACCCCACCCACAATGGGGTGGGCCTTTCCCTGTCAATCATTAAGAAAATGTTCTACAGGCTTGCCTCCAGCCTGATCTCATGGAGGCATTTTCTTAATTGAGGTTGTCTCCTCTCAGATGACTCTAACTCATGTCAAGTTGATATAAAACCAGCCAGCATAACTGACCCCTTCTCAACTTGACACACAAACACATCACTGTTAAAGCCACCACCTTTCCTTTCTTGTTCATCACCAAGATCACGTATTAATAAAGACATCACGGTATAGCTGGGTGGTGATGGCGTACGTACGCCTTTAATCCCAGCACTCGGGAGGCAGAGGCAGGAATTTGAGGCCAGCCTGATCTACAGAGAAAATTCCAGGGCTACACAGAGAAACTCTGTCTCCAAAAACAAAACGGACCCCCCCCAAAAAAAAAGACATCACAGTATAAAACATTTTATGAACTTAAAAATCCCCATAGCCTTACAAACTCAAACTTTAAATATGCAGTCTTTTTTAAAATCCAAATTCTCTGTAAACCAATGTCTCTTTTTAAGAGTTTAAAGTCTCCCAACTAGGGCCTCCTGTAAAATCAAAAATATATTAAGTGCTTTTTTACTTCAAGAGGGAAGGACCAGGGCATGGCCACAATCTGAACAAAGCAAAATCAAACTCCAATAGTGCAAAATAAATCAGTGTCCAGTATCTGGGATTCACTCATGATCTTTTTGGCTCCTCCAAGGGGCTTAGGTCACTTCTCTGGCTCTGCCCTCCGTGGCTCTGCCCTATGCAGCACACAGCTTGTGTTCTAAGGTTGTTCAGGCTCTATTTCACCTTTGCTGTTCTTGACGGTCGTCCCATGGTACCAACATATCCAAAACTCTGGGTTTCTTGCTGCAACTGGGCTGCACTTTTCACCACTAGCCTCTCCTGGGGTCTCTTCACCGTGGGCAGAGCCATGGAGGGCAGAGCCAGAGAAGTAACCAAACTCTTCATGGTCAAGCTTCAGCTTCTCTGCATGACCCCTTCAGTCCTGGGCCTTCAACTGCTACTGAGGCTGCACCTTCACCAGTGGCCTCTCCTGGTCTCTCACAGTACCGAGCCTCAGCTGCTCTTCATGACCCCTTCATCATGCCTTCAGAACCAGTACCACCTGGGTGGTGACTCTTACACTATCAAGTTTGGTTGCCAGCTCTAGGGACAACCTTGGTTGCCTCTGGAAAACAAGTTTTGGGTGCTCTCAGGAAACACCTCCCAGAAGATGTCACCTCAATGATGCTGATCCCTCATCCATCACTGCTAATTCCTCAGCCCCAGCTGACGGCATCAACTGTCCCAGTAAAACAATGATTTCACTTCAGTGGTGCTGGTCTCTTGTTCATCACCCCTGATTCTTTAGCCCCAGCTTCCAGAACCACAGAATCTTAATTCAAAATAGGAAATAGGCAATGGCCCTGACAGTCTTTAAGTAATTTTTAAACTTCCCTCTGGAACTTCACAAGCCAGGCCTCTGTCATTTGCATTGCTTTCAACATTCTTATCTTCCAAGGTCCCACAGAACAGCTTGCCAAGCTTTGAACACTCAATGGCTCCTCTCATCCAAAGTTCCAAAGTCCTTCCACAATCCTCCCCAAAACAACATAATCAGTCTGTCATAGCAGTACCCTACTAATCCTGGTACTAGTCTGGTATTTCTGTTTTAGTTAGGGTTGCTATTGCTGTGATAAAATACCATGACCAAAAGAAAGATGGAGAGGAAAAGAGTTTATCTGGATTACACTTCCATACTCTAATCCATTATCGAAGGAAGTCAGGACAGGAACTCAAACAGGGCAGGAACCTGAAGGCAGGAGCTGATGCTGCTTACTGACTTGCTCAGTCCGCTTTTTATAAAACCCAGGACCACCTGAATAATAGAGTGGTACCACCCATAACAGGATGGGCCCACCCCCAATCACTAATTAAGAAAATGCCCTACAGGCTTGGCTACAGCCCAATCTTACAGAGGCATTTTCTCAATATCAGAGACTATAGTTGTATTGAGTTGATATAAAAACTAGCCAGCATGCACCCTAAGAAAAGGAAGTTTTATTATGGCTCACAGTTTATGGGTAGAGATCATCATGGTGGGGATGTCCTGGTGGCAGGGATGTCCTGGTGGCAGAGACCTGGGACAGCTGGTTCACAGCGGAACAGCTCTCTGGCTCACCAGAACTTTGTTTTAATTTAGCTCCCTGTCCTGTGCGCTAACCCATTTTGTTTGGACAAAAGGGACCCTGACTGGAAAGACACTGATAACTGAAACCTTGTCTTGATTAGGACCGCATCTCAGAACGTGAATTCTTATCCCACAGTGCTGCAGATACAGCTCTAACAGGAGACGAAAGCCTACAGGATTAAAACCAAACCCAACACCCACATCTCCATCCCTGATACGGGCATATGCTATTTGACCCAGTTTCTGAAACAGAAGGAACCACCCATTCTTATTCAAGTCTTAATTTTGAGGTTGCCAACTGCCATTTCATTTCACAAAAGTCAATTAAGGGATTACAGGAGTTCTTCATAGTTTTGAATTCGATTCCTGAAACATTTGAATAATGTTAGAGACTAGTCAAATCTCTATCTTTAATTACACTTTTACAATATCAATAATAAAACTATTCTGGAAAGAAACACCGTGTATTTAATGACCAATTCATTCTAAAGCTATATAAAATAAGATATAAAGAGAAAGACGTGAGAAACAGTAATATTTATACATTTTAATATGCTTTTGTGTTAATATTCAATATTTTTCCATGAATTGACTACTTAAAAACATTTTATAATCACATTCTAGATAAGTTTCATTTTTCTGCTTCTTTCTCTCCATTGGCTGAAGTTTTCATTTCCCCATGTTCCATTAGACTTAAGTTCTACATTTTATTTCTCGTTTTGGTTTCAAAACCAAACTTACTGTGAACAAATTAGTTTGTTCAAAACAACCTTCAAAGCCAGGCTGCTTTGGGGAACTAGGCAAGAGCCTGTTTCAAATAGTATGACTTATTCGCAGGTAAAACGGATCATCTTGGACATTGTTTTGGTAGCAAGCATTGATTGAAGAGAACTTAAATTAATCTACAAAGCTCGCCAGAAAGAGCTGACAATTGAAATCTCACTGTTGAAGTAAGACTTAAAAATTTTTAATTTGATTCTGGAATTGAAAGGAGCTGAAGATCTTTGTCAAATATGAGTGAATACAAAATGAAATTCAGCATCGCGCTGCGCACCCCACCTCAATCGAGTTATTAAATAGGAGAGCCTGGAGCAGGAGCTGTTCTCTGTTGAAAATGACATGTGGCTTCCTGGAAGACTTAATCTTTAGACTCACTTGACAATGTTCCGATTCCCGTCCTGTGGGGCACACCCTGCCCCTGCCCCAGACTTGTGACTAAATTTACTGAGCTTCAAGGCCACAGCTCTGACTCTGCTTTCCATTCCCCAAGAACAGTAAGATTCATAGTTTTGTACACTGAATCTTAAAATCATTCCAAAAATATACATAGAACAACAAGGTCGATAGAATTTCATTTATAAAGCTTCTTTCTTCCTTCCCAAATATGTAAATGATAAGTTTAAAACTCTCCTTTGGATAGAAACAGGGAACTATTTTATTTTTCCTCTAAAGTCCTTACTCTCAGTGTTTTGATTCTTGTGAGTAAAGAAAAAACAGGGACTCCTGGCTGCTAGATGAGACAGGCCCCTCTGATCTGAGCAATTTATGCAAAAGTGTTAACCAGTTCAACTACAGAAAATCCTGAAACTTTAAAAATCATGTTGGTTTTGATCTGATGATTTAGCAATCTCCACATTTGCTAAACTGCAGAGACCGGGCATGGGGTCAGGCAAAATTTCAACATCTTCTGTACTCCTGGATATAATTAATCTACTTAAACTTTAAATATGAATTGCTTTTCCCTTATTACACAAGTTATAAAAATAAGAGGCCCTGTTTACACAGTTTGCATTTTTATGAAATTTGCAGTTTGAAAAAAAAAGCTTTTTAAAAAGTGGTAATTAATACTTCTCTTTGAATATGCAGTATCTTTAGAATGTTTTTTTTCTGAAATAGTTTCTGAATTTAACCCACTAAACTGAAGCTAGAAGTTTCCTTTAGCTCTAGAGGAAAACATAGTCAGGAGTGAAGAAAAGTAAGTTGTTGTTTTCTTCTGGTTCCATTTAAGGTTCTTGATGTGCGGCACCCCCTTTATGATAACTATCAACATTATATTTAAACTTTATATATTGACAAAATGCACTCTATCTCTGTAAGCATTGTGCCATTCAACAGTACTACTATTAAATTTACATACCACAATTTAAATTACATCCGTTTCAGGAATGAAAAATACTAAAACTCAAGTGTCTAAGTGCCTTACTGGAATGAAGGAACAGTGTACAAATACAATAATTACATTTGAAAACCATTAACAATATTACACCTAGAAGTAAATACTGCAGAACTGATCATCATAGTACTGTGGGGGGGAAATCCCTGCTGGAAGCCAGGACCTTCCAGTTGGTAGACCCCAAGTATAGATACTGGTTTGTTTTCTTCAAACCAGAAAAACCCGTCTCTCATACAACAGTTCTCCAGGACATGGATCTTCCAACTCCTTGCATGAGAGTTTATTAGTTATCTGCCAAGTATTTTCCTGCAAAACAAAACCACAGATCAAAACATTACCCATAAACTCAATGGTATGACGACCTGTTTCTCCTGACCTACCCCTCAGAACCAAACACTGTGTATTTGGGGTGCTATATTCCTATAAGTGGGGGGTTTTCAGGTTTCTTAGTTCCCCACATCCATGGTCACCATTTCTCCTCTGTACACAAACAGTTGGCCAGCAGTCTGGATCCTGCCTAGGTGGGTCAGGGATCCGTCCCTGAATATGGGAAGCTGTTCATATTTATTTCCGACTTAGTTCGTTTGAGAGGGAAAGGGATATAATTAATAATTACATCAGAACAGCAGGTATAAAAACCAGGACTCAGGGGAAGAGGAAAGGGGAGGTGTTAACGTGCTTGCTTATGTGTAGGCTCTGGGACTACCCCAGTAAGCCACTGACAAGGGTAATCAGGAAGGACCAGCTCTCTCTGAGTATCTGTACCTTGGCAGGTGTGTGGGAGTAAGACACAGCTTGTAGGAATTGTTCGCTTCTTCCATCATCTGGTTCCAAGGAGTCAAATTCAGGTCATCAGGCTTGGTGGCAAGTACCTTTATCCACTGATCCATCTCACCAGCTCCAAACTACATATATTCTTGTTTTTTAAAGATATCATTGTCTGTGTATACATAATGTATGTGTGTGTGTGTGTGTGTGTGTGTGTGTGAGAGAGAGAGAGAGAGAGAGAGAGAGAGAGAGAAGAGAGAGAGAGAGAGAATAAAGTAGCATGATGTGGAGGTTTCTAAGTGGACTTCTGGGACCTAATCCAGGGTGCCGAGCTTGTGTGGCAAGTGCGATTAAGCTGTGGAGCCATCTGGCCACAGATACATTAAAGGTTGCTTTTAAAATCAAAAAAGCAGATCTTCTGAGATCTCATATGCCTTAGGCATGTCACACATTTTTATGTTCTTTCTCTTGTTTGTTTGTTTGTTTGTTTGTTTGTTTGTTTTTAATATGTTTTCAGGTAGGAGAGAAAGTCCAACTCAGGTGTATCAATCTTGTTTGGCAACACAGCAGCAGGACGTATCCCACTGACTCCAATATACAGATGAGCCGTTGGGGATGACCACTCAGCCCAGCCTAAGAAACGGACCCAGCCAGAGCTTTGGCTACATAATAAGTCTGAAGGCAGCCTGGGCTACACAAGAAACCAGAGGGAGGGGGAGAGAGGGAGGGAGGGAGGAAGGAAGGAAGGAAGGGAGACAGGTCGGGGTAGGGGAGGGAAACTATACAACAATTTTAAAAGTAAGCAAGTAAGCTGACAGGTGATGTTGCACGCCTGTAATTCTAGCACTGTAGAAGTGGAAGCGAGAGCATCAGATCAGGTCAGCTGTGCTTACACAGCCTGTGCTATATGAGATCCATGTTAAAAAAAAAAAGCAAAACCTAGAAAATAATGACTACCTTATAACATAGATGACTCTCACTGGCATAATGGACCCTCTAAAGATAGTAACCTTGTTATCTGTCCCAGAGTCTTCTAGAATGTTTCCATAGCCAAGTCTAGAGATAAAGTCTATGTTCCCTCCCCTTGATTCCAGAGAGACTCTAACTATCTCAACCCACAGAAGGTGGTAGATATGAGGCAGTATTACCTAAGGCTAGACCATAAAGTCTTGCTCTTTCACCTTGCTCTCAGGATGGTCCTCTCTTAGAAGGAGCCACCACGCTGTACAGAAACCCAAGCAGCTCAGGAAAGACCCACATGCATGAGCAGTAAGCCTGAGTAAGCTGCACTGCTGTAGCTGAGCCGCTCACCAGAGCAGCACACACACTTGTCCACCACATCCCTCTCCTGATCTGTCCATTCCAAAATGGGTAATTCGCTTTCTTCCCATCGCCATGTTCTCCTCATCTCCAAATACATAAGCAACTTATGATGTTAAAGAGCAGGCATGGTGGACACATCTGCAATCCTAGCCTTTGGGAAGTGGGAGAAGAAGATCAAGAAGTCCAAGGCCAGCCTGGGCTACCCAGTGAGCTACAGGACAACCTGGGCTACAAACTGAGACCCTGCCTTCACAAAACAACAAGGATTGGGAGCTGGAGAGATGGCTCAGTAGTTAAGCAAATATATTGCTTTTGCAGAGGACCCAAGTTTGATTCCCAGATATAAATTATGAAAGTTTAATGTCTCCAAAATATAAACTCTTACAAATGACCAAAAAAAAAAGAAAAGGAAAAACATGTAAAAGCTCGAATCAACTAAGGTGAGAGGATAGGGAAGTCACAAAGTTACATTAAAAATCCAAAGTTAAGGAATACCAATGAGTGTTAGGTGTGGTGGCTCATGCCTTTCATCCCAGCACTCAGGAGGCAGAGGCAGGAAGATCTCTGAGTTCAAGACCAGCCTGGTCTACACTGCTGTTCCAGAATAGCCAGGGCTGTTACACAGAGAAACCCTATCTTGAAAAACAAAAGAGGAGGGTTGGAGATTTATCTCAGTGGTAGGGCACTTGCCTAGCAAGAGCAAGGCAGACAGAGCCCCAACTGGCCATCTCTCCACATCAAATGAAGCTTCTAGTACCAGGAATGGGTTACATCTAATCAAGTTCTTGTCCAAGGGTGTCCCATGGGAACCCCCAAACAGCCCAGGCAATTGCCAAGGTGAGGTGATTCTCTGTGAATTGACGGTAAGGGTCTGTAGCTGAAGACAGTGCCTATATGACTTATTGGGCACAGAGAGGTTGAGCTGGTGCTCCCCTAGAGCCTTCACCCCCCTGGACTGGTGTTCATGGTACTGGAAAGTACTCTGCATGCTACCAAAGAAGAAAGGTAAACTCCAAGCCAGTTACAAACCCTTCCATCTACAATGGTGACCTGCCTGCAAGATACATGGGTGCAGTAGTGGTACAAGCCTGTGGGAGTAACCAACCACCATCTGATTCGCCTAAAGGCCCACCCCGTGAGATGGAGCCCACACCCAACACTGCTTGAGTGGCCAAGAGCCTGAGATGAGATAGGCCAGGGGAAAAACCAAATACTCCTCTTCTGCTAAAGGAACACAGCAATACTGTGACTCCTAAGGACATTCTGTTGCACTCATAGATCCCGGCTTTGCTCAACCATCATCAGAGAGGCTTCCTCCTGCAGCAGACCGGCAGCCAGACAATATGCAGAGTGACAGACCTTGGAACACTCAGCCCTAAAAGGGATGTCTCCACCAAATCCCTCCTCTCAGGGCTCTGGGAACTCTGAGGAAAAGGAGGCAGAGAGAGTGTAAGAGCCAGAGGGGATGGAGGGCACCAAGGAAACAGGCCTTCTAGACTCCACATGAACTCCCAGAGACAGGCAGCATGCACAGGGCCTGCCCAGGTCTGCACCAGGTGCTCCTAAGGAGAAAGAAAAAGGAAACAAAACAAAACTCCCTTTTCTTGACCCAGACACCATCTCCAACAGATAGGCACTTGCTATCTGATGAAAACTTTGTTTTCCCCAAGGGACTTTTCATTGGAGAAACAAGCTTCTCTTAAGGGCTGACCCCATGCCCAGCAGTAGATGGCTAACACAAAACTAACTCAACAGCATCTTTGGAGGGTTTTGTCTTTTAATGGTAAGTCAGGGCATTTTTTTAACTTAAGAGGTCCTTTGCATATATACAATGGCTTCTAGTATTTTGTTTTCAGGGGATGCCTGGGTGTGCGAACAGGTGTGTCTCTGCATCTAAATGAGTTTCTGGTGCTTTTTCGTCCGCTCCTTTTCTGGTTGATGTGTTCTACTCTGATTTGTTCGGTTTGTTTCATCTTAGTATTATTTTATTATTCCTTAGATGCCTGATTGTTTTCAAAAGAGAGACAGAAAGGGTGCAGATGCCAGGGTGCAGAGAGTGGGGAGGAACTGGGAGGAATAAGGGGAGGGGAAACCGCAATCAGAATATGTTGTCTGAAAAAAATCTATTTTCAGTAAAGGAAAAAAAAGGTAAACAACAACAAAAAAGATTTGAATAATTTAATCCGTGATTGTGAGCTGGCATGTCCAAAGGCTGGGAACTTGGGCAAGGTGGCTGCTATAGTCCTGAGCTGGTGTCTTTATCAGGAAGCTGGAGGTTTGGCTGTTAACGCCTTCACTACTTGAATGAGGCCCACCCACTGCACGGAAGGGATCCTTTTCTGAAGTCAGCCGGTGGGAGATACTAACCACGAGTATAAAATACTTCTTAGCAACACTGGGTTCATGTTGGCCCAAATCACTGACTGTTGTAGCTAAACTGACACCTGAAATTAGCAGTTGCAGTGCCCCCCTATTAACAGGATATGAATAAGACCACAGAGAGGCACCGTTTTATATCACAGATTGACAACACCTTAGTCTCAGGTAACACCGAGCACTGAAAGAATGTGGCTCAGCAGGACCTACACATCCTGTGGATGAGGATGTAGCTGGCACCCCATTCTTCCACACAAGTTTTCAGTTTCTCGTGAAGTTAATCACTTACAGCTGGCCGTGTTGACATAAGCTGTGAATCCCAGCACTTGGAAGGCAGAGGCAGGAGGATTGCTGCCAGCTATCAACCAACCTAGTCTATGTAGCAAGTCCCAGGTCAACCAGGGCTGTGTAGTGAGACCCTGTGTCACACTCCTGCAGGCAGGCAAGCAGGCAGACAGGCAAGCAGGCATGCAGACAGATAGGCATGCATGCATGCAGGCAAGCAGGCATGCAGACAGACAGGCATGCATGCATGCAGGCAAGCAGGCAGGCAGGCAGGCAGACAGGCAGGCAGGTACACAGAGTTCTCTCCTGTAGGACCTCTATTGTGTGAATGCCAGTAGATGTGTAGTATTTACAAGAATGTAATAGTTCATCAAAGTATAAAGAGTAAAGTAACAGTCTAGAAACAAACTAGGCATTAGAAATGGAGTACCAAGTTTCCACATCGAGGCCCAGGTGATCTTAAAAAGTATAACATGATGTCGCTTGTAAAAGCCCATCATAGTACACGGTAACCAATTGTTTGGGCCTGTGAGAGACACCTATGGGAAGGGGAAGAGGACGGTCTAGATTTGCTTTATAGATAATATTGGTATTTTTCCAGTTGCTTACAATTTAAAGTGACACATTTGTTCTCTTTATGTTATTTTTACACGTGTGTGTGTGTGTGTGTGTGTGTGTGTGTGTGTGTGTGTGTATGTGGAGGTCATAGGATAACCTGCCGGAGTTGGTCCTCTCCTTCCATCATATGAGTCCTAGGGATTAAGCTCAGGTTGTCAAGCTTGGCAGCAAGTGCTCTTACCTATTGAGACATCTCGCAGGCCCTTATCCTCTTCTTTTAATCCAAATTAGTGGGATATAAAAATAGTGTACTTTATTGTGGTATGCTTCAATCTGTGAAAGCCTTTCTTTAAGAAATTATTGATTTGTGTTTGTGTACCACGATGTGCATGTGGAGGTCAGAAGACAACTTTTGGGAGTCAGTTTCTCACCTTCCACACATTGATCTCTGATCCTCAGGCTTGGTGGTAGGCATCTTTATTATTCAGCCATCTTGCTGGCCCAAAGGCCTTTCTTGAAACAATTGAGGCAAACAAAATTACACCCAAGAAGAGCTTAGGAAACCTGCACTTTTGGCTTGTGTCATCCAGGTGGGAGGCATGCAGAGCAGCTATGGTTGGTTGGTGAGACACCATGACCTTGGCAACTCTTATAAAGGAAAAACATTTAATTGGGGTGTCTCACTTACAGTTCAGGGGTGTTGTGAGAGAATCTTTTTGTACACTGTGGAGGTGTGTCTCTGCCAAGGCACCTTCTGATTGGTTTAATAAAGAGCTGAACGGCTAATAGCTAGGCAGGAGAGGATAGGCCATACTTTGAGGCAGAGATAGGAACTCTGGAAGAAGAGAGATGGAATTTACCAGCGAGATGTGGAGTAATTTGGATGTAGGTGTGGAGGAGCGTTAATGATCCACATGGAAGAGCATAGATTAATATAAATGGGCTAATTTAAGTTATAAGAGCTGGTTGGGAACAAGCCTAAGCTAAGGCCAAGCTTTCATAATTAATAAGAAAGTCTGCATGTCATTGTTTGGGAGCTGGCAGTCCAAAGAAAGACCTGTTGCACAGAGGTTCAGTCCATTATCATCATGGTGGCACGTGGCGGCTTACAGGCAGGCGTGGTGCTGGAGTAGTAACTGTGAGTCCTGCATCTTGCATGCAACAGGAAGTTGACTGAGACGCTGGCTGGTATCTTGAGCATAGGAAACTTCAAAGTCCACCCCCATAGTGACACACTTCCTCCAAAAGGCCAGACCCACTCCAACAAAGCTACACCTCCTAATAGTGCCCCTCCCTATGAGCCAGTTACATTCAAACCGCCACAGTTGGTGAGGGTGCGATTGGCTGCCTGCTGTAACCAAAGCTGTTTGTCCTCTGCTGAAGACTTTTTATGAGGCTTTCGGAAAGCTTTTGGGCATGTTAGTGAATCTGGCCTGAGCACACTGACATCAACCAAAAATGTCAGGTTGACACACTCCTTTTCTGTAAGGAATTTGTGTCACTGAGCAGAGTGCTTTCAAAGTGTATGTGAGGAGGAAACGCCCACAGCTGGGATAGCTCCCCGACGCTCTCAGTTCAGTTCCTTAGTCTGTGTGGCAGAGCCTAGGGAAGTTTGGCGAATGCTTCCTAGGACTAGTTCTGAAATTTCTCCTTTGGTCTCCTTGCTGAGGCACAGAGGGGGATCACCACTAGGGCGAAGAGAAAGGTCATTGGTTCTTTCTCTCTTGGAAGCTTTGTAGGGCTTCCCGGTAGCAGGCAGCACCCCATGCCTCATACACAGAAGAGCTGTGATTAGAAGTGCAGATGTTGTGAAAATAACATCTCTAAGTTGCAGAATGCATCTTTGGTCCTGAAGCTTTCCTTAGGTAATTCCCTCAGCCAGAGGGACGGCAGGGCATGCCGTTTGTTTACAGATACTTGATAACGTGGTGAGTGGTATCGCTTTTCTTTATCTAGCACTGGACAGCTGCTCACCAGCCAGAAAGACTAGAGTCGGTGCCACCCGAAGAACACACTTGACCCTCCAATAAAGCCTTCCCTGTGAAGCGCTGTTAAGTTAGTCGGTTGGCAAGATGTGTGCTTGTGCAATGGAGAAGTTAGGTTTATCCTAGGACCACAGCTGAAGTTTTCCTAAGTCTGAGAAAACACTGAACATTAAGATAAACCGCACTAGCATCTGAACTGCTCTAGCCAGCAACTGTTTCCAAAACGGACGTGTATTTTCAGGCATTTATAACAAGCTTACTAACAGTCCGTACAAGATGCTCAACTTCACCTGTCTGTTTTGTGTGACCAATGATTGTTGTATTTTCACCCAGTTTATGTTCTTAGAATTGCCTATTAGAGCCATACTCCTCTTTCCCTTTTGTGCTGGATTCAAAGGTAAATTTCAAAAAAAAAATTTTTAAGATCTTGAAATTTTATATAGTTTGGTATTTTGCCTACACGTCTATTTGTCTGTATATCGTGTATGTGCCTGGTGCCCACAGAGGACAGAAGAGGGCGTCTGAACCCTTAGAACTAGATAGTTATGAGCTGCCATGTAGGTGCTAGGATCCAAGTCACGAAGAACCTCAAGCCATCTCACAGCCCTAGGGAAACTTTCTAATGTGTGGCCATTCTGGTTTTTTTTTCTTCCTTTTCTAGGTTGCTCTTAAATATAAAAATTATAATTGTAATCATTTTAACTATTAATGGTTACTTGAAGATGTACTTGGGTTTTTTGTTTTGTTTTGTTTTGTTTTTTGTTTGTTTGGGTTTTTTTGACAGGGTTTTTCCATGTAGTTTTGGTACTTGTCCTGGATCTAGCTCTGTAGACCAGGCGGCCTTGAACTCACAGATATCTGCCTGGCTCTGCCTCCCAGGATTAAAGGCATGTGCCACTGCTGCCCTGCTGATGTACTCCTTTAAAATACTGGACGGAATGAGGGTGTGTTTCCTGGAACCTTTGAGGATCCACACTCAACTTGTTGATGTTACTCACTGAGTTCCTGCTCACCTCTTTTTTTTTTTAAGCATACATATTATATTTTGCATATTCATCTGAGTGTATAATGTGTGTGTCGTGTGTGTCTGTGTACACCCAAATTCATGTGTAGAGGCCCAAAGTTGGTATCAGGTGCCCTCCTTTATCCCCCTCTACTCAATTTATCAAGACAGGGTCTCTCATCTCTTGCTGAACCAGACTTTGCCCATCTAGCTTGTCAGTTTGCCCCAGGGATCCTATCTCTGCTTCCTGAGTGCTGGAATTAAAGTTGGCTCCACCTCCCCATCTTTTATGTGGGTTCTGGGGATTCAAACTCTGGTCCTCACAATGACCTGACAAACACTTTATCCATGGAGTCATCCCCTTAGCCTGTGGTTTTCTGGTTTTTGTAAGTAAGTCTAGTACCTTCCACCCACTAAAAGCTAGATGAGAACTAATGGTGATATTTGGAGTAATAATAACTTACCAGTTAAACACTTAAGTACTGATACCTGTGTTCTCGTCACATGCATTTGTTACTCTAGTGTGGAGTCAAAATCCCACCTGTGTGATCATCTTGAGTGCTTCGTATCTGTTAAGAATTGTGTGATTTGTGCCCACCCAGGGACACCACCCTGGTCAGAATTACACAGTAAGATCCTGTCTCAAAAAAGTATGCAGAAATTTTTCAGTACCACGTGCTAATTCAAACCAAATCCTATTCACTTTAGTGTGTATTCGCATGCCTACCTCATGCAAAGTGATGCAGACAGAATATAAAAATAGAAAATAAGTTCGTACATCATATGCTGTGAGGTCGGAGAGGAGCCAACTTCAACCTGTACTGTTTCTGTTACATCAATTATTTTTATAAACTCATTTAATTTAAATTTAGTTTGTAAGTTAAAAATCTACAATTTATTTATCACAGTATGTCCACTATACATTTGGTTTTTTCCTCCACGTTCGGTACAAGCATTTACAAGTATATTTCCTGCCTAAACTGCAGCATGCAGAATAATTTAATATATATTTATTTCCGCAAGATAGGCATAGATCAGGACATGATGGCGATTGGCATATGAAGGCACTTTCTGGGAGATTGTCAGGAAAAGCTTCCTCAAGCCTTGGAGGTGGGATTTCAGGGTGACCTTAGGTGGCCTGCGCAGCTTTAGTGACTAGTTTACCCATGCTACATCCAGTGCATGTGTGAGCCGAAGTGTAGGGTGGGGTGCAAGTTCACGTGGGTTGTAAGTGCTCAGTTTTAGAGTATATGGGGTGTCGGGAGCTGGCAGTGTGGAGGGGAGCATGCCAGGGACAGGGCATGGCAGTGTGGCGGGGGAGCGTGGCAGGCAAGCACTAACTAAACTGATGGACTTACTGAGTTTTCATGGCTTTGTGTCTTCCAGGAGGTTCACGAGTTACTGCAGGACTATGAGCTAAAGTACTGCTATGTGGACAGGAATAAACGAACAGGTGAGCGTCGTTCCAGGCACTTCATCTTCCTGTGATTCTGCAGGAAGTTACTGTAGAGCAGGAAAGCTTGCTGTCTTCTCAGCTCTCTCCTTCTGGTGCTGGGGATTGAACTTGGGGCCTTTACAGGTGCTGGCAAGCATCCCGCCACTGAGCTCTGTTCCCTGCCAGCTATGGAGTTCCTACGTGTGAAATTCTGTCAGTGTGACTCACCGGTTACTTTCTGAGGGCAGTAGTAATGTCCCGAACTTCAACTGGTAAACAAATACAGTGTGACTGGAGGTTTGATTTTTAACAGTGAATGTTGAATGTTAGGTTTCTTCGGGAGGCGTAGTGTGCTTCCATCTAATAATGTTATTGGGCTCTGCGAACACACACTGTGTGTAGCCTGATCTTTAGTTGGAAAAATTAGGAAAAATTGTTTAGTTTTTCTTAGTACTAGTTTTACATCTGTGAGATCAAACTCTGTTCTTTTATGGGTGTACGATATATAAATGTGAGCACTTTTTTAGATGATAATCTGCAGCATGGATGATGGTAAAACTGCTGTTTACATGTGTATTCCAGTGCAGATCGTTTATCTCGAGAGCTGGGTACAGCTTGGTTGGAGTATTTGCCTAGCTTGTGCAGGTACATGGGTTTGATCCCAGCATTTCCCCCAGAGAGTATAGGAAAGCCTTCATGTTTATTGCTGAATTAAAAATACCCCACATAAAAAATCCTCAAAACCAAAGCCAGCAAAAGCCTCCCAAATGCCGAGGAACTCTGGTTCCCAGCACTCCGACTGCATTCCCCTTCTAGAGGAAGCACTTACTAATCTGTGTCCAGTCTGTGAAGTAGGGCACGATCATACCTAGATTGTTCCGGTTCTTTGGGGCATGACATACTCCTTTGTTGTCCCTCCTGGGGTCATGAGAGGACAGATATGTCTTCTCATAAATAAAACGATAGTGGATATAGCATGTGTTCCTTTAGGTGGAGATTTGGTGCCGGCATGTGGCTTAAGGCCCTTAGACTAGATTACTTGACTCAATTCGATTGGTCTCACAGCCCCTCCCACTTCCTCTTTGGGACACCCCACATATGTAACTCTCAGTTGAGTGTCTTATCTCCCCAATTGCAACGTCAGCTCAGTGTTGAACAACAGTGCTCTTCCAGCACCTAATCTGTAACTAGACATGCTACTGAATAAGTAAGAAGGCCTCGATTGTCTCAGGGCAGGGGGTAGAGTGAGGGGATTCAGTGGCTTGGAGCTTCTGGGTGTTTGAATTGGAGTCTCATAAGTATTCTACCAGGAAGACCCTAGAGATTGCTGTCTTTCAATTGTGAGCAGAGGAAGATATAGAAAGGAAGTGGAAGGCGGAGGCAGACAGGTGTGTAGACTGGGAAAGAGTGCACAGACTAGTACATAGGGAACATAAAAGGATGGTCAGCAACTTCAAGTCCCCAGCACTGCAGCATAAACTCACAATTTTATGGGCTAATATAAACCATACCTCGTATTTAACAAGCTGTTGTGTGTTTTAGGAAAAAGGAGAGTTAAGTGATGTTCTTTGGCCGCCTGGTTGGGTTGGGGAGGCCTAGAACTGTAATGGGTATGTCTGAGGGAGTATCTAATTGGTTTAACTGAGGTAGCACATTGCATGGCTGGGGGGTCCTGGACTGTGTACAAAGGAGAAAGTGAGCTGAGCACCAGCTTTTGTGACCCTCTGCTTCCTGACTGGATGTTGTGTAACCTGCTGCCGCAGGTCCCTGCCACCAGGACATCCCCACCATGATGATCTCTACCCATAAACTGTGAGCCATAATAAAACTTGCTTTCCTTAGGGTGCATGCTGGCTAGTCTTATATCAACTTGATACAACTATAGTCATCTGAGAGGAGAGAACCTCTACTGAGAAGATTGGGCTGTAGGCAAGCCTGTAGGGCATTTTCTTAATTAGTGATTGGGGGTGGGCCCATCCTGTTATGGGTGGTACCCCCTCATTATGCAGGTGGTCCTGGGTTCTATAAAAAAAGCAGACTGAGCAAGCCAGTAAGCAGCACCCCTCATCTGTTTCCTGCCTTCTCCTGCAGCTGTTTAAAACCTGTACTTGTGGGTGGGGGTGGCGGCGAGCACGCTTTTAATTCCAGCACTGGGGAGGCAGAGGCAGATGAGATGGATCTCTGTGAGTTTGGAGCCAGCCTGGCTTACAAAACAAGTTCCAGGGCAGCCAAGGCTACACAGAGAGACACTGTCTCAAAAAACAAAAAACAACAAATAAACAGGAAAAACCCCAACCTGTACTTGTGATTTGTGCAAGTCTTTGTCTGTCTATGTCAGATAGTCACGGTTCCAGTCGGCCATCTTCCCCTCACTTCCTTTCTTCTCACGTACTTAACACCCAAGATGTACATGGTCAGAGATTTGAAGACTATCCTTCCCTGTTCACAGGAAGGACCAGGCCTCTTCTTGGCCATGTTGGGCTCCTGACTGTGTCCCCAGTCGGGGGCTCTTGATCATTCCGTTTTCACAAATATCTTGTCCTTTTCATAAGCAAAACCATAGGTGGCTGCCTTCACAACTACTGTTTCTTTAACTGGGTCCATTGTCGCCAGCTCCTAACCTTCCGTCTCCTCTCAACCTAATGCAGGATAGTGTCCATCTCCTCCTTCAAGCAAGTTGCTCTCACTGAGGGATTTCTCTGTGTGTATACCTGGTCATATGTGTCCATGTGTGAGCATGCGTGTGGAGGTCAAAGGTTGGCAACAGGCATCTTCCTCAATCCTCAGTCATTCTCCATCTTCTTTTTTGAGACAGGATCTCTCACTGACCCTGGACCTTGCCCAATGAGCTAGAATGCTTGGTCAGCAAGCCCTGTGGTATCCCACCTTCCTCCTTCCCAGCACTGGGGTTACAGGTGTATGCCATTGTGCCTAGCCTTTCTTGGTCTTCATATTTACATGACAGGCACATGACTGCCCAGACCATCTTGCCAGCCCCAACAGGGGTTTCTTAATATTCAGCTCTGTTAACTACTCTCTAGTGTTTGGTTGTGAGATCTCTGCATCATGTAAACTTTCTTCTACCATGACCCGGCACACCGTTCTTTCTTCCTGTCCTCTCTTGCCCCTGAGGGATGGCATCAGTGGGTTCTGTATTCAGTTTTCTCGCTTTCTTTCTCTCATAGACTCCAGTTACTACTTATTAATGATAAGTTTCATGCATATATTGGTGAATCAGTAAATCTATATTTCCAGCGATTGAAAAGAATTAAGACAATTACCTACTGCCGTGTTAAATCAATAGCTGAGTTCCAGCATTTCTAAGGAAAATTGCTTTTCTCTTGCACTCACTTTTCAATGTTCTATAATAACCAGATAGGGCATAAAACAAACTGTGAACCACAGACCCAGTTATTCCTCACTGACCTCCTTCAGCAATGCCCCAAATACGGCTGTTGCTCCTCACCTGTGAGAGCAGACTAATGCTCTCCGTGGTCATTTGTCTTTTCCTTCTAGTCCATGGGGCACAGCATGATCCCTGTCCCTTAGGCTGGATTATGCTACTCTCCCTTCTGTACTGAACATATGTCTCAGTGTGACCTCTGAGACCTTCATGAGCAGGAGGCAGAAATAGTGAGAATGCTTCAATTTTTTAATCTTAAAAGTAAGTTGTGGGGCTGGAGAGATGGCTCAGAGGTTAAGTACTGCTTACTCTTCCAAAGGTCCTGAGTTCAGTTCCCAGCAACCACATGGTGGCTCATAACCATCTGTACTGAGATCTGGCGCCCTCTTCTGGCCTGCAGGGATACGTGCAGACAGAACACTGAATACATAATAAATAAATAAATCTTTTTTTTTTTTTTTTAAGTAAGTTGTTATGTGCCAGGCCGTGGTGGTGCACACCTTTAATCCCAGCACTCAGGAGGTAGAGGCAGGCAGATCTCTGTGAGTTCGAGTCCAGCCTGGTCTACAGAGCAAGTTCCAGGAAAGGCGCAAAACTACACAGAGAAACCCTGTATCAAAAAACCAAAAAAAAAAAAAAAAAGTAAGTTGTTATGGATAGTGTTTTTTGTGGGCTCTTGGTGCATATCTTTTACCATGTTTCTGAAATCTGAATGAAAAAAAAACAAGCAGGCACCACAAAAAAAAAGTAAAGTATTTCTGTAACGATTGAGATAGACATGTGACTTATACTCAAGCTGACTGATAATGTCTTATTTTGCTTCCATGACCAAAAGCAAACATGGGGAGGGAAAGGTTTCTTTGGCTTACCACTTACCGTCCATCACTGAGGGAAATCAGGGCAGGAACCTGGAGGCAGGAACCTGGAGGCAGGAACCTGGAGGCAGGAACCGAAGTAGAAGGCATGAATATTGCTGTTAATGGCTTGCCCAGCCCACTTTCTTATACACACAGGAGGACCACCTGCCCAGAGGGCTGGGCCCTCCCATATAAATCACTAATTGAGAAGATGCCCTGCAGACTTGCCTACAGACCTATAAGATGGAGGTGTCTTCTTAATAGAGGTTCCTTTTCTCAGAAGACTCCAGATTGTATCGAGCCGACAGAATAGCACACAGATGGGAAATCACAGTGATAGATTTGTTTTATGGAAGCCATTCTTTTAATGAACATTTTTAATGTAAAAATTAATTGGTTTCATTGTGACATCTCCTTACATGTGTCATTGTGTTTTGCTCATCTTGTACATCTGTTCACGTCCCCCCATCATGGGTCCCCCCCACAGTCCCTGCCTCTGCTTTCCTTTCATTCATTCATGTGTGTTTAAATCTAGATTCTCCATCTGGAAGAAGAATGCCATGTCTTTCTTTCTCTTCCCTTCTCTCCCTTCTTCCGCCCTCTTCAGTGCCGCCTCCCATCGTCCCTTCTCTGCTCATTTCACGTTATTTTGCTATAACCCTAGTTGGTCATAGCCTTCTTCCAGAGGCATTATTTAATTTGATTTAGTAATAATTATATTTGACACACCTTTGCAGATGTCCCCAGAAGTGGCAGGCACTTAATTTTTTAAAACACGATCACTACTTAATTTTGGAATTAAGGCGACACTGACCTCACCATCATCAGATGGTTTCAGCACCTTCTGGAGTTTTTCTATCTCAAGATCACCTTGTGTCGTGAAAGGCTGTCTGCTCTTCTCTGTGAAGCCAGGTGAACCACTCCTTGGACCAGAGGGGCCATCGATCACCTCTGAGCTCCATCTGTGGATGTTTTTGTTTGTTCCTCTTCTTCCAGAGATGGAGGTTTGTCCGTCCGTCTGTTTCCAGCATTTGAGGCGTACAGAGTTATAAGTGCTTAGCTTTTGAAGATGTTGCGCTTTCCTCCTTTTCATTCTGGGTAATTTGCATTTTCTGTTCTGTCTTCACAGCCTTAGGAAAGAGTATTTTTATTTTGTCCTTTCAAGGTAACAGCTTTTGTTTTGTTCATTGTTTCTAAATTTTCCTCTCTTGCTTATTTCTGCCTTTATAATTTTCCTATTTCTGCTTAGCATTTACTTTTCCCCTCTTTTTGTTGATAGTGGGGGTGGTAAGATTATTTTTCCTGTCCTTATTGATGTCAATGCTTAATTCTTACTTTCTGGATTTTTCGTTTGTTTGCTTGTTTGTGTTTTGTGCTGGGAACTGAACTCAGGGTCTTATATATGATAGGTACTCAGCCACTGAGTTACATCCCAAGCCCATAGGGTTTTTTTGTTTGTTTGTTTTGTTTTTTTCTTACTTTATGGTAAGTACATTTATAGGCTGGTATAATAGTGTGGTAAGCCCAGCATTGGGAAGGGTGAAGCAGGAGAATTGCATTGAGTGCAGGGCCACCCTGGGCTACATAGTGAATTCCAGACAAGCCAGAGCTGTATAATAAGACTGTCTGAAAAAACATAATGAATAAATAATAAAGATAAGCACATTTGCAGGTTTCCTTCCAACAAATACCTAACTAATGTCACAAAGCTTGAGGTGTGGGTGTTTGAATTGTTCGTTGTTTTTTTTTTTTTTTTTTTTTAATTAAAAAGATTATTTTACTTTATACATATGAAGGTTTTGCTCTCATGTATGTAGGTGGCCCACGAGCATGCCTGGTCCCCACAGAAGCCAGAAGAGGGAGTCAGATTCTCTGGAACTGGAGTTTCAGACAGTTGTGAGCTGCCATCTGGATGGGAATCAAACCTGGGTCCTCTGGGAGAGCAGCCAGTGCTCCTAACCACTGAGCTATCTCTCCAGCCCCCATTGGTTTGCTCTTTTTGGTTTGCATACAAAGAAACAATTTAACTGTGACATTTTCATATGTATCTATCATTATATTGTTCTTATTTGCCCCCATGAGCCCTCTTCCTTTATATTGGCTCTGCTTCCTTCCGCAAATAGCTGTTATTCTGGTGTGTGTGTGTGTCTTTCTGTCTGTCTGTCTGTCTGTGTTTCTGTGTGTGTGTGTGTGTGTCTCTCTGTGTGTGTCTGTGTCTCTGTGTGTGTGTGTGTGTCTTTCTGTCTGTCTGTATCTGTGTGTGTCTCCATCTCCATGTATATACACATATCCCATCATCCTCTCTTGTTTCCTTCCTCACTCTTTAGAACTTCCTCCCTCTTATAGTCCCCTTTGACTTTCATGTCATATATATGTTTAATGTATACATACATATTTCGGTCACAATTCCGAATGAGAGGAAATATGTGATTGATATTTACCTGAATCTGGCTTATTTCCCTTAGCAAAGTCAGCTCCAGTTCTGTTTTCCTGAAAATGTCATGATTTCATTCTTTATAACTTAGTGATATTGCATTATGTGTATGTACCACATTCTCCTTGTCCATCCGTCTGTTGGGTATCTAGGTTTGTGTCATAACTTAGCTGTTGTGACCAGAAGAGCCAGCCTGGATGTGCAAGTGTCTCTGTGGTGTGTTGACTTGGAGCCCTTCAGGCATACACCCAGGAGTGGTAGAGCTGGGGCGTACACTACTTCTATTTTTAGGGTTTTGAGGAGCTTCTGTATATACAGATGTCCAGTGTGGCTTCCTGAGTTCACCCCACCCCCAGCAGTGACTAAGAACGGGTTCTCTTCTCAGACATCCTCACTAGCAGTGGCAAAAGTCTAAAGTCAGTTTTAATTTACACGATGGCCAAAGATACTAAGCACTTAAAAAAATTCATTGACCATTTTTATTGTTTCCTTTGATAACTGTCTATTCAAATCAATTAGCCCATTTACTGATTGGAAATTCCTTTCCAGAAACTTCTTCCCTCTGCCTATACTGTATCTTTTCTCTTTTCCCCTAACAGTTTCTAAGTTTCAGGTCTCATGTTAAGGCTCTGAATCCATTTTGAGTTGGTTTTTGTGCTGAGATAAAGATAAGGATGTCGCTTCATTCTAGTGCATGTGGCTATCCAGTTTTCCCAGCACTGTTGGCTGTTTCTCCCCCACCCCTTGGTTTTGGTTTCAGGACAATGCTGACTTCATAGGAGAGTCTGGCAGTGTTCTTTCCCGTTCTGTTTCATGGGACAGTTCGAGGAGCACCTGTGTTAGCTGGCTTAGTGGACTTCAGCGGTCATTCAATCCAGTCCTGAGCTTTTCTGTTAAGAAACTTTATATTACTAGTGTTTCATTATTATTACATAGTGCTCTTTTATGATCTGTCTCTGTTGCTTATATTCTATTTTATCCTCTTGACAGGTAGTAGATGTCTAGGGATTTATACATTTTCTTATATTTACCAGGTTTTTAAATATAAAATTTAAAAATATTCCAAGGCAGTGGTGGTACACACCTTTAGTCCCAGCTCTTAGGAGGCAGAGGTGGGTGAATCTCTGACTTCCAGGCCAGCCAGCCTGGTCTACAGAACAAATTCCAGGACAGCCAGGACGGACAGAAAAACCCTGTCTTGAAAAACAAAAGAAAAAAAAATTCCTTAGTGATTCTCTGTATTCCACTGGATTCATTGTAATCTCCAAATATTTACCTTTAATTTTGTTTACTGGGCCTTTTCCCTCCTATTTTCTTAGTTTGGTTTGGTGTTTGTCAATCACATTTACTTTTTCAAAGACTCTACTCTTCTCTATCTGTTCTTCCTGAAGCCTCTAATCAGTGAAATCCGTTCATTCATTTCTGGTCATTATCCTGGGATCTACTGCTTTGGGGTTTACTTTGTTCTGTTTTTTTTTTTTTTTTTTCCTAAGACCTTGAGGTACATTATCCTATCATCTGACTGAGGCACAGAATCCTATCTAATGGATCCGCTATTTTCCAGTGTAAAGATTTCTAGCTATAAATGTTTCTAGCTGTAACCCAACGACTCTGGGAAGTTATGTTCCTGTTTTCACTTTTTTCTAGAAACTTCTAAATTTACTTTCTGATTTTTTTTTTTTTTTTTTGGTCATTGACCAGGTTCTATTTATTCAAGCTGTCCAGGCTCCAAGGATTGGTGTAGTGTCTGTGTCACCTCTCACTGTTGATTTCTAGCTTGATTTTACTACGATATGAAACCCAAGAAATTATTTCAGTTCGTTTGTATTTGGTAAAGATGGCTTTGTGGTCCAGAATGTGGTCTTAGAGAACACTTTTCATGGACTGCTGAGAAGAAAGTCGCTTTAGCTGTTGAATTGACTGTTCTCTAGATCTGCTAAGCCCATTTGGTCTGTGGTATAGTTTAACTCCAGGGTTTCTCCCATGGCTTTTCAGTTAGAATGACCCCCTAAAGATAAGAGTGGGGGAGCCGGGCAGTGGTGGTGCACGCCTTTAATCCCAGCACGCAGGAGGCAGGGCCTGGGCTACCAAGTGAGTTCCAGTGAAGGCACAAAGCTACACAGAGAAACCCTGTCTCAAAAAACAAAAAACAAAAAACAAAAACAAAACAAAAATAAGAGCGGGGTTCTGAAATCCCACACTGTTATTGCATCAGGTCCTATCTGATCTCTCATAAAACTGGGAGTCTCAGTGTAGGATGCATATGTATTTGCCATTATCTGGATGAATTGTTTTTATTAGTGTGTAGTGGCTATTCTTATTTTGGTTTTCAGTCATTGTATCAGGCATTACAATAACTCTGCTGGCTCATCTTCCACTTCATTTCTTCAGCTTTTGACTCAGTCTGCTGGTGTCTTTGCCAGAGAGGTGTGTTTCTTGGTGACAACAGCTAGTTGGGTCTTGTTTTGCATCAGTCAGCTAATCCACATGTCATTATGATGAGTTGAGGCTATCTGCATTCCAGGCTATTATTGAGAGATGTAATTCCGTTGGTTGGGCTATTCTTTTCTTTCTCCCTGTGAAAGTACGCTTGGCTAGTTGGCTTGTGCTGGGCATGAGGCATCTCTTCCTAACTCCTGTAGTGAAATTTACCCTCTCCTGAGCCCTCATGATTGAGACTTCCTTCATCTTCTGTGTATAGAAGTCCTTTAAAGACCCTCTGCAGGGCTAGCTGGATGGTCACAAACCTTTGTCCTTGGGTTGGATTGTCCGTATTTCTCTGTCAGTTTTTACAAGATGCCATTGCTGGTTGTTGCAGTCGAGGTTGACAGTTCAGTGTGTTCAGGGCATGAACTAGATCATTGCACACTCCCCTTCCAGCCTCCTGCTCTCCCCAGCTGTCATCTGGGGCTGTCCCTCATCCAGCAACTGTGGCAGGCTGAGTTCAGGCTCCCTTATTTAGACTGTTCCCAGGCCCCCAGTGTGCTCAGTTTTAAGCAGTAGATCCACTCTCAGGGTGGCACTTGGCTGGGGGAACCCCCTGAGCTGGGGGAACTCCCCTTTGTTCTCCCTTGAGAAGTCACTGCCTCAGCATGACAGGCAGCTGGAATTTGAGGCTTGGGGGCATCATGGGCCTGTCCGTGGGTAGGACTGCAGTATCTCTTCACTCCTGTAGGCTGAGGTTTCTGTTTTGCCTCTGCCCATCAGGAGCCACAGGGCTGAAGTTGTACTGAGCTTGGCTTTCTTGCTTTCTGTTTGGCTTTTTCCAGTTTCTCTGCACCCCTGGACCTCGACACTGTTGCGTTCTCTTTGGAGCAGAGTCTATTTCTTCCTCAGCGCTCACACCGTCAGCTTCTACCCTGCTGTTTCCGCAGATTCTCAAGTTATTTTTCTGTTGGGGGTTTCTAATTGTTTTATGGTTGGAAAATGTACTCTGTGCTGCTGATCTGAAGGTAAGGCAACGTTGTGAGCCTTGTGTCTTGTTATGTGGCCGAATACTCTGAGTGTGCCATGTGTGTTGGAAGTGGCCTGTGTGCACACACAAACACACAGGTATTGGAATGTAGTTTGGTCTTACCAACTGTTAGACATCCCCTCTTCATCTCGGCTTTTTTCTGTATCTTCCTCTGCTGGTGTCTTAGAGCAGAGGGTTTTCTCCATGATGGTCAGTTTTTCTGTTTCTGCTTGTTCTGCAGCTGTTGCTCCAGACTTACCCGTGCTTTCTTAGGGGTGTCTGTTGATAATCATTCTGATGGTTTCATCAGTGTGTGTGTCTTTGAAAGGACTCCTTTCGGATGTTAGCTGGCTCCTTCAGCTTTCTTTGGTTTACATTTGCTGTCCCTTATCACCACCTTTCTCTCTCTGTGTGTGTGTGTGTGTGTGTGTGTGTGTGTGTGTGTGTGTGTGATAACTACCAATTTAAAAATCATATATGAAAGTCCATGTTTTCTTACTGGTGCATTTTAAACACTTTTCAGTGTATGTATTGCTTTTTGTTCAGTTGGCATTTTGGCAATCTGTTCCAATTTCTTTTAACCAAATGTTTTGCCTTTTTTTTTTCATATTTCTAACTGTTGGAAAAATGTGAACTTACCAGCTGTGCATCCTATCTTTGGATTAATTTGTTTTCTATTTTTTTGTTTTTTGTTTGTCTTGTTTGTCGAGACAGGGTCTTACTATATAGTCCTGGCTTTCCTGAAACTTGTTATGTAGACCAGGCTAGCCTCAGACTCAGACATCTACCTGCCTCTGTCTCCTGATTGCTGAGATTAAAGGCATGTGTCACCACTGCCTGGCATTTTTTTCCACTGTTTTTTTTTTTTTGTTTGTTTGTTTGTTTTTGTTTTTTACTGGAGCTGAGGACCGAACCCAGGGGGTTGCACTTGCTAGGCAAGCACTCCACCACTGAGCTAAATCCCCCACCCCTTTTTTTAAAAAAATTATTTATTTATTTATTTATTTATTTATTTATTCATTCATTCATTCATTTATTTATTCCACTTTTAAATGTTGTGTGTGTACAGGTGTTTGCCTGATGCATGACTGTACACCACATGCATGCAGTGCTTGTGGAGGCCAGAAGAGGGCATCGGGTCCCCTGGAAACAGAATTAGAGTGAGTTAGAATGAACTGCCATATGGGTGCTAAGGCTTGAACCCAGGTCCTCTGGAAGAGCAGCCAGTGCTCTTAACTGATAATCATCTCTCAGCCTTTTATCTTTTAAGAGTGAGCTCAGGCAGCGGGGGAGCTGGCACACACTTGTGCACAGTGTGCAGAGGAGGTCAGAGGTCAACTGTTTCCAGTCTCTTCTCCTTTCACCTTGATTTGATGCCATGCTGTGTATTCCAGGCTGGATGGCCTGTGTAGTCTGGCCGATTCTGCCTCTGCCTCCCTTCTCTGCTGGGCTTGCCTTTCAGGCATACGTCTGCATTCCGCTTTTTATGTGGGATCTGGGGTTTGATCTCAGGTCTTCAGGGGTTTGTGGCAAATGCTTTTACTGGGTGAGCCATCCTTGCAGGCTGCAGTTCCTACTGATGGGTGGGGGTGTCCCTAACTCATCAACACCCTTTCCTCTTCTAGGAAAGGAGCTTCCCATTTAACTCATTCACTGCCATTCCGTTCGTTCCTTCCTACCCTACTTGCCTTGGTAACTACATCCAGTTCTTCACTTTAGAGTTACCCTGAACATTAGCAGTGCAGGGCCTGGCTGTTACAAAGCTATGATAGTACACGTTCACTCCACGCGTCACACAGCGCTAGCTTGCATTTCTGGCCTGTTTTCTCTCTGCTGTGTTTCCTCACTGCAGAGTTTTGAATGAAGCGTTCCTGTGCTAAAAATCTTTTCAGAATGTGGGCAGTTGGGAACAGCTTTCTTCTTTCTCAGATGGAAGCACAAGCCTGCCTGAATGTATACATCTGTCTGCAGGGGTTTTGCCTTGACATGTTGGAAATAGGAATTCCTTGTCCCTAGTCTGGTGTTTCTAGGAAGAGGCTGGTTGCAATGGGCTCCTCGCTCCTCGAGACGTGTTCTCACTGGAAGCTTTTGATAGCCCTGTTTTCTTATTTTTTTTTTTTTTTTCAATTTTTTGCTTTGGTGGTTATAAATTTTTGACAGCTCTGAGTGGGTGTGTGTTTTTCTTCCACCATGTGTTTGGGATACCAGGTGGTTGACTGTTGTTCCTGCACTCTTTAATTCCTCTTTAATAATGCACATTTCTCGGCTATCGTTTTCCGAAGATGCCTCTCAGCTTTTATTCTCCTGCGGGGCTCCTGTTGAGCAGCTTCTGGTCATTGGCCTGTGTCCCTGTCACCATGCTGTCTTTGCTACCCTCACCTTGCTCTAACTAATGTATCTTGCATTTTCTGTTTCTTTAGCCCGGTCTTTTAGATGACCAATGTGTTTTGAATCATGTTCGTCTACTGTTTAACGGCCTGACAAAGCACAGAATACAGACTGAGGAATGCTGGAAGCCTTTATCTGTAGAACAGGTGTGTCCATGCCAGTGTATGGACTTGCTTTGGAGTGTTTGGGTCTCATCCACATGACGCACGTGGAGCGGTGCTGTTCACAGTGAGCAAGGGCTGATTTTCTCTTCACATTTGCCTTCATGCCAGCACCCTGTGGACCTTTCTAACTGTCTTCGCTCGTGTTACTAGTAAAAGTCCCACTGCTCTTGGAGGCCACTTACCTTCTTTGGGACGGCTGTCGTGTTCCCAGCATCCTTTGTTTCCTGTCTGTTACCTCTGCCTTCTCTCTCTGTCATGGGCTGTCCAGCCTGTTGCCTTTGTTTGAGTGGCTCTAGTCTCCAGATGATGAATTTTTGTTTTCTTTGAATACATAGTTTCTGGGAGGGGTGTCAGTTTCCTGTGTGCCACTGTTCATAGGATAGTGAGAGGGTTGCTGTATAGCTCAGTGGTAGAGTGGTGTATTGCTCAAAAGCCCTGGGATCAGCCCCCCCCCCCATACAAACACATAGACACACACATGTACACACACATGCATACACATACATACATTTACACATACACACACATGTACACACACACATGCACACACACATATCTACCATAAGAATTTGATAGGGGAAGGGATGGTGGGAAGACTACAGGGAAAGCCTGGTCTTTGTTAGGATTTAGGGAAGACAGGCAGGGAGAGCTCTGGCCCGCTGTCCTCCCGGCCTTCCCTACCACACTGGACATGGCAGTGCCCCTCTCTGCGCCTTGCACTGTCTTTTCTAGGCCTCCCTTTCCTCAGCTGCGATACCGCCCTGTGGTTGTGGGTGTGAGGGGCTGAGGAGGAGATGGTCCGTGGCCAGTGTCCTGCCTGCTGCTGACTGCTTGCATACCACCTGCTGCTAAATCTTTGGTTCTGCAGCATCCCTGACACCCCCCCCCACACACACACACACACAGTGCCTCCTGACACATCCTCCCCGAATTCTCTTGTGGACCTCGGCTTTCTTGCTCTCTGCACATGTCTGCCTGCACACCTTCTATCCCGACAGGGTTTCCTGCCAGTGCCATGTCTGTTGGAGTCCATATTTCTTCCCCTCCCAATTTTATAGGAACCGGGTTAGGAGAGGGACCCAATTGCCCATGTCAGTTCCCCCTTTCTAGTGGTTCTATCTGTCTACCTACTTATCTACCTACCTACCCATCTACCTACCTACCCATCTACCTACCTATCCATCTACCTACCTACCCATGTACCTACCTACCCATGTACCTACCTACCCATCTATCTACCTACCCATGTACCTACCTACCCATCTACTTACCTACCCATCTACTTACCTACCCATCTATCTTCCTACCCATCTATCTTCCTACCCATCTATCTTCCTACCCATCTATCTTCCTACCCATCTATCTTCCTACCCATCTATCTACCTACCCATCTATCTACCTACCCATCTACTTACCTACCCATCTACTTACCTACCCATCTACCTACCTACCCATCTACCTACCTACCCATCTACCTACCTACCCATCTACCTGCCTACCCATCTACCTGCCTACCCATCCACCTGCCTACCCATCATCCACCTGCCTACCCATCATCCACCTGCCTACCCATCATCCACCTGCCTACCCATCATCCACCTGCCTACCCATCATCCACCTGCCTACCCATCATCCACCTGCCTACCCATCATCCACCTGCCTACCCATCATCCACCTACCTACCCATCATCCACCTACCTACCCATCATCCACCTACCTACCCATCATCCACCTACCTACCCATCATCCACCTACCTACCCATCATCCACCTACCTACCCATCATCCACCTACCTACCCATCATCCACCTACCTACCCATCATCCACCTACCTACCCATCATCCACCTACCTACCCATCATCCACCTACCTACCCATCATCCACCTACCTACCCATCATCCACCTACCTACCCATCATCCACCTACCTACCCATGTACCTACCTACCCATGTACCTACCTACCCATGTACCTACCTACCCATGTACCTATCTCCATCCTTCCCTCCCTCCCTCCCTCCCTCCCTCCCTCCCACCATCTCTCCCTCCTTCCCTCCCTATCTATCTCTCCCTTCCTCCCTCCCTGGCTTTTATCTTTTATTCTTTCTCTTTCTTTTCTTTTCTTTTCTTTCTGTCTTTCTTTCTTTCTTTCTTTCTTTCTTTCTTCTTTCTCTCTCTCTCTCTCTCTCTCTCTCTCTCTCTCTCTTTCTCTCTTTCATTGAAACACAGAGAGAGTCTGCTTGTATGCATGCCATTCTGTATATTATAGAGGACAGGGGACACCTCTGGTGAGCTAGTTCTGGCTACCATGTGGGTCTTAGGGACCAAACTCAGGTTGTCAGCTTGGCTGCAAGCATCATTACTTGCTGAGCCATCTGTCTGGCTTTTTTCTTGCAGGTTTTGGGGGTTCTGAACTCCAGTCCCCCTCACACTTATATGGCAAGCACTTTTCCTACTGAGCATCTCCCCAGCTGTCAGGATGCTTTTTAAAGCTAAACACTAATTCACATTTTTAGGTGGCTGTGCAGCTCGGTTCATCTTTGTTTCGAACTAGAGGAGTAAGTGAGTGAAGTAAACTTTCAGAATAAGAAAATTGTGTTTGAAAGTCAGCCTGCATCCTCCCACTGTGGATCAGCAGTCTAATAAGGCTCCCTGTAACATGGGAGTACTGGCATTGGGTCAGCAAGTTATTGCTTTGCAAGGCAATCAATATCTCCTTGTCATTGCTTGTTTGTGCTTTTGGTTTTTCAAGATAGGGTTTCTCTGTGTAGCTCTGCGCCTTTCCTGGATATCGCGCTATAGACCAGGCTGGCCTCAAACTCACAGAGATCCTCCTGCCTCTGCCTCCCAAGTGCTGGGATTAAAGGCATGCCCACCACTGCCTGGCTGTTTGTGCTTTTTAATGAGACTTCGTGTGTTAAACTGCTAGTTCATGCGAAGCCAGTTGGTGTTAGATGTTAGATGAAGACCTTGCATCACATGTACAAAACAACATGTAACATTGCCGTTGAGAGCTGTGGTAGAAATTACACAGTAAGTTCATGATATAAAGCAAATCATGTTTGTCAGAAAGTAAGTCTTAGGTTCCTTCCTAGGCAGGGGAACACCTCTGGGCTCTTTGCCCCTTTTCCCACTTAAGCTTCTTGTGATGTTTGTTTCTGTCCACGCTGAAGATGAACAGCAATCAAAAGGGATTACTGCCAGAGCCAAATCCGGTACAGATTATGAAAAGTCTGAACAACCCTGCCATGTTACAAGTTCTTCTGCAGCCCCAGCTGTGTGGACGAGCAGTTAAGCCAGGTAAGCGCCACACATCCTGCTTGAGCACAGATGTTGGTATGAAGTTACTCTGCTGCACTGTGTGTGGAATATGTGAAATGCATTATGGGTTAAGGTGCACTTATGCTGGTTTAAAAGAGTTAGCTCTTTGCTAAGAACTGTTAGCGATCATTAATTCGTTATCTGAGATGGTACCATGTCTTGGCTCTTTTGTAGGGACAGTCTACTTATGTGCTTCCGTTTTCTGTATCATTAGTAAATGTTAAATATTAAACCTTCCACTCAGCTCTTTGTTGAACTTCTAAACTTGGTAATAATGGCACACCACTCGGCTGTCGCCTGGATGAACCGAGAGCATGGAGCATGGAGCACTTTAGTGGACTTACCTTGTGGAACTTGCTGATTTGTTTCTTCTGTGTTCATCTTTCCTTGTTGTGAAGAACAAAGTAGTTTCCCTTTGAACCAGATGACAAAAGCATCTTCCTCTAGTTATCCAGATCTGCATATTGTCTCTGTACTTTGACTATCAAGCTATTTGGTGTTCTTCTTCTGGTATTTCCTCTGAAACAAACAACTTTACATGCACAGGATTTCTGTGTTAGCATTAGGAGGAAATGCTGAAGTTTAGAATAAATATATTTGGCGTAAGTGTGCTCAGTGTGTTTATTCCAGTTCAATACCAGCTGGCTGGATGCCATCTCCCACACTAAGCCACACAGACCCACACATGAAGAACATGGCCTCTGTGTGGCTGCCCCACTTAAGTCCCTGGCTACAAGTTAAAGGTTCTCTAGGCTACCTGAACTTCTGACCAACTAGCTATACAAATTTGGGAGTTGCCAGAATGCTTCAGTTGGGTAATCTTCTAGAATGTCTCGTAGAATTCAGGAAAGCACCATTCCTAGAAAGGACCTAGCAGAAACAGGCAAATGAAAGACACTTAGTAGGAGTGTTCCTCCGTGCACCCAGGCCATGACACTCTCCAGCATGTCATTGGTGTGGGTCTTTGTAAAAACTTTTGTTGTTGACAATTTCATCTGTATATATAAAGTATTCTGATCACTCTTTGCTTCCCATAATCTCCCTCCCATCCCTATCACTTACCCCACCCCTGTCACACACACACCGTCTGTACCAACCCTTTTCTCAAACTCTTGACTTGGGGTTTTGTTTTATGACCTGTTTATTGTAGCGGGGCCATCGTGAGACCATTGGATTGAGACTATCCATCGGAGCCTGGTGGGTTAACCAGTGGGTGCACAGCTGAAGCCTACGGAGCTCCTTCCTGAATTGATCAGTAGCAAACAGTTCATCGATGAGGGCTAGGGAGGGCGTCCTGAGCCGGTCTTCCATCCATGCCTGACTGTTGGTGGCTGCTTCCTGTGCCGCCCTGGTGCAGGCATCTGTAGCTGCTGTGAGACTAGGATTGGAAGGGCCGCGTCTTCCCCAGGAAGTGACATTTCACAGCCCTTCCTCTGTCTTCTGGCTCTTACATTCTTCCCGCTCCTCCCCACAGTGTTCCCCGAACATTTCAGGGAATGGTTCAAAAGTCTTGTTTAGGGCTGAGCCTTGTTCAGTCATTTATTCTCTACACCTTGTGGGGCCACAAGTCTCTGCATTGTGTTCACCACTGTTCACTAATTCCAGGTTTCGCTAATGAAGGCCGAGAGCAGCGTTTTTCTATGGATACAAACAAATATTTAGAGGGTAGCTTGACACCATGTCAGTTTGCTAAAAATCAGTCCTCAGTTCCCGTTCTAGGGCTCATCATCTCTCTGGCCGTGGGTCTTTGACCAGGTTTATGGAATCAGGCATGCTTCCCTCCCAGGGATCAAGTTCCAAATTTGGTCAGAGAACTGTTGGTTTCCCCGTAACAGGAGTGTTGCTGTTGTACAAAGCCATAGCGTGCCTGCCAAGTTGGTCTCGTAGCTCACAGACCTTACCTCTGGGTAAGACTATTGATCTCTTCTCTCCCCCAGCAGCCTGCTGGCTCTTTTCAGGACTGTGAAAACCAGCGGCAGGGATGAAGCTTCAGCTCAGTTCTAGCTTGGCTTTCTTCTTTATATGATGCATCCAGGGTATGTGGTGTGTATATAGCTTGCTGTCCATTGTTAGGATAAACACCATGACCAGAAGCAACTTGGGGAGGAAAGGGCTTACAGGTTCCTCTCTGAGTTCATCATTGAGGGAAGTCGGGCCAGGAACTCAAGCAGGAGCAGAGGCAGGGACCACAGAGGAGCATCCTTACTGGTTTGCTCCTCACTGCCTTCTCAGCCTGCTTCTTCATACAACCCAGGACCAGCTGCCAAGAGATGGCACTGCCCACGCTAGGCTGGGCCCTCCCACACCAATCATTGATTAAGAAAAAAATGCCCCACAGGCTTGCCCGCAGGACTGTCTAATGGAAGCCTTTTCTCCATTGAGAGTCCCTCTTCCAGATGACCCCAGTTTGTGTTAAGTTGACAAACAGCTCTAGCACGAGGAGGCGCCTCACCCTTGGCATGGGAAGTTTTGATTAATAACTCACAGCTTCCGGGAGCAGCTCTTTCCAGCCATACAGGGTCTTTTAAGGAATTGGAACTTTCATGGCAGTTACATTGTATGGGAACCCCACCCTTACCCCCCCCCCCCCCCCCCCCACAGTGTATTCCATCTAGATCTTCCAGTTTGTCCTGAAACACAGTGTTCACAGACATGACAGCCTCCTCTTGGTTGGTTAATGATTGGCACGGTGCAGTAGTCCTTTGCTCCTGTTAGCACAGCGTTTCTCCTGATGCAGCTCAAGATTGCTCTGTTGTTTAGAGACACATCCTGTGCCCTCAGGGCTTTTAGAAGAATGTTGTCCACACTTTCAGATTGTGGGCATCTTTGATCATTCTGCTCCAGTATTATTTCTGTCCCTTCATCCAACACTATGTATTTCCACTTCTCTACTTGGATTGGTTTGTGGTCATATAGGCATGTGGCTTTGTTTTGTTTTGCTTTTTAGATTTTATTTTTAACTTATTTTTATAGGGGATGAGTATGTGTACGTAAATGCAGATCCCTACAGTTGGAATTACAGGCAGCTGTGAACCACCTGATAGGGGTGCTGAGACTCACACTCTGGTCCTCTGCCATGTGTCCTCCATCACTATCTTTCCAGTCTTGGGAGTCTGCTTTTTTAATGTTTAATGTTACTGTCTCTGTTTTAAGATGTTTTACTCTTTACACAGATTGAGACATTATTCCCATGCCTGGCTTTGTTTTTGTTTGGGTTGGTCGGGGAAGAAGATTAAATCTCCACTTCAGTGATCACAGGCCAGGCTAAAGGATGCATGCCAATTGCTCTTTCGTATTTTCTTGGTCAGTGCGTGGGTGCTGGGGAGCAAGCCAAGTATGCACTACACTGCTGAACTGAACCCCCAGGCCTCATTAATTAGCAGACCCGATGAACATTTAAGTCCTTTCCAGATTGAGGTAAAATGGCAATGAGGATTTGTTTTTACTTTTATGTTTTTATTATTTGTTTTTATTTTACACCGATATTTTATGACCTTGGGAAGATAACTGTAGGTTTGAGCGATGAGGTAGGTTTACATTTAAGGTATAGACTCCAGTTTGCTCAGTACCCTTACTCACATGTTATATATGGCTACTTTTTAATTTGAGCCTTTCTATAGAGTTTATGCTAGGTTTATGCTAACTTGGTGTGTTGCTGTTCTTGTTTTTATATACAGACTCACTACCTAACTGGGAATACAGGAATGACTTAGTGTTGCATGTACATTATGAAAAGCTATTACCAGGACTTTTTCTGAATGTACTTTGTGATATAAATATGTGTGTGTGTTTGTGATTGATATTGTGATATATATACACATAATAAGATGAAATTAATCATGTGTTTTCTATTTTATGGTTCTCTTTTTCTCTGTGTATTATCTATTCTGAAAATATCTTTTCTGAAATGTATGTGGTATTTGGACTCAGAACTAAGAGTGTAGATACCCTTTATTCCTTGTATCTCTATGTACAATTTGTTTCTTTGGAGATGGGCTCTCACTGTGTATTTCTGGCTGGGCTGGAACTAGCTGGGTAGACAGGGCTGGCCTCAAACTCACAGAACTGCCCGACTCTGCCTCTGAGTGTTAGAATTCAAGACATACATTACTATGCCCTGGTATGTGTACTTATATTGCATCTTTTTAGTTTTTATGATGTAAGACTTTCTGCACATATATATTATCTTCTATAAAGGATTTTTCATAAGATTTTTAAGGATGAGGATTGTATCTTTCCCCTTGCCCTACCTTCTGACAAATTTTTTTCCAAATACCTGCTAAGAAGGCATTAAGGGGCTGGAGAAATGGCCCAGCGATGAAGAGCTTTTGCTGTTCTTGCTGAGAACCAGGGTTTGGTTCCTAACACCCACATGCGGGAAACTGTCCCAGGGAATCCACCTCCCTCTTCTGACCTCCTCGGGCATCAGGCACTGTATAGGTATGTGCAGGCAAAACTCTCCTACACATGGGTAAAAGGCACTGAGCAACTACCAAGGCCTCAGTTAGTACTGTGCTGCCAGTACCAGCTGTGCCAAGTGCTAGAGGTGGACAAACCTGTGTTGGGTGCTTGATACTTCAAGACAGAAAGTGCTGGAATTCTAAAGCAAATTCCAGGATTGAATCGCAAGGAAAGAAGTCTGGAATTGTAGCCAGTGGATGCTGAAACCTCTGTGCAGGTTAAAGGTGGTGAAAGAAACGCTTTTAGAACATGGTGGATTTTTAATTTCTTAAGCCCCGTGGCTACGGTTTTGCTCTGACTGACTCTGGCCTTCTCCAAACAGTTCTCGGAGTCGCACCCAGCTTATCTCATCTGCTGAGTCTGTCCTCCCTCCCCTCCGCGCTGCTCCACTTCAGTAAAGCACAACAGGTTTGTACACAGCCCTGGTTCCGAACCCCCGAAGATTCAGAGTGAATACTTCACCTCCCCCGGGGCCCCTGAGACAGGATCCTAGGTAGCTCAGGATGACCTTGAACTCCCAATTCTCCTGCCCCCATCTCCCAAGGACTGGGATTACAAGTGTGCCAGACCTTGTCTAGAAGTTAACTGAGCATTTTACTTTTTAAAAGTTCCCTGCCTGCCCTCCATCCTTTGTGGTCCTAGGGAGTGTCCTAGAGTTCATTGATGCTGGTAAATGCGTTCCTGCAACTCTACACCCCTAGCTTTCTTTATTTTAACTTTTGATTCCGACCCAGAGTCTTACTGTACTTGCCCAGGCTGGCCTTGAACTCATACTGTCAGCAAGTGGACCTTGAACTTGTCCTCCTGCGTCAGCCTCCTGAGCAGCTAGAATTACAGGCCTGTGCAGCTGGACCTGGCAGAGAACACCCTTTAATAAGGATAGCTATATAAAATCAGAGATGAGTGTGTGTAATCCAGAGCTAATGAAAACAGCCCAGATAGGTAAACTCACCAAGGCCCACTGGGAGAGAATTGTTAAGAACAGAATACTTACTTTGTGGTAATTTTTACTAGATAATACATCAGTAGTTTTTTTCTCTTGGTGTGTGGTGGGGGTCGGGAGTGATAGGCAGAATGTGTGCCATGGGCATGGGAGGCAGAGGACAAGCTTGGGTGCCCTCCTTACCTTCTGCCTGCGGCTGTGTTTACCAAGCTAGCAGGCTCAGGGATTCTCCCTTCTCCACTCCCACCTTCCCACAGAGTGCTGGGGTTACAGGCTGGTGTTTGTTGTTGTTGTTGTGTGTGTGAGACCCCTCCCCCTTACTATGGGTTTGTGGGATTCGAACTCTGGTTCTCATGCTTGCACATGACCCACTTTACCCCCTGAATCATCTCCCAGTACTAAAGCAATGGCTTTAAAACAAACATTTTATACAGTCTTAACTCAAATTTATAGAAACAAATGAACAATAACTCCTAATCTTTAAATTTTAATCATTGTTATAAACTAGTTCATGTGTTTGCAAGAGGAAAGAATATTTTTTCTTATGTTTTCAGATAAGTGTTTTAAATAGGCACTTAGACATAAGTATCTGACGTATTTGTCATATTGGAAGTAGACATCACTTGTTAATTTCAGAATATATTTAAAGATACACAGACCTATGTACAAATCAATTACATTATTACTTCTATAGGATGGAAGAAATGTGTGATGCTAAAGACGGGTGTTTTGTTATTTTAAGACAGGTCTTGCTAAGTAGCCCAAGCAGGCCTCCAACTCAGAATCCCCCTGCTTCCGCCTCCCAGGCACTGGAGTTAAAGGTGTATGCCACCACTCCAGAAAGCCAGCTTTCTAAAGGGAGAGAAGGGAGACAAAGAGCCCCGCCCACACCCACAGTAGTTATTCTGGCTGTGATAGCACAGCCTGACAAAAAGCCAGCAGGTTTTGTTTTGGCTTACGGGTTCAAAGGGATGGAGCCTGTCTGTGGTGGAATGCGTGACATCATTGGTCAAAGGATGCCTCGTGGCAGGAACAGGAAGCTGACACTCAGATTTCATCCAGATACAAGAAGCAGAGAGAAAGGGAAGAGCAGGAAGTGGAGTGAGGCTGTAATCTCTTAAATCTCTAGGGACTTCCTCCAGCATCGTCCACTTGCCAAAGGTTCCAAATCATGCCACAGATAAGGGAATTATTTCTTATTCAAAACACCATGCCATCTTTTTCTTTTTTACATTTGCTATTTCATTCAGGACTCCTGTACATTAGGGTGCCTTTACTCATTCACTCCCTCCACATATTTTATTGAGGAGCCACATGTTCTAGGTGCTGCAGCTAATATGGCTACAGCTTTTGAACAAAACATTCTCATTGTCTCTATTGCACCTTTAATCCCAACACTGGGGGTGCCAAGGCTGGAGGACTACAGTATTTAAGACCAGACAGGGTTACATAGTAAATTCTGGGCCAGCCTGGGCTACAGAGTGAGATTCTATCTCAAAACAATAAAAACTCAACAACAAAACAGTAGGGCAAACAAACATTATTTCAAATCAAGTATGAACGGTGATAAACAGATAACAACAGTCAGAGCATTGATAATATCACCTTTGTGTTGGGATGGCAGTTCTCAACCTGTGGGTCAGGACCCCTCTGGGGAATGTCGAACAACCTTTTCACAGGGGTTATATAACAGATATCCTGCATATCAGATATTTACATTATGATTCACAATAGTAGCAAAATTACATTCAGGAAGTAGCAATGAAAATCATTTTATGGTTGGGGATCACAACATGAGGAACTGTGTTAAAGGGTTGCAGCATCAGGAAAGTCAAAAACCACTGTGTTAGGAGAAAGACCAGAAATGTAGTATTTGCTTTCAAGGTCTACAAGTCCCTCCGTCTCCTGAGCTCAGTGCATCTCACTGTCCCCAAAAGACCTGCTCATTCCTCCAAGAGTCAGTCTCCTTGGCAGGAATGCCCTTCCTGAGTACCACCTACCTGACCCAGGCTTTCCCTAAACAGCCTTCAGATTTCAGCAGAAAAGTTAGAGCCTCCCACAAATCTTCCAGTCTAAATAAGATTTCCCAGTGTTTGATCATGGATCTGCTTGTATTTTTTCCTCGTAGAATTGCCATTTGTAATCTTGTTTGTTTTTATATTTAAAGTCACCTCTCCTCGGGGATATGATACATAGGGGCAATCACAATGCATTTCTCACTAGGTAGCACACTATTCTATTCATTCAAAAGTGTGCAACAGATTTTGTCAAATGATTAAATCAGTAAATGCATATTTCAGCAATCATTAAAGCCAGGAAGGGGGTGAGGAGTGGAGAGGATGACAAAGGTCTCGGAGCCGCAAGGTCACCTCTTATATATGAGGTAATATTACCTGAAGGTGAAAGTAGATGATTAAGAAGTGGCTTTTTTCAAGACAGAGTTTCCTCTGCATAGCCCTGGCTATTCTGGAACCCAGTCTGTAGACCAGGCCTTGAACTCAGAAACTGAACTGCCTCTATCTCCTGAGTGCTGGGATTAAAGGTGTGTGCTTACCACACTTGGTTAGAATGTGGTTTCTTTCTTTTTTTTTCAGACTCACTTGAGAATTGAACTTTAAGATGAGTTGATTATACAAGCAATAGTTCTTCGAAATGTAACTAACTTCATGCCGCCTTGACTCCACAGAGCTCAGTTATGGGTAGCACAGCACCCTTTCTCCTTCCGAACCTTTCACCCCTCCCGTTGGTCCAGCAGCAGCTGATGAAGTTCGACAGTACCCACACTAACAATGTAAGTGTTTCAGCCCTTTCATAGCCTCAGCCCACTGATGGGGGTTGAATTTCACACACGTATCCATCTTCACTGGGCTCTATTTTCTTTCCAATGAGGGAAACGTCTCCTCCCGCCCCTTCTTTTGTAGAAGCCTGGCTTGCTCGGAGAGCCTCCCACCATGGTCCTGCAGCCTACGCTGGCGATTGGACCACCGCTTCCCCTGAAAACGGACCTGGGACACCATGGAGAAGCGCACAAAAGTAAATAACCTATTTGCCAAGAAGTCCCTATGGAGTCACTTTGCGACTTGAGATAGTTTACCTGTATATTTCTCTTTTATTTATAGGGTGATTAAATTTAAATCTTGGTCATTTAAAATTTCAAGAGCCCCATTGCCTCAGCTGATACGTTATTAATGGGCTTGCCTCCATGCCAGGATGAGATGGTCCCTGCTGGATGGGCTTTAATATTTCATGCAGGTTCACAGACGTGCCAGGCGAAGACATAGCTTCCATTTGATGATGACGCACTGCCCACTGGGCTCACAGCACAGTCCTCATGTCTCCATTTCAACTTCACTGAATAAGGAGCCCCGGCCCTTACGAACGGAATAGCTAGAGTTTGTAAATTTAAGCCCTGTTGACTCGAATCATTTTTAAATGATGTCTTAAAAGTATTACTTGAAAGAAAACTGATAAACGTGCTCTGGGCACTTAATAGACAGAACATTTGTATTTTAGAACAGCAGGACAATAACAGGGTTTCTTACTTGACTAATTTAGAAAAGCGTTTCCAGGTAGGAGCTTGATTGAAGGGTTGGATGGGAGCATGCAGAGGGAAAAGGCACCAGTGGTCACTTAAGTTCCTTAAACACAAGTAACACATTTCGTCTCTTACACGTAAAACTGGCTAGTCAAGTGACCGAACAACTCAGTTGAGTGTGACTGTTGAAATTGACCAGGCAATGGTTAAGTTGCCCAGAGATTTCTTGATATGATGGGAGACTGTCATCCTAAAATCTTTGACTTCCCATGACCAGGAGCTATGAAAATGTTTATTCCTCATGTTAATACGGTGTGCTCTCTCAGGTGCTGTCTTAAGAACCCTGACACTTCACTGCCTAGATAAATATATTCTAAGAGATAGAGGAACCAGAGCTAGTCCTCTGCCAGCTAACAAAACTGTTTAGTGAATTTGTAAAAGGAAAGTTGATTGAGTCATCAAAATTGACTGTTTTTGTTTCTTTTTGGCCTCTTGTTTTATAAGCTTTTTATTTATTTATTTTGAGACAAGGTCTCATTATGTGGCCCAGGCTGGTCCTGAACTTAGAAATTCAAATGATCTTGCCTTAGCCCCTGAATATTTGGGAGATGCCTGTCACCATGCCTGGCTGACTATGCATTTTTCTTTAGTTTCATTTTGAAATTCATTGATTTATTTGCGTATTTATGTTTTGGGGGCAGAGCTCATGTGCTAGTGCGTGTGGGTGGAGTGTCTGGGACAGCTTGTGGGAATTGGTTCTCGCCTCTCCTGTGGGTCTTGGGATTTAAACTCTGCCTAGGGTAAGCGCTTTTCTGTGCTGAACCATCTCACCAGCCCTGACTTACAGCCTGACTTGTAAAAATGATTCCTAATTTTCCTATGAAAACTTTTTAAAATTCTCTTCAGGGTTTTACTTCCTATGGGTAAAAATATATAATTTTTGTTGATTTAGTGCCTGATTGTTGACTTTAAGGGCAATGGTGGCACACTAGTGTTTAATTACCAGATCTCTCCACTTAAAAATGTGTTGATTTATAGAATTGGTGGATTTCTATGTGCAAATCTGCTGCCTAGGTCACATTGCCAGTATAAAGACTCTGAACTCAAGCTGAGAAGAGATGGTGCAGCCAGCCTGCAGCATGGTGGAGGCTTACTAACCAGGCTTGCTGTTGAATCCACGTTAACCTAGGACATACTGAACTCTTTAAACATGAAACTCCATTACTCTCTTCAGATAAGGAAGCAACCAAATTGTAATAGCTGGACATTTTTAAGTACTGATGTAATTCAAATGTCAAAGAGTCATAAGCTGCTAAAATAATAATTACAATGTAGCGTTAAAATATAATATTGAGGTTATCTTAGAAATCGAGAGTTTTAAAAGCATTATTACTGTCAGTTTTTGTTTTCTTGTGAACTTATACCCTCCGGCCTCACCTGTTGGATTTCATAGTCCTCTAATAGGTACAGAAAGAGACTACCATGTCTGGTGTAATCAGGGTTCTTTTGCCTCTGTTTTTCACTACAGCATCTAATCTGATTCCAACTCAGACGACACTAGCAGCCGGGCTGGGCCTCTTACCATTCTTCCCACACCAGCTCACTGCCGGACAAGCTGGGCCGGGCCGTGGGACGACTCAGGAGAAGCAGTCAGCCTCCGCGGGCATGACCGAAGCTAGTTTCTCAGGGCCGCAGCAGTATCTGCAGACCTTCCCAGGCCTTCCTACTGGAGGCCCACTGACAGGCCACCAGAAGACCGAGAGCCAGCCAAAAGGCACAGAGGTGGGTGCAAGGGCAAGGAAGCACACGGGGAAATGGATAATCCCCTGGCTGCCTTTCCTTTCCTTCCTGTCCCTGGATTGTGGCATGGTTCTGACTCCACTTGTGTTTGGTGACTGTCCCCACCGTAATGGCTTCTCCTAAGCTGCAGTTCCAGTTGAGACTTCTCTTGAGCCACCGTGAATATGTTACGGGTTGAATTTCACACTCATTTGAATGTTACCTGTCCCTGGAACATAGCATTCAGCAAACATAAACTGAATAAACATGTCCGTGTGATGGTCATGTCACAAGCAAACCTGGATTTCTTTGAGGCTTACAAAGATGTCTGAGAACAGGGTCCACTGTCCAGACACAGCAGCATTGACCAGGAAAGCATCAGGAACATAAGGGGCTGTGGCTCTCACATACAGAAATGAACACTCAGGATTTCACTTTCTTCATTGTGCTTATAAAAAACAAAACAAAACAAAAACCCATCAGTTTGAAAAGAAAACTAAGCTACTAGCTTTATCTTAACCTGTATTGACCATAACTGTGGTTTTAAAATCTTTGACCAGAGAATAAAGAGTAAGCTGTCTGTCAGGAGAATAGGAACATGTGAAGGCTCAGCCTCCATCACATCCTTTCCTGTCAAATGTATTAGAGTCTTTGCTCCTACTAGGTATATGAACATAGTAGGGTCTGTGTTTCCTGTGTCCTGTTTACCATTGTCATCTAAGAGTTAGCTCATGAACACTCTTCTCTCTCTCTCTCTCTCTCTCTCTCTCTCTCTCTCTCTCTCTCTCCCTCCCTCCCCTCCCTCCTCCCTCTCCCTCCTCCCTCCCTCCCCTCCCTCCTCCCTCTCCCTCCTCCCTCCCTCCCTCCCCCCTCTCTCCCTCCCTCCCTCTCCCTCCTCCCTCCCTCCCTCCCTCCCTCCTCCCTCTCCCCCTCCCTCTTCTCTCCCTCCCTCCCTCCCTCCCTCCTCTTCTGTCTTCCTCCCCCCTCCCTCCTTTGGCTTGAAATTACTTTTATGTCTAGAGATGAACAAGCTTCATTTCTGTCATTTGGTTTTAGCCACATAATGAAAAATTTAAATCTTATAATAAATGTTAATACCCAAATTTCTAGAAATAAGATACAGAATTAGTGTTTTGTTTTTCTTGCAAAGATGAATTCTCTAAGGTCAAGTGAGAAGATACAAGATGCCTCAGGTTCCACTCCACTTGTAGAATTCTGTGGTTAGAGTATATGTTTATTTATTTTTATTGCAGTTATTGAGAGGGGGCGTCTCTGTGTAACAGTCCTGGCTGTCCTGGAGCTTACTGTGTAGACCAGGCTGGCCTTGAACTCAGAGATCCACCTGCCTCTGTCTCCCGAGTGCTGGGATTAAAAGCGTGAGCCACCATGCCCAGCTAGAGCTCACAATGATCACATTGTACAAGATATATTGAGAAGTAAGCCTTTTTGCACTTTAATTTTAGTAAGTATTTTAAATAAGCATGTATTGTGTGGAGTGAAGGACCGCTGTGACTTTTGCGACCTCTCTGGTGTGTGTATGATGTACTGTATGTAACACTCCTCATTCTTTTTTATACCGCTCATTAAACATCCCTTCTTTTGTTTTTGGTGAATAGGCTGCCTCTAAGAATGAGACTTCACTCTTGGGAGAACCACCAAAAGAAATTCGGCTCAGTAGAAACCCGTATTTGAATTTGGCAAGTGTGTTACCCAGTGTGTGCCTATGTAAGTGAGGACTCGGCATCAGCACTGAGGTTTCCCTGAAGACATTCTGTAATGACTTTTATTTTCATCTTAACTTAGTTGACACTCATGATGCCTATTGACAGAACTAAGCCCTAAGTCACTATCTCAATCTTTAATAATAATCCCATTATTTGAATGAATAAAAACACTTAAAATTTTTTACAGCAATATTTTTATTAAGGACAAAGTGATTTTATTTAATTATTGAAAATAATGAAGGCAATGAATTGTTTGAAGGACTGTGATCCTTACAGTGCAGGGAGAATCATTGTTCTAAACTAGAGACTGACGCCTCTACCCGACCTAGCCAGTCATTCCTATACCCAGATACATGACTACCAGGCAGCAGAAATGGAATCTCCTGGACCTTCGTTAAGATGAGTCAACTCTTCCCAACACAGTCCTAGAAAACAGTCGGTAACTGGAACTGAAGAACATGTTGTTGTCCAGTAGGGAAGAGGCTGAGTACACAGAATGGAACACTGAGTATCAGTGTGTATCTTTACAAAACAACAACAATCCGAAGTTGTCTACATCACTCATTTATGAAGTAGTCTCTAAGAGGATTTTAAGTGGAAATGCATGACTGCAGTTCTGCTATTAAAACCCTGATCTAACAGGCACACCCTCGTGCAAATGCATGATGTAAATCTGAGGAAACTATGAACTGCAAGGAAAAGGGTTAAAGATTAGTGTAATTTTTAATATACACCTTTGGCATTGTACCAAGTATCCTCTTGAGCATTAATGTACAATTTGTCTAAATCTAGGAAAAGTGATCAGCATGTTGATCTCACCTAAAAATTGACAGTGACAAGTGTTGCCTTAATAAGGGCGTTTAATTTGCGTTTTGTAACATGTCACATATCAGATACCCTGAAAATCAGATATTTATATTACAATTCAAAACAGTAGCAAAATTATAGTTTTGAAGTAGCAACGAGATAGTTTTATGGTTGGGGGATCAGCACAACATGAGGGAGTGTATTAAAGGGTCACAGCATTAGGAAGGTTGAGAAGCACTGATGCAGATCTGTCTCTGGGTTTGGGTATATAGTTCAGTGGTAGAGTGCTTGCCTAGCACTTTTGAAGTCTTGGTTTCAATTCTCAGTACAGAAAAAAAGAATAGAAATACATTTATATATATGGAGGTTTCCATCATAATTATTTTACCTATGGCAAACTTCCATTTTCAGTTGCTAGAATGAATGAAGTGATTTATAATTCCTCCTAGAGAAAATAAATACAAATATATATAAGTAACATATTTGAAACAGGCTGAGTTGATGTGTTCTTACACTGTTCACAATTTAACAAATCGCTGAATGGTCTTGCTTTTGCCTTTAGCCACTGCAAGGAAAGGCACAGCTCAGAAGACTGGAATTGCAGGCAACGTTCTGGATGCAATCTCTCAGGGAAATGAGTCCCAGCCTGGACTGGAGAAATGCGTCACCTACTCTCCACCTTTCGAGGATTATGCCCAGGTAAGTGGTACACAGCTCATGACAATGTGGAGAGAAATTGGTTCAGCTCCACACTGGTGCCACTGAGTGTTAAATCACACTTTAGCACTATGAGAACACGGGGGATAATTATCTCTTGCTCATCATTTGAAAATTGGGGAGAGGTTCAAGAAACTGTTTTTGCTCCAAGTATTTACCTCTCACGATTTAACTAGTTGTCTGCAAACTACCGCGCCTACACCCACCACATCCAGCCTACACCTGTTTGTGGTTGGACATAGCCTCATCCATACGTTTATGTATTTTATATAGTGCTGCCATACCCAGTGAAACAGACTTACATGGTTTACAAGGTTAAATATTTACTACCTGACTCTCTCGAATATTATTAATGGACCAGCCTTAATAATATTCTTCCCAGGGGCCCAGAAGAGATGCTACCAGCAGTGGGGTAAGGAATCTAGATACACCAAGCTCTTTGTCCGTTGGCAAAATTCTATCTATACAACTTCAGCTCCATCCTCACATTCAGCTCCTCTCTGTGCCTATTTTTCCTGTCCTCATAGTTTTAGTAAGCTCCTGTGCTTTTGACCTCATCTTCGTCCTCTGTTCCTTCATTCTCCATCTGTCCTTCCTAACTCCTTACTCCTGGCTTTCAGAAAACTCTACAAGAGATCTGCCTTACCCTCTACAGAGTCTGTCTTCCTCTCTTCTCTCTGGCCATGCCAGCTCTGTCTCTCAGGAATCTTGTTCCACCTTTCACACCACCTGGATATGCAAAAACCTCCTTTGTTCTCAGTCAGTGGCTCTGGAATGCCACTGGGCCTGAAGGCAAGGGATGGTCTCCACTGTTCTGTTCCCTGCTAGTCCTTCAATGCTTTGTTTGCGGGGCCGGTCCTGGCTAAAGGGGAAATTTGCAAAAGGCAGATACCCAATTCCAATGCTAAAAAGGGAGCTGGGAGCTCAGAGGCAGCAGGCCCTGTCTACCAAGTACTGGCCCAAGCAGGATGCTGACATATACATGTTATGTGGGAATTATGAGCACACGAAATTCATAATGAGGAGCAGTTGAATATTAAAGCTGAATAACACTACATATTCTGTGATAAATGGCTTCTCACTTGAAGGACCCTTGGTCGGTCAAGGTATAGCTTATATATAGCTGGACTCCCTATATTATTTTCTTGCAGCTCGCCACATGACTCTTTCTTAAAATTCTGCTGACCTCTCTTTTACATGAGTGTAAACTTTAGAAACTCAAGGGAGGAAAAAACACCCTCTGTTCTTCATCATGGCTTAGAGATGGAGTAAATGTTCACGTTTATAGGCATTCATATTATATGACTTCAGTAGAGTGTTTGATAGCCAGGCTGGCCTTAACCTTGTGGTGCCTTAGCCTCTAGAGTTCTATCTGGGGTTGTGTGTGTACACCAGCATGCTCAGCTCTATACCAAAGTCATATAGCATAAAAGAAGAGCCAACCTTCAGGATCTATAGGAGGTTTGTTCCAGGGCTCCTGTGGATACCCCATCTGTGGATGCTTAGATCTGTATGGTGTCATGTGTACAGTATTTCTGGGCAAGTCTCCTTCATGCGTTGAACCTCTTTAGATTACTTATAATTAATGTATTGGAAATGCTATGTAAATACATTGTGTTGCTTAGGGAGTAATAACAGAAAAAACTGCATGTTTTTGTGTGGGTGCAGTTTTTCAAATATTTCCTACGTGCAGTTGGTTATATATATGGTTATGGAACCTATGAATATGGAGTATTACTCTAAATTATGTCCAGAAGATGAATTGATATGATGAGGTAGTGACCTGTTTAATTTAAAGAACGGGGGTCAGAGCTGATGTCATGAGGAAGACGTTCTTGCTTCCTAAGGTTCCATCTTTGTTAATGTATTCAGTAATGACACAGATAAGCACACTGTAGATTGATTATATGTAAGGGACAAAAGTTAAATTATTGGAGATAAAATCATTTATGAATAATACATAGTTGTGAAGATTAGAAACAAACAAAATGTTCAACTAAGACTGAATAAGCATTTTATGTTGTTTTTACCCGTAAATGCAATCTGTAAATTTAAGATGATGTAACCATAAAATTTTCATAACCCATTGTTAAAATATTCACAAAATATCGTTCATAGAGGAGAACAAAGTTGACTTTTCAAAGCAGAAGAAACACAGTAAATTTTTGTTGTTATTGTTGTTGTTTTTGTTTTTTGAGACAGGGTTTCTCTGTAGCTTTGGAGTCTGTCCTGGACTAGCTCTGTAGACCAGGCTGGCCTCGAACTCACAGAGATCCACCTGCCTCTGCCTCCCAAGTGCTGGGATTACAGGTGTGCGCCACCACCGCCTGGTGAAACACAGTAAATTTTTAAGAATTTAGCAAAAGTGTGTATTTTAAGCATCAAAGAAGGTTGATTTCTGTACCAAGCTTTTCATTTGAGTATGACATTTGAAGTTAGTCTTCTTTGGTGGAGCCGACTCCAAGTTCTTAGATGGTGGTGGCATAGCCGGTACTTGCAGGGATGTGATGTGGTTCTGAGGTGGACCCTTGCATCTCATTACACTTGTCACTTCCTTCGCAAGGTGTCCAAGTTCACTTTTCTGTTACTGTGATAATCACCAAGACCAAAAGCACTTGGGTCTACGTGGCTTGTACTTCCAAATCAGAATCCATTGTTGAGGGAAGTCGGGGCAGAAGACCTGGGGGCAGGAGGCATGGAGGAATGCTGTTCACCCTTTGGGTTGTTCATCTAGATGTTTTTAGATAGCCTAGACCCACCTGCTTAGGGATGGTGCTCTCCCCAATGTACTAGGCCCTCCCACATTAATCATTAGTCAAGACAGTCTCTTACAGACTTGGCCTCTGACCAGTCTGATCTAGGAAGTTCCTCAGTTAAGGTTCTTTTTTTTTTTTTTTTTTTTTTTTTTTACGATTTATTTATTTATTATGTATTATGTATATAGTGTTCTGTCTGCATGTATGTTTGCATGCCAGAAGAGGGTACCAGACCTCATTACAGATGGTTTGAACCACCATGTGGTTGCTGGGAATTGAACTCAGGACCTCTGGAAGAGCAGCCAATGCTCTTAACCTCTGAGCCATCTCTCCAGCCCCTTCCCAAGTGATTATAGGTTTTGTCAAGTTGACAATAAAAACTAACTAAGCTGGGCAGTGGTGACATATGCCTTTAATCCCAGCACTTAGGAGGCTGAGGTAGGCAGTTCTCTATAAGTTCCAGGCCAGCCTGATCTACAGAGCGAGTTCTAAGGCAGCCAAGGCTACACAGAGAACCTCTGTCTCAATCAACCAACCAACCAACCAACCAGAAAAACAAAAAAGTTAACCAGGACACAATGTAAGCATTTATCATCATCATCACCGCAGAGGGATTGCGTCAAAGGCTCTGTGCATATTAGCTGAGCATGCTACTCTTGAGCTTTATTCCAGATTTTTTTTTTTTTTTTTTTGGTTTTTCGAGACAGGGTTTCTCTGTGTAGCTTTTGGTGCCTGTCCTGGATCTCGCTCTGTAGCTCAGGCTGGCCTCGAACTCACAAAGATCTGCCTGCCTCTGCCTCCCAAGTGCTGGGATGAAAGGCGTGCGCTGCCGCCTGGCCCCAGCTCCGTTTTTAAACATTTTTTTTGTCACAGTGCAGGAATTGCACTTAGGATCTTACATATGTGAGACTATGTGAGTAGTCTACCATGCCGTGAGTTGGAACCCATCCCCTTCCTGGTGTGAGTGGAAGAGTAGAGAGGTGGAATTAACTCTTCACGTTCCTACAGTTTGTGAAGAGTTCTCAGACCTCAGAGTCTGTGTTACTGTAGTCATTCCCAGAAACTCTGCTTACGTTTTGTACATAAGGATTGGGAGAGCTGGTTGTGTCCCATATTAGATAGAATAATTTCTCTTTTATATAAAGCTGTCACATCTAAGAATTTGATATTCAGTGATTGTGAAGTTATTTGCAGGAACCCCTGATGAAATCTGGAGTAGAACTGGGGAGGTATAGGCAGATGGGTCTCTGAGTTCAAGGCCAGCCTGGTCTACAAAGTGAGTTCTGGGACAGCCAGGGCTGCTACACAGAGAAACCCTGCCTCAAAAAAAACCAAACCAAAACAAAAAATCTGGAGTAGATTTGAAAAAAGTAGCTTCTGTTTGAAAGTATTGGAGAATAACCAGTAGAAACTGAAGGAGTCGTGTCCGACAGAGGGGAACTCCCCTGGATGACAGCCATGTTTTTGTGGCTCTTTGCTTGATTCCTTTTCCTGTACAAAATCTGCAGTCTTGCTGGCCTGCGGACTTAAAGTGAGCCTTAGGACTGTTGGTGAAGCTGTAAAGTGGGAGGTCCTGGAACAGGGAATTGCATGGATAGGAGTCCCAAAGTCGTCACGGAAACTGGGCCCAAACACATGTGGCTGACCCTGAACCGCTGGTGTGAGGGAGACGCCGGAGGCCTGGTGGACAACCACAACTTGATGGCCAGTGAAGCCCAGCACAGAGGAGAGAGCCTGGCCTCGAGCTTAGCAAATTTAACGTCTAGAACAAAATATCCTCCTCAGAGGAAGGTAACAGAATCCACACCTTTTACACTTTTCAATCTCAGTGTCCAAGGATTAAAAAGTACTAAGAAATTGGGGCTAGAGAGATGGGGCTCAGCAGTTAAGAGCACTGGTTACTCTTCCAGAGGACCTGAGTTTGATTCCCAGAATGAACCCACGTGGCAGCTCACAACCATCTCTTAACTCCAGTGCCAGGGATCCAGCACCCTTTTCTGGCCTCCGTGTGGGCACACGGCATACACATGGTGCATAGACATACATGCAGGCAAAACATCTTTACACATAAAACAGAATTAAAAATTACATAAGGGAGACAGAGATCCGTGATGCCCAGGTGTTGGTATTAGTAAACAGTGGCATTAAAACTTAAATGTGTGCAACACCATAAAGACATCATGGATGGTCTCAGAAAGGAGACATTTAAAAAGAACTGAATAATCCTAGACCTGACGGCGGTTGTTTCTGATGTTAAAAATTACATTAGAAGGACACAGCGCAAGGCGGGAAAAATGGGAAGAAAAGGTGTGCTGCTAATAAAGCAGCAGGACGAAGAGAGATTGGAAACCAGTGAGCAGACTTCTGGGAGCCCCAGTGACAGACCAGGCAGCTGGAAGTAAACATCAGTAGAGGAGATAAAGTTAAGAGTGTCTTAGTTAGGGTTCCCATAGCTGTGAAAAGACACTATGACCATGGCAACTCTTTTTTTTAAACGTTTTATTATATATATATATTTCTGCTTACATGTATTCCTATATGCCAGAGAGGGCACCAGATCTCATTATGGATGGTTGTGACCATGGTAACTCTTTTTTAGATGGCAACTCTTATAAAGGAAACATTTAATTGGGCTGGCTCGCTTACAGTGCCAGAGGTTTAGTCCATTATCATCATGACGAGCACAGCAGCGTACAGGCAGACATGATGCTGGAGTAGTAGCTGAGAGTCCTCCATCTTGCAGGCAATAGGAAGTCAGCTGAGACACTGGGTCATATCTTGAGCATAGGAAACCTCAAAGCTCACCCCCACAGTGGCACACATCCTCCAATAAGACCGTACCTACTCCAACAAAGCCACACCTTCTAATAGTGCCACTCCCTATGAGATTATGGGGGCCAATTACATTCAAATTACCACACGGAATATAAAGTGTTTGAAAAACTAACTTGCTTTAAAGACTTACAGATCTAATGGGCACAGTCTCCCCTTGTGAGGCAGGCAAGTTTTATCTGAACACATGATAGTGTACAGAAGTCATACTTAAGAAGAGATGATCTAGAGAGTAACTGGGTGGGAGCAATGCATGTTGTGTCGAGGCTCTTCAGCCTTGGCACCACTGACATCTGGGACTGAACTGTAATAGTTGGAGCCTCCTGTACATTGCATGGTGTTTGACAGCCTCCGTGTTTTGTCCCCATCTGACTCCAGTAGTGAGAGCCACTGTTAGGACTGGTAAAATGTGAAGAAGAAAAGACTGTTTTCCCCTTTCTTGATTTATTTAATAGTAAAAATCACAAGCAGTATCATTGGCTTTGTAATGCGTGCAGGTAAGAGTTACTTTACAACACTAATGCCAGGGACAGTATGGAGCAAGTGAAATGTGATGAGAAGGTCATTGCTTTTTACATGAATGTGCATTGCAATCCACCGGGTAGCCATTAACAAAAAAATTACACAAAGAACTATGGTAATATGTCAGTCGTTTAATTTCAGTTGAATTCTAAAAACATTTGATCAAAGTATATTGTATAAAAGTTTTTAATTAAAAAAACTTTAAAAGAAAGATCTAGGTATTGAAGGAACGCTATCTAGACATTAACTGACTACGTAAGCTAACAGAGTACAGTTTGTAACAGCCACACACAAGTTCAGAAAAGCTAGTGAACATTAACAAGAGGGGTTTAGAGACTCATTGCCAGTCATCATTTTATTTTAAATGATCCTCAGATTTCAACAACAAGAACTCAGTAAACAGGTAAAGAAATCAGGAAATGTGGCCATTGTGGTGGTTTGAGTAGGAATGCCCCAAAGACGCACAAATTTGAATGCTTGGTCATTAGGGAGTGGCACTACTTGATAGGGATTAGGAGGTGTGGCCTTGTTGGAGTAGGTGTGGCCTTGTTGGAGGAAGTGTGTCACTGGGAGGTGGGCTTTGGGGTTTCATAAGCTCAAGACAGGCCCAGTGTGTCTCTCTTCCTGCTGTCTGCTGATCCAGATGTAGAACTCTGCCTGCATGTCACCATGCTTCCCCTCATGACAGTAGTGGACTAAGCCACTGAAACTGTCAGCCAGCCCCAGTTAAATGTTCTCCTTTATAAGAGCTGCTGTGGTCATGGTGTCTCTTCCCAGCAATAGAACACTGACTACCACACCTGTGCACAGGAGAAGCAGATAATACAAAATGCTCCGAAGGGTAGCCTGGATGTTGGACTTAGCAGACAGTGATCTAAAACAGCACTGCAGAGCTAAAGTGAGTCACAGGTAAAGAAAGACCTTGGGCAGTGTGGGAGCCATGTCACACCAAGCAGGGCACACGGAAATTCGGAGTTCGGAAGTTACAATAAAGTGAAGTAAAGGCTTCAGAGGGGATAGCAGCAGATGTCAACAGGGAGAAGAGTGAGAAGCCTGAAATAAATGAAGGTCACTTGAGATGACCCCAGCCAAGAAGCAGGAAGGAAAAAGAGCCATAGCTGTGTGGGCAAGGGCGTGGTGAAATGTCAGTAAAAATCGCATTCCTCCAAAGTCTTAAGTTACTGTATGACCAAGAGTTTCACTCCTGGATATGTGTTCAGGAGAATTTGAATGTGTCCACATACCAGTGTGCACTGATGTTTATGGCAGATTGTCTGTTAACGGGCAAAAGGGAAAAGCCCAATTGTCCACCAGTTAGCAGGCAAATGAACAGTAGAATATTGTTCAGCGGATGGACCTTGAAAGCACGCTGAGTGAAGTTATCCAAAGAGGCCACGTTTATGATTGTTTATGTGAAATGTCCAGAATAAGTAAATCTGTAGTAAAAGTCAGTAGACTAATACTTGGGGGGTGCAGAGGAAGGAGGAATCTGTGGCTGCTGCTGGCACACGGAGAGGACACTCTAGGATTAGATTGTGAGCATCATACAGCTTTGTGCATGGAGAATACTTGACAGTTGACATGTTTAAATGTTATTTTGAATTGTGTGCATGTGCATCTGTGTCGGGTTATGTGCATGTGAGCAGGTGCCTGCAGAGGCTGGAAGGGAGTGTCCGATCTCCTGGAGCTGGAGTTCTGGGCAGGGGCAAGCTGTTCAATGTGGGTGCTAGGAACTGAATTTAGATTCTCTGCAAGAGCAATACACACTCTTAACTGTGTAGCCATCCTGCCAGCCCTTGGAATCTGGAAATTTAGGAACAAACTTAACTATACTAAATAGAGGGTGCATATTTACTTAGTGTTTTAGAGCTTTTTGAAGCCCACTATGAAAAATGAAGTCAGAAACATGTTATTTTAAGATCTAATAGCATCATAATCTCAAGTGTCTTCCTAATTTAGATATATACAGTTTGAAATTTCAGATTCTGAAGTAAAGATGAACAGGTCTGTCTGCATCAGATGGCTGTTAGAAGCCCATGTTATAGGAGACTATGAGCCACCTTATTAAATATTTAATACTGAGTGTAACCTCTAACTATAATTTGACAAAACAACAATAGAATATTCCTTCTTACTCCCTTTTACTCAAGTAGAAAAAACAGGCCAACACTTATCAGTGACTTTTTAGCATGACATAATCATTAGTTTCAGTAATTTGGGGGATAATTTAGGAATTCCTTCACTGTTCTGTGCCTTGGGTTTTTCTTTCCACACTTGGCTTGCTGGCAGCCGCCTGGCTCACTGTCAGGAGTCCTCTGCACTGCGAGCTGGAGTCTTGTGTTTCCCTAGCTACAGGGCTCTTTGCTGTCAGGAAGCTGGCTGCCCAGCCTAGGGAATCAGCCACCGAATGCATGATGAGTTGGAGTGGGCACGAACCCAAAATGGACAAAGACTTGGAAGAGGTTGGGTCTCTCCTTAGTCTAATGCTGCCACCTAGTGGGAAAATAGTGCAAAGCACACCACACTATGTGGCCCATGACATCTGCACACCCATGTAGACCTTTCAGGGACACTCATTCATTTGTTCCATTAAATGAACTTAATGTGGTATAACTCTGACAGCTTGTGGTCATTGAGAGTTGTCAAGTGATTTTAAAAATGTGGCACCATGACTTTGGGGCAAAGATGAGAAGTCTGTATAGACCGTGTGCCACACAGATTTCTGTGTATGTCACGTGAAGTCCCCAAAGTAGGAACAGCAAATGCAGAGATCATGAGGCAAACATGCTTGGCATGTTAAAGGAGAGAGGAACTGTCCCGGCAGGAGAGGCCTGAGCAACATGGAAAATGAAGTCACAGTGGGTGGGGACGGGACAGACAGATCAGGACTGTCTTAGACCTATGTATTTACTTAAGATTGTATTCTAAGCTGTGACTGCAGAAGATTACAGGGTCAGGGAGGAAGCATTTGCAGTGCCAGTAAAAACGATGCTGGATGGATCTTGGAGCACAGTGGCTGACTGGGAGCAAAGCATTTCGAGAGGTTGAGCAAACAGTATGTGGAGGGTCGTTTGGGTGGCCCAAGGCGTAAGGCCTGGAAGAACAGAGCTGTCGCTGGCTGCGATGGGTAGGACTGAGTGGAATGGGGTTTGGAGGACCGGAGGAGCTGAGTCTTCATGACTGGTCTGGGATCATGTTCGCGGCTGCTTGGTCATCATGCAAGTCTGGATGTGGGGGAGAAGGACACTTGGGGAACTGCCGCATTCGTGTTGTTTGTTACAAATTGTGTGGTTAGTTCCGATCCACAGGAATGAGGGTGAAGGAATCGCCCAGCATCAGTCTGGATCTCTCATTTTCTTGGTGAAATAGAAGAAACGTCTAAGAGTGAAGAAGCTGGTTCCCCTGGGGGAGGCTGGAGGGGAGTGGAGAGTAACTCCACTCGGGACTACCCAAGCCCTCGGGGATTTCCTTGAGTCATAACCACAGTGCTCAGAACGTCTCAGCTTAGCGTTAGGATTCCAAAGATCAGAATCCTGGGAAGAAACAAGAGAATGGAAGGCAGCTTTGCCTCACCCAGGGGAGGGTCCCGTTGAAGGTGAACGTTGTCTGCAGTGTTCACACTGATGGGGCAGTGATTCTTTGGAGGTGAGGCCTGGTGATTGGTGTTGTGGAGTACTTGATGGGGAATATGCACATCCCAGTGTAATTTTACACCAGCAGCAGGCTATAGTCGCTAGTGTGTGTGTGTGTGTGTGTGTGTGTGTGTGTGTGTGAGAGAGAGAGAGAGAGAGAGAGAGAGAGAGAGAGAGAGAGAGAGAGAGAGAGAGAGAGACTGCTTGTCTGTGTTTATACCACATGGGTGCAGGGGCCTGTGGAGGCCAGAAGAGGTGTCAGATCCCTCAGAACTGGTCTTGGGGTGATTGTGAGCTCACTAGTGTGGTTGTTGGGAACTGAACTCCATTCTCTGCAAGAGCAGTAAGTGCTCTTACCATGGAGCCATCTTTCCAGCCCATAGTGTTTCGTTTTGTTGAGACAAGATCTACCATGTAGCCCTGGCTAGCCATAAATTTAGACATCCTCCTGCCTCTGCCTCCCGAGTGCTGGGATTGAAGGTATCTGCACCACACTGGGTGGTAGCAGGTTCCATAATAAATTCCCTGCTGCCCTGGGTTGTTGTTCTAACCTTAAATGAGCTAATGTGTAGAAAGGACCTGTGTGTGTTACATCTTCAGAGTGAGCTGTTGGCTCCCACTGCATCACTGGGCCAGACTGCGCTCTGTCTCAACTGCATTTGGAATTTCAGATGTCATAAGTCTTGATGGCAAATGTCTTTTCCCATTGGGCCATCCCACTAGACCTTCTCCAGCGTTTGAGGAAAGCTTGGGGAGAGTGAAGTGGACGTTTCATTCTAGGTAAAGCCCAGGGCCTCAAGGTGAAGGGTGTGGAGAAGGAATGGAAGTGTGGATGCTGGGGACAGACGACAGAAAGCTGCTTCGTGTGCTTCTGGTCTTTGTGGCTATTTTTTATTTTTCTTACTCATTTTTAGTTCAGAGTTTTCCCCCAGAATACTGAGCTTTGCTTCCAAAACCCCAGCGCTATTATTCACCTTTCACCAATCCTTACAAAGGTAGCCATCTTTGATGAACTACATCAGAACTGTCCTTCCCACACGGCTATATAAGGCACAATGCTATTTTTCAGTTCCCATTCTTAATGTTTTTCTGTGCAGCTCTGACATTCATGCACATCTCTTCCATCTCAGTTGGTTCTCTGGATGCTACAGGACTGTCTGAATAAGAACACCCAGGGTCTACCTGGTTTGGGAGAATAAAGATGATGGGGGTAGAGGGGGACAGTTCAGGCTCTTGCTTTACAAAAAGGGTGAAACATGGATTACCGTGCAGCATGGAGGGAGGGAGGGGGTGCAGCAGAGTGCTGCCCACTGTGAGAGGTGTTTGCATCTGGCCCTGCACCTTTGGGAAAAATCTTACAGAATGGGTTGATGGTTAGAAAGAAGTCTCTACCTGAAGGGTTAGCTGTGTTAGTGGCTAAGGTCCAGCATCCAGCAAGTGTCTTTGAGTGCTGGGAGAGATGCTGAGGCTCCGAGGGAGGCACCCAGGGAAGAGCTGCTGCATTGGCAGCTGTCAGCCTGCTTAGACCATTCTGGTTTCATCTGTGTTCCTTCCGCCACACCATGATTTCCAAGCCAAGGCTAATCAGTATGTGTTTGACTTTGTGAATTATCCCCTAGACTGGGGTTGTAAGTGTGAGTACCAACAGAGGGAGCTCGGGGTTTCAGTATTGTGTCGTTCAGGATCAAGCCCAAGGCAATGGCTGTGCCACTGAGCGACCTATGAGCTCCCAGGCCTTTTCTCGACAGGATGATAGAGGGACAAAGCCAGTCCCTGTGAAGCAGGCTCTCTTCTAAGGTTGTAAAAATGACAGCTGACTCAAAGACACTGTCTGTGTGACATCTCCAGAGTGTTAGAAAGCTGTCCACTCGACATCAGCTGTTCTCATCTTGTGACTCTGGGTTGTCTAACTGCATCAGCAAGCACCTCACACTTTATGTAGTGAAAGGTCACAGGTTATGCTATACAATCTCACTGGACCGAGTACGATGGCCTGTTATGGGAAACACATTAGGCCCTTTCTGGACCAGAGTCTCTGGAAGGGAGCCTAGAAATCTGATTATTTGGGGCATCAGATTTACTTCCATTTTCCCTGACATCACCCAGCCAGTTCTTCCCAGTTGCTAGGCAGTTGCTCGTACAGGTGCATTTTTTAGCCTAACTCCATCTGAACATGGCACTTGGTGTTGCTCTTCTGACTCGGGTGTGAGCAGGGACAGTTTCCTTCTCCCATGTCCCCTGACTGAGGCGAGGGCTCAGAGGTCTGCTTGTAAAGGCTCGAGATGAGACTGATGTGGAACCAGGATGGATCATGGTCCCTTGAGTGCTCAGAGGCTGCTCTTGAACTGAACCATACCCCCAGCACTCCACAGGTGGTTTCTAGAAAGTTTTGAAAGTCGAATTTCCTGTGTGAAAGGTGTTTTTGTATCTCTTCAGTTTGGGTATCCTCCGATTCTGTAGTCACAGCACCTCAGAATGCTTTCCTCACAGACATCCTTTCTCCCAGGTGTCCTCTTTGAGAAACGAGAAGCGAGGCTCCGCCTATCTAATCTCTGCCCCAGAAGGGGGCGCAGTAGAGCTCGTCGGCCAGCACCCTCAGGACACGGGAGTGAGCTACACAGAAACCTACTTGAAGAAGAAGCGTGTGTACTGAGCTGCCTGTCTCCTGCCCGCCCGCCTGCTGCGCTCCTCTGCGGGGCCTGCTGCTCATCGCTGCCTTAACTCCGTTCACACTAGCCATAGCCTTTCGATACGGGTTTCTGACTTCCCAGAAGGAACTGTCACGCAGCAGGCCGATCAGCCAACTACCCAACTAGCAATAAGAAACGGCATTGGTTGAGGGCATCTTCCACAAGCACTAGATGTGTCTTAATCTGTGTGATAACAGCTCAGCTCACTGGAGAATCAGCATTCCAATAGTCCTTGTTTGGGGCCTGGGAACAATTTTGACATCAAAGTCTGAAGCAATAAATGGGAAACAGTGTTTTGTTTCCTTAGCCTTAGAATGAATTTCTTAGAAGCCAACGTGCATTTATCTTACTCTCCCTAAGATTAATCTCACCCATAGTCTTTCAGGACCTTTCCTCAAACTGCAAGGTGCCGCCAGACAGACGCTTGTCACGCAGACTCCATTAGTTCTACACCAGCACAAAAGAGCACCCCATTGGCAGAGTGAGAGCGATGTCTCCTCACAAGCTGGACTCAAGCTTGTGTCATTTACCATTTATAACCTTGTGTGGAGCACACAGCACTTCAGGAAAAGTAGCTGGTTACATCATACGGGGGTTAGCCAAGTCCACATGTGTCCACCGTCCAGGTCTGTGATTACATTTCTGAATGCCTGGGGTAGGGGAGATCTTCCGACCGGAAACTGCAGTTCTAGTGTCCCCGAGATTTTATTTGGAACACAGTGACGCTCACTCATTTCATATTACATTTGTGTCACATCAGGAACCGAGTAGCCTCGACAGGACCACAGAGCCTGCAAAGCCTGGGACATTTACACTCCTGTGCTTCCAACATAAGGTTTGCTGACCTGTCTCCCTAGTGCTTTTATCTTCTGGTTAGACACTTAACTGAGAGACTTGCACATGGCAAGGAGCCAAGGCTTCTGTGCTGTTTCATAGCATACAGGAGTGAAGCGCTAACCACTAGGCAAGACTGACTTGCAGCACGGTCCACACAGCCATTTCTGAGGGAGTCTATGGACCATGTGTGGGACAGTTCTGAGCTAATAAAGCTCTACCTCACTCTGGTTTATTATTCATTCTTTGGTAGTTAAGCCGAAAGATTACAGCTGTTTAATCCAAGTTACTTCTGAAAGAATGTTTTGTCTTTATTAATGTGACATTTGACCTCACCATTTTCTGAAGATCTTGGTAATGAATTAGAGAAACCTTTCCATCTAGAAGTTTGTTTGTTAAGAGACTGCAGCTGATGGAGTTGGGATCTCAATGATCCTACTCGATAGGATCAGATCATTAAAATACCTTATTTGGGGGAGACTTATCATTTTTGACTATGATATATATAGATCTCTAGCATTAATTATAAAGTCTAAAACTGGTACATATGTTGTATGCTTTATAAAGAACTTTACTTTGTCTAATTTATTGCATATACCAGCTTTCATTGAAAAATGACAGCTACAGAGTTCAGACAATCCTAACCACATTCCCGATGGCTGACCAGGACGCGGCACACAGCAGAGACGCTGGCTTCACCAGCCTGCACAGCCCCTCCCTCTGTGGCTGTGGCATTTGGTGTCTTCAGCACTTAGTCATGGTTGACTTTGTGCAAACAGAACCTAGGGGGACAGCGACTGCTGCACTGGAGCTGTCAGTGAGAAGCAGCAGAGGCCGTACAGACGCTCCGTACAGCACATGCCGGGCTTCCTCGTCCCGGCCTGTGCCCAGTGTCCCTGGACAGGAGAGACGTGCGAACCAAGCACTGTTAGTCCCAGTCATTACAGACAACCCCCCAAATCCCTGCGGTTATTTTTCTATGTTAGCTAATGGTTCGAAATGCTTTCAAGATGCAGACTTAATATTAAAAGGCATATGCATGTGAAGTCTTTAGTTTGTTTATTTGTATAAAGAGTAAACAAAGTGCATATAGAGAGGGCCACAGGTTTGACACGTACAGCAACTAAACAACTGAAACGGCAACCGTACTGTTGCTACTAAAGAGATCTTGAATTCTTTGGGGGGCTCAAAAGGTGAAAAAATATCAAACAAGTATTAAACAGCATTGCTAAGTTTGCCAAACTCTTGGTCATGAAGAACTTGGTGGTTCACATTGAGTCAGAAACTGAGCATTGTTGACTACCTAGCTGTCTCCAAGCAAACTGAGAACTGCCTCGTGAATTCTGAACTCCAGTGGGCCGGGCCCCTGGCTGGGTCTTGTCTTGGTAGTTTTGTGGTATAGAGTTATAGTCAAAACAGTGATTAACCTTTGTAGATGGCATTGTCTTCTGCCTGCAATACTGTGACAGCTTGCCTGCAGGTTCTCAAGGGGTATGCACTGACATTTCTTAAAGGCAGGTGTAAGAGCATCCAGGTCAGAGGAGTCTGTCTGATGAAAGCAAGCTGAGCAGGAGGACCATGGGCACAGGCCTAGTTCTCAAAGTAACATGCAGAGTGTCTATGCCAGGTCATCTCCCTGTGCAGAACCAGTTTGACAACAGGTACCAGTGCTTAGCCACTGCACAAGCAGCTTGAGACTGCAGTCCTATTGGGTAGCAGGAATAGACTCATTTCTAATAGAAACAACTTAGTATACTACATGGTACCTACTTGATTAGACTATCACTGTACAGATTATTCAGATTTCAGGGCAAGGGAGAGTTTCAGCCAAGTCCACCAGTTTTTATCTAAGAACAATATGCCAGCAAAACAGCCAAACGTCCTTTGCTAGGCAACTGACCATAGACTCTTTCCAGAAGGAGTGCTTGGGCACAATCTAATTTGGTTGTCATTTTTTCACTAAATTTAAGGTGTGACATATGCATGTACTCAAGTATTTGTTGAGTGGCTTTTTAGGCAGAATACAAACTGTTTCATTTAAAAAAATTATTTTTTAAATGGTTTGGAGAGAAGGACTTGATAAATGGGAATTTTAATATTACTCATGCTGCTTATTTTAAAAGTGCTTCAAATCCCTCAATAAGGCTCTGAAAGGTTGTCCGATTAAATGGTTGGAATTCCCAGCATTTTCTCATAAGCTGATAAACCTATGAAAAATAAAAGAACAGTACAATAATGTCAGATTTGTGAGATTAAAAACAGGCTGGAGAAATGGCTCAGTGGATGACGTACTTGTCCCACAAGTGTCTGACCCAAGTTCAGAGCCATGACACACGCCTTAAAAAAGGCCAGACTAGCAAAATCAGGAGGGCTAGCCTGGGGAGACCCTGCCTCAGTAAACAGAAACCGGAGGAACCAAGGGAGACAGACAACATCTACCTCTGGCATCCACAAGCAGCCACACATTTGAAAACATGTATACTTGCACACACACCACACAGAAAGACCAAGAAAACAACTGAATCATCAATAAGGAAAGGCGGTTTCCAAACACCTTCAAACTTAACAGGAGTAAAGAATGGAGTACTTGAATAATTCAAAATACAGAAAACAACCCACTATTACCCATTTCACCCCATGGCACGTCTCTGACCACCTAAAGAGCCTCGGGCAGAAAGACTCAACCCAGGTTAGAATACAGGAAACTTCAAATGCTAGTGAGCGGGGCAGATCACACAGCAATGCTAAGACCATCATATGTGCTCTTCTGGGAAGGCAGATGGACTGGCACTTGGGATAGAGGCTACAGCTCCATGAGGGGAGCCTTGCTTGAGGATCACTATCGTCTACCCCAAGGGGGACTAATGTCTTATCTGATGTGGATGATGGAAACAACCTCAGTCCTCTGAAAGAGTAACGTACTCTTAGCCAAGAGCCAACTCTCCAGCATCTTCTCTACCACTCCCCTCCCATCCCTGCTGGGTAAGTCAAGCTGTAAAAACATTAAAAAGCAAGTTTCAGTTCCACTAAGCGGACATAGCTACCTCATCAGGACAGTTGGGCGGACATGGCAGGCGCTTTCCTTCTTTCAGAGTATTCACAAGACGTGTTACAGTCATCTGGCCATGAGTTGGGCCTATCATTTTCAGGAACAACTATATAAAATAAGACCAAACAAAATTAAGGTGAAGCTCCCAGAACAAACTGCAAATTAAAGCAACAAAGCTTCTCTCCTCCATAACGTCAAATGAAAATCTGAAATCCTTACTTGCTCTCGAGGATCAGTCTATAATCACCACCTTTGGGAGCCAACCACAGCTGTCCATTGAGTGAAAACAAAGGCCCTACCCTAAAACATCTGGATTATCGTACAGAATTCTTCACTTAGTGAACACAGACTTTGCCAGACCTTGTCAAGTGACAAGCCAGGCCAACAGGACAGGGCGGCAGCCCTCTCCATGTGGCCCCCTGAGGACTCTACTCAAGAGCAGAGCTTAGCAGCAGCTGGGCTGCCCTTCTACCGGTCCTGGCCTGGGGGAAGGCGCGGTCAACACTTACGGCCATGGGGCTGAAATCTGAGTCACAGTACGTGAGCAGCTCATGCAACGTCACTCCAAAGGACCACACGTCCGAGGCGATGTAAAATTTACACTGGATTAAACACTCCGGTGCATACCTGAAAGGAAAGCAGGAAGTAAGCCCACTTCCTCCAAAACGACAGGCCCTCAGGAGAGCCACTTCCCTGGTCTTCAGACTTGAACCCACATGTGATCTGAGTGACCGTGGAGTGTCAATGCATCCTGCTGCCACAGTGCACATCTGGCAGAAGCAGCAGCCTAGAGGCTCCCAGCACGTTACTTGCCCTCAAAGATTTGTGTTCCTCTGGGGAGGAAACAGTTTCCTCAAGACTAGCCGCAGGTTACAGCCCCACAAGCTCAGAGTCAGCACCCTCCTGGGGTCACTATTGGTGAATGAAGCCCAGGTGCCCATACCAGGTGTCAGAGCAACCCAGAACTGGAATCTACTTGCCATGGCCCCAGTCACTGCTCCCCAGATGTGCGGCTCCTGGGGTTGGGGGTGGGGCTGCTGAAGCAGCTGACTTGGATTTCCTTGTTCCTTTTCTGTTCCCTTCCATGGTGGCCTTCAGCACCCTCTCTACTAGATGGAGTCCTGGCCCCCAAACTCAGGTTCCTCAGCTCTGACCAGCGACCCTCTCAGTTCACTTCTCATTCCGGTCAGCCGCACAGCACAAGCCTCCTTCCGCCCCAGCCACTGTGAATCTTCCAGCCTTTACCTAAACCTGCAGGTTTCTCAACCATGCCTGAAGGCTGTGCCGCTGCCCCATGAAAGAGTCGGCCACCTTCACCTGCTCACAGCGTTGAGAACTGTGGGTGCTGCTGCTGCCGCTGTGAACTACAGAGGGTGAGCTGGGGACAGCCTGACCTCTCCCACTTGGGAAGCTGTGCAGTCAAACCTCAGCTTTCTGCAGAGCGGCGGATGGACACCCAAGCAGGGCTAGACAGAGCCTTCCACAAGGCTAACCCAGGAGGCTGAGATGATTTACATACCAAAACACTGGGCTGTCCCGGTCTTCCTTGACTGTGTAGTACTCCTTATCGGTTTCAATTGCTTTGGTTAAACCAAAGTCTCCGATCTTCACTTGGTGTTCACTCTCTACAAGGTCATTCCTTACTGCTAAGTCCTGGTGAACATACTGTCAAGAATCCAGATAGTCCATCCCCTAAGAGAGAAGTGGGTCAGGCCGATTGCAAAAGTCACTTCAGATTGTAGTTCACAGTTAGAAAAAAAAGTCATTTTGTTCCTATATCACCAACAGTTTTTGTTGTTACAAGATTAAACGATCCCAAACTAAAAACTCCAAACTGAAGCTGCTGGACTAACAAACCCACTCGCTTGCATAGGGGAGGCTCCTATTTCTTGTGAATGGTGCAGATTGAAAAACTCAGTCCAATTATCATAGTCTCCCACTGAGATCTAATTAGGAACCAGTTGCCCAGGACATTTGGTACATGCCTGGTTTTTTTGAAGATTTTACCTTACAAATCTGGATGGCATAGTTTAGCTGCTGTTTGAGGTTGATTTTATTCTTGTTCTTTGGCAGGTATTCCTTTAGGCTTCCCGAAGGCAGGAACTCCATGATGAGCTTGATACCATTCCCTCCTGTTGAGGAGAGAGTGGCATCAGGATGAGGCTGCTAACAGGACAGAGTAGGGAGCTCTGCAGCAAGGCCCAGAGGCTTTCAGCTTAGCCTTGGAAGCATGCCCACCCACTGGCATGTAGACACTGCAGCCATGAACAGGAGTCACATCCCCAGGTCCTGCCTCAAGCACAAACCTCAGCAGGATAACGCGGCCCTGCTGCTCTGTGCACCACTAGGCAAATGATCAGGTTTCAAGTTAGAGCCCACACCCTCTCACCACCAGGTTTAAAGCACACTCATGGATAAGGGGCTGCCTTGCAAACAAGATACAAGTGTTAGTAAACACTACTATTAAGTATTACTTGCTACCCTGGCTTAGGTAAAGGCAAAGCAGAACGCCCTAGGTAGGACTGGATCAGAAGGAGAAAGGGGGTGGGGAGGAGTAGTCACTTCCTCATAGCATAGTGTGACTATCTGGATTAGTAAAGCCCTGTCCCCGGCATTATGCGGGGATCCCTGGAATGAGCCAAACCAACCTGTGCCTGGAAGAAAGTCTAGGCAGCCTCTCAGAGGCCTGCAGCTGCTAACCACATCAGTGTGAGACTTGGAAGCCTGCCAACCCACAGGAGCTGATAAAGATGAGGCTGAGGACTGCCTGTCAGCAGTGGCCTTAGGACCCAAAGAAGCCCTGGGCACAGTGTGCACAACATACCGTCTTCCATGCAGATTCCTTTGTACTTGACAATGTTCTCATGGTAGAGGTTCCATAAGATCTCTATCTCCTTCTTCAGGTCAGCTATATGGTTACCTCCACTCTCAGGCTTCAGGGACTTGACAGCCACCTGTTCCCCTGTGTTGTCTCCCTCAGGATCATATTTGCAGAGCTCGACCTTCCCAAAGTGGCCCTGGAAGGAAGGTGTCCCTGCTATCAGAGAGGCCCCGACAGGCTAGTCACTGACTCTCCACTCGACTCAGCTCATCCTCACTTGACCTCACTAACTTTTGCTACTGAGCTAAGACTCAGAAAGCTGTAGGTGACTAAGGACCACTTTATCAGTCGAGGTTTCCAAGACAACATACTTTACAAGCAGTGGGGCTATCTCTGGGTCCAGAGGACACCAGGCATTCTTTCAGAGTCATAGGACAAGGCCCCTACTCGGGCTGAGAAGAGCATTTTCACAGGGACCTTCAAATCCCAGATAAGCCATTTGAACAGTATGGGGACTGTGGACTGTGCTGTGAAAATGCCCAGTACAGACGCTGCTAACCCAGCTGACAGTCATGATGTTAAGTGAACTAAGGAGGGTATATCGATATGAGCACACAAATCCCGGGAACTGCCGTGGTCACATAAGCTGTTACCCACAGGAAAAGCTGTGACTCTTATTTGGGCATACCCCTCATTAAAGGAGTCGCACAGTATAATCTTGGAAGAGTCAGAGATTTTCCTCTTTCGACCACATCTGTACTTGGCCCTCTTCTGTACCACATAGAGAAGTCAAGGCTTTTGAGGAAGCTGTCAAAGGTCCTGGGTGCATATCATGGTGTCAAGTGCAAGTGCATGTAACCTGGCATAGTGTCAGGCAGAGCAGGTTAATGTCCCCCGCCCCGCCACAGTACACGAAGGTGCTTTTATACACTTTGATGCAGGACAAGGGGAGTACAGCTTTCCCTGCACACAGGTGATGTGCAAACAAGGCATGACCCTCTCCCAAGTCACGGATCCTCTTCAGGAAACGCTTTTCAAAATGAGTGGAGTCCACCTCTGTTGTTGGCTTCTTTTCTGAAACAATGTCTGGATCTAACCAAAGAGACAAGGAAACAGATTAGCACAGAGAAGGAAGGTGAGAATGTCGTACTGAGAAAAGGTACCAAGCCATGTGGCTAAACATAGATAAGAATTATGGGTTAATTTAAGTATAAGAGCTAGTTAGTAATAAGCCTGAGCATTTATAAGTAATATTAAGCCTCCAAGTTAATTATTTGGGGAGCAGCTGCCAGGTAGACGAATTTCTAAACAGTCTTATTAAATGAGAAACACAGAGCCAAATACAGGGGTAATAGCCGAAGAGATCAGAGAACTAGTGAATAGCCATGACTAGCCTTAGCTTACCCCTACACTGTAGCTTCCCCAGAGAGAGCTTCTTCCTGTCTAACTTGTGCTTTTATTGCCTTCCTGTTCTGCATTCTCATTGGTTCTAAGCCCAGCCACACCACTTCCTCGTCACTGCCTGTCTATACAGACCTCTATGGTTGGTACTGAGATTAAAGGCATGTGTCACCACATTTGGCTGTGTCCTTGACCACACAGAGACTCTGCCTGCCAAGTAATCGGATTAAGGTCATGGGCTACCACTGCCTGACTTTTGTTTATGGCTCCTATGACCTCTGATCTTCAGACAGATTTTATTAACATACAAATAAAATATCACATTTCAGCACAAATATAATATCACCACAATATTTGGGAGTTGCTGGTGGGACAGATACTTCCCTTTACAGAGATCTGCCCACCTCTGCCTCCCAGAGTGCTGGGAGTAAAGGTGTGTGCCCCCACTGCCCGTCAGGATAATTTATTGAATTTGGATTGTCTAAACTTCTGACCTGAAGATGAGAAGGCTTCTGCATGTATTTGTGCACACAGAGCCTACTAGTTTCTTGTGAACTTCTAGAAGGAAGACGTGAATCTCACAGTTTGACTGAATTTCCTAGAGTCAGTATTATTGGAGTCAGAGTAACCTTTTTCTTGTGGTTTTGTATTCTGTTTGTTTTAAAATATGGTCTCTCCCTTATTCCCAGGCCAGCCTGTAGTTCCTGATTGGTCTGCCTCAGTCTCTCTGGTGCTGGGACTGTGGAAAGAGACCATCAAATCTGACTCCAGATATTTGTTATTAAAGTTTGGAGAACTGGGAATGTTGCTTGGTTGGCAGAGTTCCTGCATAAAAGGCAGATAAGGCCCTGAGTTCCAGTTCTTGTTCGAATACAACATAAAGACTCCTGTCCAATTTTATGCCTGTCAACCCAGCATTTAGGAAGCAGAGGCAGGAGAATCAGAAGTTCAAGGATATCCTTGACTACATAGCGAGGTTGAACAAGCCAATCTGGGTTACATGAGACCCTGTCTCAAAAAATAAAAAGTTTGTGAAATTCAAGCTTATGGCATTAATTGGATCTTTACTTGTGGCTTGTCTATTCTCCTTATAAGCATTTCTTGCCTAACAACAGCAGACAATGGCCCAGTTCTGTCTCTTCTACCTTTCAAATTATAGAAAAGGAGCATGAAAGGTTCTCACCTGGGCAAAGCAGACGTGGCACTGACAAGAAATGCAGACTCCTCATTCTTTTCAAAGAAATAATTCTTCTCAGTGGTTTCATTTTATGTGTAATGAGTGTTTTGCACATGCATGCCTGGCACTGGATCCTCTGGAACTGGAGCTACAGACAGTTGTGGGCTGCCATGCGGGTGCTGGGTATTGAACCCAGGGCCATCTCCAGCCTCTCAGTGTTCTCTTTACACACCCCTTTGATTCCTCACTCACTTAGCAAACCATGATTTCAACACATATTGGGGAAGTTTCCAAAATTACCATTTCCAAATATGTCAGTTCAAATCAACGATAAAAATGTGATTCTGTCGAATGGAATTTATTCTGAAATAATAATATATTTCAAATTTATTATAACATTTTCTAGCTAACCTTTAGAATGCTTTTATCCTGCAACATGTTAAAACATTACTAATGTGTTGTAAAAAATTTAAATATATGCTAACGGGAAGACTGAAAGTATAAGACCCCTTAATTCAATATATAGAGACACATGGAATTTCCTTTTTGTGATTTTTGTTTTAAAGTTTATGTATGTGTCTGTGTGTCTGCCATATGTGTACAGGTACCTGCAAAGGCCAGAAGACATCAGGTTCCTGGAACTGGGGTTAAAGACAATTATGAGCTGTCCAGGTTGGATGCTGGAATTAAATTCGGGTCCTCTGCTTTGCTGCAGAGCCATCTTGCCAGCTTCCATTGTCCTTATCTAATGACTGGTACAAATGAAAGACTATAAGTGAATATTTCAATATAGTCATTAAATATTATTTCTTGGTTATGATGCCTCTGCTTAACAGAAGTAGTTTCAATAGAACTCTCATAGTGAACAAATTATCAAAATCTATTATATCTGTTATATGGCTTAGTCACTGTTCTATTACTGTGAAGAGACACCGTGACAATGGTAATTCTTATGCAAGCACTTAACTCAGGGCTTGCTTACACTTCAGAGGATTAGTTTGTTATCATGGCTGGGGACACAGCAGCCCACAAAGTACTAAAGCAGTAGCTGAGAGCTACATCCTGATGGGGGCGGGGTGGGGAGAGAGAGAGACAGAGAGAGAGAAAGAGAGAGACAGAGAGCCTGGGTGTTTGAAACTTCAAAGCCCACCCCCAGTGACATGCCTCCTCCATGAAGGCCACACCTCTTCATCCTTGTAAGGCTTTCAGAGAGCTCCACTTCCTGGTGACTAAGCATTCACATATATGAACCTATAGAGGCTACTCAGATTCAAACCACCACATTATTTGATTAGTTGTGTATGATTAAGTATTCTAAAAAACTTATCTGGCCATGTGGTGGTGGTACACACCTTTAATCCCAGCAATCAGGATGCAGAGCCAGATCTTGGTGAGTTCAAGGCCAGCCCGGTCTGCAGAGCGAGATCAAGGAGAGGCACCAAAACTACATAGAGAAACACTGTCTCAAAACAAAACAAAACAACAACAAAAACTCTGGGGAAATGGCTCAGTTGGTAAAGTATTTGCCACACAAACACAAGGATTTGAATTCGGACCCCCTAGCACACATGTGAAACAAAACAAAACAATGGTGGGCACAATGCATCTGGATCCCCAGTGCTGGGGAGACAAGTCCAGAAGATCCCTAGAGTCCACTGGCTAGCCAGCCTAATTGGTGAGCTCTATGTTCACTGAGAAACCCTTTCTCAAAAAACAAGGTAGAGGGCCATGAGATGTCTCAGTGTGAAAGGCACTTGCTGCCAAGCCCCGTGATAACCTGAGTTTGATTCCTGGGACCCACATGTAATGGGACATTTTTATTAGGACTGTTGGCTCCCCAATAATGACACAGAGACTTATTAATTATGAAAGTTTGGCTGATAGCTTAGGCTTGTCCCACTAGCTCTTATAACTGAAATTAACCCATTTCTATTCATCTATGTGTTACCATATGACTCATGACATTTACCTCTCCTCCTGCATGTCTTGTTCCCTGTCTGGTGACTCTGCCGCCTTCTTCCCAGCATGCTGTGGGATGTCCTGTATGCTGTAAATATATGTTGCTATGATGATTGATAAATAAAATGCTGATTGGCCAGTAGCCAGGCAGGAAGGATAGTGTAGGTGGGACAAGGAAGAGGAAAATTCTGGGAGGTAGAAGGCTGAGGCAGGGAGATGCTGTGAGCCGCCATGAGGAGAAGCATGATGTTAGATACCAGTAAGCCATGAGCCATGTGGCAAGGTATATATTTATAGAAATGGATTAATTTAAGATAGAAGAGCAGATAGCAAGCAGTCTACCATGGATATACAGTTTAAATAATATAAGCATCTCTGTGTGTTTACTTGGGGGATGAGAGTGGGAAGGATTTGTCCTGACCCTGGGCCAGGCAGGACCAGGAAAACTTCAGCTACACCAGTATTCTCTCTGCCCGAAAAATCATGCCTAGCTTTAGCTTTTTATTAAACCAATCACAGTGACATATCTTCACACAGTTTAAAGGAATATTCTACAACACCCACATAGTGTGGAAGCAAAGAACTGACTTTCACAAATTGTCTTGTAACTTCAACATGCCATGGCATGCACACATGCATGTAAGCATGTGTGTGCACACACACACACACACAGACACACACACACACACACAAACACACACACACACACACAGAGCAATAGAGAAAGACACCTGAAGTTGACCTCTGGCCTTCACAAGCATACATACAAGCACATGCACCCTCCCTCATGAACATGTACATATACCTCCCACATATTCATATACAAAACCCATCTGGAAGTAAAGGAAATGGTAGAGGAATGAGAGAGAAGTGTGGGGTACCCAGGATCAGTGTGTGTTTACATATATGAAAATGGCAATAAAATTCACTTTTTGTATAATAGTATGCTAGTAACATGAGGAAAGGCCTATACTTATTATCATACACACAAATACAGATTTAAAAACCCATCTAGCGGGGCTGGAAAGATGGCTCAGTGGTTGTAGTCTTAAGGCAACTCCATGTAGTTAAAAGGGAGGTTTATTTTGTGGGGTAACTCAAAAGTGAAGGGGTAGGTTACAGGGTCTGTAAAGGTGTAGCACAGTCCAGCGGTGTTCTCTGGAGAACTCTGTTCAATCTACCTCCAGCATCCAGGATCCAGGAACCAAGAGAGCCGGCACATCTGGATCTTGGGTCTTAAGGGCTCATCTCAGCCCCGCCTTGTAGGTGTGACAGTTAACGAAGCCTCAATGAGGGTAGTACCTCCAGGTCAAAGCTGGAACAGCTACCCACTACAGTTAAGAGCACTTGCTGCTCCTGCAAAGAACCCAAGTTTGGATCCTAGCATCCACATGGTAGTTCACAACCATCTGTAACTCCAGTTCCTGGGACCTGAAACCCTCTTCTGATCTCCATGAGCACCAAGCACACATGTAGTACACATACACACAGGGAAAACTCTTACACACATTAACAAATAAATGAGTAAATAAGACAAACAAACAACCCCACCCATATGATTATAAATGGCAAAACACCCAAATTAGGTAAAGAATATAGACCACCTAAATGAGCTCCATTTAATATTTTTATTTTGAAAAATTTCTTTTTAAATTTTTTTTATCTTTTGAAATTAATATAATTACATAATTTCCCCCTCCCCTTTTCTTACTTCAAACCCTCCCATGCACCTCCATTTGCTCTCTTTTTGAAAAACCCATCTAATGGGGCTGGTGAGATGTCTCATTGGGAAAAAGCACTTGCCGCATAGCCTAATAACCAGAGACAACTGTTAGCATTCAGGCATTTACACATGCCTGCCTTCGGGGACCTAGCAAGCCATGTCATCAGCAGCAGCCAAGATGTGACACTGCATGCTCCTTAGTCACATGTGCTGTGTCCCCTTCTAAAAAGCAAGCCCTTCTCACCCCACTCTCTCTTCCTTCTGCTCTCACTTAGAGGCCATCTCTGCACCCTCTCCCCCCCCCCCCCCCCCCACAAAATAAAAACGCTGCATGAGCTCTGTTGCATGGTATGCCTTTGTGGTGCCCCTTGGCTCAAACCTGCTAATGTTACTTTCTGCAATTAAACTATTACTACAACCTCAACTGATCCCTGGTACCCACATGGTAGATGGAATTGTCCTTTAACCTCACATACATATTAATAAATAATTAAGAATATAATAAAATATTATTGAGACAGCATCTCACTGTGTAGCTTTGGATGATCTCGAACTTGCTGTGTAGTCATGAACTTACAGAGATCCTCTGCAGGGGGTTTGGTCCTTCTGTGTGCTGGGAATATGTGCTGCTTTCATTGGTTAATAAAGAGCTGACAGGCCAGGAGCTGGGCAGGAAGTTAGGTGGGAAGGGCAGACTGAGATTGCTGGGAAGGAGAAGGGTGAAGTCAGGAGCCGCCAGCCAGATGCAGAGCAAGCAAGATGAGAATTCTCTGGGACCTTGCCCTATGCCAGACACTACATGGGTTAACTTAGTCCCATCTGGAGATCAGCGGGAGCCTGCGGAATTGGGAGAGAGATGCACTGCACACTCTCCTTATGCTCTCCTGCCCTCCCCCACCTCCAACTCAGGAGAGAGCAACCTCCAATCACCTCAAACTCCAGCCACAGCTGTGAACGCAGGTCTCCAGAAGGCAGGGTGAAATTATTAAGGCCACTCCACGTAGTTAAAAGGGGTAGGTTGCAGGGTCTGGCAAAGGTATAGGGTAGTCCGGCGGTGTTCTCTGGAGAACTCTGCTCGGTCCACCTCCAGCGTCCGGCGTCCCGGAACCAAGAGAGCCACCTCCTCCTGCTCCTCGGTCTTCCACTCCCTACTCTGCCCCGCCTTGTGGGCGTGATCATTACTGAAGCCTCAGTGGAGGTTGGAACTTCCAGGCCAATGCTGGGATGGCTATCCACTACATCTCCCCCTTTTGTCTAAATAAGAAAGTTCTAACCTAATACAAGACTATACACAAAGAGATGGTTATCAAATATTGTCCAGGAGTAATGAGGGATAATGACTTAGATAAGTTGGAATTACAATAAGTGCAAACAATGTCAAGCAAAAAACACATAGTAAAATCCAGGGAAGTCTAGAGCGTGGGTAGGTGGCATGTTACAAAGATCATTCCAAAAGGTATCCTATCCTAAAGAACCTGAGTCTAATACATAATATATTCTATCTAAGATATTATATATGTATATATACTAAGTTGTAAATATAACTGCTAATCTCCAACCTCATCAAAGACCTGAGAAGGAATGTAATAATACCTGAGAAATGGGAGAAGGACGCAAGTGACTTTCGGGAGTCTTGCAAGAGTAGACAGAGACAGCTAGCAGCCTGGACAGTCACCTAACGTTTGTAGTGGGTAGCCATCCCAGCATTGGCCTGGAAGTTCCAACCCCCACTGAGGCTTTGGTAATGGTCACGCCCACAAGGCGGGGCGGAGGAGGAAGCAGAAGACGAAGGATCGGGAAGAACTCACTCTCTTGGTTCCGGGACGCGGGACGCTAGAGGTGGACCGAGCAGAGTTCTCCAGAGAACGCTGCCGGACTACCCTATACCTTTGCCAGACTCTGCGACCTACCCCTTCATTTGTAAGTTACCCCACAAAATAAACCTCCCTTTTAACTACGTGGAGTGGCCTTAATAATTTCACCAATATCTGGCGCCCAACGTGGGGCAAATTCCAAAGGCCCAGGCGGCTTGCTCCCTCAGCCTCCTCCCGGCTGGCGGCTGGCGGGCACCTAAAAACGCCTGCAAAGTTCCATTTAACCAGGGGACGCCTACACGGTCCCATTCCCGAAAAAGGGAACAGCAAGTCGGGTGTCAGTTTCCTGGCTTAGCCCCCAGACCAGCAAAAACCGCTGTGAGTGAGGCATTCCCACTCCTCCCTGAGTGCCGGCTCCCCGCCACCTTGGCTCCGGTGGCTCCTGCCTTCAGCTGCCGCCAGCCAAGGTCACTAGCAGGCCTTGCTTTGGAGCTATACCAACGCCTCCTGCTGGCTGAAAAGTGCTACTGCACCCCCCAAAACCACGGAAAGGTAAGCTTCTTTCAAGTAAAAGTACTTGATAATTTTACACCTTAAAACTGACTAACAAATCTTGAGTAATTCTTGTAATATGGCTGACAACATTACCTCACAAGAATTTAAAAACCTTCTTGCCTGTATGATGAATGACATTTTCCTGGAAATATACGACCTCCCTAAGACATATCTGGCCTGTACCATTTTGACATTCATTGTAATAATTCACACAGTGTTCAAACACTGGTTTAATAGTAAGAACAAAGATGAGTCATTATTGGGACTGATACAGGCTTTAAAAATTAGCAATGAAGGCTTACAGAAAAAGATTCTGTCTATGGAATCTGCTGACCAGGACTTACATAAAAAGATTCTCTCTCTGGAATCTGCTAACCAAGATTTACGAGTTTTAAAAGATAGCAATGAAGACTTACAGAAAAAGATTCTCTTTCTGGAATCTGCTAACCAGGAATTACAGGTTTTAAAAGATAGCAATGAGGACTTACATAAAAAGATTCTCTCTCTGGAATCTGCTAACCAGAATTTACAAAACAAGCTTGTACCCAAAATTGCTTTTATTGATAATAAATATGAGTATTTAATGGATAGAACACTAACTCTCCAGAGTGAAGTTGTAGCTACTCAGACACTATATAAGGAAGAAAAATTATCATTACTTGATAAGATAAGGTCCATGGAATCATGTGTTTCAGAAGAACATAAAAACTTCCATGATTCCATGAAAAATCTGGAATCCCTTACAAGAGAGGAGGTTTACTCCCTGGAACAGACCCTAGGAGCTCGTTTACAAGCCCTGGAGGAAACTCTAAATAAACATGACAAGGGACCTAATAAGCAGAAGTTACCCCACAAAATAAACCTCCCTTTTAACTACGTGGAGTGGCCTTAATAATTTCACCAATAAACGTTTCTCAGTATCGTTGGTGCATTCAAATTGGCTACAGGCCTAGAGTATCTGACAGACCATTTCAGAAGTAGGAATTCTGAAAGACCATCTTACCCTGTCTTGGCAAAGTATGGTGGTCGCTTTCATTGTGTCCCGCTTGTCCAGAAAGGACAGCATTTGTACTGTCAGCAGTTGAGGCAAGGGCAGTTCTTTGCCCAGTAGGCTATTTTGTGCCAAGAAGACAAACTTCCAAATGGAAATGTCTTAGAAGCCCAACATTCTCTCGGGATCAAATTGGTGCTGCCAGGAGCAATTGTGTCTCACGTCAACAGAATGCTAAATTATTTAAATGCCATATTCTCTAGGTCCATGAAGTGTTTGAAGATTACCTGTCCATCTGACCTATGTATTTATAAATCTGGATAACCTAACTAACATAATTATAGAGGTGACAAGCATAGGTGACAATAACTCTGTAAGTCTCATCTACCTAAACAACCTAAGGACTAAGGCTTCCTATAAATAAGGCAAAGAGTCTGTAAGCAATTGTACAGTAAAAGGACAATGACTTCAAATTGTGACAATACACAAAATATCTTTAACAGAGGTAGGAATGTATAGTGCAATATGCAATATGATAATAATCCTAAATATATATCAGTATACAGAATATCTTAAACAGAAGTAGAACATACAGTATGACAGACATAAATTCACATATGTATCAATATACAAATATTTCAAATAAGAGTAAAAATATGTGTACAATATAACAAACATAGTTCTGTATTTGTATCAATATACAAATTATCTTAAATAGGAATATAAAAAGTTTATATTTGTATCAATATATAAGAATTCATAACAGTGCAAAGGCTGCTATATTACTAAATTTGTTTACTAATGTATGTGATAGTCTACCATAACATGTTATACATATCCATTCCATTTCTTCTTTTCCCTTTTTTTTTTTTTTGAGACATATTTTCTTTCCTTAAGGAGAGTACTGAGTTTGACCATTTCTTCTACCCCCAACCCTAGAACCATTATCCATAACCCTGAGAAATATGAAACCTAAGGGATAAGGGGCGTCGTTTTCTTAGAATTGCTTCCTGCTGTTTAGGGGGCGATGGTATCTCTGTTGGGTATTGTGAGAAAGCTCAGATAGTTAATTCTCAGTTAGACTAACTGTAGATTCTGCAGCAACTCTTAGAGTAATGGGTAAGATTGTCTGAAATTCTGGCAAGAAGTGTAGTATGATGATGATTACCATGGTATCATTCTGGATTGGGTAGAGTTGTTGTTGTTGTTGGGGCCCCATCTTCCTTCTGGAGACTTCAGAGATTGCTATTGGAAAAAAACTTATTTTTTATCAGAATGGAAGGTTTGGATTTAAAGATGTCATGACATGTAAGAAAGGATTCCAAGAAATCAAGAATAAGCATGGAGAGAATTAGAATCTTGAAGATAATGGTCCCTTATAATTGGTTTCCTTCTGTATCACACCAGAGGGCTCTTCTGATATGGGACTGAAGAATCTCTCAACCTTTTTTTTTTTTTTTTTTTTATCAATATGCTTGGGTTTAGAGAAGGAGTGAGCCAGTTCCATCTCCAAAGCCAGCTTGGTTTATAATTAAATTGGAACCACAACTATTCTAGATTGATAGAGATATAGATGTTAGACAGTGATATCTTACCCTGTGTACATTGGTACCAATAGATTCTTTCTTTCTGCTGTAAACATCCGGATATCCAAGGCCTTATGATTTCTGGAAGATGGGTATTTCCATTATCCTGGAAAGACAAAACAGAAGCCTACCCCAACCTTTGATTGTTAAATTTTTCTTACAACCTGAGGAGATGTCACATTGGTGGATGATCTTTTATTTCTCCTCATCAAGGGGTTTCTCCTGTTCAAATCGAATTTTTATTAATTTTGTTGGTATCCATAGCTTTTCTTCTCCTGTGGAAACAAAAGCAAAACCCCTTCCCCAATGTAGGACATATCCAGGTTTCCATTCTGAGGTCAACACATCTTTGAAATAAACCGGTTGGTTTAGCTCAGGAGTTTTATTTGTCGTCCAATGTCTCTCCGCAGCTGTTGTTCCTTTCTCATCAGCATTGAGAAAATTCAAGGTTAATAAAGCACTATGCAATCTATTTCTAGGAGTCATTGTTACCTGTTGCTGTTTATTTAGCATATCCTTTAAAGTTCGATTAGATCTTTCTATGACTGCTTGGCCTGTGGGATTGTGTGGTATACCTGTAACATGCTTTATATTGTAATAAGCAAAGAACTGTCTCATTTTATTGGAGACATATGCTGGGGCATTATCTGTCTTGATTTGTACAGGTATTCCCATGATGGCCATAACTTCTAATAGGTGTGTAATCACAGAATCAGCCTTTTCAGAACTCATAGGAGTTGCCCACTGAAATCCTGAATAGGTGTCAATGGTATGGTGTACATACTTTAATCTTCCAAATTCTGCAAAATGAAACACATCCATCTGCCAAATTTTATTTCTTTGTATACCTTTTGGATTGCTCCCTGCAGGTAATGGAGTTTGGTTATAGAAGGAACAAGTAGGACATTTTTTCACAATATCCTTAGCTTGTTGCCAAGTAATGGAGAAATCCTTCTTCAAACCTTTGCTATTTACATGGTGTTTCTTATGAAATTCTGAGGCTTCTAGCACGTTACCTATTAGTAACTGATCAATCTCATCATTACCTTGTGCTAGAGGTCCTGGCAGACCTGTATGGGATCTGATATGTGTTATATATATAGGATGTTCCCTTTTTCTGATGATTTCCTGCAGTTGTATGAATAATGAAGTTAATTCTGTATTATCAGGAATAAATTCAGCAGTTTCAATGTGTAAAACAACTCTCTCTGCATATTGAGAGTCAGTGACTATATTGAGGGGTTCTGTGAAGTCCATCAGTACCATAAGAATGGCATACAGTTCTGCCTTTTGTACAGAGCTGTATGGACTTTGTAACACTTTACTTAAGTCTCCTGATTTGTATCCTGCTTTCCCTGATTTATTTGCATCAGTATAGAATGTGAGGACTCCAGAAATTGGCTTATGTTGTACAATGTGAGGAAGGACCCATTCAGTCTTCTTTATGAATTCTATCCTCTTGCTTTTGGGATAATGGTTGTTAATCTCTCCCAAAAAGTTACTGCAGGCTCTCTGCCAGTATTCATTATCTTTCCATAGTGATGAAATTTCCTCATTAGTTAAAGGTACTACAATTTCTGCTGGGTCCATTCCTGTCAACTGACGAAGTCTTAATTTACCTTTTTGAATCAAATCAGAGATCTTTTCTATATAAGTCTTTAATTTCTTATTTGGTTTACGTGGTAGGAATATCCATTCCAATATGATATCTTCCCTCTGCATCAAAATACCTGTGGGGGAATGTCTGGAAGGGAATATGATAAGAATGCATTTAAGTTCTGGATCCACACGATCCACATGTGCTTCTCGAATTGTCTTTTCTACTAGAGCCAATTCCTTCTCAGCTTCGGCTGATAATTCTCTAGGACTATTTAATTCTTTGTCCCCTTCTAGAGTATTAGCCAAATTTTGTAGTCCATCTTTGGGTATTTCCTTGATACCCAATAAGTTGGAAATGCTTCCTAACAACTTTTGAAAATCACTAAGAGTCTTTAATCGATCTCTCCTCAGTTGTACCTTTTGGGGTCTAATTTTTTGTAACTCTATCTTATATCCTAAGTAATTAATAGAATCTCCTCTTTGTATTTTTTCAGGAACAATTTGCAGTCCCCAGCGAGGCAAAACTTTTTTTACTTCTTCAAACATGCTTTCTAATGTGTCTAACTTTGGATCAGCTAATAGGATATCATCCATATAGTGATAAATTATGGATTGTGGAAACTTTACACGAATTATCTCCAATGGTTTTTGCACAAAATATTGGCATAAGGTAGGGCTGTTTAACATTCCCTGTGGAAGGACCTTCCATTGATATCTCTTGACTGGCTGAGAATTGTTATAATTAGGAACTGTGAAGGCAAATTTTTCTCTATCATTTTCTTGTAATGGTATGGTAAAGAAACAGTCTTTTAAGTCAATAACTATTATAGGCCATTCTTTGGGTAGCAGAGAGGGCAAGGGCATCCCAGTCTGTAGGGAGCCCATTGGATGAATTACTTTATTAATAGCTCTCAGATCTGTCAGCATTCTCCAATTACCAGACTTTTTTTTAATAACAAATACAGGAGAATTCCAAGGGCTGGTAGATTCTTCAATGTGTTGAGCATTTAACTGCTCTTGAACCAGCTGTTCTAAAGCTTGTAGCTTCTCTTTTGTCAAAGGCCACTGTCCAACCCAGACAGGTTTATTAGTTAGCCATTTTAAAGGTAAGGCAGTTGGTACTTCTGAGAGTTCAACAGCAGTTGTGCTCTGTTTGTGTACAGCCTGAATGGTTGGTGACTGGTTTTTATAGCATGTTATGATATTATTCCTAGAAACATGCATTGGCCTGTATTCCTTTTCTGAGAGTGTAGGAATTTTAATCTGGGTATTCCACTGTTGTAACAGATCTCGGCCCCATAGATTTACTGCTACATTCGCTACATATGGCTTCAGCCTTCCTCTCTGTCCTTCTGGCCCTATGCATTCAACCCATCTCGAACTCTGTTTTATCTGAGATAGGGTGCCAATTCCTAAAAGTTGGACATCTACCTCTTGAAGAGGCCAATTTGGATGCCATGATTTTGGTGTAATTATAGTCACATCTGCACCTGTGTCTACCAGGCCCTCCAGAACCAAGCCATTAATTCGAATTCTAAGCTTTGGTCTTTGTTCATTTATGGAAGTCTGCCAAAATATTTGTTTTATTGTGTTCTTTGTAAACTGTGATTCATCTATCAGAGCTGTTTTATCATCCACTGCAGTATTGGTTTTTACAATAGGCATTGGTTTATTCAGTTGTCCTGGAGAGGAATGTCTTCCACAGTGGCCGGGAATGTTCTTACCACATTTGATTTGGGGGCCTGCAAGAGGCCCCCTGAGGCGTTTCCCGCCAGTAAAGGGTTGCCTCGTATATCTATTTTTGATCTGCACTCACTGGTCCAATGTCGGCCTTTGCCACATCTTCTATATAATCCAGGAGGTGGTTGGGGTCTCCTGTTTAGGCTATTCCTAGAAGGAGTATTACTTCTAGGATTACCCCATGTACAGTTTTTACTTATATGACCTGGTGTACCACATCTAAAACATTTGGTACCACGGGGCCTTCTTTCACCTCTGGGATTTGTCTCTCCTATCCAAGCCTCATTACTGTAGTTAAAAGATTCAACACCATTAGTATACTCAATCCATTCTTCCAAAGGAGCTGATCTGATCTTTAATGGTGTAAGTATTCTTTTGCATTCTGCATTAGCATTGTCAAATGCCAAGGACTCAGTTAATACTTTTCTTAATTCTTTATCTGATACAGCTTTTGTTGTAGCTGTGTTCAGCCTTTGTAAAAAATCAGTGAAGGGTTCATGTGGTCCCTGAAATATCTTTGTGTATACCTCAGTTGCTTTTCCAGGTTCTGGAATTTTTTCCCAAGCATTTAGAGCTGCTGTACGGCATAGGGATATTGTATGCTCATCATAAATGGCTTGTACATTCCTGTCAGCAAAACATCCCTCACCAAGTATTTTATCTTGGGGGATCTCAAAACCTCTGAGTTTACCTTGTTGTTCTAAATTTCTTGCCTCTTCTCTCAACCAGCTTTTCCACTGTAACTGCTGGCTATATTCTAGAACAGCTGAAATTAACTGATGCCAGTCATCTGGAATGATTCTATGTGAGGTAGACCATGAATTTAACATCTGTTTTACATATGTGGAGTGTATCCCATATGTAACTACTGCTTCCTTTATATTTTTAAAGTCCCTTGTTGAAATTGGTTGTAATGTATATGTCGTATATGGCTCGGGGTGTGTGTCATCTGCTGGCTTCTCATGGATGATAACAGGTTTTCGCTGGTCTAGGGGCTAAGCTGGGGAACTGAGACCGGATTAGCTGTTCCCTTTTTCGGGAATGGGACCGTGTAGGTGTCCCCTGGTTAAATGAAACTTTGTAGGCGGGTTTAGGTGCCCGCCAGCCGCCAGATGGGAGGAGGCTGAGGGAGGGAGCCGCCTGGGCCTTTGGAATTTGCCCCACGTGAGCGCCAGATATTGGTGAAATTATTAAGGCCACTCCACGTAGTTAAAAGGGAGGTTTATTTTGTGGGGTAACTTACAAATGAAGGGGTAGGTTGCAGGGTCTGGCAAAGGTATAGGGTAGTCCGGCGGTGTTCTCTGGAGAACTCTGCTTGGTCCGCCTCCAGCGTCCGGGTCCCGGAACCAAGAGAGCCACCTCCTCCTGCTCCTTGGTCTTCCGCTCCCTCCTCTGCCCCGCCTTGTGGGCGTGATCATTACTGAAGCCTCAATGGAGGTTGGAACTTCCAGGCCAATGCTGGGATGGCTATCCACTACACAGGGGTAGTACCAGAACCAGTCGGAAGAAACTTGTCTGCCAACTCTACTGGGGAAGAAAGAACAATGAGAGCATTTTGAAAGACACCTCAACCTAACTGGTGAGAACCCTTCTGGTGCGCTGCTTCATGCTCAGGGAGCATTTGGTCCTTTATTCTGTTGGTAGAACAGTATGGCAGCCTTTGTATTCCTGTCTGCTAATGGAGAGATTCCAGCCAAAGGGCAGAGGTGCCTTAAAGGCACCTGCTTGCACCAGGAGCCATGCCTAGAGAAGAAGTGACTGTCCATGCCCCAGACTTCAGACTTTCCTTTGTCACAACTATTCACACAGGGTTACTTCAGGGCTATTTGGATAGGTTGGGGATTTAGTTCAGTGGTAGAGCATTTGCCTAGCAAGCACGAGGACCTGGGTTTGGTCCTCAGCTCAGGAGAGAGGCAGAGAGGTGGCAGAGAGGCAGGCAAAATGGCTCAGTGGGTAAAGGTGATTGTGGCTAAGTCTGATGGCCTGTGTTTAGTCTCTGGAATCCAAGTGGTGGAAGGAAAGAACCAACTCTCACCTGCTGTCCCCTGAATGCCACACATGCACCGAGGCACATGTGCACTCATACTTGCATGCACACACACAAACACACACATAAATAAGTGAATAAAAGTTTTAAAAATACTGACAAATTTACCTATTCAAGTACTTAGAGCTACAATACCTGACAGACTGGAAGAGGGAAAGAGAGTTAATTGTGTGTGTGTGTGTGTGTGTGTGTGTGTGTGTGTGTGTGTGTTTAAATTGTTCAAAGCAACACTGATGATAGAAGGTGGCTTTCATTCACCAAGAGACTTAGATAAAGACATTTACAGGAGGAGTGCCGGGCAGCAGTGGTACATGCCTTTAATCCCAGCACTCGGGAGGCAAAGCCATGTGGATCTCTGAGTTCGAGGCCAGCCTGGTCTACAGAGCGAGATCCAGGATAGGTACCAAAACTACACAGAGAAACCCTGTCTCGATAAACAAACAAACAAACAAAAACCCCAACCAACCAAACAAAAAAAGGCATTCACAGCAGCTCTCCAACATGGCCAAGACTATAGATAACCAATAGAAGTGCAGATACATAAATTGGACTATACATACTCAATGAAATATCACACAATAATTTTCTAGGAGTGGTAGTGTCTGCCTGCAACAGCAGTATTAGAGGCAGAGTCAGGGAATCATGGGATCTAACCCAGATTGGGCTACAGACTAAGTTCCAAGCCAGTGTACACTAATCAGTGAGACTGTCACAAAAGGAAGCTGACAAGCCAGGTGTTGTGGCACACATTTTTAAATTCCGGCACTCAGGAGGCAGAGGCAGGCAGATCTCGGTGAGTTTGTAGCTAGCCTGGTCTACATAGTGAGTTCCAGGTCAGTGGGGGCTATGTAGACCCCTTGGGGGCAGGGAGACAGAACAATAATTTACTTTCTAAGTGGTGGCATACAGCTAACACCAGTACTTGTGAGGTGGAGTCAGAAGCATCAGGAGTTCAAACCAGCTTTGGCTACATAATGAGTCTGAAGGCAGCCTGGGCTACACAAGAAACCAGAGGGAGAGGGAGGGAGGGAGGGAGGGAGGGAGGGAGGGAGGGAGGGAAATAGGGTAGGGGGGGGGGGGGGGTGGTACTATACCACAATTTAAAAATTAAGCAAGTAAGCTGACAGGTGATGTTGCACGCCTGTAATTCTAGCACAGTAGAGGTGGAAGCGAGAGCATCAGATCAGGTCATCCGTGGTTACACAGCCTGTGCTATAGAGATCCATGTTAAAAAAAAAAAAAAAGCAAAACCTAGAGAATAATGACTACATTATAACATAGATGATTCTCACTGGCATAATGGACCCTCTAAAGACAGTAACCCTGTTATCTGTCCCAGAGTCTTCTAGAATGTTTCCATAGCCAACTCTAGAGATAAAGTCTATGTGCCTTCCCCTTGATTCCAGAGAGACTCTAACTATCTCAACACACAGAAGGTGGTATTACCTAAGGCTAGACCATAAAGTATTGGTGAAATTATTAAGGCCACTCCACATAGTTAAAAGGGAGGTTTATTTTGTGGGGTAACTTACAAATGAAGGGATAGGTTGCAGGGTCTGGGAAAGGTATGGCGCAGTCCAGCGGTGTTCTCTGGAGAACTCTGCTCAGTCTACCTCCAGCGTCCAGGGTCCCAGAACCAAGAGAGACCTCTCCTCTCTATCCTGGGTCTTCAGCTTCCTCCCTCAGCCTGATCTTGTGGGCGTGACCATTACCGAAGCCTCAATGGGGGTTGGAACTTCCAGCCCAAGGCTGGGATGGCTACCCACTACAATAAAGCCTTGCTCTTTCACCTTGCTCTCAGGATGGTCCTCTCTTAGAAGGAGCCACCATGCTGTACGGAAACCCAAGCAGCTCAGGAAAGACCCACATGCATGAGCAGTAAGCCTGAGTAAGCTGCACTGCTGTAGCTGAGCCGCTCACCAAGAGCAGCACACACACTTGTCCACCACATCTCTTCCTGATCTGTCCATTCCAAAATGGGTAATTCACTTTCTTCCCATCTGCATGTTCTCCTCATCTCCAAATATGTAAGCAACTTACGGTGTTTAAAGAGCAGGCATAGTGGACACATCTGCAATCCTAGCCTTTGGGAAGTGGGAGAAGAGGATCAAGAGGTCCAAGGCCAGCCTGGGCTACCCAGTGAGCTACAGGACAACCTGGGCTACAAACTGAGACCCTGCTTCACAAAACAACAGAGATTGGGAGCTGGAGAGATGGCTCAGTTGTTAAGCAAATATATTGCTTTTGCAGAGGACCCAAGTTTGATTCCCAGATATATTATTAATTATGAAAGGTTAACGTCTCTAAAATATAAAAAAGAAAGAAAGAAAAGAAAAAAGAAAAAAACACATAGAAGCTCAAATCAACTAAGGTGAGAGGATAGGGATGTCACAAATTTACTTTAAAAATTCAAATTTAAGGAATACCAATGAGTGTCAGGTGTGGTGGCCCATGCCTTTAATCCCAGCACTCAGGAGACAGAGGCAGGAAGATCTCTGAGTTCAAAGCCAGACTGGTCTAAACAGCTGTTCCAGAACAGCCAGGGCTGTTACACAGAGAAACCTTATCTTGAAAAAAACGAAAGAGGATTGCTGTGGATATCGCTCTGTGTAAATAAAGTTCTGATTGGCCAATGGCCAGGCAGGAAGTATAGGTGGGACAAGAGAGAAGAGAATTCTGGGAAATAGAAGGCTGGGGAGAGACACCGCCAGCCGCCGCCATGAAAAGCAACATGTAAAGACACTGGTAAGCCACAAGCCATGTGGCAAAGTATAGACTAACAGAAATGGGTTAATAAACAGATAACAAGAAGCCTGCCACGGCCATACAGTTTCTAAACAATGTAAGTTTCTATGTGCTTTCTTGGTTGGGTCTGAGCGACTGTGGGACTGGTGGGTAAGAGAGATTTGTCCTGATTGGGCCAGGCAGGAAAACTCTAACTACAGAGGATGGTTGGAGATTTTGCTCAGTGGAAGGGCACTTGCCTTGCAAGAGCAAGGCCCTGGGTTCGATCCTCAGGTCAAAAAAAAAAAAAAAGCAAAATCAAGGATAGGGCAGAGAGGCAGAATCAGAACAACGGGAGCCTCTACCTCTAAACTGCCCCACTGGGCTTCTTTTCTGTATTTCTGTTTTGTTAGGGCACTATTTTGTATTTTTTAAAAATGGATTACCAGAAACATTAGATGTAACTGATACAGACTCTTTTTGACACAGCATCCACTGGAAACACACCACAGTAAGCTGTGTGAAAGGGAATTCACAGTCAGTGTTGCTGGGGCCATGAGTCCTTAAGAAGATCATAGGTTCTTTTACTAGAAGCGTGGATACCTTGACCACACAGAGGAAAATGTTTGGGGAACTTACTGCTTCCTGCATCTCAGGCCGACCATGTCTCCAGTGGACTATAAGTTCATTAAACATTTTAAGAAACTTGAGTATTATGTTTAAAGTGTGTGTCTGTATATGTGTTTGTGTCTCTGTGTGTGCGTGTCTCTGTATGTGTGTTTGTGTGTGTGTGTGTGTGTGTGTGTGTGTTTGTGTATTGTGTCTATGTATGTGTATGTCTGTGTGTGTATGTCTCTGTGTGTGTGTCTGTGTATGTGTGTGTGTTTGTGTATTGTGTCTATGTATGTGTATGTCTGTGTGTGTGTGTGTCTGTGTGTGTGTGTGTCTGTGTGTGTGTCTGTGGTGTGTGTGTGTCTGTGTATGTGTGTGTGTGGGGGGTGCCTTCGCATGGGCCTGTGCTCAGAGGCATCGAATCCCACTGAAGCTGCAGTTGAAGGTGTTTGTGAGCTATTGCAGGTGCTGGGAACTGAGCCTGGCTCTTTTGGCAAACCAGCCCATGATCTTAACCACTGAGCCATTTTTCCAGCCTGAAGTCTTACTTTTGGACACTATATTTATGTTTGTGTGTTTCACAGTATGAAGAATGCAGTGGTTTGAATGAGCATGTCCCCTCTAGTCGGGCATTTGAACATTTGGTGGCACTGTTTGGGGGAGGTTTGGGAGGCACAGCCTTGGTGGAGAAAGCATGTCACTGGTGATGGACTTCTCGAGATGAAGGCCACACATACTCACACTTTGTTCTCTCTGCGTTGTCCCTGTGGTTCCCAACATGAGCTCCCGGCACTTGGCTCTAGCTGCTCTCCTTGCGGCTTGTTGCCACGCCTTGCTGCCATGACGGACACGTACTCCTCCGGAACCATAAGCTCCAATAAACCCTTCCTTCTGTAAGACCCTTGACCATGGTGTTTTATCAGAGCAACAGAAAAGGAACACACACAAGAGTAGGGGCGGGGCCTCCCTGGAGCTAAGCTCACACTTCACTCATCACGAAGAACCAAGGTCTGATAGTTGGTACATTAGTGTGTGTGTGTGATGACTGGGAATGGAGAAAGAAAAGAGAATGAGGAAAACACGAAAATAATACAGTCAGCACCTGAGGGAAGACTTAAGGAGGAGATTAAGATATTAACAACGCCTGCAGTATGAGCAAGAAACATTAAACTGGGGTCTGGAGAGATGACTCAGTGGTTAAGAGCACTGACTGCTCTGTCAGAGGACCCAGACTCAGTTCCCAGCACCCACATGGCAACTCACAACTGTCTGTAACTCTAAGATCTGACACCCTCACACAGACATACATGCAGGCAAAACACCAATGCAAATAAAATAAAAATAAATTATTTTAAAAAGGAACACTCAACTAGAATGTGGGTTAGGTCCTGATTGGCTTGGGATTTGCTAGGTAGACTAGACTGGCCTCCAAATCTTCACATCTTTGTTCCTCAAGTACTGGCATCAGACATGTGCTGAAAAATCTGATCTAAAAACTGGTGCAAGCATGTAATAAACTAATTTCTGGCAGGAAAGAGAAAGAATGTCTACCTTTTATACAAAGGTATTTTTTAAAATCAAAATGTGTAAATTTCATGTAAAAACCCATGTTTGGAATTGAAGTACTACTTTTGAAGACAGAATCGTAATCAGGTTTTTTGAAGAGTTACTGTTTCAAGTGTGCCTTCAGTAAGGGTAGGAGCGTGTCATTACGGTCATGTGCTGCCCCCAAGTGGAGACACTTCACAGTGCACAGAGAAAAGAAGGCTGGAGGTTCTGTATGGATCTGTGGTTGGTATGTAAAATGAATAAGGAAATAAAAAAAGAAAAAAACAAGTATTTATTGCTACAATGTGTCAGACAGAGTCGAGAGTGATGATAATAACAATAGGAAATTAGACTCCTGTGCTCTAGAACCAGGGTGTAGGGAGTAAGACAAAGTTTGCACAGGAACTGCTTGTGTGGGCACTAAGCCTGTCTGTGGATTTATTTTCTGATTATGTTTAAGACCCAAAGCATGACAGGTTTTTTTCCTAGTGGCATATGGTGTTTCTTGTACAGAAACATTAATTTTGTGGAAATTATGCAGCGTTGTGATATTTTATCCCTTTTGGTCTGTCTTTCTAGAAAGAGAAAGGTTATCGTGGAAACAGAAGTTGAAACTTTTCACAAATTAAAGCAATGAGAGAATGGCAGAAGGTATAGTCTCAAGAACAGGAGTGGCTTTCGAAGGACAAAGAATACACCTACCTCTTGTGAAAAGTCTAGCCCTGGCCTGCTAGAAGGAAATCTGGAGTGGTGATTGACAAAACAGAGTAGTCATGAGTGTGGGCGGAAGGTTAGGACAGGTCGTGAAGCTGTGGGCTAGTGCTCATCTGAGAGGAAGGGGGTGATGGCCAAGGTCAGGTGGTAGAATTCCCATGCAGGCCCCGGATGAGGCATAGTTTCAAAGCTGCACTGCAATCATGAGAGGTGATTCTGGGGGCATCTGAGCCCCTCGCCTCACTGTGAAGTCATCAATGAGGGGTGTGGCCAGTCATAACATTTCCATGCAAAGGAAACAATTATTCCCCCTTTCTTCTCACTCTTCTTTCTTTCTTCTCCCTTTCTTTTCATCTTTGGAATAGATACAAATGGACTCTCAACAAGGAGGCTAAAAAGAAGCTTGCTTCATACTAAGCACTCAGAGAAACACTTTCTATAAGCTTTAAATTCATCTTGTAAGTCACCCTGGACTTAATATATACACAGATTCGTGAGTCCAATTTATTTGAAAGCAAAAGGATACACTTGTTCAAGAATTCACGTGATGCAATAATGTTTCCTGAAGGACAGTTTTGTGCCCAGGGTCTATTCTGTCTTTGAGATGTCATGTCAGGAGACACAAAAGGCAATTAAGCTCCTTGTCTCTATAGAACTTATATTTGATTATTTTAAAATGTATTTATCACTACTGTGCACACGATATGTGTGCTGAATAGCCAGATCCACTGCGATCCCCACTTGTCCCGAATGTGTTTGATACCCTCCCTCTCAGTGTTTTGCTCTCACGATGGGTGCAGAAGGGCCCCTTGTTCTAAGTTATACATCTCTGGGTTCCAGCCGGCTTGGGCATCACCTCCTACTCTGCTTGTGCCCTTTGGGTTTTCCTCTGGACAGTCATATACTTTGTCTCTGTTTAAAACTGGCTTCCTTTTTTATTGTTAACACACAACTCCATATATACATATATACTCCAGCAGCCTACTAGCTGTATTATTATTACTATATACTTGGTTAAAATACTACATTTTGTTGAAGTCCTATTTATCAAAAATATTTTAGTTTTCCTCTGGTTTAGGTTTTATGTTGGGATCTTGTTTAAGATAACTTTCCACTAGGTATGAAGGTGGATAACTATAATCCAAACACTTGGGAGGCTGCAGTGGAGGATTATGGATTCAAGGAAGCACAGGGTGGTGGTGGTGGTGGTGGTGGTGGTGGTGGTGGTGGTGGTGGTGGTGGTGTGTGTGTGATGGGGGGTAAGCGGCCTTACTTCTAGAACAGACAGATTCTCCTGTGCTTTCTTCTATGTGCTTTATAGCTTTCCATTCTCTGCCTTCCATCTGGAGTAAATCTGTGTCAAGTGAAACAAGGTACCGGCTCAGCTTCCTCTCCTTCTTTACAGTGAGAGAGTTTTCTCCTAAAACAATGTCAGACACAAGAACCCAAACCCTCAAATGTCCAAGGCCATGGTGATGCATGCCTCTTCTCTCAGGGTGAGACAGCAAAGGTGTGAGGATCATTGCAAGTTTGAGGCCAGCCTGGTCCCCATAGTGAGTTACAGGCTAGCCTGCCTTAAAAAATAATTTATCATTTCCCCATTTGTAGAAATAAATTGGGGTAAAATAGAATCTCCTCTATTTACTCCATAGTTTCCCAAAGCAGTACAGGGAGGCCGTTGCGGTTCACTTAGAAATATGACATTTCAGCTTCTCTAAGCCTCTCTCTCTGGGGCAAAACTGTACTGAAGCTTGACACAGAGGGCGCTATAACACATGCTCCAGCTTGGGTCTTCTATCTTGTAGTGTTTCCCTCAGGTGTCAAAAGAAAGGATAGTCTGACCTCACTTCTGATGTGAGGGCTCATGGGTTGGAATCCTAGAATAAATTCATTCCTGACCCCACTTCTGATGTGAGGGCTCATGGGTTGGAATCCTAGAATAAATTCATTCCATATAAAATTACTTGTCCACTGTCTGCCCAAGCAGGGTCCTACAAAGTCCATGGGGGCAGTGCTTTCCAATTGGGTACTTCACTGAGATACCTGGCTATGAAGTGTTCCCAAGTGGCTCTCAGTAGACTGTAACAAAAAGGTCTCTATGCTCCTTGATCCTTTTGGTGCCTTTCTATGGCCAATGTGCGACACACTAGCAGACATGTACTAGAGGCTCACTGTATCTTGGGTAACTAACTGAAGGAAGCCAATATAGTGTGACTGACCTGCTTTGCTAGATAACTTCAACACATTCTGCTGGAGAATGGTGGTGCACAGTTTTTGTTCCATGAATCATGGGAACACAAGTTTGAGGCAAAAGACTCTGTAGTCTCCAGCATTCACCCAAACCCACAGTAGAACTACTGGCTTCTGAACTAATGCCTGGATAGCATGTCACATTAGCCATAGAAAGTAATTTGACCTCATGGTTTCTGGTTCCATTTTAAGGACAGGAGACAAGAACATCTATTCAAATGCTGTCCAATGTCATCCAGAGGGTGAGTTTGTAGCAAGTAAAACGCCATTGTGAATACCTGTCTGGCCGCATGAGTAGGCAACACAAGGTTCTGGTGAACGAAGGGGACAGGGGCATTCATGCACATTACACACAGAATGCCACTTTCTGTGCAAATAGCAGTATTTGGCTAGTCAAAGTCCTTTTCCTACTTGCTGACTCTGGTTTCAGAGTCTCAACCTCCTTGAGCTGCCATTTCTTTATCTGAAAATGGGGATGATGCCCACACCTGTTTAGTAGAGGAGACCCTGACCAACATTTCTGGAAGAGGTCAAACAGTGGGGACTTTGAGGTTTGGGGGGCAGAAGCTTCCTGTTGCTGTAGCCTGTCTCTGATGCTGTGATCCCAAAGCCAGTGGGGACACTGCACTGAGCAGGCAAGCCATGGTCTAAAAACTGTATTTATGGATGGTGGAATTTGGGTTTCTACCAATATTTTGCATGCCACAAAATGGTGCTCCTTTAAATTTTGATTCCAGCTATGGAATAAGCACTCTTAGCTGGGGCACCATAGCCAGCCATGTTTCAGACTGTACTCGGTCCTTGGCCATTGCTTGCCAGCCCCCCGCCCTCCGTAGCCAGCCATGTTTCAGACTGTACTTGGTCCTTGGCCATTGCTTGCCAGCCCCTGTTCAAGAAGCAGCACGGAGTCTATGATAAGGGCTCAGTGAGTGTTTGCTGTTACCACTTTTCTTCTTATAAACTGTCTACATGAAAGCCAAGTTCAGCTTTCCAATGGGGTGGATGACAGCTGTTCACGGAAAGTCACGTGCCAACATGTGTTTTAGGTGGGCAGGATACGGGGCCCAGCTTCAGAGGCTTCATTTTGCTGCTACATGTAATGGGGTTCTTCTTGATCCAAGCTACTCAGATAATTAATGGCTTTATGACCATTCTGGGCAGCAAAGATACCACCTTATAAAATAATGCTTCTTTTTTCTTTAATGACACATAAGAAAATGTTATAAAGCATAACCTGAATAAAAAAATCCAATTCTAAAAGCAGATGGCAACGATTACGTTGAATACACGTGCAATCTTTCTTTCACAACACAGGAGGCATTTCAAATGTTTATTACGCCCAGGACGACAGCTAAGCATCCGTCACAATGTAGAGGACTGAAGAGTTAAATTCCAGATGAAAGGACAAATCCATGCTGGTCTTATATCACATCCCAAAGAGGTCTACCTTCACTCTCTACTTCTTCTTTGCCTTCCCTCTTACGTGTCTACTGCTACAAAGACAAGTGAACTCACCACGTGTTGAAGGAGTGAGATTAAAAAAGAAATCACCACATACAGGTCTGCGAAGAAAGGGGAAAACAGCGTGAGAGACAGAAAGAGCCTCCATCTTAGTTTGAAGATGGGGGTGGTCAAGTTTGGGTATTTAGTGAGCTTCCTGAAGAGGAGGAAGGAAAAGGAGAGAAAGCAGGAAAGAGAAGAACATTCCAGTCAAGGAGTGCAGTCCTAGTCAGCAGCAGCCAGGGCCAGGCAGAATACTGAGGAAGAGCAGGGTATGGCCAGTGGGCAGCGTGCCATCCGGAGTGGGGACGATGGTGCTGTGGGAACGGAAGGCATCTGGGGCCTCTTGAGTCCAAATCCGGGTCTGTGTCTTGACCACTGGAACAAGTTATTTGACCCAAGGACTCAGCTATTTCACAGTAAAATATCAAGAGTGAGTGTGGCCAAGCAAGAGCAGTGTGGGAGATTAAATGAGATAATGCTCAGGTCCCGAATGCCCTCCAGGAGATGGCCGATAATACTGACATTTAGATTTAAAAAAAATGGTTTTGAAATAATTTTCAAGAAAAAGATGCATTATTTTTGGATACATTGTTAATGTCAAATCATGTCTCCATGTGATCGCCACTAAGATTTCATAACCTTTCTACCAGTTGAAGACTCATAAGAAGGAGAATCACCAATATCATAATCGTGGTTATGCAAAGAGCCAACCAGGACTCTGAGATGGCAGTGGATAAAGGCCTTTAGTGACCAGTTTGATGACCTGAGTGCAGTCCCCAAACACTCGTGCTGGAAAGAGTAGAGCATCCTGACTGTTGTCCTTTGACTGCCACATACATGCCATGAAATGCCAGCTCCCTGCCCCTAAGTCAATACATATAAACAAGTCTTTTCAGATGGCTTTCTGCTTTGTTTTGGAAAGGTCAACGAAAGTGGAAAGCTACACTGGTCTTTGAATGAGGGTACTGTTTTAAAGCCACGGGGCCATTCTATCAAATTCTTACTTAAGTGGTCTCGGTGGACAAGCAAGCTGCATTTAGGTGGACAATTATTTTTTAAAGATAGTTGAAGAAGAACATGCGGCTGCCTTGGTAACTCGGGTCTGTAGCATCAGCAACTTGGGTGACGGAGTAGAGAATGGAAAATTTAAAGCCTGCTGCTGGAAGAGAGAGAAGCAACGCCATTCTGGGCAACTCAGCAACCCTGTCTCAAACTAAAACACAAAAGGAGGGCTGGGTGTAGCTCAGTGGCAGAATGCTTACGTAGTATGCAAGGTTTAATCACCGGTGCCCTAACCTCAAAAGACAGAGAGGCTGCCCGAGAGAAAGAACACTTGTAATAGTGTAGAACTGGCAGTCAGCACAGCTGAGGACTAGAAGCAGGAATTAGTCACTGTAGCATCCTTCTGACTCAGGGTGGGGGTGTTGCTCTGCTACACTCAGCTCCCCATATGTCAAAGAGGGAGACTGTGTTTGCAGTCTACAAACTTGTAGGCCTGAGAGTGGAATTGTAAACAAGTATGAGTGTAAATGGAATCACTCTGGTAATGAAAACACAACCCTAATTAATTATGGTCTGTTCTGCAAAGCACAATAGCTCCTGCTTCCCAACCATGGCGTTAACATGGGGTGTCCTCAACCCTGTCTATTGTGTACATTGCTTGACCACTGTGTCAGGTAATTTGTTTCATTCCCTTGCAAATAGTTGTCAAAATGAAATGCCATGGGAATATTAAAGATGGATTCATTTCATCCTTGGCTCACTAACTGTACAGTTGAGAACCATGTAGAGAATTATTATACAGTGAAAAAAGAAAAAAAAGAAAGGAAGAAAAAGTGGGAAATGTCCAATAGTTTGAGAATGATTAACTGATCCTGATTTCAAATTCATAAAATATTATATAGCCAGTTAAGAGGATATGGACAAAGACTGAAAACAGAACAAAATTTCTATTAAATAGTTCCTGTGTTGAGGAGAATTTAAGGGACTTGTAAGGGCAGCTGGTCTGCAGTACAGGTGGTTTTGGTTTTTGTTTTATTTTGCAGAGCAAGAGGTACTTTTCAAAGCAGTAAACATGATGCTAGGATCAATGTATGCCCTCTCTCCCATTTTAAATACATACGCCAAGCCCAAGGGCATATCCCCCCACCCCCTTCCATCCCTAGGAAAGTGTTTTGGCTCTTGGTAAACATTACTCATAATGGAGGCACTACACATCTGGGTACTCACTGCCTGACGTGCCAATGACCCTCCTTCTGTCGGAACTCGTGATTACTTGGGGAGGACACACTCCCTCTGTTCCTCAGGGCAGGAAACAGTTTATCTTTAGCCAAGGATGACATCATAACACACTCTAGGGAAAAATAATGTTGTTTAAAAAAAAAGAAAGATATGACAATCTTTTAGTTTCTGTGGCTAAACTTCACCCCAGGTGGAGGACCCAGCTAGCTGCTTGTGTGACCCTTTGAATGGGGATTGAGGTTTCCGGAGAGCAGTGATATATAGAGTAAGCAGTTACTTTGGTGTGCCAGTACAACTGGGAATAGATCATTTTTTATGCAATAGTGTACCTAACTTGCTGTGGAATTAGCTTGCTGTATACTATGTAAATTACGCTGTGATTGGTTTAATAAAGAAACTTTCTGGCCAATAGCTGGACAGGGTAAGGTTAGATGGGAGAACCAGACAAGGACACTGGGAAGAAGGAGGGTGGAATCAGAGGAGTCACCAGCGAGATGCCGAGAGGAAATGGGGTGCAAGATGAAAGAGCGGTAAAGCCATGTAACAGAATTATTAATAGAAATGGGTTAAATTGTAAGAGCTAGTTAGTAACAAGTCTGAGCTATTGGCCAAGCATCTGTAATTAATATTAAGTCTTCGTATTGGTTATTTGGGAACTGGCAGACAGGAAAGAAAAGTCTGCCTACACTAATTCACATAGACATTGATCTGTAGCCAAAATGTTTAACTGATGGGCAGGAAGAAAGTCACCATGGAAAGATGGGTGTCTGTAGAAAGACTGTCCTGTACCTCAAGTCAATATTTTTATTATTGCTCTGCATCTAATCTTGGTGTAAGTTTTTGAGTTAATGTTTGCTCTTGTGACTGTGGAAGGCAATGTGGTGCGAGAGGGTTAAACGTGGATGAAGTAGGCAAGCTGGAGAGTTCTCATGGGGAGAACGCAGTTCCACAGAGTTGAGTCTGGTTTCCCACAGTGTAGGCTACAAGTATGCCATAAACTTGCCGCCCCATCCTTCAATGTAAAACCTCACTTTAAAAAAAAAAGTCTTAACAGAGCTATGAGGTCAATCATGGGCCTAAAGCAGTCTCAAAAAGGTGAGTTAGCCCTGCATTTTGATAGCTGAGTCTCCTGATGGTCAGAACTCTCAGTATTTTTCCATAAAAAAAAAAAAAAAAAGCCAAAGCCCTAAGGTGTCTTCCTATACATGCGCACTAATGAAGGTATACACACAAGACCCCAGCCTTGTTGTTTTGTGATTTTGACGCTCTTTGAGAGCTTGCCTAGAAACCATAGGAAGAAATTCTCTTTAAAAAAAAATCAGGTTTACTCCGATTTTGGAGAGAAAAATGGCCACCTTCCGTCATGAATATGCCACCCATCTCATAAATATTCATAAACTTGGAATTCCACTAGGAAGAGCCAGCCCACTGCGCTGCTCCTACCCCCTGCGCAGCCTGTGCTAGGCTGTCTTTGGAGTATTTGCTTTGCTCTACTCAATAGTCGTGGGTTTAAAGCGTGACTCCACTGATTCTTCCCTTCCAGAAGAACTAAGAACTGCACTTCCAATTTGAGGGTGAACCCCGTCGTCCCCCCCCCCCCCACGCCGACCCCCTCCAGCGCTCGCTAATTCCGGAGAATTAGCTGGTCTCAACTCTGCTTGCAGGCACGCCCTCTCCAGAGAGACCCCCAGATGAAATCGAAAAGTCCTAGAGGTGCAGCGAGTAGGGGAGATCGCTGACGACCAGCGCTTCCTAGATGAGTCGAGCATCATCCTTTGAAGGTCAAACTTGGGACCACTTTTTCTGGTAATGTTGAGCTGGGTGCAAAGATCTCCATTTCCCCACATAGGTCACTCCCTCCCCAGCCTCCTGTCCTGGACTCCATGTCCCCAAGCGCCTACACTGACCTGCTGTGCTCCGGGTGGCAGGCTGGACCACTTGGACCTGGGCTCGCCCTCAGTGTTGCTGCAGAAGACTGGCTGCTGCCTCCGGTCTCTCTTGGTCTTGTAGTTCCCGTGGGCACCCAGGCCGTCTCCAGGGTGACCTCCCCAAACACTGCCCAGGCCGCCCCTCCCGGCTCGGTGGGCCTTTGAGCAGCTCTAGACTTAGGCATCCCATCATTACTGTGTCCCGGGGCCTTCCCAGCCCTGCTGCCTTGGGGAGCTGCCACGATCTCACTGAAGATGCGTCCTCAGATTCTCCTCGTCGTACTTCTCTCCCTGTGGATGTCAGGGGCGCTAATGGGAAACACGGAAGTTTCCCAGGACATCACACCCGAGACAGGAAGACATAGGAGCTTACCTGTCCCCTCTTACCCCGCTGCTGATAGATGCTGTACAGCGGTTCAATTTTATTCCGTTGCCCCAACAACTGTGCCACGAAATGACTGCTCTCATTACAGAAGTACTGAACTGAAAACTGATGTTGAACAACGGGCCTGGGGCGCACGCGCGAGCACAGGGTCTTTGAACCCTGCTGTGACAGAAACAGGCTTCGCTCCTTCACTTCCTCCATGGACTCTTCCCAGACTACTGAAGCTTAAGAAGTTTGCAAGGCAGGCTGTTTGGGGTCGAGGGCCCACCTTCTTTCCTCCCTGCCATAGTGGATGGACACCCACTGAATGAAGAGACCAGACGCCACCCATAGCACACAGCCTACAGTAGTGTCCTTGACGAACGCTCTCCTGGTCCACAGAAGCCAGGATGGTAACTGAGCATCCGGATTCCAGCGCAGTGTTCAAAGAGCCCTCAAGCCCATCCCAATCCCTGATTACACAAAGATAAGAGCAGGAAAGAATTGTTCTTGACTTCTACCAGTATTTAGATCTATTTAGTGATCAATAGCTGATACCCCCAATTAATCTGCTTAAAGAGCCGGTGATGTGGAGAAGCCATTGTTCCATTTTATTTTATTTTTATGAGGATATTTAGAACTATGATGTAACCTGCTCGGGCCTCTAGTCAAATCATGGAACCGAATTCCTCCTACCAGAAAGCCCTTGACTTTGCCAGACAGTGGGCCCACCATCCTCTCCCTTAATTATGTAATTATGTTTTCCAAAAATGTAGCTAAAATTTTAAGATGCAGGAAATAAAATGTTCAGAGGTCAGTTTATTTTCATGTTTTTCATTTATTTTCCAGGAAAAAAAAATCACATTTCAATAACAACTTACTCACATTAAATTGCATTTTGAAATGGGAATCCTATTTGCAGTAATGTATCATAATGAGTAATTGCATATTCAAGATTTTGTGAGATGGGTGACTGGAAGAATTGTGAAGGAAAGAACATTTATAAAAATCACCAGTTACAAAAAGTGATATCCACACTTTTAATTAACTCACAAGGCGAGAGACTTGAAGATGGTCTGGTGGTTATATTCAATCTGTGCAGCCACATTCCTGCCGCCCTTGTCCAGTAGAGGGCGCACAGAGGTTCTCTGAGGGAGCAAGCCTCTGCTGCTTTGCTGGGCTGAGAGCACAGGAAGCATTAAAGCTGTACTGCAGAGTAGGCAATAAGGGTCGGGGGATGCTGTTGAATGAGCAGGTAGGGAAAAAGACAGGACATTGACTTGTCATTTTAAAATATACCTTGAGCATTTGAACGCACAGTTTCTTCTGTAAATATTTTATGCCCAGGATGTTTTGTATGGAGAGTCAGTGTACTTTTGCCACATGGACCACAGATAATTTGAAATAAAGGCCACTATCAGGTCAAGTACACACTTATAAACATCTTCTTCACTGACTGAATGGATTGCATCATAGTTAGAAACACAGCAAAAATTCTCTGCGATGCCTTCCCTAGTTTCTTATGTTCAAGAAGAGCAAAACACCAATGGCTTACGCTGCTACTTAGTGGGGTGATGATTCAAACGGACCATTTCATTCCGACAGGCTTTGCCCTATACAAGTGAAAAACTGGTGAGAAATCTTTTTCACTTGGAACACAACAGTGTTCAAGCAGCCTCAGATCAGCCCTAGCAATTGCTGCTTGGCATGCAGTGTAGCTCTGCTGGGAGGTAAGGCCACAGGGTCTCCATCACAGCTCCTACTGGCTTCCAAATAAGTTGCCTTTGACTGAGATAAGGGGCAGTGTGGGATGGGGTGGGCGGGAGAAGGATGCAGCAGGATGAGAGGAGAGGAGAGGAGAGGAGGAGAGAGAGAGGGGGTGGCGGGGGAGAGGCACCAATCTCTGTTGCGCATATTTATCTGAAACAGCAGGAATTGAACACCAACCCTTGGAATCAATGCAGCTTTAAGAACGGTCACGCTAGGAACACCAGGTTTGGGATCTTCTGAGATAGTCTTTGGGTATATTATGTTTAAATAGCTTAAGGTGATGATGAATAAATGACATTCAACATCATTTTGCCAGAAATGATGTCAATAAGGTAATGGAAGCTTCGTGAGTCAGAGGACATTAATAGACATGTGACGTGCTCAGGCTATGAAGCAGGAAACTTATGGAGAACTGTGTCTATCCGCTAATAATTCACAGAATCTGAATGGACTAACACTAAATTACATTCGGAAAATGTGAGTGTCATTTCTGTCTGGTACAAATAATTTTAAATAAAGGGAACATTTTATATTTGATTTTATGTAAGAAAATGATTTTCAAAAAAAAAAAACAAAAACAAAAGACAAAACAAACCCAACACTCAGGGTTAGCCCTCTGACTATGCCGAGAAAATAGTGCATTGCCTTGGCCTTAAGCAAAATATTTTCATAGACTTCCTAAATTTATGTAAAAATACTATCAGCATTGCCCAAACAGGATTTAGTTTCTTGAAGTTGTTTAGTCAAATATAACTGAAGATTCTTCACTAGTGTTAATTACTTCAAGAATTTGGAACTTCAACAAAGGGGGCCTTGAAGTGTTGATCATAGGTGCAGGCCTTTAAAAATCAAAAATATTTCCATGTTGGGTCAAGAGTTCTTTAGACAAAGTTAAAATTCACTAAAAGATACTAGCGAGCACAGATTCACTTCCAATGATCAAAATTCCATTAAAGCTACACTCTCAGGCTAACTTTCCTTCTTATGTTATTTGATTTACACATCCTTCCATGGAGCTGTAAATTAGAATTAAAAGGAAAGTTTCCTAGAGTTTTTCAAGGGATTCTTATAAATAAAAATACCCTTTCCCAGTTCAGTGACATCCTAAATTGTATGAAGACTGTGACAGTCATTGCCTGTATCTGGAGAGTGACGATTGTGCCATAGGACCGTGTGTTCAGGACAAATGAATGCTTGCTTATGCTGGTAAAGCACACACGAGTTAGAAAACACCGATGACGCAGTTCTACTGTACTGTACTTCTCTTTCTGGAAAACAGCATTAAAGGTCACTTTAATCTGTGCTGGCTTTGCACTGAAAACTTCTTTCTTATGAGGCTAAAGATGTATTTAGCACAGATAATGTGCTCAAGAAAAAAAGGCAGGAAATCAGAAGTTAAATCTGGAGAATAAATTATTATACCCACGACACAGGTTAACAAGCTGTCTGTTTCGTGCAGCACTGCCTGCTTAGGACAGAAAGCAGAAACTAAGCATGGGACCAACCAAAGATGCTGGCCTTACTCATCATCTCAACTGATCCCACACCCGACGAAGAAATTTTATTTCAGTTGGATCCTAACAATGCAATTCTGCAAGCAGAAGATAACACAGCCCAGAGCAGTGACAGGTGAGACAGGCCCGTGTTTTTTTTTTTGTTGTTGTTTTTTTTTTTTTTTTTTAATATCTGGAGGTGTAATTGGTGCGCTCCTGTCTCACTGCTCCTCATCATTATATGGATTAACAGGAGACATGAGAGAAGCCATGTTTAATTCATAAGTGAGGGAATGGCTTTCTCCATCATTTGCCAGATGAATGAACGAAACCAACACAACACAAAATGGGGAAGGTGTAGGGAAAGTCCAGCAAAACTCAAGAGAGAAATGTGTATAGTGAGTGTGGTGGAGAGGTGCGTTGGAGGAGTATCTTTAATCGGAGTCACTTGGCCTGATTTATTTATTTATACCAACAATTTGTCTCTTTGGTTAGTGAGAACACCCTGGGGGCTTCACGAGAACATCACATTTCCTTACATTAAGTTTCTAAGCTATATTCTGGGCCCACTTTGATATTACCCAAAATCTTGCTTTCAGGTGTTAGAAGCTGCTGAACAGAAAAAGTCACATGACAGAATGTATACATTTTGGCTGACTGAGATTTTGCAAAATTCATCCTCTCTGGGGGAAGAGAAAGCTATAATACAACATACACACAGACACACACACACACACACACACACACACACACACACACACGCATGCACACACACACACGTGCACACACACATGCACACACACACGCGCACACACGCACACACGCACACCCCTCTCTAGAGAATATCTGCATATTTTACTGTCACTCAACATTCATTTACAACCTGTGATTGCTTTGAGAAAAGGCAAAACAGCAAAAATTGATTTTTTTTTTTTTCCTGGAATGAGGCTAATCTATGCTTATGAAGCCAAGAGTCTATCAAATGAAGTCAGTTTCCAGGACAGTGGTCCCTTGCAGCTATTAGACTGAATTGGGGGAAAACACTAGGAAAAAACTGCATTTACCTTTGAAATTAAGACTTAAGTCTGCTATAATGTGAGCAGTAAAATGGGCCCTAGGGGTCTGTCAGGGCCATGATGCTCAGATTTTAGATGCTTATCAATAAACATATCCTCAAGTTCCATCCCTAGAGATTTATACAGACTTGCTGGTACCCATTTGCAGTCTGTCTAGGTTCTGAGACTATAAAGACACCCCAATTTAAATCACTACTCTCTACTATTTGGAAATGAGGGGTCCTACAGGTCATCCTTTGAGAGACATTGGTTCTTTTAAAATAACATCTTATGAGGCCCATCTCTAATCCTGTCAATGCCAACTTTTCACAGTGCCTTTTTAACTTGACATTCAGCTTGATTATTTTCCCAAAATGAACCAAATGCAACAGCAAGGTACTTGTTCTGTTGGGGATAATTGGGGTCCTTTGGGTCCTGTGTGTCACTTTGGGGAAATTAATCAGCCTAAGCCTCAATACCATCATTGGGAAAACAAGGACTAAAAAGTACTTTTGCCCTTTTCTTTTTTAAATACAGGTTGGATGAAGTGATATCTGCAGTAGCTGACAGCTGGGGAGCACTCGCTGCACAGCTATTTTTATGGTGTTGCAACTAACCACTGTGAATACACATGTTCGTAAAGTCTCAAAAGCTGGTGTATCTGGGACAAGCAGCACTGTCAGTCTCCAGAGTCAAAAGGTACTTTGGAGTCCTTTACATATTGTGACGCTTGTTTCAGCGTCCGGAGGAGCCCCTCAGTGCTTGGCAACATTCTGCTTTATAGGATTCCAGGCACAGTTTTATTAGGGAAATAAGAGTCCCATTAAGAAAAGCTTGAAAGCTACATATGGACTCACTTTCACCTTAAAAGTGGGAAGAGGGCGGGACTCATCTGAGTTCCGCACAGCAGGCAGCGGTGGTGGAACAAAGAAAGGTAGATCTGCTTCCTCCAAAGGAAGAATTCAAAGTGGAAGTGTGCGTCACTATGCCGGCTCTGACCCTTTGCAGACTGGGAGTGAGAAGAAGTTTATAAAACAGTGAAAAAGCACTAATATCTGCCCTTTTACTTTCCAGTCACTCAAAACCCTTTACACACGGACAGTCTTCCTTTAGAGGTAAACTGTGTCCTAAATATCATACAGGGAATTATCATTTTAGCGGTAGGTGCATCACATAATTTTAAATTAGTAATTGCAAGGTCCAATTATGATAAAATTCAGACTAATTTAAACAAGAATTTATTTTTTTAAATTTCATAAAAATATGGGATTTATTTGAAGAGAAAAACATACTTTCCATGTTGCTAAAATAAAACATTTACACTTTCTATTAGCTTTAAAAATCAGAGTGTTTAGGAAACAGCTCTCTGGCTCACCAGAACTTTGTTTTAATTTAGCTCCCTGTCCTGCACACCATCTGGCTGTGCGCTAACCCGTTTTTGTTTGGACAAAAGGGACCCTGACTGGAAAGACACTGATAACTGAAACCTTGTCTTGATTAGGACCGCATCTCAGAACGTGAATTCTTATCCCACAGTGCTGCAGATACAGCTCTAACAGGAGACGAAAGCCTACAGGATTAAAACCAAACCCAACACCCACATCTCCATCCCTGATACGGGCATATGCTATTTGACCCAGTTTCTGAACCAGAAGGAACCACCCATTCTTATTCAAGTCTTAATTTTGAGGTTGCCAACTGCCATTTCATTTCACAAAAGTCAATTAAGGGATTACAGGAGTTCTTCATAGTTTTGAATTCGATTCCTGAAAACATTTGAATAATGTTAGAGACTAGTCAAATCTCTATCTTTAATTACACTTTTACAATATCAATAATAAAACTATTCTTTGGAAAGAAACACCGTGTATTTAATGACCAATTCATTCTAAAGCTATATAAAATAAGATATAAAGAGAAAGACGTGAGAAACAGTAATATTTATACATTTTAATATGCTTTTGTGTTAATATTCAGTATTTTTCCATGAATTGACTACTTAAAAACATTTTATAATCACATTCTAGATAAGTTTCATTTTTCTGCTTCTTTCTCTCCATTGGCTGAAGTTTTCATTTCCCCATGTTCCATTAGACTTAAGTTCTACATTTTATTTCTCGTTTTGGTTTCAAAACCAAACTTACTGTGAACAAATTAGTTTGTTCAAAACAACCTTCAAAGCCAGGCTGCTTTGGGGAACTAGGCAAGAGCCTGTTTCAAATAGTATGACTTATTCGCAGGTAAAACGGATCATCTTGGACATTGTTTTGGTAGCAAGCATTGATTGAAGAGAACTTAAATTAATCTAAAAGCTCGCCAGAAAGAGCTGACAATTGAAATCTCACTGTTGAAGTAAGACTTAAAAATTTTTAATTTGATTCTGGAATTGAAAGGAGCTGAAGATCTTTGTCAAATATGAGTGAATACAAAATGAAATTCAGCATCGCGCTGCGCACCCCACCTCAATCAGAGTTATTAAATAGGAGAGCCTGGAGCAGGAGCTGTTCTCTGTTGAAAATGACGTGTGGCTTCCTGGAAGACTTAATCTTTAGACCTCACTTGACAATGTTCCGATTCCCGTCCTGTGGGGCACACCCTGCCCCTGCCCCAGACTTGTGACTAAATTTACTGAGCTTCAAGGCCACAGCTCTGACTCTGCTTTCCATTCCCCAAGAACAGTAAGATTCATAGTTTTGTACACTGAATCTTAAAATCATTCCAAAAATATACATAGAACAACAAGGTCGATAGAATTTCATTTATAAAGCTTCTTTCTTCCTTCCCAAATATGTAAATGATAAGTTTAAAACTCTCCTTTGGATAGAAACAGGGAACTATTTTATTTTTCCTCTAAGGTCCTTACTCTCAGTGTTTTGATTCTTGTGAGTAAAGAAAAAAACAGGGAACTCCTGGCTGCTAGATGAGACAGGCCCCTCTGATCTGAGCAATTTATGCAAAAGTGTTAACCAGTTCAACTACAGAAAATCCTGAAACTTTAAAAATCATGTTGGTTTTGATCTGATGATTTAGCAATCTCCACATTTGCTAAACTGCAGAGACCGGGCATGGGGTCAGGCAAAATTTCAACATCTTCTGTACTCCTGGATATAACTTAATCTACTTAAACTTTAAATATGAATTGCTTTTCCCTTTTTACACAAGTTATAAAAATAAGAGGCCCTGTTTACACAGTTTGCATTTTTATGAAATTTGCAGTTTGAAAAAAAAGCTTTTTAAAAAGTGGTAATTAATGCTTCTCTTTGAATATGCAGTATCTTTAGAATTTTTTTTTTCTGAAATAGTTTCTGAATTTAACCCACTAAACTGAAGCTAGAAGTTTTCTTTAGCACTAGAGGAAAACATAGTCAGGAGTGAAGAAAAGTAAGTTGTTGTTTTCTTCTGGTTCCATTTAAGGTTCTTGATGTGCGGCACCCCCTTTATGATAACTATCAACATTATATTTAAACTTTATATATTGACAAAATGCACTCTATCTCTGTAAGCATTGTGCCATTCAACAGTACTACTATTAAATTTACATACCACAATTTAAATTACATCCGTTTCAGGAATGAAAAATACTAAAACTCAAGTGTCTAAGTGCCTTACTGGAATGAAGGAACAGTGTACAAATACAATAATTACATTTGAAAACCATTAACAATATTACACCTCGAAGTAAATACTGCAGAACTGATCATCATAGTACTGTGGGGGGGGGAAATCCCTGCTGGAAGCCAGGACCTTCCAGTTGGTAGACCCCAAGTATAGATACTGGTTTGTTTTCTTCAAACCAGATTAAAACCCGTCTCTCATACAACAGTTCTCCAGGACATGGATCTTCCAACTCCTTGCATGAGAGTTTATTAGTTATCTGCCAAGTATTTTCCTGCAAAACAAAACCACAGATCAAAACATTACCCATAAACTCAATGGTATGACGACCTGTTTCTCCTGACCTACCCCTCAGAACCAAACACTGTGTATTTGGGGTGCTATATTCCTATAAAGCGGGGCGGTTTTCAGGTTTCTTAGTTCCCCACATCCATGGTCACCATTTCTCCTCTGTACACAAACAGTTGGCCAAGCATTCTGGATCCTGCCTAGGTGGGTCAGGGATCCGTCCCTGAATATGGGAAGCTGTTCATATTTATTTCCGACTTAGTTCGTTTGAGAGGGAAAGGGATATAATTAATAATTACATCAGAATAGCAGGTATAAAAACCAGGACTCAGGGGAAGAGGAAAGGGGAGGTGTTAACGTGCTTGCTTATGTGTAAGGCTCTGGGACTACCCCAGTAAGCCACTGACAAGGGTAATCAGGAAGGACTAGCTCTCTCTGAGTATCTGTACCTTGGCAGGTGTGTGGGAGTAAGACACAGCTTGTAGGAATTGTTCGCTTCTTCCATCATCTGGTTCCAAGGAGTCAAATTCAGGTCATCAGGCTTGGTGGCAAGTACCTTTATCCACTGATCCATCTCACCAGCTCCAAACTACATATATTCTTGTTTTTTAAAGATATCATTGTCTGTGTATACATAATGTGTGTGTGTGTGTGTGTGTGTGTGTGTGTGTGTGTGTGTGTGTGTGTGTGAGAGAGAGAGAGAGAGAGAGAGAGAGAGAGAGAGAGAATGAATAAAGTAGCATGATGTGGAGGGCAGGGCAGAGGACAACTGTTCCAACTGTTCCAATTTGGTTCTCTCCTTCCACTTCTAAGTGGACTTCTGGGACCTAATCCAGGGTGCTGAGCTTGTGTGGCAAGTGCGATTAAGCTGTGGAGCCATCTGGCCATAGATACATTAAAGGTTGCTTTTAAAATCAAAAAGCAGATCTTCTGAGATCTCAGCTTAGCCCGACAATTCTAAAATTCAGAAAGCCCAGGTCCAAGGAAGCTAAGCTAATATTGCTATGTCTTAGGCATGTCACACATTTTTATGTTCTTTCTCCTGGTTTTTTTTTTTGTTGTTGTTGTTTGTTTGTTTGTTTTTAATATGTTTTCAGGTAGGAGAGAAAGTCCAACTCAGGTGTATCAATCTTGTTTGGCAACACAGCAGCAGGACGTATCCCACTGACTCCAATATACAGATGAGCCGTGTGGGGATGACCGCTCAGCCCAGCCTAAGAAACGGACCCAGCCAGAGCCTTCCCACATGGGTTGCCAGTTCATTTGTACTTTATTCAAATATCCATTTGCTTTCTAATGGGATGTGGGGATAGGAACAAGGAAGCAGAAGATGAGAAACCACACTTGGTTCCTGCCTGAGGAGGGGCAGCAACCTTACCTCTGCCAATGAAACAGAAGCTACCCACTCACCTGCAGCAAACCTCTTCTTGATGAGTGAAAACCGGTACCCTGCTCCAACCAGCTCAATGTCACAGCCAGAGAGTGTGCTTCCTTCGCTGGTGAACTGCACGACCAATGGGGAAGGTTTGCTTGGGCCTTCGGATAACTGAAATCTTGCCAGTAGGGAGCCTACGCCTTTAAAAGAAGAACATTATTGCAAGATGGCATTTGGCAGCATCACTTTGCACATAACCTTGAAATGGCATTTGAGATTAACTATGCAAAACTAGATAGCCTAGAAAGCAGTATATTCTTCAGTTACAAAATGTTGGTGAATAAAAGCATCCTTGAGTACTATGAGTGACTGGTTGAAACAGGTCAGTAGAATGGTTCTTTAACATTTGCAGCACGCCTACATCCTTTTCAACCTACAATGAGCAGTAGAGGAAAAAAGACATCTCTCTGGGCTCTGACACAGGATGGACACATGCCTCCTGAAGGGCTCTTCTCTGCCACAAGGATGGTCTATGTAAGGTGAGGTCATAGTGGGAAACCAAAGAGGAAGGTTCACTAAAAGCCACTTGCTTTTATGGATGTTAGTACAGACGTTCTGCCTCTTTCTAGGGCTACATGGATTTGGGTTCATAGTTGGCCAATACCTGTAGGTTATCTCAGATTTAAACCTGTGATTACATTACCTCCATTTTCTGACTTCTGGGAGATATCAGGAATTTTCCATAATATTCTTTGTTGTTCAGCATTCCTAAAAATAAAGCAAAGGGCTTTTTCACATACCGAGGATTTGTTTAATAGATGCCACATTTCCAGATAGTGCTAATGAAAACAAAATGGGTCTCAAAACGTTTAGCTCTGCCTGACTACATACGTACCCTACATACATAAAGGCTCTTCCTTTTCCTTATTCTAACCAGCCACAGCAGTGTGAGATAAACAGAGGGTGATACAGTGTCTAGAACACATCTACCCAGAAGATGTGAAGTATTTGTTAATCGTTTAGTTTAGGTAATGTCCATTCTAGCCAGCTCACATCAGTTTTTAAAGAAGTAGTCTTTATTTTGCTGTTACTAGTGGAAAAACTGATCTCCTCCCCGACCCCGGCAGGCTTGCTGAGGTTTCTTCCCACAGTAAACCCTGATTTACTTTTTAAACCATTTTAGGGAGCAGAGAGGGGCAAAGCTTTTTTTTTTTTTTTTTCTTACCAGACTGCTGGAGGAAGCACAGCCTGGAGCTTGGTCACTCCTCCGTCTATGAGGACCAGGAACTGCACGTTGTTAAGGGCCACTGCGGTGGTCATGGCATCCGTGTTGTACTTATAATCTATTCGCAGATCAGTGCTCGCAGGCTCACATCGCCAGTTCACTGCCAAGTTCAGAGGCGTGGACTGAATGCCCTGGGCAGACACCTTGCCAAAGGACAGGAGAGAAAAGGTGATAAGTCTCCACTGTTCATCTACAGCCAAACCAGAGGCTCTGATTGGCTCCCATGGGACCGGGCTTACAAACCCAAATGTCATACTACTGTTTGTGCTGTTCACAAACAGGATTCCAGGGTACACTGGTGGAGTTCAGGTGCCAGGCCGGAGTGCTGTGCCCTTGAGGTGACTATGGAGGTTACAATGAAAATACGCAAGATCAGCTGCGGAAATCCCTACAGCACTTTAGAGGTCACAGTGCGTTTTCTGTACTTAGGAGGGGAAGTAGCATATGGGTTAGAAGCTGAGGCCATAAGACTAGACACTCTTGGCTGTGAGCTCTGCTTTCGCCACTTGACAACCTGATTGACTTTGGACAAGTCACTAAACCCACTTAGCCTCAGTTACTTTCTCATCTGCCAAATGGGAATTATAACAATGTGACTCATAGGTTGTCAGGAAGATTAGAGGAGAAACAGCATAATGCCTAGCGATTAGCAAGGAAGAAACTCCTTAACAGGTTAACTATGAATATTTATTTATGTCATATTTGCTCTTCATAACAAACCAATGAGGCAGACAACACTGGGCACTGTCCTTATTCCTTTGAGATTTGTCAACATAAGGACCTGAATCCAGACCCTCTGCTTAGAAGAACTACGTATGCAGTCTTGTTAGAGCCCATAATGAGGGACTTAGAACAAGAAAGAGCCAAGTTCAAAAGTTTCATTAGAATAATCACTGAATTATTTCTTAGCAAAAGTTTCATTAGAACTATTTCATGAGGCTATCACACTAGAAAAAAAATCCAGGTTATTTATACCCAATCACTTAAAATTAAATGAATTAGAACACTTATGATCTTACCATGATTATGTTGATCTAACTTATTAATAATCTACAATATTTAAAAAATAGGTTTATTTATTGTTTGCACGTGTGTGAATTTATGCACACCATACGCATGTAGTAGCCAGCAGAGGACAGAAGATGGCCTTAGAGTCCCTGGAACTGGAGTTATGGGCCACCAAGGAGTTGTGAGCCACAGTGTGGGGGCTGGGAACTGAAGTCATGTTTTCTGCAAGAGCAATAAGTGCTTTCAACAGCCTTTAACCTCTGACATATTCTTACAGCCCCAACACTTAGAATCTTAATTAAGTGTGCATGTGTGTTTTAAACTTCATTTTTGGGGCATGTTTCTATAATTTAAAAATAAAACACCTCACTTTTTATTTATGGGTACACGATTAATATTCTTCTCACTAATCCCCACATGGTTCTTTAAGCCTTCAGTTTTGTTTTGTTTTGTTTTTTTAATAACCACAGCGTTTCAATAATATTAAAAGAAAAGTTCCTTCTATGCAGTAGTGGGCACTTTGGGATGTAAATTTGTAATGTGAAACATGACAACCCTGACCTTGTGATAGGCTTACCTGGTATTTGAGCATGTCCACATTATAATATGTCGCCTGGGGTTTTTGTTCAGAGACTTTCTTCAGATGAGTCATCAAGTTTGGCATGTTTACCCAGAATTCCTTAGTATTGGCATCATTTTGTGTATTATCACTGTTAAGATCAAAAGAAAATCAATGATTGAGCAGCATCTCATCAACATCATCATCTGCACAAGAGGTCTCTTAGCGTATGGCCTCTGATTTCTCCATCACCTTTGACAATCCAAACATGAGAGCATCCCCTGGGTGGTGTTAGCACAGTGCAGTTTGATGTGGTGTCCCATAAGCCACCCAGTTCCCACAAGAAGGCTCTGCTCTGCTGCCAAACACTCCTGTGAGCTCCTGTCTATTAATCCAGAAGAATGACAACGGGGTCCTTTGAAGCAATAACTGTTTCCCCATCCATACTCAATAGCTCTCTCTACATAATCTTAGTTCAACCTAAACTAATCAGCCAATGCAATTAAGGGGGAGTAAACTGATTTTCCTTTGAACTGACTTAACTTACAGCAATCTTCAGAAATTAACCAGTTAAAAGACTTAGAGGTACACACGTATAATCCTAGCTCTGAGTAGGTTGAGGCAAGAGGACCACAAAGTTCGAGGGCAGCCTCAGGTACACTGTGAGTGCTTATCCCAAAATGAAAACAAAACCAAACAAAACAGAACAAAAAGAAAACAAAAATGTAAAGATTTGTCTTCACTAGCTGATAGGATGTAGCTAACACCACCATTCCCCTTCGTCAGCACTCAGGATCTTGTCCAAGAACATCTAATAAAAAACTCAATACAGTAGGAAAACAGAGTCTTGGCTCTCTAAAAAGCTTAGTATCCCTGACAGCTGGTGTCCAGCAGCCTGTTTAATGACCACTTGCTTGATCTACACCACATGGATGAAGGACCAGCTGGATCCCATGCCCTCTGGATGCTGCTATCTCATGGGGACAGGATGGTGAATGAACAGGATAGGAAATTTTTAATGAAAAGGATAGGAACTTTCCAGGAGAATGGCAAGGGGACATAATTTGCTTTTGGGATGGTCAGTGGGGCTGGAGAGGGCAAGGGACGGATAGGGGAGGCAGAGGAGCTGAGAGGAAGTGAGAGCCATAGGAAGAAGGGAGGGTAGAATATTAGAAGATGGGGAAGTTAATGCACCAAACCCTGATGTGGGGCAGGACTTCACTCGTTTTTGATAGGTAGACTAATGAGGAGAACAGACACACAGATTTGAGTAGATGCTCAAAGCCAATGGCTACAGGTTGAGATTCTGGGACATGTGTCATGTGAAGCCACTGGTCAGCTGTGAGCAAAAAGCATTCTCATAAAGGCCATTGGCTGTAAAAATGTACTGGAGCAGGGCCAGATTGGAGTCAGGGAAGGAAGCAACTGTTACTACCACAGTCCAGGGACATGATATTGGTTCTAACTCAAGGAGAGATGCTGAAGAGGAAGAGTGTGGGCACTTTAAAGACTTCTAGGTAGCATATCACACTTTATGAGGGAGAGGAAGCTGTCAAGAATGGCTCCTTTTGTCACACCCACTGCAAACCAGTACACAATGCACATGCCTAATAAAGACATCACTTCAAGCTTGAAATAAGAAAGCGTGCATTTACAGGAACAAATCCACATGACTGTCCCTAGTGTGATATATGTCAATAATGACCATTATAGTAAAATCATATGTTTCACAGAAAAGGTTTTCAAATTTACATGGAAGAATACCCCATAGATGCAACATTATTTCATTTAAAAGTGTTCATACAATAAGAAGTTTTTCTATTATTAAATCCATCACCTGCTTTTCTTATCAACTGGTTTTAGTAGCAATAGAAACAGGCACGTGTACATTGTCAGCAATATGGAGTTTCCTTAAATGCCTCTTTAACTACTTTAGAAGTTGGCCATTAAAGCACACAAATGCATCATATGCAGCTACACCTGCACACAGCATCAAACACACAAAACTGGAAAGCTAACACATGTTCCCGGTGTTTTGGTGTTGAATCTATGTGCATATCTGCATTGTGGCGAATCAGCCATAGTGCTATTCTTGCAAGGGAGTACTCCTTATCTGGTCACAGGGTGCCAAGCCAATCATTTCTTTAAGATTGTACACAGAATCATATTTACCAGCAGAGAAGTTGGGGGTTCGGCAGGACGTGCTCTAACCTGCTGGAATTTATCACCCGAAAAGTCAGAGCAGCTGGGGATGGGTTGTTGGCAAAGTGTCTGGTGATGCCAGCAGGGAAGGACAACACCATTTCTCCTGTAATCTTAACAATGCATCTGAAATACCAAACACACAAGAGGAAAGAGCAGAAACGGGGTCAGTATGCCAGAGTGCAGAGCAGTGGTGGGACAGAAAAGGTTTAAGTGACAACGTAAAACACCCAGAGTTAAGACAAACAGTTACAATTGCTTTTTTTTTTTTTTTTTAAAGAGGCTTAGTTGTAAGAAAATATAAAATATGTTTCTACAATGGGTGGCAATATCAAGAACTAGAACTTTGAACTTATCTTTTTGACTATCTGTTTTGGGGAATAACATATACCCCTCTACTAAAAAATCATAAAGAAAAAATGGCCTTAAAATGTATTTATGGGACGTTCTTGGTCCTATATAAAATTTAAAACACATAATAATAAAGAAAAAAATTATTTATTAAAAAAATAAAAGAAACTGAAAAACAAACAAACAAAAAAACCGTATTTATGGCATGTGGGTTTGTGTGCATGCATGTGGCAGTCAAGGGATAGCTTGGGGGAGTGTGTTCTCTCCTTCCACCATGTGGGTTCTAGGGACGGAGCTCAGGTTCTCAACCTTGTGGGCAAGAACCTTTACCAGTTAAGCCACCTTGCTGGCTCTAAACCGGTTGGCTATTTTGTTGAGTGTGGTTTGGAGTGTAGAAGACCAGCACAAAGAATATGGGCTGCCCTCACCAATCAAATCATTTAGTCTTTTGATTTTTTTGCTTACTTGGAGATAATAAATTGCTATCCTTTTACCTTACTGGGACTTACTTTAGTTCTTTGAGTAGTGGGATCAGTGTCTTTTATGTATTCCAATGTAAAGTTCTTACGTACTACTTTATTAGTTCTTTAGTCCATTATTTTGCCCATTTTGTTACAATTAAATTAGCCATAGAAATTAAAACATGGTAAGATGATAGTTCAGAAGGAAGAATAATCATTTTTAAAGGCTTCAGGGAGGTATGAAGATAACAGAGTATAGTTACTTATAACATAAAATTTCACACATTTGTATGATATACAATCAATACATAACCAAGACCCATGCACAGTTCTATTATCCACAAACATGTCTTCCTGTCTTTTTGTAATCCCCCGGCCCAGTTTTACAGTCCTCGGTCCTAGGTACCTGCTATTTGCTTTTATCACTCTACATTGTTTTGCACTTTCTATAATATAATCTAACAGATCTGTGCTGGTGGTGGGGTCAGACTTTGTTCCCCAGAAGAATCATCTTTAGATTTGTCCATGTAGTTCTGTGCATCAGTAGGTCATTTGTTTTTCATTTGCTGAATGGATGTATCATATTTTTAAAAGAATAAATCAATTCACCCATTGAGGAATATTAGAATTCTTTCCAGGCTTCATCTGTTACAAAGGTGTGATCAATGTATGCAGAGGTCTTTGAGTGGGCATGGTTCTAATTTTTTCTTGCTAGGTATGAGAGATCACTGGGTCGTGTGTTGGGGATACCTTTCACTTTTAATAAAATAGCCCAACTGTCTTGTTTCTTTCTTTGCCATGCCCCCTGTGTTTTGTTCTTCTTCTTTCTTTCCCTCCTTCCTTCCCATTCTTTCTTTTCTTCTTTTCCCCCCAAGTGTTCTCTAAAATGGAAAATACAGCTGTGTGTGAGCATCTCTGCATTTCCACATCCTCACCAGCATTGTGTAGAACTTGCCTTAACTTCAACTATTTGGTGAACAGTGCGATCTCATTTGAACTTGACTTCAGAAAATCTTAAAATCCTTTAAAAAGATTTAATTAGGGCTGGAGAGATGGATCAGAGGTTAAGAGCACTGACTGCTCTTCCAGAGGTCCCAAGTTCAATTCCCAGCAACCACAACCATCTGTAATGAGATCTGGCACCCTCTCCTATATACATAATAAATAAATAAATCTTTTTAAAAAGATTTAACTAATCAATTATTAGTTGTGTGTGTGTGTGTGTGTGTGTGTGTGTGTGTGTGTGTGTGTACCAACCCTTGAATGCTCATACTATGGAGCATTCATGGGGGTCTGAGGAGAACTTGCAGGAGTTGGTTCAGTCCTTTCACCAAACGGTTTTCCAGGCAGTGGAGCTCAGATGACCAGGTTTGGCAAAATTTACCTTCACTGATATGAGCCATCTCTCTAGCCCACATCTTTCAAAGCTGTTTCAGGTCCAAAGCTGAATAGGTCCACACAGAATACAGAATCACAGCATCAATTGCAGCATAAGCTCAATTTTCAGCCTTCAGTTCCAACCCATTCTTTACGACCTACTCTGAGAGACTTAGAATTTAAAAAAAAATTGGTTTTCTTTGTTAGCTTGAGCCATTTAGCAACTACAACTTGAGCACTTGGAGCCTTGTTTTGGTGCTGAAGACACAACATCGGAGAACAGAGTCAAAATCCAGCTGTTGGGGCTTCCATTCCAGTGGACAGGGAGATATAGACAACGGACAATAGGGAAAAAGTATGTGTGAGTGTCAGAGAGGGCTATGGAGGAGGAGGAAGTGAGGTAGGGAGGTTGGGCTGTGGGGCTGGGGAGGAGTGCTGCTTTCTACAGGCTGGATGAGAAGTTGAAGAACCAAAGTGAGGGGACAAGCTACTCAGATACATGGATGAAAACTTCACTGCAGAGAGAGAGAGTGAGTGGGAGATGGAATGGAGCATAAAAGAAAAATAGCTCTAGGATAATGTGGCTTGAGTGGAGAGCACTGAAGAGGAGGGCCGCAGACAAGCAGGGAGGTAGATCACAGAAGGGCAACTGGGAATGGCCGGATGGTCTCCACCAACAGAGCACAGAGCACCTAGGACCTCACAGACCCCTGGAAAGTGTTTTTCCTGTGAACAGATGAGACTTTGGAGCATGGGGGTGATGTGCTATGACGGGAAGGACATCAGAGGTGCCAAGGTGGCAGCTGGGAAGACCAGTTACATCTCTGAATACATTACTGAGTGAATGAATTTAAAGCCGGTCAGGAAGCAAGCAGAAGAGGAAACATTGCGTGGTTCTCCCGTGATCTTCCACCGCAGTGTCTGCGTCCTCTCCACGTCCCTATTCATTTTTTAAGTATACATGCGTCTGTTTCTCCCAGTTCCTATCAGCCTCAGTGTTCAAGGCATTGATCAGCCAGTGGTGAGTAGTTCTTCTAATTCACATAATAGGCAGTTGTACACAGTCTTGGTTCTGTCAAGATGACAGGACTAACACGCATGTAATAAGAGTTTATCAGCTTAAGCCGACAGTGTTTACATGCTCCCTATGAGCCTCTCTCCGCTGTTCCCTGTCTTTCTCTCAGGTCCTGCCTCTCTGGATCAACCAGTCTCATAGTGTTTGTTTCTCTGTGTTATTATTATGGATCTAGAATAAAGCCTGGTTGTTGTTGAAAGAGCCATGACAATGAGGAAGAATGAAAGACCCTGTGGCTGGGTAGGAGGCTCCAGGGCTGGGGATACTAATTCTCTTGGTTTTCCACAATAGTAGTAGGAGAGTTAGACTTTTTATATATATATTTAAATTTAAAGATTAATTTATTTATTATGTATTGAGTGTTCTCCCTACATACATGCTTGCAGGCCAGAAGAGGGCATCAGATCTCATTACAGATGGTTGTGAGCCACCATGTGGTTGCTGGGAATTGAACTCAGGACATCTGGAAGAGCAGTCAGTGCTCTTAACCTCTGAGCCATCTCTCCAGCCTGAGTTAGACTTTTTGAGACAGTGTTTCTGAAGGGGAAAGAGGACTCATACTTGGTCATGTGATTTCCCACCTAAAATGGGTTGCTCCAATTATATCTACTTTTTAGCGCTTAATAAGATTTGAAACGCATTCTGTAAGCACATCTGTTACTTCTCATTCCTCTCTCCCTAGATTGTAAGATTTTCTAAGCCCTGTTCTTACAAGGGAAAAAAGAACCAAGAGCAGTCCATCCTTCACTTAGGTTTCCTTTAGTTTACTGATGGAACTCAGGCCTATAATTAAACCAATGATACACTTGGTAGCAGTGTGGTGTGGGTGTTTGGTGTGCAGGGTAGAGTAATACTTCTTGCCAGTGGTTTGGAGTTAAAATTCCCTTTGTTACTGAGTGTTGAAAGCTATATATATTCCTGTGGGGGGAACATGCACACATAAGATGTGGTTCATGTCTTTAAAGCTAGCCCATGGAAGGCAGAGGCAGGTAGATCTCTATGCATTCAAAGCCAGCCTGCTCTACTTAGCCAACTCCAGACTAGTCAGGGCTACATAATGAGACTGTCTTAGAAAAGCAAATGTCATCTAATTTCAGAGAATTTGTAGACTTCATGCATCTGAGCCATAGAATTCTTTCTCAGAAGGTAGGATAGTTACATTTAGGGTGTCCTCCACCCCCTCCCACTAGACAGGACAGGTGCAAGAGGACAGGGGTCCTTATCCCAGGCTTACTTGCTTGGGTCTGCTCCTTTGAAGTAGGCATTGACGGTTTCTGTGAATGCTGCAGCAACTGGCAGGGTGTCCTGGGCCCCCATAGTTAGAGGACTGGGTCCCCTGGAAGAACCTGTAGGAGATTAAATGCTTTCATTTAGTTGGGGCTTATGTGAAAGGCATGAGTACATGGAGCTACAGCTCACTAAAGGATTGGGGGGAGGGTCTATTACCAAAAAACATGATTACATAGTAGCTGTGCATTAAATGCAAGCACAAGTATTTAAAAGGAAATATTTGGCTGGTTTATAGACAAACACACTTGACATTGATTCAGTTCCTTGACTACGGAAGAAAATCCAAGCCAAGAACAAAGTCACAGGTTTATAAATGTTCTGCATAAAGCACGAGGCAGTATCTGCATGACAGTTTGTGCAGCAGGTGGTTAATAGAGAGAAGTGCTAGTTTCCTATTTCCCCGTGAGATCATTCCACCCAATCAAGTGCTGAAAACCCGCATTCCTTCATTTGGAAGAGGTAGTGGTGTGGTGTTATACAGCTCATGGCCCTTTTCTGCATTATTTCCATTTTAAAAATTGCAGTTGCTCTCAGATTCAACAAGGTCAAGCTCCTTGCCTCAAACAAATGCTACCAAAAACATACACGTTGTCTTGGCACAGACAAAGGGACGCACTGCTCACATCGTTGACTCTATCAGCCTCTTTGTGTTCATTGAACACTTGCTGTGTGCCAGGAGAGGCATGCCTCCCTGAGGTGCTTCACCCTGCCTGCCCCTTGGCCTGAGGGGTAGGCAGGGAGAGTCACAGTTTACAGGAGAGGAAGCTGAAGTTTAAGGGCCTTCTCTAAGATCATACAGCTATTTGAGCAGTGAAACAAAAATCCAAATCTAGACTTGCTTTCCTGTAAAGCTTGTATTTTTATCATCACACTGCATGGTTTGTCAACAAGAAACATTTAACTACAAAGATTTGCTGCAACATGTAACTTCACTGAAGCATAAGGTTTAGCTTGCTGCCTCTGTTACTAGTTTCTAGGCATGGGACTGAATACGGTATTTATGTTACATGCTCATTGCCTCAGCTTTCTACCAAACAAAGATATTTATTCCTCTTCTTTTCTGGCATATGCTACATGTATTGGTGTAAACCCATCTTCCTCCTCAACATAACCTTTCCTGCTCATTCTAGTTAATGACACTCCCTACCCCCAGTTTTTTCTATTTTCATTCAGCTCATGATATCTTATACTTGGTAATAGGTAATCAATTAAAAAATATGTTTATATTTATGTATGAATGTTCTGCATGTATACCTATATGCCCGAAAAGGGCATCAGATCCTATTATAGATGGTTGTAAGCCACCATGTGATTGCTGGGAATTGAACTCAGGACCTCTGGAAGAACTGCCAGTGCTCTTAACCACTGAGCCGTCTCTCTAGCCCCTTTAGATCATTAATTTAACAAATATTTGTTAGTATCATGTATCATGCCCTAGTGTAGATGGTAAGGATGCTCAAGATGAGTTAAATATGGTCTCTGTTCCCTGGAGTCCAGTGTGCAGTTACCGCTATCCTTGTACTCAACAGCATCATCAGCATCACCATTATCATTCACACCAGCACAGATCTGTCACCATTACTTACTTCCCATTTCCTATGCACCTTATGTAAGTAACAAGCATGATATTCATTTGGCAGACCATCTTTGTGTCATAGGCATCTCCAGCAGTGCTGCCAGGAGATGCTGGAGCATCTAGGATATGGGGGTCACATGGAAAGAATTTAGGTCCTTGGCAGTATGTTCTTGAAGGAGATCTTGAGACTACCCCTTTCCTGCCTAGCTCTTTGTTCTCTGGTCACCATGAGGTAAACATGCCTCCTCTATTACATACATGTTTCTGACATGATATACTACGCCACCATAGGCCTAGAGCACAGGACTAAAGAACTGTGACTCCAAATAAACCTTTCTTCCTTTTAAGTTGAATATCTTTTTAAAAAAATATTTATTTTTATTCATGTGCTTTGGTGTTTTGCCTGTATGTGTGTCTATGTGAGGGTGTCAGATCCCCTTGAACTGGAGTCACAGACATTTGTGAACTGCAATGTGGGTGCTAGGAATTGAACCTCGGTCTTCTAGAAGAGCAACTGGTGCTCTTAACCACTGAGCCATCTCTCTAGCTCCTAAGTTGAATATCTTAAACATTTCGTCACAATAATAGTAAACCAATCAACACAGGACTAATATTCAAAGAGTTTCTACAACTTGCTCAGTCTTGCCTAGCTGATAAGCTAAAATTTTAAGACTGATACTTAAGTTCTTGTGAATTCAAAATTTAGGTTCTGAGGAAAATATTATTTTGTTTCTGTAGTGGGTAATTATAAGGCCATTTGAGGCAAAAAAAAATTGAGGCCAATTGGAGTGTGCATGTCTTGGACCATGGGGTTGCTGACTTTCAAAGAAAGGAATTAGGGATGAACAATTTGTGTAAACCTACACTTCCTCAAACAGACCAAGATTATACCAACATGTACCATTCTGAGAACATGTGCCATCATCTACTGTAGGTCCAAGAAAGGCAACGTTTAGACACATTTACAAATAATGAAATAAGAATAAATAGAAGAAATGATTTTATAATAGTGTTGCTCATTTCTTCTGTTTCCTCATTAGTTCAGATGTTTATATAGTGACTGATAGATGCTGGAGGACAATGGTACAGCAAAATCATAGCTTCCATGTGACTGGAACTTGGGAGTTTGGTGAGGTAGTAAAAAAACTACAATCAAATAGAGTAAACAAATGCTTTAAAAGGTTGGCATGAGAGAAAAAAAAAACCAAAACTGAATGGATGATTGGGAATTAAGTGATGAAGCATTTTATACAAATACTTTAGGAAACTTTCTATGTGAAAACAGACACTAAAATAATTCTTTTGAGAATCTATATGAAAATCCCTGGATATATCTCAGAGCAAAATGCACATGTATGCAATATTTATATAATCTGAAGTATAAGTATCGATTTCTTGAGGTTTTTGGGGGTTCCTGAAACTGAGATTTACAAAGTTCCCTAGAAAATAAGAGACCCATGAGCTATCTGATATAGGGGCTTCCACATTTATATCATGTTAGCTATAGTGTAGTGCATAATTTTATGAGGGAGACAATAAAGTGTAGGAGGAAACTTGTCTTAAATGTGTGTGGTGTATCTGTGCATGTGAGTGTGTGTGTGTGTGTGTGTACTTGTGGCATATCTGTGTGTGTGTGTGTGTGTGCATGCATGCATGTGTGTGTGTGTGTGTGTGTGTGTGTGTGTGTACTTGTGGTATATCTGTGTGTATGTATGTGTGTGTATACATGTGTGTGTGCATGTGTGCATGTGTGTGTATATATGTATGTATGTGTGTGTATATATATGTGTGTGTGTGTACGTGTGTCTGTGTGTGTATGTATGTGTGTGTGTGTGTGTGTGTGTGTGTGTGTGTGTGTGTACTTGTCTTGTCTGTGCATGTGGAGACCAGAGGTTGACATTGGCATGTTTTCTTCAGTCACTTTTCTACCTCATTTTCTGAGACAGGGTTTCTTCACTGAACCTGGAGCTCATTGTTTCAAGGAAAGCACCTGGCACCAAGCCCCTGGGGCCCACCTGCCTCCACCATCTGTGCTGGAGTTACAGAGGCATACAGAGCCATGCCTGGCTTTTACCTGGGCACAGAGGACCAAACTCAGGTTCATAAGCATATGCTTACTGAGCTCTCTCTCCAGCCCAAGGACATGCCTTAAAAAGAAAATAAAATTGATGAGAAATGCAGATGGTAGCAGATAAAGAGAATATTATGGGTACTATATTTTTGAAAACTGCAAAACATTTTAATAGACATGCTGTTTTTGTGAATAAAGTGATGTGATTTAAGTAGCTAATGGTCTTTTAAAGTGAACTGACAATTACATGAGACATACTATGCATGAGCATGAATCAGTGGTTAATGTCTGCTGAGGAAGAACTCTCTACAGAGTGGTCCAGAGCTCTCTCTATGGATGAGGCTTTTAGTACCAGATTGTTAGGGGTGGCAGTGATGATGATGGAAGTGGTAGCCGTGCAGAGCTTAGAACAGACATTCAGTGATGACACTGGGTGGAGGCTGGGAGCCTGGAGGTTGGCACCAGGTGAATGGGAGTTGGCATTCAGCCTGGGATTGCCTCTTCCTCTGATACTTGTCTAAACTACTTTTGGTAGTTATGATACAACCATAACCGTCTTATAGGCCCATTCTGATTTTAAAAAAGTATAGCATTTAGAGTATTGCTTGGTTTGTAACAGCATCAAATTAGCTATGTTTATGATGACTATTGCAATTAAGACAATATGGAAGTAATCTGAATGAGACAAGCTCAAGAATTTTTTTTAAATTTTGGGAAATTGAGCTGGAACTGCTGAGGAAAAAACGGCAGAAGTAAATATGAAATTATTTATATTAAGATCAAAACATTGCCAGACAATCTGGACGTGATGGTGCATGGCTACAATATTAGCACCCAGGAGGCTCAAGCAAGAGGATGGCAAGCTGTGGGCAGCCTGGATACACACTGAGTCTGTCTCAGAATTGGAAACAAAACAATACATTAAAATAAATTAGTCAAGCAAGTGGGATTTTGGAAAAAACCTAGCTCAATAGTCAAATATGTCTAAAAATAAAACCAACTGAGGGATTTAGTTGTTTAGCTCTCTGTGGTTGGGTTCTGAAGATCTAGGCAGTTTGGGCTACACTGATGCATATTGTTAGAAGTGATGGCTTCACCGTCTTCTGTTTACTGTGTGCTTTGTGGTATGGCTCACAAGGGAGCACCAACCACTCAGAACTTGGACCGAACTCTAGAACAAGATGATGAGAGGCTCTAGTTTAGCTCTCTCCTTGTCTCCTGACTCTTCTCTCTGTCCCCTACAGTTTTCTGCCCTTGCTGTGCCCACATCTCGGATGCTGTAATCATCCCTACAGATTTGATCAATAAAGTCATGAAAGCAGAAACACATAAGATAAATATTTACAGAGAACGCTTTTACCTTAAACGATCTACAATTTATAGTTCTATTCTCTCATAGGCTTGTATTTTGCTATTAATAGAGCATTTTGTATTTTACTTTTTTTTTTTTTTTGTCATCACAGTCTGGTCCATATATCATTTCTAACAGCTATTTACTATCTTACAAACCTTTTCCAAATGTTAGGTCATTTCTAGGTGGTAATCTAAATTTATCTGTATATTAATTGATCATTTCCTTTTGCACTATTTCCTGAAGATAAAAAAGTATTCTTACAGAGTTGTATAACCAAACTAAATGAAGATCGTTTTTAATCACAAAGAGTGCCGGGATATATCACATGGAGGTTGTGCTCAGTGTGGTTGGTCATAAGTGATTGCTTCTGTGTCCCCCATAAAACCCCAGGGTCTTTGTTTAGAAAGACTACTGACCAAAAGTGGGATAACATCAACGGTGGTGAGAGAGTCAAAGCATGGCCTGAGAGGAAGAAGAGCTTTACAACTTAAACAATATCTGAAAGGGTATTGTTCTATGATTCAAGGGATCAGTTTTTAAGAGCAAAAATCTGCAAGAAAATAGTGTTGTGACCATAGAGAAGTCAGCTAACTGTACTTCTCTTAGGGGCAGGGCAGATAGGGCACCCTCAGCTTCCTAGCCTATAGTATTAGGTAGTTTGTAGATATTTGAGGTTGTTACCATGAGAATCACTTTCTTTCTTTCTTTCTTTTTTTTTTTTTTGAGTTGAGGTTCGAACCCACGGCCTAGCACTCTACCACTGAGCTAAATCCTCAACCCAAGAATAACTTTCTAAGAGAGTACAGATGCTTTGAAAACAATGTCCTTTCCTGGAGGGTTGAGTGTCTCTGTCACACATACAGAGATTCTCTGTGTACAAGATAGAGGTGGGGACACAAATATGTAAATATAAAACACAGACAAATGAAACACTAAATACTAATGAGTTCAGTTGGAGCGTGCAGATGTGATCCTTTTGCAAATACTCAGTTGACTGAAAGATGAACTGCTGAGTGACCACAAGATTAACAGAGGAAGCCTGGGCTCCACAGTCATAGTTCTCAGGTGTGAGTCTTAGTTTCCACTAGGAACAAGGTATTTGATTTCTCTGTGACTCAGTTTCCTCATCTTCAAAACAGCACCAATAAAATCAGCATACTAACAACTCGCACTAACCATTAGCGGCAGTACTTTTGAAGTCCTTGGTGTGGTACACACTTGAAGAGCACTGTGCTTTTGCTGCCATGGTTTTGGCCATTGTGAACACTGGGTAAGATTATAGAACTCTAGGTTCAGTCTTTGAATTAGATTTTTAGGGAGAAAACAAAGGGAAGTCTAGAGGTTTTAGTACAAAAGGGATTTGCAGATTCCTTTCATCCCTCAATTGGTTTTATTTGACTTTTCTATGAATACATGTTTTACTTGGCATAGATCAGTAGATGCCTAGTGTCTTGGTTTAAGTTGCTTGATGTAGTATTTGTATCACAATAGGCTATAAAAGTTGTTTGAGTACATGCTAGTTTTATTAAGACAGACAGATAATTTGAATAATCAAGACCTTTCATTCAAGTGTGAACGTCTGAAATGGTTAGGCATTGTGCTAGGGCCTGAGAGATACACAAGAACACATGGAATCTATAGTAGAAGGGAATGTAATAGTAACTAAAACTGCGATGGAGCAATGCATGGAATTACAGAAGCATTTAATACTGCAGTCATTATATTGCTGTTAGCTCACAAGGTAGGTGCAATATTTGTTATGGTAGCTCTTATGTCTGCCCTTCAATAACTTCTAATTCCAAATGCTGACATAAATTTATGCTTTTTATAAGTTTTCAAGGAGTAAACAGTCTTAGTATAGTGACTGACTCTTTGAGATGGGGTAAAATTTAGCCCCAGGTGGGCCTCAAGGTGGCTGATGTGGAGGATGAATTTGGATTAATCATCCTTTGAGATTCCACCTCTGGAGTGTCTGGGATTCCAGGTCTGTGTGCCATGGCTCCCACTCTACCATAGGTAGTACAGGGGATCAGAACCGGAGCCTCTGGTATGTTAGGATGGCCTTCTACTCTTGAACTATCTTGCCAGCTAATGATCTACTCTTAATCCTGACAACACATTTGTAGGGTAAGTACCATTATTTTATAGGTGGTAAAACAGATTCTCTACGGTGACATGCGGTGACAGGATCGACATTCAGCAAGGAAAAAGGGCAGAGCTGGGAGGCAGATCTGCCTGGATGTCTTGACTTTCTTCAATTGTACCAGGAGCACTTAAATCAGATTGGGAAGGCGTCGGATGTAGCCTCTGATGGCACATCTGTGGTAGCCCTAGAAGGGCCAGCTGTGGTCGATTGGTAGCAGCCCCTGGGGACCAGAGGAAAGGATAATAACTAGACATTCAAGCTGGCCTGCTCCAGGTTGGAGGCAAATGACCCTTACACCTAGCTCTCTCCTAGAAAGCAGGGAATGGCCCAGCACAGGGAAGAAACAGAAAGACTCAGTGCCTCATGGGAGAAGATGTGTATGTAAGATTTAAAGTCACTGATTGCGCAATGCTGCATAAAGGCAGCAGTGTAAACAGACATTAATAAAGGACAGTACATTATAGACCATGGAACCATTAAAGTGGTTATGTATATTGCTGGAGACACAGCAAGGGGATGACATCAGAATTTGTCCAGTTAGATTATTTCATGGTTTCTCCAGAATGGAAGAAAGACATTGAGGAATAACAGGGTGTGTGTGTTTGGGGTGGGGGAAGGACTTGGAAGACTCATGGGATATTTGTTCTGCTTTGCCCTTTTTAAAAAAATTCATCTATTTATTTTACATCCTGGCCACAGCCTCCTCCCATCTTCCCCTCCCAATTCCTCCCCCATTCCTCCCCACCTCCCATTTCCCCCTCCAGTCAGTCCCCTCCTCTTCCATCTGCACCCATGAAAGGACAGGTCTCCCATGAGTCTCAACAAAGCATGACATATCAGTTGCAGTAAGATTAAGCACCTCCCCATGTATTAAGGCTGGGCAAGATAACCCAGTATGAGGAGTAGGGTCCCAAAGGCCAGTAAAAGAGTTGGAGTCAGCCCCTGTCCCTGCTGTTAAGAGTCCCACAAGAGGACCATTCATGGGCTTTTTCATAAGATGCAATGAGCAGGCCCAAGGGATGAGGGATAAGCAGCAGATGAAAACTAGGAAGATGTTATGGAATAAGCCAAGCCTAGGAAAGGGACATGCTTCACAAACCAGACTGTAATGCTCCTTTTATATAAAAAGCTGACTTAAACTCTGTCATAAAAATGTGATAGTTTTTTTTTAAATCAAATATCAAAGGAAAGTTAAAAATCAGTGATTTTTATGAAGCTATTTAATGACATTTCTTGCCTCCATTCAGAAGTGGTTTAAGACCACCACAGGGGAAGGCACACCTAGGTCTTCACAGGAGGAGCCATATCTGTGTTCTGATGTGAGTTACATTTTCTCCTAAAATACGGTGGTAGATTTGGCCTAGATACTTTGTGTTTACTCTTTTAAAATAAAACACAATTCTGGGTATATTCTTTTTTGTAATCAAGTGTTATCATTTGTGGGAAAAAGGGTTAGATTTATATGTATGCATACATGGATGTAGTCACTAAATGTAGTTAGTTTAAAGGCTTCTGTGAGGTTTACAGAGCTATTGTGTATTCAACTTGGTTGAAACCCAAGTAATAGTTCCCTCAGTATCAAAAACATACCCCTGGAAACATTTTGACAACACATGTAACTGATATCAAAAGAAAAGGGAGCCCGTCCCACAGAACACTTGTCCTCAGTGTTTGCTCTAATTGGAGATGTAACCACATGTGGAAGTCACCAGCTCCTCCCAGTCTCTTCAGCTGAGTTACTAAAATCAACTTCCCTTCATGTGTCTGACTGAATTTTACTACATTAGAACATTATTTCCCTCAACAATGCTTGGAAAAGAAAAAAAAATGGTCTGCTTTGATGTAGTAAGAGTGTGAAAAATTAATTTATGCAGAAGACTGGCTCATAGGTGTGTCTATGTCCTTCTTTGGGATTTAAATCCCATCATTTTGAAAGCTAGGATAAATGGGCTGACTGATACACATCATGGAATAATACTCAGATATTAAAACACTAACTTTCAAAATTCTGGCTGGTTTTCAGGGAAGCTGTTTGCTTTGCAGAAACTTAGACATAAACTTGGAAAAATAAGTGCAGACAAAATCCTGGAGTTATTACATATAGTAAAATTGAGCTATCAATGAAAAACTGTACAAAGTCAAGATGTTTAACAAAACCATATTACTGTTAATAATAAATTGTTGATGCCAGTCATGATTCAAACATCTGAAGCTTAGATTTGATTTCTGACGGGTATGTGGAAGACAGTAGCTTGGCTATTGTCTGCCATCATCGGTTAGTAAACAAATCCTTGTCTATATTTAAGCTTATTTTGAATCTCAACATTTGTTAAACCAGTGGAGCCTGTTCCATTAGATGGCTTTGTGGGATCAAGCAAATGAGGCACTCGTGTGTGTGTGTGTGTGTGTGTGTGTGTGTGTGTGTGTGTGTGTGTGTGTACAGAGAGGTGTTTCTTCAAGAGTTTTCAACAAAATTTTAGAATTTTTATCTGTATCAATCTCTGAGAAGTGTGATTTGGGGTAAAATTTTTAGTTTGTGTTTTTTGATATCTTTTAATTTTTACAAGTAAAGTGTTTGAGTCAAGAAAGCAAATTGTGAGCTATTTTCAAGTGCTTTGTGATGGGCTAGAGGATATGTTAAAAGAAGAGGGCACAGACTTATGCAGTATTTGATAATATGAGCAAGCCATGGATGCAGAGTGTCATAGTCATATGGGAAATACTAGAACTGAACTATAGCAAAATGATAATGGTGACTGTGGCTAGTAGATTACAGACTATTTTACTTTCCTTACATGTTTGCTTCTCCAAGTTTTCTATAATGTCCATGAGATATAGTATAAACACAGTGGGAATAATTTGGAAATTTTACAGATGTTTCTACATTCCTAATTTTTATTTCTTGCATGGTTCCTTACAGTTCAAAAATGGATGCTGGCAATTTTGAGTACTGTTCAAAGGTATTTTCTCAAGGGGGCTGACACATGTGAAGGGAGAAAGAGGAAGAGAGCTGCCTGGAACTGGTGGACTTCCTGAAAGTCTACTGTCTGAATGGCCAGTTTATCATTGGCGATAAGCTTAGTTCAGAAAAAGCAAAGGCTATATGGATGGAGGAATCACTACCAACAGCCATTCTTCCTGGCCTCTCAACAACAACACAGCTTCACTAGAACATCCTTCAAAAATGACCCCTGCCCTGCTCCCTGCCAGACTTCCCCAGAGTCACCTTTGCGTTATCATCGGCGTTTTCCAAGCTTCTCCCTCAGCACTTAGGGGAAACAGAAGCTTGTCATCATCATGCTGAACATTAGACGAAGAAACGTTAACTGTGAGGACATACGGTACCTGTGTCACCACTGCCTGCCAACAAGAATAGCAGCCCCTCTCCTTCTGTGTTTCCCATGTCCTGGTGACTCCTATGCAGAAGAGTATAACAACTCCATCCCATGCCCCATCTGCTGACAGTCTATGCAGAAATGACTGCCACATGCATGGTGGCAAAATCATGGATGAAATCCTAACAGCAATGACTTAGAAGGCCTTATGCCGAGGATGCCAAAGAAATCCTGGATGCCATGAAGTGATTGTTGCACTATTGTTAGTACATGCCTGGTGGTTTTATTGTCTTTCCCACATTTTAGAATGTGTTAATAATTATTATAAGGAGTAATTACATTTGTGTTTTACTTTACTCTATGTAAGGACGTTTCATATCCAACAATCTGAGGTTGGTTTGGAGGTGATGCTAGTTAAATGTATTTAAACCCCAGCTACATGACAGGATTTGAAAGAGGAGCTTCTCCCAAGTAACTACATCTCTTTGTGTCACTGGTAAACCTTCTCCATTTTTTTATTTCTGTCACTTCTCTTTCTTGGGGTAGCTAGCGATCCATAAAGAAGGGTTTTCTCCGTTTTTCTTTTGTAGGGCTGTGCCTCATACATGCTAGGCATGCAGTCAACTGCTGAGGCATACCCCCAGCCTTTAAAAGACGATTTTATTATGGAAATATGCAACCTAAAACTGTGCTGGTCCTTCCGAAAAGACTTACGGCAAAAATAAAAGCTATTATTGGTCAGCCATTGTCTGAAGCAGGCTCAGGTCCATTGAATAGTGAAATGGTTTCCTCAGATTTCTTACCCTCCATTTTCTTTTGGGGAGGTTTGTAATTACTTGTCAAATATGCTAAAGGCTGTGATTTACAAATGAACAAGATGCAAGCAGTTTTCTTTCATGTCTCCCAGTAGCTTTGACACAGGAGTACACTACCAGCTAGACTATTAGTCTCAAGGCAGCTTTAAGGACTGGTTCTGGTGGAGGCAGATTCAGAGGGAGGTGACATTATGTATAAGAAAGAAAAAACCATGCTGTGGTCCATGGGAAGGGAAGCCAGGTAGCAACTCATAGCAGATAGTGTTGTTGGATGATTTATATAGAAAACTGAAATGCTAGAAACTTCTTAAAAGCAAGCAAGGTTGACACAGAGACAGCCCTGTCACAAGCCAGGGACGTGTGAGATTGGACAACAGCAGTAAAAACCAGTATTTAGTGAATGTTTTGCATTCACAGTGAACCCATGGCTGGGCTTTCATCCCGACTACAGTGCCATAAGAAAGATGCCATTATTATTCAGTTTCCTGAGAAGGAATGAGACACTTAGGTTATAACACATTATGCTGAGGCTCTAACCCCGAAGGGTTTTTACAGAGCCTAAACAGAACCCCCGCCCTCACACCCCTCTTTCAGATATGAAACACATCTATTCCATTTCTTCCTTACATATGTAAATGTATATATGCATATGTAAATATGTATTACTGAGTACACTGATATAAATTAATGGGCTTTTCCTTTCTAATAATTTAAATGTCTCTGTGTAGCTTTGGAGTCTGTCCTGGGACTCACTCTAGGATCGTTATGTAGGATAAAGCCACCTTCCAGTTACAGTAACATTCACATATGGCATATGACTATATATCAGAATGTTAACACAGCAACAATCAATAGTATTCAGTGATGATTACCTAGATTTCAATCACTCCTACTCCTTCACTGCCCTTAGGTTAGTGGAGGAGACAGGCCGGGGACATCGATGGAGGCCTCTGGAACACTCTATCTCCTTAATAACAATATTCTTCCCATGTCAGCCACCGTCCATTTGATGTCTGGCTTCTGTGCATCACAAAGGCAGGGACATGCTTTTCTTACTGACTGCTGTGCCCCACTAGCTTTTGTGTACCTGTGCACACAGCAGGCACTCAGCAAATAATCAAGGATTGAATGAGCACTGTTGTCATCATGCTGATACAAACAAATGCAAAGTACAAAAGCCAAGTGCTACCAATTTGATCATTGTTTTTCCTACCAGATCCCTCCCTGTTACAGTTATAAAACAAACGACAAATCTTAGCACATACACACCCATTATAATTAATTAACTTTGAGAACCTACACAAAACATAGAAGAGAATCCAGCCTCCCGCCACAGATAAAATTGTGAGCAATCTAGAGGCATTTACACCTGAATCTGTCTTAAGGAGTATGTTAGTCAAACCCGTAACATTGACAACCTATTTGAACAGCCAATTCCTTCAATACAATTTATATATTCCTAAGATTATTATGCGGTAGATAGTGAACTTAATTTTTTTTTTTTTTTTTTTTTGCTCAAGAGTTCCTGCTATATGGAAAAGAAAAATGAAGTATCATGTAAAAATAACTTTTTACAATAAAGAAAGACACAATTTAATACTCAATTATTTTTGGAGTTTCTGTGAGTCATTTCATTTTTATTTGATGTGAGCAAACAAATACAAACATTCCATTGGTCACATGCAAATCTGGGAGTTTCCATGATGAAGGTCAGAGGGAGAAAAAGTAGAAGTAGGCAGCATGATATAACAGAAAAGGAGACACACTCAAGAGTGCTGAAGGCATCGATGGACAGCAGGTAGGAAGAGAAAGAAACAGCCCACAATGCCTGCGTTAACTTGTATTTGCAGCCGTGGAGAAGCCGGTGTTTTATCTTGTGCAGTTTTCCTTTTCTAGTGGTCAGGTTGTTGCACTTAGAATGCCATAGGTGTGAACAAACAGCAGAGAAGACAGCAAGGCATCTAGGCCACAGTTTCTACAAAGACGTAGCCATTGAATGGCCCATTCACAATCACTGATTCAAAAAAAAAAAAAAAAAGGAACTATGCAGAGGGCCTAGTCCAGTCCCATGCAGGCTCGACAGCCATTGATCTAAATTTCATGAGCTCCCACTAGTTTAGGAGGCCTTAGGGAGGCCTTACCTTCTTGTAGGAGGGAACGGGGTGGTTTAGGAGGGGGATGCTGGGAGGGAGGGAGGAGGGAAGAGGGGGATCTTTGGTATGCAAAATGAATAAAATTTTTTTTTTTCTTAAACAAACTGCAATGGAGCAACTTTTCTTGTGGCTGCTGGGAGCAGGCATACCCCAAGGCTAAACCTTCCTATCTCTGGATGCAGAGCCCTTCACTCTCAGCAGACTGCACCAGGATTTTTCTTGGGGTGGGGCTTTCGAAACAGGGTTTCTCTGTGTAGCTTTGGAGTCTGTCCTGGAACTCACTCTGTAGACCAGGTTGGCCTCGAGCTCACAGAGAGATCTGCCTGCCTCTGCCTCCTGAATGCTGGGATTAAAGAAAGGTGTGTGCCATTACTCCCGGCTTGCCCCCAGTTTTACAGTCTGTTTCCTCTTTGACTTCATCTTGCTGTGGATACCGCTCTGTGTAAATAAAGTTCTGATTGGCGAGTGGCCAGGCAGGAAGTGTAGGCGGGACAAGAGAGAAGAGAATTCTGGGAAGTGGAAGGTTGGAGAGAGACACCACCAGCCGCCGCCATGAAAAGCAACATGTAAAGACACTGGTAAGCCACAAGCCATGTGGCAAAGTATAGACTAACAGAAATGGGTTAATTTAAGATAGAAGTAGATAACAAGAAGCCTGCCACAGCCATACAGTTTCTAAACAATGTAAGTTTCTGTGTGCTTCCTTGGTTGGGTTGGATAGACTATGGGACTGGCGGGTAAGAGAGATTTGTCCTGTCTAGGCCAGGCAGGAAAATTCTAACTACATCATCTCAATGGACATGGCACAGGAACCTCAGTCCTTCTTCCTGATCATATCACCATTGGAGATTACTTCCTCCTGATTAATAACAGACTTCTCCCTGGGTCTCCCATCCAAGTACCAAACAGGTGGGACCCTGCTTAGCTTCTGAGAACAAATGAGACCATGCAGGGCTGGGGGTGTGGCTGTCAGTGGCTCCTTAGATGGCTTATATTTGAAGGTGGGGTCAGCCTTCCCACCTCTGCCCCATCCTATTAGGTACAGAATGTTCCTGCTTAAATGGTGTTTTTGGGACTTGACAGTAGCACCAAGTTGGTCCACTCCTGTTTCCTGGACTGTCTACCTAACTTCTCCCTGATTCTAAGTCTAAATGTCAAAGATGCTCAGATCACCCCTCCCTCAAAAAGTCCTTACAATTCACCATGCACAGGGATTGCATTTCAAATTCCTCCTACAAGCACTCAATTCACTTTAGAATTCGGTCTTGAGTTACTTGGCCAATCTCCTCAAACATTCCTCACTTGCCCCGGGTTTATCATCGATGAGTACAAGCAAGGTGTTCTTCATCCTGCTTCTGCTCAAGTTACTGTCAAACTAGAACACTTAGCTTCTTGAATTCTGGTTCTTAATGTCAGCTGAGGCAAGTCCATTTTCATCCAAGAAGACATCCCAGATTGTTCTCAGCTAACCCCTGTGGTGTTCCAGAGTTTTGCAACTCTCCCATGCATATGCTACAGTATGCTTTATGAGAATTCTTGTTGTTTGTTCATTTCTAGAAGGCAGACACCATTTTGCTTGATCATCATTAGTTCCAACACAGGGAGTTATATCTAAGAGGAGCCATGGAAGAGGAGGAGCCATGGAAGAGTTGGACCCATGGAGGGAAGAAACAAGTTAGTGAGTCTTTAGCTTTTTTGATCAGTTAATCATGGGATGTTTCCTTCTTCCTGCCCCAGGGAAGTGTTTAACTCAAGCTTCAGGTTTCAGAGTTGTCTCCATGAGGTAGCCCTTCTTCTAGGGCTGATGGCTTTGTGATCTTCCAGCTCTACAGTTTACTTCTGCATGCAGGCAAGTATAACACACACTCGAGGTTCATCTCCTTTTGGAGGGATAAAAGTTTCAGTCTTTAAAAGCAGAAGGCCTCCTTTGCTTTGGGCATATTTCCAATCTGCAGGATTGTGCTCAGTTTCATTTGAGCATGACACAGTTCAGACACCTGCACTTGGGACCATCATGGTCCTAAAAGGAAGAAAATAGACCATGGGACTGGGTGTGATGGAGACCCAGAAGATCCTGGCTTAGCTACCACCAAAGAGCTAACAGATCACATTAGAGAGAAGAAAAATACCAGAATTTGGTCACTTTTCCAGTTTGAATGTAATCTCAAAGTCTGAATAATTAATATTTTTTTTCAGGTACTTTATATAGTACTTTAATAAACAAGAGAGAGTTGATTTTATTTAATTTTCTTAATTATCCTGACTGTCATTCTTTGCAATTTGAAGTTTATAAGACAAAGGCTAAGGGACATTAAATCCTCAAGATTGGGAGGTCTTGTGGGGCACAAGAGACAACTGTAGTGACTGGAAACATCACTTTTATGACTTCCCAATAATTCTCTATGAAAGGACTTAGTTCCTGACTTTGTGTTATCTTTAAGAAGTTACCCAAATTCCTACACCTCTGATCACTGTTGGAGTTGTGAATAGTAGGAGTACCACCATAAATGGTGGCGTGATCAACCTGAACTGTGGCATTGGAGTATTAGCTCAGAAGTGAACTGTGATATGGGGTAATCTTGCAGCCCTATTACTGGCAAAGATAGTAAATAGTACCTGGAAATGATGATGATGATGATGATGATGATGATGATGATGATAATGATAATGATGATAATAATAAATAATTCACTATTATGCCCTGCCTGGTACAGAAGCTACCACTCATTAAGCTTTTCCATAACTATTTAAACAGATAATGACATGAGTTCTGGACACTCATGTCCTGCCTAGGAGCCCTCACATACATTTGGCCTAGACATCTTGTTCAAACAAGATGACTAGGACACACTCTGCTGGCCACTCATCTTGTCTGCAGCATCTCTGTGTTACAGTAAACATGAGTGAGGAAGGGCGATGTCTTCAAAGAGCTGCAACCAAGCAGATATCCACACACTTATTCTGAGGGCTTCCCAGAACCAGGCAACTAGTTTACTATGAAGAGAGAAAAATGGAAACTAATTTCTCGGCACATTTCCCTGGTGGCACATTTGCAGATTTCAATTGTACTTTAATCTTTTAAATAGATTTAGTATGTTAAAACAAAGAAGTAAATGCTTTGTGAGCTTCCATTATTAATTAAGAGGATTGTGCCATTCATATGCACACCACAGTCAAACACACACTATCTCAGAAGGGCAAGGATTACACTTTTATTTTAAATGAGACTGACTTGAATTGCTGCTTTTTATGTCCCTGCTTTGTTTTGCCATCCTGATAGCTTGGTACTGTGAGTTTTTCCGAGTAAGTACTCATTAATCTTAATGTGTTATTGATAGAAAAGGACCTGAGTTAAGTGGTACAATCAGAGGGCCCCTCCCACCTAAAGAACACTAGGAATTTAGCAAGGCAATTGCTTCCCAGAAAACTGTCCACACCTCTCAATTTTCCATTCTTTAATGACTTCCAAGTCAGTTAATTAGCCTTTCCAAACTCGTACAGTTTTGTTTTGTTTTTTTAATTACAAATCAGGGCAAATAAAAGTGAGTGAGGTTGGGATATATAGCTCAGTGACAGAGCACTTGCCTAGTGAGTATGAAACTATAGGTTCAATTCCTAGAAAGAGAGGGGGAGGGGAGGGGGGAGTGTTTTCTGCATGTAACCATGACTTACCAGTGATCAATTAGGGATATTAAAAAGCCTGCATACAGGCTGGAGAGATGACTTAGCCGTTAAAGGCTAGGCTCACAACCAAAAATATAAGAGTTCGGTTCCTAGCACCGACGGCTGTCTCTCGAGCTACCAAAAAAAAAAAAAAAAAGCCTGCATGCAATGATTGGTCAGACATTTACAATGCCTTGTCACAGAGTCAACACTAGTTCAGAGAGAAAAGAAAGTCTTTTATTTCAGAGATGACCAAGGTCCTCCCAGAAACATATGTTTACCCTCTGGGGTCTAATCAGGATCTAGAAAAGAACCTGGATGGATGACTGGGATGGTGGGTGGAGTCAGAGCAGGAATGGTGGGAGAGGAGGTTTCCATGAGACACAGACACACTGTGTCTGGGAATGACAGAGTTGGAGGGTTGGGGGTGAGAGAAAACTTTGCCCTGAAGATGAGGCTGTATGGAGGGTAGGCTGAGGGATGGGGCAGGGTGTCTCCTGCAAGGTTTTTAACCCCTGCTCTGCCTGGCTATGAGGCTCTGGAAAGCTGTTACTCAGATCTCATTTGTTTTCAGCAGTGACTTGGGTCATTGAAATGAGAACACAGAAGTGCTTTACATACAGTGAGTACTCAGGTGTTACTATATTAACTATTTACTGACTCACTTCTCCCAATGTGTTTGAGCCTCCACCATGTTTTATTTTCTTTATATAACTCATCACTACCTCCATACTTTATCGACTACTTATTTCCCTATTTTCAATCCTGCAAAAATGCTAGAATGTAAGCTCTGTGGCAACAGGGATATTTTTGTTTTCTTTGCCAATGTAGAGTGGACAGCACAGTGCCTGCATGCAGTAAGAATTCAATAGATGTTGCTGAATGAGAGAATCATCATTCAACAGTTTCTAGTATATAAGATGCATGGTGTGTTTTCGTTATGAAATAGCTAAACTGAACCCTGTCTGTAGGCACTGTCTCCATAATACTGATGCTGAGTAGAGTGAAGGAAACAAGTTGGGGCTGAGGCAGCCTGAGAGGCCCTGGAGACCATGTGTTGGGTGGGTCATCCCCATAGACTCTTGTTAGGGATGATGCTTGAAAGTGACCACTGCTGAAAGGAAGTTATTTCAAGTCTACAGATGAATGCAGAGGGAGGGCTGGAGGTGAGTGGTCGTTGGCAATAAGAAGAAAAGCCAGTGGAGCAATCAATGGATAGATGAGCAATGACTGCTGTTTACAGTTATTGACGGGTAAAGCAGAGCGGGGAGAATTTAAAGCTGCAGCTATTCACACGGCCCATGGCCACAGCAAAGTGAAGAATACTCTGTCGAGACTGTTTCTGAGAAATGTTGGTCCTTAGAGAGAGCTGGGGTTCAGTTAGGGAAATGAGGGTGAGTTTAGCAGAGAGGCTGAAGATGTAGGAAAGGGGTGCTAAAGACGCCATGCCTTCAGGAATAGCATGCAGGGTCACAGAGGAGAGTGTGACGCAGGCGACCAAGATGGTCTGAGACACAAGGAAAGGGTTTTTGTTGTTTGATTTTCACCACCAGATGCAAAATGATTTTATAGTTAAGAAACTACCCAAGGAGAGCGGCAATATGTTTTTGGGAACATCTTGACATTAAAAGGAGCTACAGAATTGAAATATCTACTAGGCACAGTGATTTGTCACAGAAATAGTATTCCCTTCTATTTCAGAATACTTGATAGCTGAAGGAAGACAGACTTCGTGTGTGTGTATGTGTGTGTGTGTGTACTCACGTGCATGTGAGTGTTCATGCAGGTGTGTGTACCCACACATGTATGGGGGTGCTTGTGGATGTAAAGGCCAGTGGTCATTGGTGGGTATCTCCTTCAGTTGTTCTGCACCTTACTTTTGAGGTCGGGTCTCTTCTGAACCTGGAGCTCACCATTTGCCTAGACTGGCTGGCTAGTGAGTCCTTGGATTCTCCTGTTTCCACCACCACAGAGTGGGGATTACAGTGTGAATTGTGGTGCCTGGGTTTGTAGGTGGGTGCTAGGTCCTCATACTTGTGTGGTAGGTGTTTCCCAACTGAGTCCTATTCCCAGCCCCAGGATTCTCTTTTTGGTTGATTTAAAAAGTCACCAGAGAGAAAAAGAGAAAACCTGTTCCAAAAAAGGAAAAAGTCACTAGCATTTGAATAATTTTCTTTATTAGCCCAATGTAAAAATATATTAATTTTTTTAGTAAAATATTTATAAAAGGTATTTTTAGAAGCATTGGGACCCTTGTACTTTAGAACCCTGGTCTAAGGCTTTGTACCCCATTTGTTAGCAAGTATGAGCTACTTCATGTTATTTCAAACTAAACTCACTGGTCAGTGTTCATCAGTTACTGGATGAACTGGTCAATGACTCAAACATTGACTGAGTGACTATAAGGTCCTAGTCATTATTAAGAACAGATAATGAACAATGACGTTTTAAACAGCACAAAAAACGTTATTCAGAAGTCAGTAAATAAATGAAAAGCTACTTTGAACAAGTGAGGATTTTGACATGAGAACCTTCATGTTCTTTACTCTCTGGATGAAGCATTGAAAGCAAGTACAGTTAGTAAGAATAAATGTGAATAACATGAGTGTCCTAGGGACTCTGTTAAAATGCTAATTCTGTTGCATAGCTGTCCATTTGGAGCATAAACGTTGAGGTGAGGCCATATTCTCAAGGTGTTATATAATGCAGCCATTTCTATATCATTTCATCATGACAACAGAGAATAGTTTTTGCAGTCTTTGCAGGTTTCCCTAGGTGAAAATACCTCGGACTGATCTCTACTTATGATGCTCTATCCCATTAGTTAATTTCCTGGCTTTCAAAGCTGAGTGTGGACTTTGCTGCTGGCTGAGATGAGCCAGAATTAAAGCCTTGGTTGGCAGGTACAGGTCTGCGCAGTGGTTTAGGACTTCCAACCTATCCTGAAGCAGCTGCATCCACTGCTTTGCTGATTGTACCCAGTAAGAAGAAAGAAAGCACCTGGATGTTTTGTCTGAATGGTTTTGGGCAGGTTCTCTCCAGCATGGAGCTTGCTACTTGCCCTGACTGGCTTCAAGTGCATCAGGCTCGGCATGCTGGCATTGCAGGAGTGAAATGGCCCAGTGTTCTCACCGGACCCTTTCATTTCAACTGATTAGAAAATTTTGGAGGTCAAAAGTTTGTGAGCTTGGCATATTTCTTATTACAAAACTAATGCCCTTAGGAGATAACGTCCCATGGGCAAAAGGCATCCTTTCAGGAAAATCACCTCAAACCTGTTTTTGGCTTCAGGCCATCTGGCCTTTACATCAACAAGCACACGCATACACATGTGGGCACACACCTGCATGAACATCAGAAAGAGTTGAGGTCAGACCATGTTTCCCTCACCTGTGCAAGTGTTAAGGGCTTCTGTCTTATAAGAAAAACTCACTGGTGGGTGAATTTGTGGGTTTATTTCATACTGTTCATATATTTCAACCATTCTGTTTTTTGTTTTTTTTCCAAGACAGGGTTTCTCTGTGTAGCTTTGCACCTTTGCTGGAACTCGCTTTGTAGACCAGGCTGGCCTCGAACTCACAGAGATGTGAGTGCTGGGATTAAAGGTGTGTGCCACCATCACCCAGCGCCATTCTGATTTTTTAAACACATACTCAAGTTCCTGTTGTCATGGAACACAAAGACAAGTTCAGTATTGATATTTAAGGCTAGGGAGAAAAAAATTATATATTTTACCAGCTTTTGACCCAGAAATAAATTTCACTATTTAAAATTATACAATGTAGGAACTTATATGATGATAAACCTTTATGCATAAAAATGGCTGATTAATTAGGTAAAGTATTTAATTCCCCCCTCAGCCCCCCACAGGTAGTTTAAGTGTGTCATTTAATCAAATGTGCCTCCTGTGAAGATGAGTTAGAAGTCAAACACAGAACAGAAGAGTGCTAACCCTGCATGGAGAGTCTAAGAAGTGGTCAGACATTGGGCTTAGAAATCTGGTATTTTTAACTGTTTCTCTTAGTCTTCCGGAATGGCAAGTTCAACAGGAGTTGCCCATTTTCCTGTGGTCATTACAGTTACAGCAATGGGGATGCAGACAGACCCTTCCCCTAATGCTCCTTGTTACTTCTCCTGCTTCTCTGATCCCCTACGGAGGCTTCACACCCTCGGGCACACACACTTACAGTTTACAGGACTGGATTCTCTACCTGGAATGTCAGCTTTTCTAAATTAAATTAGGCCAAATGTATCTCAACCCCAAACGTGCTCAAGTTTGCCATACACACTTGCAAAAGGATTAGGCAAGAGCCTGGTTGACAGAGTCAAGTTCCTTAGCCAAATAAAGTTCCATTTTCGTTCTGCTTTTAACTGGCCACCGTTAGTTAGGTGACCAATGTTAACTGCAAATCAGCTTTAGTCTGTTCAATGGGGAAGGTTGAGGAACACATACAAACCAAATTCATGAAATGCTTTCTTTAGTACTCGATGCTTTTCAAGTAGCCATAGCATTTTTCAATGGAGAAAGCAAGACCAGAATTTTGAGGACAACTGGGGATTTGTCAATGAGAATTAAAAACAACGAAGAAGAGTCTAGAAATTAGAATCTGGTATGCTATGTACTACTTACCTTCAAAAGTCAAATAAAACTTTCCTCTGTCAAACCAAACGAGGGAAGGCTGTTCATTCTCTGTTTGGCCAGGAGTTGAAGCGGGATGGGAAAGGTCAAGGACAGGGAGAGAGAAGGACACGATGTGAGTTACAGAGCAGGTCATTAATCTCACTACGGGGAAGGGTGGAGGCTCTGCATGCCATCAGCGTGCAGGAAAAAGGGAAGGCTGCTAGTCTAGAGGTTTTTGTTTTGTTTTTGTTGTATTTGAGCAAACAAGGCAAAACCAAAGCCATGGAGACTGAAGGGATGGACACGCGTGTAGGTAGCTTGAGGCTAGGCACGTGTATGCACGGGAACAGATGTCTTCCTGGCCATGCAAGGGTGTTAGCATATTTTAACTGCATTAATTTGGGCAAAACTGTCATTCAGCAGTTGCTGTATCCTTTTTGTCTTCAAAATCGTCCCCTTGCTTGTCGGCACAACTTGGGGTTGAGGTTTATATGCAACATTCGCTTAGCTTTTCAATGACAACAGTGTTGCATATCAATTTAAACTTCACAGATGATGTCAAAGATCTCCCATCCCTCTGCTGGAGTCGCCTTAGGCATCCAGTCACAACACACCCTTTACTTCTGTACCAAAGAGAAGAAAGATTTCCAGTGGAGCTTCCACAGGTTTCAAATTAGAAAACGGTCAACAGATTCTGAGTACTTATTACTTCTTCCTCTGAAATTCACACAACGATGACATCTCACCTGGTCTGAGCCTTTTCTCTGAGAAACTGTCATGCAACCTGCTGCTTTATAGTGTGTCCACCTAAAATCGGTTCCGTGGCATGAGTTCCACGATGGACGGTACATGTACAGGGTGCATCTGAGAGGCACTGGGACTCATGAGGTGAGGAGCATGTCCATGAAGCTTCTAGCATTCAGATGGAAAATGGCTTGGATTTGAGAAAAATCTAAGTATCTAGGTTTTGCTCGGCTAGCACCATACCTGCAGGCGTGTCACAGCGCCTTTCAAACGAGGGCAGTTTGTCATAAAAAACATCATCTTCTGACACTACAAACCAAAGAAACATAAACGAATGGAAAACAAAAACACAAATACAAGTTCCAAATGAAACTGAGAAGCACAGTTTACTGACTGAGGCAGGAATGAACTTCACGGAAAAACGAAAGGCCGTAAGACACTGGGATTAAGGTGAAGGGATGGAAAGTACGTGATGAGCTTATTTGAGATGATATATGAGAAACTGAACCGAAAAAATAAAAGTCAGGGTTTAGCATCTGTCAATGTGGTGGGAGTCAGCTTCAGGGAAGGACTTAGATCCCACCTTCTTGGGAGCCATAAAAGGCACAGCTTTTCTTTGGTGAGAATACTTCACTCCAATGCAGTTCTCCAGGGACCAGATATGTGTGCACCAACAAGAACCCCAGCAGAGCCCTGACAACTCAACAAGGTCACCAGGTATATGCATTCTCCCAGGAAGAAAGGGGTTAGCTCTTAACCTGTCCACAAAACAGCAGTATCAACCCAGGTTCCTGCATACCTTTAGCTAACTTGTGCCTGCCTTCGATAGTTACAGATCCTGGATGTTGAAGTGTTATCATACTGATATCTTTGACTATGGTGCCAACTGTGGCTAGATGCTTATCTTTGGGAATTGGCCACAGCTTTATGAGCTGGGACAATGAACCTCAACTATTTCAGATCTTTACCCAGTCTCCTCTTCAAACAACAAATATGAGGAACTGTCTTTTACTATATGTGATTAAAAAATAATGATACAGGTTTTAAAGGTGTTATTACAACATTAATATATAATCAAATAAAACTAGGAATGGAGAAACATATTCTTGTTGCAAAGAAGTTAAGGGCAGAAAATAGGATGGGACAAACCTTTCATAAACAGTGACGCTTTTGGAAGTCATTCTAGTAACCTGATGCCTAGACTTAGGGTATATGATAGGGAAACTTCAATTCTTTAGGTTCTAAGATTTAAGGGGAAAAAAAAAGTGTGTGTGTGTGTGTGTGTGTGTGTGTGTGTGTGTGTGTGTGTGTGTATGCATATGAGTGTATGTGTGAGTCTGTGTGTTTGTGTGTGACTATGTGTAGGTGGCTGGGTGGGTGGGTGGTGCATGTCTATACCCAACGAGGCCGGAAGAGGGCACTGGATTCCCTGGAGTTGATATTATAGTTGTGTACCACCTGATGAACTAAGTTTGCTTAGAACTAAACTTAGGCCCTCTGGAAAAGCAGCAAGCCCTTTTTAAGTAAATAAATTAACTAGTTAATTAATATATTTTTATTAACTAAATAATGGATGTTTTGCTTGCATGTATGTCTGTGCACCACATATATGCTGGTGCCCTCAAAGACCAGAAGAGGGTATTAGATTCCTTGGAACTAGATTTACAGATAGTTATGACCTGCTATACAGATACTGGGAATCAAACCCAGCCAGTGCTCTTAACCACTTAGCCATCTTTCCAGCCCCAGTTTCCAGGATGTTATTTGTCAGTATTTAACTTACTTACGGCTACCTTGGAGGTGGAATGATTTAGTGGAATTCTTGTATGGGCATAGCAATTCAGATGTTTCACAAAATATAGCATCTTTTGTTTCTATGCAGAATAACTTGGCATGAATATAATTTCCCCCCAGGAAGTTTATAGAATTTAGAATTACTATCCACATTGGAGGAAATATTTTATGGTGCACTGCTTAGAATAAGTCACTTTTACTCAAGTTATGGACCAAAGAAAACATCAGAGTCCATCTGACACCTTTTTTTGTTATCCATCGATGGCTACTTTTCATTTGTTAGAGATTCCTGCCACATTAAAGATGCAAATCAAAATGCATTATTACTGCAGGAAAGGATTATACTTAACAGGGAAGCAAAACTGCCTGTCTTATCATCTAAACAAACAAACAAACAAACAAACAGGAGAAATCTCACAGTCACTGAAATAAGAAGCAAGTAATCAAGAGGGCGTTTTCCAAGGAGAGCTAAGGCTCCATGATCTCTTCTGCTACCTCTCATCTGATTTGTATAACTTCAAACACTTTCCTCCATCCATTAACAGCAATGGATTTCTCCCTCCCCTGAAGTATGCAGTGCAGGTCCCATGGGCCGTTCTCCCTGTGTTCCCTCTGTTCTAGATGTGTATCTTTTCACACGCTCAGCTTTCTAGAACTGGAGTGTGTTATAGTTAATCTGGTAAAGAAACAATTGTCTCTTACGCAATTTTGTCTTTCTTGGTCACATATAAAATAATGGTGTTTTTAAAAATCAAATTTAAAAAATTAAAAAAATATATAGTTACACGAGAACTCATTATTTGAGAGTAAGGATACACAGACACTCCTGTCTTCTCATCCTGTATTGGGTTCACTGCTCTATGACCACAACTCTTGAAGAAAAAATAGTCACACTTGAAGTTCTGTATGGGAGTTTTCTTATAGGATTATTGTGGAGAGAGTCTGACTTGCTGTTCTTTCATTTTTGGAGAGAGGGTCACCCTGCCTCAGTCTCACGAGGCGCTCTACCAATATGGCACAGGCTTACTCTACAAATTTCAAGTACAGTTTTGAGATTGGCTCGTCAGTTCCCCTGTGATCGCTCCAAGAACAAGGCAAAGGGCATAGGGAATGTCAGGAAAGTGTTTGGAGGTGGGAGGGGACCACTCAGCCACCGATTTAAGGAGCCGTGAGTTGTCCACCTCCTCCAACCTGCTTGTTTACAGTGAGTTGTCATTTCAGGCAAAGTAGAGCCTTTGGAGGAAACCAGAGACAACATCAGAGAAGGCTGGCTGGTCATTCAGCAGTGGAGTTACTTCCGAGAGAAATGGCTGTCATATGACCAGAAGCAGACCGGAATAAAGACCCGGGTGGTGAGGACTTCAGTGGGCTGATGAAACCAAATCAAAACAATGGAACCTCACAAAGCAGAGGAAGCTGCTCCTCCACCGGAGGCATTGTGACCAGCTTCCTAGGGGGCTCCATTTTCAAGCCCTCTGTGGTTCATCTGGAAAGAACACACACTAGGAATGATGAGGAACATTGTGGCTGGTGGTAACTGGAGATTTCTGCAGCAGGAAGTATAGAAAAACATTGTCCAAAGGCATGGACACAGTTCAGAGTCGCTGTGTGTTCAATTTTCCCTGTGAATCACAGCGAGCTGAGAAAACACGCTGGATGGCCCCTCTGAGGTAGAGTGTCATCACTTCTTGAGTGACAGCTCACTCTTCCTTCTTTGCCCAACAAATCAAATCAAATGGAGTGTATGGAATGAACGTTCCCAAGAAAGCCCAACAATAGGATAGGATTTGGGCAACTCAAGGAGATTAAAGAGACAGAGGATGAAAAGGGGCTAGCTATCACAAAACATTAACAAAAACAAAAATCAGAGAGGAATGAGCTAAAAATCTGTCTGTTAGGAAATGACATGAGCTGGAGGAACATGTGACTGTCTTGAAAAACCAAAAGGGAAAAAAAATTGCATGAAATTGGGAAAGTGGCTATATTTTCAATTTATTAATTTAATCTAAACTTGGAGGTGTGTGTGTGTGTGTGTGTGTGTGTGTGTGTGTGTGTGTGTGTGTGTTTGAGACAGAGGAGGTTGGCCTGGCTTAAAGTATAGAATATACAATAGAGCTGAAATCCCCTTTGAGGTTCTTAGAGGCACACCCTCACCTGTTCTTCTGGGGAAAATTGGCAGCTGTTCTCTAAGAGGGCTTTTCAGCTTTCTCTAGCTACTTTCTCAAATGGGTGATTCTGTGGTGTGCTCTGCCATAAGCAGCAGCAGGACTGACTGAGCTGAGTGAATGATTCTCCCAAAGAGTACAGAATGGGCCAGGTGATTTACAGCGTGGAAGAACCAGAGAGCAGTGTAGAGAGTGGGGGAGTGGGGTCACAGGGAAAGTGTGATGGGCAAGCTGCAGGTCAGGCAGCGTGCAGCAGAGGAGACAGGCAGTGGGAGAGGTTGGGAGGTAGTAATGGCAGCCAGCCACTCTTCTGCATGGCCATTCTCAACCCTTCACTTTCATCACAGTGTCCACGCAGAGGTACAGGGGCATCTGCTGAAAATGATTGCTTTCCCCCCTCCAGGGAAAATGGACCACACATCACTGAAAAGCACTAGAACAAAAAAACATTCAAAAAATTTCTCAAGTATCCTATTGCCAATGCCTATATTTGTCAACCTCAGACAACCAAAAAATGAAGAAGAATTGAAAGTTTTGAGACAGTGAACATTCCAAGATTTTTTTTTTAAATCATTTCTGATCTAAACATGTTCTCTCAAAGGAAAATGCTTTTTGTTACAAGGAATATCAAAATATTAGCAACTTCCTTGGTGACTTCCTTTGTGAGTCCCTCAGCATGGGACAATGTAAGAAAATCTCTACAAAACACATGCATTTTCGCATTCTATAGACCGTTAATTGGGTGGCTAAAGCACTGGCTGCCTTTGCTGAGAAAGTGCTTTCAAGAGAAGAACCAGGTGACGGTAGCAAAGACACAGCAAAACAATGACAACTAGAAACAGGGCTGGGGAACTCAGATCCTGAAGGATAGCCAACCAACAGCCACAAACACAGGAAAAGAGAGAGATCTTTTTACCAACGGTCGGAGTGGTAGCTGCGCTCAAGGAATTGGTTGACGAAATCGAAGAAGTACTTTCAGCCCGCGCTAAGGGCGCTATCGGAGGAGGGCTAGAAGAATGTATGGGTGGGCTAAAAGGTCTGGACTGCAGGAGAAGAAAGATGGAAGTTAGACACAGCCGGAGCATTTTCGTTCAGCATTTTAAAACATTTGTTACACTTTATTGATGTGTTCATGTGGGTGTACATGCCATGCAGTGCACACGACGGTCAAATGAGAGCTTTCTACTCTATGAGCCACAGAGATTGAAATCAGGTTTGGACAGCCAGTGTCTACACTACTCTGAGCCACCTTGCCAACTTTGGTTTCACTACTTTTCTTGGCTCTCAGCCCTGGCTATGAAAACTTAGATTCTTGACAGCCATGGCACCAATTTCACTGAACTGGATTGTACCTATACAAAGCCAGTGTGTGGGAGCTAGAGCAGCCATAAGCCACAGCTCTTGCCCTCAGTAGGCACTCTGCCTTAGTAGAGCCATTTGCATGCCTCCCAGGAACTACACTGGTGTATTCCTACACAAAGAGATTCCAGAGAATCTGAGAGTTAGGATGCCATTTATTCAGAGGTCAACGAGATTTACTTCTGGTGCTAGCTTCTTAATTGAACCACCGAGAAGACTATTCCCACACTTCAATCATACAATAAAATTCAAGGAAGTGTTGGTAGCACACTGAGAGGCCACCACTCTAGATTTATATCACTGAATTCTGCTGCTGATTTATCTGGCATCTAGGGTCAGAACAGGATTTTTCTCCTTTCAGAGTTTTCCAGTAAGACAAATAATATAAAATAAAACTCCCCCTTCTGAAGAGATTCATATGATGGACCATCACTATTGGCATTTGCCTCCAGCTGCTGCCACAGAGCTGAAGGCCTAGGCATCAGATTCCTACCACTTTAGACATTAGCTTGAAAGCTGGGAGAAATCTGAGGGGGTTGAAAGGCATCCTCACAAGGCAGTGACTTTTTTTCCAGCTGGCCCCTGTGATGGTCACTATTGTTGTGACGCTTAGACCTGAAGTCAAGACATCCTGTGTTAGGGGACTTGGGGTTCTTGTTCTGAGCATGCTAAGGCAGGGAGCAACGTACCACATCTCCAACTCCAGGCTTTCCTGGAGGTAGCTTCGGCCGGGATGGAGGCCGGGGAGGAGGTGGAGGCGGAGTGGTGCTGCTGCATGGAACTAAGGGGGTAGCTGGCCGAGCAGGAGAAGATGCACCTGGAAAACAGGCTGGTGTTAGAGACAGCAGGAAACACGGGTGGCCAGAAGAACGTGCCAGTGCAGAGCCATGCCTAGTGAAGATACGCACTTTCCTTTTTCTTTGCGGTTACTATACTAAACCTTTTGCACAGCACATTTCTTTTTCTTTTTATTTCAATAAAGAGAAAAGGGAATCGGTTGATGGCAGAAGCTGAGGCTCATCACCTTGCAGTCATGTGACATCCAATGAAAGGTAAATCCTTGATGGAAGGTGAATTCAGGTGACTCTTGGCTGGGGCCATAGGGGTGGTTCATTTTGACCACATACACATGGGACTTACGATACGTTTTCCTGTTTTTTTTGTTGTTGTTGTTTTGTTTTTTTTTAATTTACGTTCAGAATTTATGTCTGAGGTGAAATTGGAAGTTCAAACTTGAAGGAAGATGAATGCTTTTTCCACATTAGATTTTTCTTTTTTAAACCCAGGTGAGAGAATTATGCTGTTGACTGTATGTCAACCCCTGAGTGCTAACTTCAGCCCTATCTCAAATACGCAGTGTGAGCAAAGGACACGACACTACACATCATGAGCCCTTTGTGTGGTGAATCTTTATAACAGAGATACAGTGAGGGCTTCAAAAGGAGTGTCCTTGGGAGCCTGCTGAAGTCGGGTTTGTTACTGATGGTCTCTTTGGTGGTTTTGAAAAAGCGTCTTGGATTTACTTTTTTGGCTGTCCATGACAAGCATATGAAACACAGATGGTACACGGAGGCTGGCATGCACACTGAGCTCAGTGCTTAGGGACCCGTCTTCAGTCATAAGTCCGAGATGCATGGAGAACTACCTGGCCCCAAACCTTAGGAGGCAAAATTGATGTTTAGATGGTTCTCGTTCAGAAATCTTGTCACTTGATTAGAAACAGTAGGTTGTACAATCATGCTTTAGAAAAATACTTCCGTCTCCACATTCCTCCCTAGCTGCCTCCACATACCCACTACCCGACTAGCTATCTCCCCATGTCCCTGCTTCCACATTCCCCATCCCACCAGTTGCCTCCACATCCCCCATCTTACCAGCTGCTTCTATATCCACTCATCCCCACCTCCAAATGCCCACCCTTCTGGCTACTTCCTCTATGCAGCAAGGCCCAAAACCAAGACCAGCAGAGTCCTAGCCTAGCACCCCAGTCCAGACTGTGAGATTCTCAAAGAGCTTAAAATCTGAGAAAGAAACATCTCAGTATCATCTCTCATCTTAAGAGCATCTCTGAGGGTTAGCTTTGCTTCTCTAGTTTGAAGAGTGAGATCCTGAGTGTGTCTCTGTGCTGTTTATACCTCCGAAGTGTAGAGACCCTGTTTCTGCCCCCTTCTCGATGCCCTCACACACGGCTGCTAGTACCACCAACCATCTTCTTTCTTTTGTTCTATTCTTACTTTGTTTTACTGGGGTGGCAAAATCTGTGCTAGCACTTTACATGTGCAGCATCATCCCCCATTTGCATCTCAGTGAAGACGGAAGTTCTTTTAGGGGCATGTCCATGACCAAAAAGCGCAAACCATTTGCTAAACTCCAAAGCACATCTGTCTCCTGAAGCTTCAGATAGACTGTGGACTGCCACAATTTGCATACAATGTTTTTATTTTCCACCAGTTTGCATACATCTTTTGTAATCTAAATGTCCTTCCTTTTTGGCTAACATTCTTTAAAAACAAAGTATGATTGACAGGCCCACTACAAAGTTTATTTTCAGTATTAAGTAGATGTTATGCCCGTATATTTATAGAAGACAGCTGTGACAGTATAGGGATAGAAAATATGTTCTTAAACAGTAGAGCTTTGTCAGGAAGTTTTCATGGAATTTTTTGTTTTTGAGGGGCAGGCACAGGAGTGTTCCATTCAGCTTTAGGACCATCTTGCTATAGGAGTGTTCCAAAATGTTTGCCCATGGGCCACAGTCTTCTGAATCGAGCTCACGCAAATACCAGCTTCAGAAGGGAAATTCAAGACCCCCTTCCAGTAATGCTTGGGCTGAAGACTGTCTCCAGGGCAATATGACTGGGTGAAAGGTTGAGTTTTGGCTCCAGTGCCCCTTTCTCATCTGTGAGTGGGATCTTAACCTCTCTGAAACTCAGCTTTTGTGTCTCAGAAAGTTAGAAATGTTCTACCTTGCAAGGTACTGAGAACAAACCAAACTGCAAGCACTTCTGAGTTCGCTTTACTCTAAGGTGCTGTGTAACACAAGGCAATTGATACTGAAGAGGGCGCTAACGGCTGCCTTTTGATGCACGTATAGCTAAAAGTAAAAGAAAAAATGTTATTAGTTGAAAAGTTAATTCTTTTCCTTTTCCTTTATAGACTCCTTACATAAGCCACATTATTCTTATCAAAGGAATAGAACTGATAGATTATGCAGACAGTCAAGGAAGATATAGAAACTAAAAGACATATTGATTAATCCCTGCTGGGCAGGGCCTGCTGAGTATCTAACAACCGAACCAAGGCTCTGCAAGCTTTTGTGACATTGCTCACTGGTTTCAGGTGTTATGGGTGCAGGGTCATATTTAAACATCTCTATCCTCTCTGATTTTCAACCATTCTTTCATTTTACCCTCAAGTAGTGTTTATTCTCAAGAAAGATGATGTGAAATGCACTGGGCAATCCATTGTTTAAGGCTTAAATGTGAGCTACAAGCACTGACAACCTTGGCCTGCTCTCGGCCCATATGCTGCTCTCAACCTGCAGTCTTGTCAGTTTCTGAAGACCACAGGTGTATGGGTATGTTCCTTCCTATGTGTCTGTTTGTGGATGAGGTTGGAGGCACGTGGAGGCAGCTGAGTGGAAATGGTAAAGGCATAGGACATGGAATCCAACAGATCTTTAGCAGATCCAGGCTCTGCTACTCATAAGGTTTGTGACCAGGGCCAAGTTACCTCTTTGAGCTTTGGTTTTTGGTCGGTCAGATGAAGCTAATCACCTTTTCCTTGAGATCAGCAATTAGTTTGGTCACTTCAACCTCTTCTGGCTACTTTTATGTCAACATGATGCAAGATACAGTCATCTGAGAGGAGGGACCTCAATTGAGAAAATACCTCCAAAAGATTGGGCTCTAGGGAGGCCTTTAGAGTTTTTTCTTAATTTGTAGTTGATGTGGGAAGACCCAGCCCATTGTGTGTGGTACCACACTGAGCTGGGGGCCCTATCTTCTATAAGAAAGCAGGCTGAGCAAGCCATGAGGAGTAAGCCAGTAAGCAGCACCCCTCCATGGTGTCTGAATCAGCTCCTGCCTCCAGGTTCCTGCTCTATTTGAGTTCCTGACTTGGTTTCCCTCAGGACATGCAAGCCAAACAAACCCTTTCCTTACCAAGTTGCTTTTAGTCATGGTGTTTCATCACAGCAATAGTAGCTTTAACCAAGAGATAACCCCAGATTGCTCAAAGTCATTGTGTGTGTGTGTGTGTGTGTGTGTGTGTGTGTGTGTGTGTGCGTGTGTGTGTGTGTGTGTGTGTGTGTGTGTATGTGTGTGTATGTGTTATTTTGAATAATATAGTTGAGCAGTGTGTTAGTTTCCTGAGCTGGAACATGTCACTCTGAACCTAACTCTTCTCTTTTCCTGGTTCTACACTTGCTGTAGGCTAGCAGCATGTTTCTCCTGTGTCCAGGCACACACTCTGCATAGATACTTGCATGATCAGCACCTGCATTTCAGTGTTCAGTGAAGTTGTACTCTAGCTGAGGCTTAGGAACTTTTTGCTTTAAAGAAGTTAAAGTCACGAATTCTTAGGTTCCACCTGTTTTAGCAGCAAATAACTCTTCTGAATCATGCTGTGGGCGGGACCACTTGTCGCAGCAGTGGTCACCTGTGCTGGGCATATAGTGGTTCACACATACTTTGAGATGTCTAGGGAAAGCTGGCCATACCAGGCTAAGAGTCACAAAGAGCAGAATTCAAACATCCTATGGTTGAGATCCTAAGTTTTCATTTGGGGCAGCTTGTCTCTATTGCATCAATACAAGATGAAGTCACACATTAACTGGGACTTAATTAAGGAGATAATGCTATAAAGTTTTACTTATTCATGGGTTTCATTAGTCAAGTTCAGTCTTCCACTCATAAATCTAACCCCTTAATGCAAGAGAATGTACCTTTAACAGTCTCTATTGGTAACATTTGAAAAGTAAGTTCAAATAAGGGCATGAAAGCTAAACACTGAAATAGTAACCAGACTCTCAAAGATTCTAGAACAGAAAGAAGAGCTGCTGTTCCTCACCAGTCAGTGGCCAGTTCACTTAAATATGCCAGGTGACAGGTGAGGGAGAACACAGGTGTAGACCAAACTTGCCTTGTCTTCCCTGACTGTGGATGTTTGCTCTGAGGAGTACATAATGGTCCACCATGGACTGTTGGTGACTATTTCTTGAAATACCCTTTCATAACCCTAAGATCTAGCTCAGGAATAAGAGCATGTCAGGAAATGATGGAGGCAAAACCTTCTTTTAAATTGACAGCTAGCTTCTTCAGGGTTGCTGTTCAAGAAGTTGATTACTCTCTTTATAGGTAAGAACATAGCTTTGTATCCCAGACAAGATCTTACAAGGTAGCATTGTATGGGAGCAGCTGCTCTAGGCTTCTAGGACTGGAGAGAGAAGTATGGAGTTGGTCTTGTTTGTCGAGACAGGGTTTCTCTATGTAATAGTACTGGCTGTCCTGGGACTCACTCTGTAGACCAGGCTGGCCTTGAACTCAGAGATCTGCCTGCCTCTGCCTCCCTAGTGCTGGGATTAAAGGCGTCCGCAGCCACCACTACCACTGGGTCTTTTAAGACTACTCTGGAGAGCACACAGCACTGTAGAGTCGGTGGCTGTCAGCAGTAATATGAGTTCAGCCTGTTCTGTGACCAAACTTTTCAGAAGTACCCAAAGAACACAATGGTCAGGCCTGGACAAAATTGGAGTGTCTAAATGCTAAGTCTGAAAACTCTAGCTGTTTAAACTGTTTTGTTTTGTTTTTTTCATTCTGTAAAATGGGGACATTTAGTACTGAAGACAGGCGGTTGTTGCGAGGTTGAAGTAATACATTTAGTTGTTCTTAGTATTGGAAAATAAGTTCTCAAGTTTCTTATGGCAAAGACGCTGGCTGGTTCTGTTTACTGCTCTACTCCCCAGACTTAAGTATTGATTATTTTCCTTTGTAGGGGGGCTGGGCTGAGTGCACAGCCCATCCAGCCCACCCTGACGCTCTCAGAATCATTCACTTTACAAAGCACAGGTGCATTTGTTGACAAAGAGCAAGCTTTGGAAGTCACTCTGTGGAAAGAGGCAGCAGTGATGGGATCAGGATGGAGGCAAATGCCTTTCCCCTCTGTGACTTTCTAGGTCTGAGTCCCTCACACGTAGTGGCCTCTTTCCAGGCAAATATCAAAATGACACCCAGGACCTCCTGGAAGATGTTGAGACTGAATCTGCACACAGAGGAAGGGGACACTGAGGCTCTGACCAGGTGACTGAGGAACAGTGGAGCAAGTGGTGTGGAAAAACCTTGGTATTTCCTTGGTGTGCATGGCAAATGTTCCTATCTTTTTATAATTAGAAAACACAAAATGCAGCTTCAAATAAAGATGGAAAAAAATTCAGCAGGAGAGTCTGCATCCTGAGTCCCACTGCCTATACCTAGAGGTGGCACGGGAGGGGGGGGGGGGGGGGGAGCTGATGAGTCAGAGACCTGATCACGTGACTCAGGTACAGTGGAAGCATAGTTCATCCAATGGTTGTTCTCAAGTATCTCCTTTGCAAGCCTCAGCATCCTCCCCCACACTGTGACTTATAAACTGTAGGGCCCTTATGAGGAATCTTATGGGGGTGGGGGAAGAAAAAAGCAAAGAGGAAAAGGAATGAAATCAGACATTGAACCTGTAATCTACTTGCTGTGACATTTATCCTTCTAGAACTTTCTAAATTTCTAAACAATGACATCACAGCTTTCTTTATAAGGAACAAACAGCACCCCCTGCCCCACCTTCTAACTGTAGGGCGCTCCTAGGGCTGGGAGTGCAGGACAAGACACATCCACAGACTTGGACTATGACTGGAGCATTCAACGGACCAGAACATGCCACAGGGCCACAGGACACCAGACCAGAGGAGGGACGGCAGAAGCCCTACAGCCAGTTGCCAGGCAGGAGGAGGGTGTTGCTCATATCACAGCAGCCACAGCCATTCCCCAGCACACGAAGCACACTCAAACAGTAAGACATACCACTGGTGGTCCCCGTACCACTGCCCGAGCCAGGTCCGGGGGACGAAACCACAGTCCTGTAGGTGGGTGGTGGTGGGGGAGGTGGAGTTGCTCTCTGCCCCAACCCACACTCTTTAGGAGAGGAGATCGTTTCTAAGTAATCATCTTTAATGAAGGGCTGCTCAGCGACTTTCTTCTGGACTTCTTCTAAATTGAGCGGAGATGGTACATTGCGAGGACCAGGAGGCCCTGGGGGACCTGCAGAGCCTGGGGGGCCAGGTGGGCCTGGAGTTGGGGAGTCAGCTGAGATGTCTGATGCAGCTGGTGGGGTCACCACCTTTTCCCTTGGAGTCAACTCTGGAGTAACATGTTCCGGGGATGCATCAGAGAAATGGACCCACTTCTCTTCAGTGTTAACAGCAACAGACTTGGGGGACAACACTGGGCCAAAAATGCTGTCCAGGTCACTGATGGATGGTAGTTTCTCAATTTTGGCCTCTGTGGCTGCCTGGTCATTTCCTGTGGTCAAAGTAGTTGATTTTAAATTTTTATTAACTCTTACGAATACTTGTATAGGGCTAGAAGGAGGGCAGAGTCAAAGCTTAGCAGGCATATTGCCCCGTGTGAGGTGCCTCAGAGAGCATTCTTTATGATGAAGGAATACCTTTACTGAATTAAGCACTGAAGGGAGAGGGCAGGCACTCAGTTCAATATGTGACTCATATTTCTATGCTAGAGTTTACTCCTACGTAAGGTGACTGTGGTGGAGCGTCTCACCATTATTTAAAATGCTACGTATACTACTGCTCTCAAGTGGAGTGTGGAGACCATTTTTAAAAGATAGTATCAAGGTCACTTCAGGCTCTGGAAGTGCAACTACCCAAGGGGAGGGCATTTTTGAAAACCTGGTCTGCTGAATACACATAACACAGCACAAGATTTGAGCCCTGAAGGCCAGCCTCGTCTTTACAAAGTTTCTCCAGTCTAAGAAGTTACACAGACTGTTTGGTGAAGCTAATAATAATCTCTAATAATTGAAAAAAAGAAAAAAAAAGGACATCACATTTAGCTATAGATTTACTTTAAATACACCAGAAACACGAGAAGATTATTAAGAAGATAACCCCACATAAATGTGTACAAACACAACACACTCCATACACAACACACACAGGAGATACAACAAGGCATTTGGCACTGATGAGAAATGTTATATGGATACCTGCGTACAGGGGGAAGATCATGAAAACATCTTTAGAATTTCTTTTCTCACAAAGCAGAGCTTGTTAATATATTAGTAGTGACTGTAATGTATTTCTTTCTGAAGTATGCTATAGAAAATTTCATTTTGCTTAAATATCAGCAGTATATTCTATTTTACACATATCAACAATAAGAGGAAAAATTAAAAACTGAATCCTTTAGAGAAGTATAAAGTTTTTGGTGATTACAAATTGGAAAATAGGTTTTTTTTTTTTCCTTTTAAAGCAACAATGAGGTTATTCAAATTAGAAATTGCTGCCTAAATAGCTGGAAGGCACAGCCATACCTCACCTTACTTGTAAATGACTTATGGCCTATAAAAACTGGCTTGGTATTTCCCTATTTCTGATTGGAAAGGAGTTAATTTCCAAGGCTATGAAGCCACAGAAAAATTGGGTAGCCTTTTGCATGACTGTCAGTAATTTATGATTTTGTTGCTTATAGCTTTATTTGCAGCTAATACAATTTATGGAGACACAGGATCTCCAAACAACTGAACTTGCAAATACCTTACTTATGATGCTTTTGGCAACTCTCTATTAGGCTTGAGTCAGTATAAATTTTATAAATGACTGTGCCTGACTTTCAGTTTTTCTGATGAATATCCTGTTCTGTCTCTATCAAACTCACCAGGCTGCAGGGACAGCCAGGTGTAAAGCTGCTACAGGATTCCAAAGGTGATAAAGAGCCCCATTCTAGGGATCAGGTAAATAAAATCACCATTACTACTTTTGAACTGCTTGTCCAGTAAGACCTGGCAGATAATAAATCGCATGAATGCATAGTATTGATTTTAATAGAACGGAAAAGCTGTGTCTCAAAAATGATAGGTCTAAAATAGTTTACAGCAAGTCCTTGCCATATTTTATAATTATTACCACAGCCTTTCCAGAGAAATGATTAAATATTTGAATGACCGCTGGGGAAAATAATCCCCCTAACAGGTTACTGCTCATTCTGGGACCCACTTATGCTTTCATACCCTAAGCAACCACTCTTTGTTCTACCAGGTGGCCTATTGGCTCTTGAAAGATACAAATTGTGCTTTGAGACTATTTATTTTCAAGTCCTTCAAATGAGAGCCCACAAAGTGAGAGACAGTAAAGTCAATAGTTGGCTTTTCATCTTATGACTACTTTATTCGACTTTGTAATCAGTGCAGCCCCCACCATATAAAATGATGCTAAAATAAACTGTGTATGTCTGTGTGACATCTGGGAATGTACTTTACAGTAAGCCAGCACAGTAAGTTGCAGGGACATTGAAACCCAACACGAGCATTCTGCCTGTCCGCACAGCCTACGCCTCTCAAAGCATCAAGAGCATGTTGTCATCCAAGGCCGTGGATCTGTTTGCCACATCATCTCAGAACTGTAAAGACCTAGTTTACCTGTTGCCACTGTTAAGGGGGAGCCTGTTCGAGGTGGGGTGGCTGGTACAGTTTTTGGAGGCAGAGGTGGAGGAGCTGCAAAGAGAGAAGTAAAGCGTCAGCAATCACAGTCTTCCCAAATCAAACGAAAAGGTAAAAGCAGCATGATTTGGGCTTTATTCAAGCATCTCATCTTGGAAATGGGCTAGCCATGATCTACGTTTTTAAGATGGCAACACCAAGTGTGCTGGCTAATTTTATGTCAACTTGATACAAACTAGAGTCATTGAAGAGGAAAGAACCTCAATCGAGAAAATGCTTCCACAAGATAGCATTGCAGGGAAGCCTGTAGAGCATTTTCAAAATTAGTGATTGATGTGTGAGGGCCCAGTCCATTGGGGGTGGGGCCATCTCTGATCTGGTGGTCCTGGGTGCTATAAGAAAGCAGGCTGAGCAAGCCATGGGAAGCAAGCTAGTAAGTGGTACTCCTTCATGGTATCTGCATCAGCACTTGCCTCCAGGTTCCTGCCCTGCTTGAGTTCCTGCCTTGGTTTCCTCAATGGACTGTAATATGTAAGCCAAATAAACCCTTTCCTCCCAAAGTTGTCTTTGGTGGTGGTGTTTTATCACAGTAATGATAACCCTAACTAGGACTCCAAGAGACAAAAGCAATTAGATTCCTTCATCTTATGAGCATAGGAGTTTTACAAAAGGTCAGATAACAATATCAACATTTTATTCATTCAACAGACATCAAGCCACAGCTAAGTTCAATTCCTTTACTAGGAGCAAGGGGCACTGTGTTGAATAAACACTGGCTGTGTTCTGGAAGAATAGTGATTGATCATGAATCCTGGTAACACTTAGCTCCAGTTCTGGGTGTGACCACAGAAGCAGCAATGGTCTTGAGGGGGCTCCATGGAAGGATTTTAAATCTAGTCTGGATGTTGTCTATATTGTATCTGGACAGATTTGGCAATATTATGCTTTTAAAATTTTAGCATATGTGGTAGTTTGAGTGTAATTGGACCCCATAATCTCATAGAGAATAACATTATTGGGAGGTGTGACTTTGTTGGAGCAGGTGTGGCCTTGTTGGAAGAAGTGTGTCACTGTGAGGGCAGGTTTTGAGGTCTCCTATGCTCAAGATATGCTCAGTGTCTCAGTCAACTTCCTGTTGCCTTTGGATCAGGATGTAGAGTATTTCAGCACCATGTCTGTCTGCATGCCACCATGCGCCCGCCATAATGATAATAGACTAAACCTCTGAAACTGGAAGCCACCACCTCAATTAAATGTTTTCCTTTATAAGAGTTGTGGTGATCAAGGTGTCTCTTCACAGCAATAGACACCATAAGACAGCATGTCTTAGGGAGTTAGAAGTGAAGGGATGGGTCAAAGAATAAACATTCTTAATAAACAGCCTTAAGAAATAAAATACTAAGATAAAAAAGTACAGCATTTTTACCCCTACCAAAACATTTGCCCTTATGGATAGGGTTTTTCATTTTGTAGATGAAACTAGGAATTACTCTTCCAACAGGTAAATTTTTCTTTTTTCTTTACATGTCTGCTATTTTGTTACCTGTCATATCTGGTAGATTCAAGAGTTCCCATGATTGTCATAAGCCCTCCCTCACTGTGAACCTGAGTGTGGGCCCATATTTCATATCCTAAGATCAGAATAAGCCAGGTGGGCCCAAGGCTAGAGAGCCCTGACTAGTCCTCTCTATCCTGGACACCTCAGCAAGAGTGTCTGTCTTCCTGACATTACCCTCCTCTCCATCCCCAGCATCACACACACATATACACATACTCATGTGCACACATAATATCTTGCCTTCCTATCTCAAAGCTCATGGGCAAGTAACTCTTTAAAATAATCTTATTTTATGTGTATAAGTGTTTGCCTACATGTATGTGCAACATATGAGTGCCCATGGCATTCACAGGAGGGTGTCTCCTAATTCTATGGAGTTAGAGTTACATATGGTTGTGAGCGGGCATGTGGGTGCTGAACACCAAACCCAAGTCCTCTACAAGAGCAGCCAGTTCTCTAAACTACTGAGTCATCTCTCCATCCTCCCAAGTGGTTCTTAATCTTAGCTATGAGCTGTTGAAAACTATTTGCCAAGTGGATCTTTACCCTGAGAAGTTAGGAACCAATCAGAGGTTTTGGTCCTAAATCATCACCTCTATTAAAAAGTCAAGAGGATAATCACTAGATATCATATACCACAAGGCCTAACACTAAAAGAGGGGAAACTTACATGGCAACCACAAGGCAAGAAGAACTATTAGATGCCTATCAGTTCAAAAGCAGCTAGCTAAGTGGACACATTGCATCTACAGGTCTCTCTGAAGTTCTACTCTATCTACATAAACATGATTTTTTTTTCTTTTATTTTCTTGCCACTTTATAAGAAGAATTTTCTAGGGATAATTTGGATAGCTTAGATCTGTAAAGAAAGGTGTCCCTGCCCGCAAAGGCTTTTGTATTGGTTTTGTAGCCCAATTGCTTGGAGAAACACTCAGAATCATGCTTCTGTGGACCATGCCATCTCTGGTAACAACATTCAAAGCTCAGAGGTTTAAGAAAAGCTACTTATTCTTGCTTTTCCCACCCTGTTTTTGAGGAAAATATTTTCACAAAGGCTGGATCACATGACCTTAGAGTGACAACATGCTTAACAAGTAACCTTTTAGCCTTTCATTCTGAATGCCTTTGGCTAATTACTGTTGCCAGTTTAAGATACCAAAGCAAAGCCTCAGGGATGCAAGGCTGGAGAAAGTATTTACTGGTGAGTCTCGATGCATAAAAAAAAGACCCCGCCCCCCATGCTCCTTCACTTTCCAGATAACTCCTAAAATCCATTCCTCCCATGAGGATTCCAAGGAGTACCTTCTGTACTCATCAAAGTCTACTGATGGAGACTTTGTAAATTTGTGGGTAACCGGCTTGACCTAGTGACTAACCCAATCAGCCCGGGTAGTCCAACTCACCAGAGGTGAGAGATTTACAAGGCCTTTCATGGGTCTCCAGTCACCTGGGCTGACATCAGCAGCACTGCCATGCATTTGTCTTGGTTTTGTTTTAGTGTCTCACCGCTAGACAGCCTACTTGTCTCGCTTTCCAGGTCATCTTTCCTGTCTATGGGTCCCTTCTGTCCTGTTTAGTCTCAGGTATGCACTGGGACCAGCAGAGACCCAGCTAGACTTGCTCAGTGGTTGTGTTGTGTGGTTGTCCAGTGCTGTGGGATGGTCTGTATGTCAAATATGTTGTTCTGATTGGTTAAAATAAATAAAGTGCTAATTGGCCAGTAGCCAGGCAGGAAGGATAGAGTAGGTGGGATAAGGAGGAGGAGAATTCTGGGAGGTGGAAGGCTGGGGTGGGGAGACACTGCCTTCCGCCGCCATGACAAGAAAGATGTATGGTACTGGTAAGCCACGAGCCACGTGGCAAAGTATAGATTAATAGAAATGGGCTAAATGTAAGAGTAAGAACTAGGTAGGCCTGAGCTAATGGCCAAGAAATTTAAATAATATAAATGTCTGTGTGTTTATTTTATAAATGGGTTGTTGGACTAACAGGGCTTGGCAGGGGCTGGAGAGAAGTTCTCCAAGTACAATCCAGTGCCTTCAGCTCAACGTCTTCCGACTTGTACATAGCCACAGGGATGGATGGACAAACAAAAGATCATGTAAGATGTCAGAAGAGGGCCACCTCAGGCTAACCACACTACTTCTTTTTGTTATTTCACCCCAGCTTGGTAACCTGACCTAGCTTGTTAGATAATAATGTCTCTTTTTAAATTCAAATATTATTCTTCTAAGACTTGCCTACAATTTTACTATGCAGACAGAGAGTAAAATGAGTCAGATACATAACTTACTTCCAGTAGGAAAAGGTCTTGGTAGCTTTGGTGACTCCGTGCTTGGGTTAATTGGTTGGCCTGAACCCCATATCTCAGGCTGATCTAAAAGAACTGGAAATATAAAAACAGAATTTCTCAGAGTAAGTTCAAACAAGAATCTAGAACTCCGATTAAAGTTGAACTTCACAACATGATCCCCACACCTTGCGTCATCCTAGAAGTTTAATTTAGGAGTGTGCTGATCCACACACTCTTCAGGCAGAGAACAGAAGCAGAAGCATGGTGCAAGAGGGAGCAAGGGGGAGTCTGTGCGTACATGGAGCTAAATCAAAGGAGACTCCAACTCTAACTCACACTTCCTTCCTAGTTTGTCCCCTAAGGACAATCTGGACGCCACTACACATATTATCCCCATTTCTGTACCATTCAGAAATTTTAGGAATGAACTCATGAGCATTTATTTTGTTGTTAGTTGGTATCGTTAAAGACTTCTATGAATATGCATCAGTGTCAAAAATGTCTGCATTCTGTTCAGCGGTTCCTATTTTTAAAGTTGTTCTTAACCCTTTACAGCATCATAAAGAAGAATGATTATTCTAAAGATACTTTTTGAACATTTTTAGAGTACCAGAACATTTAAAAAATTATTATTTTATTTTATTCTGCCTTCATGCATGTCTGTGTACCATGCCTGGTACATGAGGAGGCCAGAAGAGGGAGTTGGATACCCTGGAATTGGAGCTTTACAGATGATTGTGAGCTGCCTTGTGGGTGCTGTGAATTGAACCCAGGTCCTGTGGAAAAGCAGCCAGTGCTATTAGCTACTGAGCCTAGGAACCAGAAAATGAATAGTTCTTTAGTTCTTTAGAAGCAAATCAAGGCAATGAAGTATTGGTCTAAGAGCACTGAATCTAACATTGTTTTTCTTTTTGTTTTGGTTGTTATTGTTCAGGTGTAAATAAGCAGTCCTTTTCAGTAAGTACATTGCTATTTGATGTGCAGTATGGAGCGGAGGCAGAATGTGGATTTCATTGTAGCTTCTAGCTTCCTGGAGAATCCCAGGCAAGTCATTTAACATCTCCAAGCCTCCCTCCTGCAGTAGAAAGGGGAGGCAATAACAACCCCAGGAGTAATTGAGAGGATGAAGATGGCAGTGGGGGTGCAGATACATGTATGTACACACAAAAAGTGTACATCAGGCACTCATCTGAGGCCAACAGCTGTTATTTTGTATTTCATTCTCACAGCACCACCACGTAGTAAAAGCCAATGCCACTGCTGGGACAGAAAAACCAAGGACTAGCGTTCTCAAACACTTGTCCACAGGAAAAGTTGAAGGGCCGAGACCTGATGTCGGCTCAGCTCTTTCCAAATCACTGCTTTTCCCTCCTAGGTCCTGGAAGCAACCAACCACAGAACAACCAACCTAAAGAAGTAAAGAGTGAGTAGAGAGGAAAGAAAGGCATGGCCAGGGGAAGGGCTGATGTTCTTGGTGCAAATGTCAGAACTTTGCCAAACTTCAGTGACTAAGATCAGACAGACAGACAAACAAGACTCGTCAGTGAGTCCAGATGTCTTCCTCTGTCACAGTTCTCAATGTAAGCCTAAACTCTGTGCTGGGAACAGCATTGCATCCGTGAGTTCAACTTGGGGACCACCTGGATTAAAAACAACCACAATGAAACACTTCTATTCTCATGCGAGATATTTCTATATGCTTACAGAATTCCTTGAATGTGCAGGTTCAGATGCGACACACCAGCTCTCACCACCAGTTACCTCACAATCATGTCATGAAAGACAAAACTGATCACAGATGACTTAATAATACAAATGACACTCCCCCCCCCCCATTTTGTACGGTTTTGTATAGTTCTAGGTTACAAGTGTAATGCTACTGGGAAGGTATTTAGGAACACTATTTTTTTTTTTTAATAAATTTGCCTAACTAAATTATTGAAAGCATCCAGATATAGTTGTGCTACTGAACGATTCTTCATAGAAAAGGAGTTTTAGTTGGTCACATTCTCTGTAGTATGCTTTGGTTAAAAGTGGTGGATGTGTTTTCTAGAGTTTTCTCTTGAAATGGTTATCAGTGAGTTCTGTGGCTTCGTCCCCCGCTTTTCTTCTGGAAGGGATAAGAGCTGGAGCAAGTCCTTACACTCCGAGATGAAGGTAACCAGTGAGGACTGAAGAGGAGCCCTATCACCCTCCCGGGTTTACCTCTATATTGTTACCAAGAAATAAAATTCTGTCTTGATTACTGTACTTTGAAATCTCTTTGTAGCTTTAGCTTACGCTTCTTGTCTATTTATAATGCAAGTCTTTGTTTTCAAGACAGAGTCTCACTATGTAGCTCCAGTTGTCCTGGAACTCATTCTGTAGTCCAGGCTGGCCTTGAACTCACAGAGATCCACCTGCTTCTGCTCCTAAGTGCTGGGATTAAAGGTGTACATCACTACTGTCCGGCTTATTGTGTACGTGTTAAGGAGACTTCTCCATTAGGACCTAGAAAGTTACCACCTTATCACATATACAGTTTAGAGTTCTTTTAAAAAAGATAGTATTTTTAATTATGTGTACATGTGTGCCTGTCTGTGGGCACATGCATGTGAGTGTTAGTGCTGTTGGAGTTCAGAAGAGAGGGTTGGATCCCCTGGAGCTGGAGTTACAGGCAGTGGTGAGTTTTTCAATGTGGATACTGGGAACTGAACTTGGGTCCTTTACAAGAGTAGCACATGCTCTTAACCATATTTCCATAAAAGTGGGGCCATATATCTAGTCCAACTTTGGAGTTTTTAAGTCAAACAATTTTTTATAATCATATTAAATAATGCTTATTGGAAATACATGTAATGGGCATAAATATAATTCTAATATAGACTAGATCTCCTTTTTAAAGGGATGCTTTCTATCAACAAGACATATTTATAGCCCTTCAAAAACCTGGTTAATTTTAAACACATAAACATTTAATTGTAGAATAAATATTTAGTAGGTAACCCAAAACTAATGGTAGAAATGTAGCTATTTCTTTTATAGCATTGCTAAATGATTGGCAATGCTTCCTGGGTTGTGAGCTCGCAGACCTGTACACTCTCTCACTGGCACCGCCCTGATGAGCTGGAAAAGAGTGACTACCATCAGAGAGGGCTCACCACCGAGGGGGAGAAGACCACTCTCCATTTATACTCCTGCTTATACTTCTCATAGCAGCTCTTGGGCTAAGAGTTCATTTACCCTGATCAGGATTGGTGTAGATCGACTTTCATTTTTACTGGCCTATTTTCAGGAATGAAGTTGTTAGTCATTCTGGGAATAAAATTTTAAATCCTAAAATAATAGATGTTTTTCAACTAAACTCACAGCACACTTACTTCCCTTGGAGCATTTTTCTACCATGAGGGGCCGATGGTATGTTGACAATACATAATTACATACATTTACTTGAGAGAATTAACTCCATAGTAGTACTGTAGACATACAGTTCCCTACCTTCTGTCTTCTGTTCATCAAAAGCTGATTCTAATGGTGGACCAAAGAGAGGAGCAAGGGCCAGCGAATCATCTGGAGGCTTCTTGCTAAAACATGCATTTTAGGCAGAATATACAGAGAGAAGGATCAAAAATTAATGCTCAAAACTGACACACAAACTTTCAAATACTTTCCTTGGTTAAACAAGTATGTGTAATTGTGTACTCAGGCAAGCACCTGTGTGCACAAAGCTTCTGTTGGCTTTAGAAAGTATCACTTGAAGATGCCATGTGGGGAAGGGTCATGGTGGTAGATAAGACCCTGAGGTCTGGAGGCCCAGGTGCAGCTCCAACAGAAACACCATGGTAAGTCTTCACACACAGAAGTGACATATTAGAGATGCCAGTTTATTATAAAGCACAATTCTATCACATGAACTAAAAAAAAAAAACTATACATATTTACTTTTTTATGGTTTTGAGACAGCTTCTTATAAAGCCAAGGCTGTCTTAAAATTCATGACCCTTGTGCCTTTTGCCCTCCGTGTGCTGGGGCTACAGGTGTGTGTCAATATGACTAGCCTAAAAATCTATACTTGTCATTACCTGTGATGGCTAGTTTTTATGTCATAAATACTATGGTTTGATGCAGCTGGGATCATCTGGGAAGAAAATCTTAATTGAGAAAATGTCTCTATAAGATTAGCTTGAAGGAAAGTCTGTGGGAGCATTTTCTTGGTTGATGATTGATGTGAGGGTCCAGCCCATTGAGGGTGGTTCCAACCCTGGGCTGGTGGTCTTAGATCATGTAAAAAAGCAGGCTGAGCAAGCCATGAGGAGCAAGCCAGTAAGCAGCACTCTCCATGTCTCCATGGCCCCTGCTTCAGTTCCTGCCTCCAGGTTCCTGCCTTGACTTCCTTTGATGACGGACTATGATCTGAGACTTATAAACCTTTTCTTCCTTGAGTTGTGTTTGGTCATGGTATTTTATCATATAAATAGAAACCCTAATCAAGACATCACCTTCTTTCTTTCTTTCTTTTTCTTTCTTTCTTTTTCTTTCTTTCTTTCTTTCTTTCTTTCTTTCTTTCTTTCTTTCTTTCTTTCTTGTTTTGTTTTGTTTTGTTTTGTTTTGTTTTGTTTTGTTTTTGTTTTTTTTGAGACAGAGTTTCTCTGTGTAGTTTTGGTGCTTGTCCTGGATTTCACTCTGTAGACTAGGCCAGCCTCAAACTCATAAGAGATCTGCCTGGCTCTGTCTCCTGAGTGCTCTTATCTCTTGTTGTAATGAATGCAATGTAATGAAAGTCAAGCATGGAGCTATTTACATGGTGCCCAAGAAGTTTGTGTTGGATAAAAAAAAAAAAAAAAACAAAAAAAACCTGGGACACTCAGCTTCTAATTTCATCTTGCTCCCTCCTACTTAATAAACCAGTGATGTCCTAACCCAGGATATCTTAACTGTATTGAGATATCTCATCTTTCCTCCTGACTACTTGTCTAGATGGATTATTATTATTATTGTCATCATCATCATCATTGTTATTGTCTCTATTCCTTCTCCAGACCTGACTCCCATCAGGGAGCCTAATGATTTTTGTGTGCATGTCATTCAGGTGAAGGTTGGAGAGAAAAATGGAGAAGTAGGTGCAGGAAGATGAAGACAGAGAATTCAGGTTTTAAAGAGATACAACTATCATTTTGGGAAACAATAAGTATTTGTATAATACTTTACTCAAAGAATCCACAGTGAAACACAACAATTTCTCTCTGTCTCTGTCTCTGTCTCTGTCTCTCTCTCTCTCTCTGTGTGTGTGTGTACAAAATAGAAGGTTCTTTGGTAGGGAAGTTAGAATGTATTATGAAAGTATATCCAACCTCTCTTTTTTAGGGCAATATAATGTATCTCAGATGAACATTCCAGAAATTAAAAAAAGTCTCTTTGTGCAGAGCTCTAGTTTTCTCATCAGTGAGTAGACCATACATTCTGCCATAGACAAATGCAGGCATTTACCCAAAGGCTCCCCTTTGGGCTGCATGCATGAGAAATGATAGCAAATTTGGCTGTAGCTATATAAACTCACATCCATGTTAGGCCCTACATTCACTGAGACCTGGAGGATATTTGCTGAAAAGTTAAAAGTTCGTGATGAGTAAAATGCAACCAGTGTCTTCCATGCTCACCTTGTAAGTTCTGGAGTTGGGGTAGAACGCCTGGGCCTTGCGACTTCTTCACCTGACATACAGGACAAAAGACCTTTTTAGGCATATCTTTAGAAGTCCCTTCTGGTGTGTCATATGAGCTATGTCTGGAAACACTTAGAGATTTAAGCACCATCAATAAGCAACTTAACATGACAACTGCAAACCAAACCCTCTCTCTTGGCAATGCCACAGCCATATAGCTGCCATATGTGGTAGGAGTTTCCTGGCATTTGTAAAACCTCATTACCCAAAGAAAAACCATAAACAAGCCAACAATTGAAGATTTGTACACTGTCGAGCTCAGAGGAACAGCCTATCATTCTTCAAATGAATGCCCGTTGCCTGAATGGGTTCTGGTTCTCAGTTACCGTGGGGGATAATAATCCAGGCCACATGCCCATAGTCCGCAGATCCGGTTGTCAGCCTACTCTTTATTATTATTATTATTTTTTTGAAATGGCAAGAAAATGTTGCAGTTTTAAGAATTAATTTAGATTTTCCTAGGATACATTGTATGTGGCAGGAGGGGTATCAGATACTAAATGTTAGCCTCTATCACATCACTTTGGTGGACTGAGCATTTTATACTCAATACTGTAGAGATTGGATACATTGTATCTGCCTTTAGTTCCTTCGGGACATTCCTCCACTCTCCCCACCTCTAGCTACAGTGTGTCTAATCAAACACATTTGATTAAATTAACTTCTAAGCTTAAAGATGCAGCAAGAGCTGGCAAACATGGGAAGGAAGCACCGGTGTTTTTCCAAAAATATATTTGTTTGGAGAATTTAAGCATTAATTATTCAGAACCCAGATACCCTTCATCATAACAAGAAATCTTTGCTGTAAATGTTTGATTTTGAAAGACTTAAAAATAAATCCCCAACTGTGCAATTCAAATGCAAACATGCTCCAAGATCCAGGGAACTATCCCTTCTGTCAATCCATACTCTATTTCTGGGAGCTAAGACATACTTACTGGATAAGTTCCTTTTAATTGCACCCTAGAATTAGAAATAAACACTATAAGGCTTAAGACCACAGATATGTTATGTACAATATGTATTATTTCTGTCATTTCAATTAAACTGAATTCAAAGATACCCCAGATTGGGCAAAGGAATTTTGACTCAGTACCACACTGAAGTTGGAATCTGTAGGTAGACACACACAAATCAGTTTTTCATGTTACTCTAAAGTGATAGAGAAGGAGGAGAGAGCAATCTATAAGTCACCAGAATGAGTAAGCCCCTTACCTGGGTGGATTTAGTAAGGACACAAATCGGTCTCTTACAACTAGGACCCTTTTGAACTTTAGTACCTAAGACTCCAAACTTATTAAATATTTAGTATTTGAAAATTCTAGGATGTGTGAGTACTGTCTACTCCTGGTCAGATGGGATCTTGAAGTAGTTAGCAGAAATAGTCACCAGAACAGATAGGACTTGAAGGGTAAAAATGGTGAATGTTGATGTCTACTCATGTCCCACTGACAGGAGCATTTCACACAGGTATCCCAGAAGCTCCATCTTCCCTACCCATTTTCCCCTTTGGCTTCTCCTCACTGCCAACCAGGAGCTATTCTTCAGTGCAAGGGCCGCAGGCAGGAAGCAAACAGTCCTGGCAGAAATAATCCATGCAGGTCACCACTAGGGCTGGAATCTTGGCATATACTTACTCAGACAATAGCAAAAGTAACTCAATGAAAAGTTCTGACTCAAAGTCAGAAGCTGTGAAAGGTTCTTAGCATGTACTCTTCTAGAAAAGTAAGGAACCAGGAGGGTGGCATCACGAAGCAAGGCATGACTTGCCTTAGAAGAAAGTAGGGAAGGTGGAAGTTCAAGGAAGTTGTCCAAGAGGTACTCACTCCCACCCTTTCTCACTGTGGGGAAGGTAGCTGCTGTGTTGGGTTCTCTCAGACAATAATGTTAACAGTGCAGGGCACAGTTTAGTACTCTACAGTAGACTGGCTGTATTTCATCTTTCCTAGAACTGGCAAGTCAGAATTTTCCTGACCCAGTTTGAATCCATTTATGACAGAGGAACAGTTTGAGTCAGAACAGACCCATTAGATGTTTCTTGGTGGATGGCTTAATAGCACAGATTACATCTTCTAGCTTGTTTTGCCTGAAAAATGCAATTTGTTTGCTCTTACCCTGTGTGCCAGATTGAGAATGACCACATTATTAGTAATGAAATAAATACACTAATTTTAACCTGCTTCATTCATTATGGGGGTTTGGATATAGGAGATATATAGACAGATGACTGAAGGATGAATTGTTAAAGCAGAGTTGGACCCTCAGATTTGAAGGAAGAGACACAGGGGTTCAAGTACTGAATTCCAAGATTAATGAACTGATTGAGGGAACAGGACCCCACTTTGTACTGTGAGAACTGCAACCTAGCAGACAGAAGATACCAGAGCCTGAACTGAAGCCCTTTAGGTCATCTACACTGCTCACTTTATTAAAATGGCAATACTCAAGGAAGCAAGAAGGACACTTTTTCAGTATTCGTCAAGTATCATGCATGTCCCTTCCTCCCACACACATTTATCGTGGGAAGGCAGCCAAGGAGCTCCTGCAACAGTATCACATACACCTCAGCAGTGAGTGAGTTAAGCGCAAGCCAGACATGGAAGAAATATACAGAAAAGCTCGGTTTGTTTTGAAATGAGAAAGAATAAAGCAATTACAGAGGAATAGATTCCAATGGCCCACAAGAACAAGCCAGCCCATCAGGAAAGCGAGGCTCATTGTCAGCTGAGTGTGTGGCACAGCCCTTGAGGACCTGAGTTTGCAGCATGACAAATGGGGCTGAGGTGCTGTTACCACAGAGGCCACACCCAGTAAGGAAGCCCATTGATCTCAAGTGACAGTGTCTTCATTCCATCGATTATTTCTCTCTCTCTCTCTCTCTCTCTCTCTCTCTCTCTCTCTCTCTCTCTCTGTGTGTGTGTGTGTGTGTGTAGACAGGAACATATATAAAACAGTGAATTACTTGTTATTTTGGATTAATGAGTTCACTCCCTATGAGTTGTCACAATCTGAGAAATCACCTAACGGCCGGGTTGGAATCATCATATCCTGGCTGGCTGTCTCTGGAGATGCCATCTTGTAGTTTAAATAGAAAACCAGCAGCTTGTCACTGGGTAGGGTGGTAATTTGCCTCAAATAGTAATGACTATTGATTGGCATAAGCTTAGGAACATTTCAGAGAACTTTGTACCCCCGTCTCCCTCCCTCCCTTCCTCCTTCCCTCCCTCCTTCCCTCACTTTGAGATAGAACTTCCCTAAGTATTCCCAAATGGGCCTGCACTCACTATGTAGCCCAGAATGGCTCTGAGCTTGCAATGATTTTCCTGCCTTAGACTCTCTGGAGTGCTGGTATTCCAGGTGCACACCACCACAGCAGCCATACCTCTCTAAAGGACTGATTAGGTCAAACAGCAACGTCTTCTGTATTGCTTTAAATTCTTCAGATGATTTCCCTTTGAAAAATGTGGACTACCAGGATGACTATCTTGTCAAACTTGCCTAAAACGGTGGGATTTAGAATGATGTGATAGCCTTGGAGTGTGTCTCCCTTTCTCAGGGTGAATTTTGAGTACATATTAGTATGTACTGACCAAGATTTTTCTTATTTTAAAATTATGTATTTGTGTGTCTGTGTGGGTATGCATATGTGAGTGCAGGCACCTGCAGAGCTAAGACAAGGGCGGATTCCCTGGGGCTGGTTATAGGCAGCTCTGAGCTGCTTAACATGTGTTTTGGTAACCTAATTCAAGTTCTTTATATATTCTTAACAATTGATCCATCTCTCTAGCCCCACATTATAATTATTATTTCTGAAGGAATTTCTCCTCCTCTTCATCATCATCATTGTCATCATCATCATCATCATCATCACTTTGCCATTAACTTTTGTGTTGACTGTACTTTGGTCCTTGGAGACACACACACACACACACACCCCTATATCACACACAAGACATACACTATGTAGTATTTAATTCAGTTATAGAAAAATGCCCTGATAATTCTAAACTATGCCTTCACATTTAGATAGCCAGAATCTCCCAACCACTGAACCCAGTTCATCTGCTCCTTGGACACTGGGTGATCATAATGGAACCAGGAAATCAACCTTGCCACCTCTCTTTGGTAGCAACTTTCTCTACACATGTTTAAAGTTTAAAATGTTGAGAGTTCTTACCGGGCTGCGCCTCTGTGGTCAGCAAAGAAAAAAAAGAGAGAACAGACACCTTGTCAGAGAACAATGGATCAGTCAACAGGCGTTAACAGAAGACTTCAAAACAGCTACCAACCATACACTCAAAAGTCACCAGGTTAGAGCAAGACAGGCAGGCACATGATAAGCAGTCACAGAAGGCTTGGGAGAACCCCACAGAAAAACTTCTGTATACAACTTTGCTAATGTGGTGGAGCTGTATGTATCTGTCCATAAAAACAAGACAGGAATGTACAGAATCCTTATTGGTGATTTATTATACTGTCTTGTCAAAAGCAGTTTTTCTTCAGAATATTTGGGGAGGGGACTTATAGGCTGTCTAGATAGTCAGGGCAAGTCTGTTTCCATAGACAACAACATGCGCCAGCACCGTTGAAGCCATGAATTACCTTAAGTAGAACCCACTCTTTGAATTTTTTCTTCATTGTTCTTAGAATGTACATTTAAGGGGTTGTTGTTTTTTAAACAACCTGACTTTGGCTTGGTGATTTGGGCAACCTTCTTTCTTCTTACAGATAACCCCTGATAAACACACATGGAATCTGTGAAAACTGCCTGGCACCAATAAACACTTGTGGACCAGATGATATCTGGGAAGACATTACACAGACAAGACTACCATCAGTGTGTCCCAACAGTCTCCTTTGGGATCGTTCAGCTGCACAAGGAAGGATGTGGATGTGGATGTGGGGGTGGGGGTGGGGGGAGGGGAGGAGCTATGCCAAGTTTTGCTTTAAGATTCATTAGAAAGTAGAAGCTTCCTCAGTAGAGGCCAGGAGCTCAAACACAGGGACAGGCAGGGGGGCTCGGACAAAGATGAACTTATCTTGGGAACAAAAGCTTGTAGCCTTTATACTTGGGAGGCCGCCATGGACATTTAGTTCAAAGTGAGGTCTGAGACCCAGTTAGCGAGTCAGCAGAACCAGGAATGGGCTTTAGCTCTCTGATTCTGTGATTTCAAGTATGACATTGTGGAGAACTCCTGAAGGGAGTCATGGTTGATGCCGAGGCGTAGCTATCATCAGGCATGGTCACTTCCAGGACCAGGTCTGTAAAGGAGGCCTCTAATCAACATGACTCCTAGAGTTTAGACCTTATTAATTGCGGGTCCTGCTACATGCTCACCCCTCCTTTCTTCTAAGCCTGCCTCTGTGTGGACGAAGCTTAAGTAGTAAGAACCAAAGGACCCCAATTAGCATGTATCTTTGAGCTGAGATTGTCATACTGTTTTGAGGGGGAAAATCACGTTTATATGACTATTTGAGCTATATTATTGTTTAGTGACCAGATGAAAGTTCTTTAAATAAGGAAGTATGGAGATTACATGACAAAAATGAGAAATATTGTAAATAAGTCACTGTAAGTGACACGCTTGCCCAATATGAGATTATGATAAATCATTCAAAAATAAAATGCAGACTGCAGCCAGACAGAGGCAGACCTTAAACTTAAGACTTTCTCCATTTAAAATTAAAACACTTTTAAAATGTTACCAAATGTATTAAGCCACTTAAATTAAGCCATATCTTAATTTTCTATGAGTTAAAAATCTCTATTTTAGTAATTAGTTCATGCTTATATATTTCTAGTAAAGGGCAAGCTCCTGTGATAACATTTTAGAAACTTCATTTGCAATTTTTTTTTCATCAAGGACAAGCCATTCAGGCTGATTAACGAGAACCCAAAAGATGCAAAGTTGTGCCAAGTACAGGTGCAGACAGTTTCAAGGTCTGTGGGTAAGAGCTCCTGAAGCCTTTAGAAGCAAGAGATTCCTAGGAGTCAAGTAGAAAGCGTTTACACACACGCATTACCACCATTAAAGATCTCCACAGGAGAGAAAGGTCTGCAAGGTCATTGTCAGCTGGGGTGGGGATGGGGTCTTCGCCTGTTAATTTTATTTATATATGAAGCCGCGATTCAATCCGTGCATTGAGATAGGACAATTATTTTACCCCTTTCTCTGTCAGCTCCCCCAAATTTAAAAAACCACTTAGCATTCTTCTTGTGTTCTATGAATTCTAGAGTTTTCACCAAAGGCAGGTGAAAGTAAATTTAAGATCTGGAGCTGGTCTTTTGGAGAGGTGGGGACAACTGTCTAGATGCTCACAGGGAGGGAAGAGGTCAGGAAACTGTACATCACCAAGCTCTGCTGCATTGGCCACTGGGCCCACAGTGTTAGGAGATCTGCCCATCGTTGCTCCCTCTTTAGAGAGAGATGAGGAACTAGATTTAAAAAGGTGAGTTGCTCTAGTTTTTAAATGTGGGCCAAAATTATAACTGCATAACAAAAAAAAGCAAAAGGAAAAACAAGACACCCACTCAGTTGTGCAGAGGCTGCAGGTGGCTAACGGGGTCTCTGATTGCAGGCATTTGTAGCACACAGAGTGAGTTCTTGTAATATGGGCCAGGCCTGATTATTCAGACAGAGGCCTGGTGATCCATCTGCTTGTGTTCTGACCAAATTTCCTACATTTGTTATTAATCATTAATTATTTAAATCCCTTGAAAATCTGATGTACCCTGGAGAAGGCTCTGAAGATCAATTTTATTTTCTCTTTGAGAGAATCCTTACTTTGTATTTTGAGGCTTTATTTATTTATTTATTTATTTATTTATTTATTTATTTATTTATTTATTTTTGAGGTAAGCACTGATATTTGTGGATCCTCCTGTCTCTACCTCCTCAGCACTGTGACTATATGGGAATTCAACCATGCCTGGATTTTTAAATTCTTTTCTATGAGTTCTGGGACTCTAACTCAAGTCCTTGTGTTTGTACACAAATGAGCATTCTCCTGAGTCCTCATGTGTTACAGATGTTCCTAGGAAAGAATTAGGACAGTCAACAAGAAGTTGTTACTTTGATCATGGCCGGCAGAGTGACTTGCTTTTAAATGAGTTAGGTCAGGGTAAAGTATTTGGCAGGCCTCTGTTTTCCTCACTATTGTGTCAATATTTACTCATGTTCTTGTGAACTACAAGGTTGGCTACACTAGCTAACTATTGTATCCAATTAGCCGATCTTCTGCAACTCCACATGGGAGATAAACCAAGATCCTACCAGTAATCAATGTTTCACTCACAGGGGAGCTGGCTAAGGAATCAGCATGATGGACATTTCAAAAAATAAGTGAGTTACACAATGTCTCGAAAACACAGTGAAATGGTAAACACAGTTAACCGTGCTATAAGCACAGCAACATTTTCTCATAGGACAAAAACCAGTGAGGAATGGAGAGTTCTTAAAAGTGTTACCAGCAAATTTGAATGAGTGTTGGCCAACTTTGCTGAACTCAGAGGACAATCTAGGGTCCAGGAGAACATATGAAATACAGGAAAGACTACTGAGAGCATCAGTAATGTGACGGGCACGGTCACCGTGTGGCCTTCGCCTCATGCACATTCACAGAGGCTCAGCTTAGCAACAAGGGAACACGTACTTAGGATTGCACTTGGCTGATCTTAATTTTGGAAACATAAAAACTTGGGCCGCATTGTGGCAAATTTTATTATTTGGACTCATTTTTATTCTTTTGTGTCTCCCATTCCTCCTTATGAAGTATAGATGGAGCTAGTGCACAAGATAAAAACATGCTCCCAGCATCCCCCTAGTTGAGCTCAGTGGAATAAACCAGCCAGCTCTTAGTGTGGGCTGATATGGAAGCAACAAACAAAAAGACGTGTTTGTATTTTACACCCGAATTTCCTACGTCAGTCTTGGATGGACATGCTAGAAACATGTTCCCAATGTTCCAGGCAACCATGCAAACAAGAAAAGACTTTTCCCCCTTCTTTTCTTTTCTTTTCTTCTTTTTAAAATTTGTTTTGTTTTGACAGCTATGTTGCTCTAAGATAAAGGTGTTATCACATTGTATCAGATTTGTGCTGTTGCTAAAAATCACCTCCAGCACTAGCAAGTAGCACCCGGAAGTTGATTTTTATTTTATTATACTCATTTTGTGTGTCTGCGTGTGGGTGCATGCATGCCATGGTGTGGGTGGAGGTCAGAGGACATGTGGGAGTCAGTTTTCTCCTTCCACCACGTGGTTCCCAGGATTTGAACCCAGGTCATCAGGCTTGGCAGCGAGCACTTGTGACCCACTGAGCCGTTCTGCTGCCTGCAACTTCTACTTTATAAAAAGATCCCTCTCTCCAGTCTCTGGCAATCGCAGGAGGCAGTATTTTAATGTACTGAAACCAATAAAAATGAATAAAAACAGACTAATCTTAAATCCTCTGCTGATCTCCCCACTTCTCACGCTGGCTCCACAAACACTCAGGATTCTAGCAGGTTGTCCATGGGGGCAAAAAAAAAAAAAAAATGAAATGTTCATGGTATGCAGAGGTGGTTTGACCAGTTAAAGTGTAATAAACGAAACCCTGGATGGAACATACTGGGCTGTAAGCCTGTGACCCTCTGCAAAACTGCTTTGTAGCCCACAATAATGGGCATGAAGTCTCTTAGCAGCCAACGTCCTTGTCCCCAGTGGCATAATTTGACCTTGTCTTGGCTCACGAAGTTTGGTTTTAATATTCGAAACTTTGTTTTGGTGTTCGACAGGCATTAGATATACAGATGGTGAGAACGAATGGCGTACATCATAACTTGTCCAAAACATGGGAAGAATGTGTTTTCTCTTACCGGACTTTTCCTCTAAGAGCGAAGGCATGGGAAAGGAAAACAAAGAGAACATGAGAGAGGTGATACACATCTTCAGGAAGAGGCATTGAAGACTCGGAAGGACCTCATTTAATAAAGCAGTCCTCCGCTAAGGAAATGCTTCTTCTGCAAATGTTCTCTGTTCGTGTCTGACATGGTCACACCTGGGTTATTCTAGAGTCTGAGGGCAGAGGCATGGCTCCATGGCTCCATGCAAACACATTTTTAAGCTTTCTTTTCAATGGCTCATAGCGATCAAACAGATTGGTGTCTTGAGAACAGAACATCAGAAGTAACTGGAAAATGGCATTGAGTCCTTACAGTTAGGCATGGCCATTACAAGACAACTGGAAAATTTTCCAGAAACTAATTTCACTGTGGATCCTGACAGTGTCTCTTCTCAGTCCATCCTGGCTCAGCCATCTCTCGTGAGCAGTACTCCTCCCTGGGCTGTCTACATGTTCTTCTAGTGTGATTCTATTTCCAGCTGTGTCTCTGCAGCTCCGCTTCACATTTTCCCCAGAATCACCTTCCCAGCAAACAGTCCTTCAACCCCTCAACTGTCTGTTTAGAGAACAGAATGTGAGCTCCTCTCTAGCATAAAGCCTCCCTGATGGCTGCACAAGCATTTATCCCCCACCCTTCCTCTGACGCTTTCCTGGGAGTTCTGAACTTATGGACACACCCTTATTGACACCTCTGGAGTGTGGCACACACTTAAGGCTTTCCTGCCTTCTCTCTAATGTCATCAGCCTCAATGGCTCCTCCCTCTCAGCCAGTCAAAACCCTTCTGCATTCTTCAAGGCTAGAGGGTTTTTCCCCTTTTCCAAGCTTCCCTGTCTCTCTGTCTGTCTCTGTCTCTGTGTCTCTGTCTCTGTCTGTCTCTCTCTCTCTCTCTCTCTCTCTCTCTCTCTCTCACACACACACACACACACACACACAATTCCCTTATCTTGTTTGATAACAGCACAATTCTTTTTTCAAAATAGTAACAATCAACCATCTTTCTATTTGCTTGGGATTTTCAGCCTCAGGTAAAACAGGAAGAACCCCGTAGAGAGTTTTGCAGTCCCTGTCTTGCTCTGTATTATCTGCCATCTCTCCTCACTGAACTCCACAGCCATGGCGACAAGTGAACCTCCTCTAGCCCCAAACGTGTTGCTGTGTATAATTTGCCCTCATGTTTATGAATTCCATTTTTGGGTCCCTTAAAACATTCCGCAAATGTTTGAGGCACAGTGTCTTCTGAAATATGGAAATAGGAACTGTTCTCTAAGTAAGGCAGAACTGTGAGTAGCTGAGATATGTGGTCTTACTTGACGTGGTTCCTTTACCAGCTTTATCAGAATTTCACATAGCTCCTCCTTGAATGCTCAGTTCTCTGCCATGAGTGACTTGAGTGCTAGCACATATTACAGACTCCAGAATTCAAAGACGTGGCATGCCTTTACACACACTAATGGAGAACTATAGGACTACATATCCTGGGGGGCATTTCTCTTCTAGCAAACACAAATGCTTCCTATTAGCCAAGGACTGGGGACCAGGGGAGGCTGTCATCGGTGCCATTTTCAGATACAGACAAGTGGTGAGAAGAAGTATAGAGAGGTGACCATGATGGGTGTTGGCTCTCAATCTACAAACACACCTTTAGGGTTAAAATAGGGAGCTGCAAAGGAGCCGGCACAGTGGAAGAGGCACATCCCTTCCATGTCCTCAAATTATCCCAAGCTTTTCTTTGCTTAATGCCTTTTGGCAAGTCACCCTGGGCCTCTATCCTGTAATATGGTTCAGGTGATCACTTTCCTGTAAGGCTGTTGTGCGGATTAGAACGGCAGCCATGATATCGGCAGCTTAACATTCAACAGAACCCACACTTACCACTGCTTTGCCTTATGGGATTGGTACCATCACTTTAATTTAGCTCTAAAGGCAAAAGAAAGGTGTGTGGGGCTTCTAAGACCACGTGGTTACAAAGGTTCTGGAGCTGGGTCCTAGTTTATCTAAGGCCAAGGTGGGTCCAAGACCATTGTTCAGGGCCTGATTAGCATTGAGATGGAGAACAACACAGTCCAATGTCCCAGAGAAAGGATGATGTAACTCATGCTGTCTCCCTTAGCAGGGCTACAAGTAGCTACAGTGTGAACTTCTGCTAACCATCTTTCAGTTGGGGATTAAGCTCTGATTCTAAGGCTTATTTATCAGCCCTTTCTAGGATCAAATGCATTTTGCTTAGTTAAAATGAGGAGAAACATGAAAACATAAATGACTTGGGTTCCTCTGTCCTTCCTGTGCCTCCCCATCCCAGGATACAATGGATTAATTCCCTGCAGTCAACATGTTGCTTTCTGGTGTTAGCACCCATCAACACCACTTAGGGTTTCTTAATGTAGGAGTTTCTTAAGTATGTTAAAAAAAAAAACCAAAATAAAGTATGATAATTCTATTCAGGGTAAAAAAAGAAATGAAGACACTTCTTCGTTTAAAATAAGATAATAACATCAAAGTTGAGTTTTAATTATGGAAAACAGTAAATAAGAAAATCCAGAAAGAGATGTATCTCATAGAAAGAGATGTGTTCCATTGGCTCACATGTAAATAAAGGTAGAGCAAGTGAATTTTTGGATTAGAGAAAACCCAAAGACACAGAAATTTTCTTGTCCCATAGACCAAGAAAACACAATTCCTGACTGCAAGCCTTTCTAACAGGCAGCTCAATCTTAACATGAATGACTTTTCACGAAACACACAGACCCCACCCCCCCCCTACCCTCCACAAAGACAGAATCTCCCTCTAGCAGTTACTATTCAGATAAGTCAATAATGCAAGCATTCTTTCATTCATTCACTCACTCAAGTTCGGTCTTATTTAATCCTACATTTTTTTTTTCTTTTTGCACAAAGAGCTAGAATCAGCAATATTTAAAATACTGGGGTTAAGCTTGACAGTGGCATATGCAGAAAATACACTCAGAGTTTTGCTGATGCTCACTGGAAGTTTTGTGCTCTGTGTATGTTCTTGACACTTAACAAGGAACCGAGCTGCCCCTGAGGATTTGGGACATCAAACACCACAAGCAGAACTGAGACATTACAAAGTCAAGTCTAACTCACAGGCATTTTAAGATTTTGCAAATGCTTATTAAGGTGACTAAATTATGAATCTTTTTTTTTACTATAATTAATGGGATGATACTTTAATCATTTCTAGCTTTCTTTCTTTCTTTTTATTTTTCAGTTTTTGAGACAGGGTTTCCTTTTGTAGCAGTCTTGGCCGTCCAGGAACTTGCTCTGTAGCCCAGGCTGACCTCAGACTCACAGAGATCCACCTGCCTCTGCCTCCCAAGTTCTGGGATTAAAGCCACACACCACCACTTCCCTGGTTTACACCAACTATTTCTTATCATTTGTGATGAGTTGGGTATCCATAAAGAGCAAAATGGTTGCCTATTCATTCACTTGGCCATTAGTAGACATTTCGCAAGTACTCAGTAAATACCAGTCACTAGTCCAGGCACAGTAGTGAGCAACAGAAACAAGGAAGCTGCAATGAGCTCCCTTTTGAGAGTTCAGGAAGAAGGTGGACAAAATAATAAATAAAATAAATAAGCAGGGTGTTCGTATTTAGAGGACAATAAACACATTTTTTTTTTTAAAGTGGAGTTTAGGAACACCAAGTTAGGGTGTTTTGTGATTTCAATAATATGGTCAGGGTGACTTGAGCTGTGTTCCAGTGTGACTTACAGCTGTCACTTATGGACTCTCAGGTATGAGTGTACAGTAACTACTTCTGTTAGCTTACAGGAGACAGAGCCTAACACAGGAGACAATGCCAGAAAACACAATATGTAGCTGTAACAAATGCTACGATCTGGTATTGCTCTTGGGAAGCCTGTTTTAGTTCTCCATGTTAGAAAATATAGAAGCAGGTTCCAAGTAGGGTAAGATGTGGGTAAGAAACTTTAAATAGATGAAACAAAATGAGGTCAGTGCATCTTGCCCTCCATCTATGCTGTCCATAGTGGGACATGTAGCACAGTCTGACACACATGGCCCTGTTTTTGATACAATTTGATGGAGTTCCACTTGTTTTTTTCTACAGCAATGGGAAATTACACTTCCTGCTGGCTCTGATGGCACAAGTCTATAATCCTAGCACGCAGTGAGCAAAGTCAGGATTGTAAATTTGAGGCAATCTTGGGCTACACAGCTCCAGGTCAGTCTGGGCTACATAGAAAAATCCTGTATCAAAAAACAACCCATCTATCACTTTTGATGTTTTCTGGCACTAAAAATATAGCCCCTAGAGGAAAAATAATGGATACTTATTTTTTTCACTATTATCTGAACCTTACACTTTTTTCATATGCTACAGAAAGTTTTTAAGAATAAAACTGTTATTGTTTAAGAAAGTAAATTCCAAAGCTTGGTGGTGGTGGCATGTGCTTTTAATCCCAGCACTTGGGAGGCAGAGGCAGGCAGATCTCCACAAGTTCGAGGCCAGCCTGGTCTACAGAGCGAGTTCCAGGACAGACAAGGCTACACAGAGAAACCCTGACTTGAAAAAAAAAAGGGCATTCCAGATGCTTGAAGACTCAGTGTTAAGGCTCACAACAGGATTGGAGCAGAAAAGTCCTGAAGGGAAGTCTCAAGGAAGGAAACACATGGATAAGTGTTGATGAAAGAACCTAGAGCCTGTCAGGGGACCAGGAATGTCCCCTGCTATCACTCCATCAGCGGAGAGGGAAACATGGACAACACAAAGTAGAAAACAGCCACGAAACTGGGAACCATGAATCTTTTTTTTTGAACAAAACAACACAATATAAATCTATGATCAGATGCTGAGTTCTACATAATTTCTCATACTGGGACTATCCATCTACCCACTCAATCAATGCTGCATGCTCTGGAGGAAATGGCTCCTTGAGGGAGACTTAAACTTACCTCCTCCGAGTGCAAGGACAGTTACTAGAACCGTTAGCAAGTGATGCATCCCTCTAGAAGTTAGTTTTACAAATTGATTGCTTCTTTGGAGTTCACAGTGCTCTGACTGTGGCCATTAACTACCAAAAAGAACTCAGATTCCAGACCTCACAGAGGGAAGACTGACATAGAACTTGAAAGGTAGAAAATTCAGCCTTTTAAAAATTTTAATTGACATAATTAAAAACACATAATTCAAGAGTTTGCTAGTTTTGGTGTGGCTAGTCTAAGATGTTTATATGTCAATATGTGTCTGTGGTCATCTTCAACGTGATCAAACCCCTCAAACAGATCAGCTTGCCTAAGTTGGTGGAACAAGGGGAAAGATCTGAAGTCATTCAAGGAAACTGAGTTAGACCTCCCACAGGGAAACAAGATCTTATACTCAGTGCAACCTGCATTCTCTGGGGATGTAGTGACTAAGGAGAGGAGGATGAACACCACACACTTAACTCATGTCTCAGACCAAAACGTAAAACAATGCAAGGATTTCTCCTTAACAAAATAAGGTAGGCATGGGTGGTTTGGAAGTTGAAACTGTGAAAAAGGTCAGGAGATGGAAGCAACAAATTTCTCCAGGAGGAAATAAAAAAAATCAGTAGTGAAGGAAAGAACCAACACATTTAGACATAGACTGTCTTCTGCAGACAGTTGGTGAGTTATTAAAACATGGAGAAGGAAATGACATATTGTGAAAGCAAAGTTTCTACTCATGGTCTCATGGGCTCTCTCTTTCAGTTTTCTTTTTTGGAGCCCCAAAGGGAAAACATGCTGTCTTAGGTGTAACTTGCACTGACGGGTCAGGCTGGAGCCCCATCTGGAGGGAGATCCTCAGACTCCCTCTGGGATCCACTGCAATGTCTGCAGAGGTTTGGAAGTGAGGTGTGGAAGCATTAGTACCCATGTTTGCTAGCCCTAGTCTAAACCAACCTAAATCGAGTAGGCCTAAGGTTGACTGGTGAGCAAAATGCAAGCTGAGCATTCACTTTCCAGCTCCCTGAGTGCACAAGGTCTGTACAGCTTTTAGAACCATGTGGTATTTTGTCTCTCCTGGTGTTCAGGGGCCTGGAGCTCTCTTCCCCCACTGATCACTCTGTGTTTTCTACTAAACTCAATGGGGTGCTGAACCTTCTGCCAGAGTGAGGACAGGAAAGGGGGTGGTGTTACCAAGCAGCAGCACATTTGTGGAGTTTGCTCTCTGGCAGGGTAATTTGGGGGCGGAAGGTGGGTGGGCCACCTGGAATCAGCAATCAGCACCAGACTGTCTACAGATCAAAGCTATCTCCCCCAACTCATAATTTTTGGATAAATAACTCCATTATGGATTGATTGTACGTGCCCAAGAACAAGATCAAACTCAAAAAAATGTATCGTACTCTGTAATGCATTAATTCCTCAAGTCTCTGAATTTGCAGGGCTGGGGGAGGAGGGACAAACCTATACTTAACCGCCTCCTTTCCAACTATTCTATGAGCCCTCTTCTTGACTTCACACAAATCCTTCCTTGCTATTTTTGTTTCCTTCTGCCTCCCACAAGTCTCTCAACTAAAGGAAAAAGAACCCATTACCAAGGAGCCCCGGCTGGCGGCTCAGGCACACCTGGACATTTCTCATGCCCTCCTGTCAACTCTGACCTCAACCCTAACAAAGCTAGTACTACTGTTCCCATTGTACAGACTGGAGAACTGAGGTTTAGAGTTAAGTAACTTGGATAGGACACACAGAACTCATGGCCTGTGTTCTTCCTATGTGCGCTTGGTCTTCAAAGGATGAACTGGAGATGTGGTTTGGGAGTAGAACTATCCATCCAATCTACTCCTGTAGCAGAGTGTTTCCCATAATGATGAGGAGGCCAAGATCATATGGGCGAGTAAGGTATGCATGAGTTAGAACAGGAATTTAGCTTTGACTCAATCCAGAGAGAAATCCTTGAAATGCTGCAGAAGTAAATGTGTATAAAAACAAACCTCCTCAGGGCAAGCAATGCAACGAGCCCTGGCTCCCCCAAAGACCAAAGGCAAACAAAGCAACACACAAGAAAGGAAAAGGTCTGTGTTCCAAGGAAGCTATGGAAGCCACAGGTCTCCCTGTGTCTACTGAGCATGGCTAAAGGGACTCCCTGTGTGTGCCCGAAGGAAAGAGATTCCCATAACAGAGACCCTGGGAGGAGGGAGGGAGACAGATCACAGCTTCAGAAAACCAAAGGGAGGAAAGGTGGGTTTGGGGGATGGGGAATGTCAGTGTGGGTCTACTACGAGCAACAATGGTTGTGCTAGCTGGTGAAATAATTTGGAGAACAAGGGGGTTTATTTTCCATGTAGGTGCCAGCCTTCAAGGCAGCTTCTTGTTGAAGGACCACACTTGAAATGATTTAGTAAAGCTTTTAGAACTACTGTAAGAGAAAGTTGTGAACACATTTCCCCAGTTTGATGCTTAGGCTAATTAATTATTGATCTTGGGTCTAAATGACTTTTGAGTATTTGGGCCACCTAAATATCAGTATTAATGATTCTTAAGAATGTGGATAGGAGATGGTGGCACATGCCTTTAATCCCAGCATTTGGGAGGCAGAGGCAGGCAGATCTCTGTGAGTTCAAGGCCAGCCTGGGCTACAGAGTGAGTTCCAGGACAGGCTCCAAAGCTACACACAGAGAAACCCTGTCTCGAAAAACAAAACAAACAAAAACATGCTCTAGGCTCTGCAGATAGTTCTAACGACATTGAGATTGTCTCTGAATGTCATGTGCAGTCTGAGTGTTCATTAGCCATGAACTCATGTGTCTCTCTGAGCGGCCCCATAAGGTAGTATGAAAACTGTGCTTACAAGACGAAGAAGCCAAAGACAGATTTTGGAACCTTCCAAGATGGCTAGTTTCGAGAAGACTCATTTGAACAATTGTGATATTATTGCAATAATTCTGCACACATTTTTCTTTGGTTATCTTAAAGAAAACTACATTCAGTAAAATTCAACTGTATATTGAATTCTGCTTTTGCCATGGTTTGGAAAGGGATTTTCAAGTTCAGTGTTACTTTATTCTTTAAGAACAAAGCATGGGGCTTGAGAGATGGCTTAGCAGTTAAGAGCACTGGCTGCTCTTCCAAAGGATCCGGTTTCAATTCCCAGTACCCATGTGGAGTTACTATCTGTAACTCCAGTTCTAGGGGACCCAACACCCTCACACAGACACATGCATGCAGGCCAAACACCAGTGCGCCCCCCCCCCCCACTCCTTAAAAAGAGACCCAAGCTGTCACCTTGTAAAGGAGGTGTTCATCTGCTCTGACTTTGCAAAGGGCAGATGGAAATGAAAGCGCATTGGCTGTCCCACAGTGTGCTGCTGTCCCACAGGTGTGTTGCACCAGAAATCTGTGTGCACCAGTCCTTCAGCCATGCATTAATTAATTTATGCATTAATAAGCAGCTCCTCATCCCACTAAGGCTGGACAATGGAATGCCAAATGAGATTTGCCCCTGACAGAGGCCTATGAGAGTCAGAATCCAAATCACCCTAGGGCTGAATTATGATCTTGAGATATGCCCTCCATCACAGTCCCAGGGCTCATCTAAAGAGACCTAGGAAGAACCCAGTGGCCAGGCCAGCTAAAATCCAGGCCTTCCTTCTGTTACATTGCAGCCATCTGCTAGTGACCCAAATGCTCAAGCCAAGTATTTAAACAGAAGAACTTCCAGAAGGCGCATGGAAATGAAAGCAGTAGCCTTAGGCACCATGGTAACTACTCCCACCTGTCTCCTCCTCTCAGGGCCTTTGGACACTTAACGTGTCCCAAATACGGCTCTGCCTTTTATGATTTCTAACACTGTAGCTAGGTGGAGGAGGTACATGAGGGCCAGCATGAGGGTATAGTGGGGTGAGTCATCATTGACTAAACAGAAGAGAATGAGATGAGGGTGAGTGTAGAAGTAGAGAGCAGTGACATCCCACTCTGCTCTGTCCTTGGCCTGGTCCCATTCCCTTTTGTTGACTCTCAAGTATTTATTGAACGGCAATGATTCATGAAGCTCTGTGTCAAATGCAGGAGACTTGGGGTGAAGAACAAAATGTGCCATGCACTCCCCTTAAGAAGGGTTGCTTACGCCAATTTTGAGGCAGTTAGTCTTCAACTGTGCATACCTCAACATTTGCCTCAGCTGCAGAGAGCTGAGTTGTTCAAGGTCATGTCTTACCATGGCTCTTAAGAGTATGGATGATATTGTAGTATAGCAGTTTCTCCTGAGCCAAACACATTACCTGGAAGCACCATCCAATCTCCAGAGTTTAGCACAGCTGTTGTTGGATGCACAAAATCATTTCTCTCTCTCTATCCACAGCATCTCACAAGTGTTGAACTCAAGGTCAGTTGGCAAAAGGAGGGACATTATATTTGCACAACCACAATCAAGGATAAAAATCAAAACACATGTTCAACAATGAAATATCCTGCTTGAAGAAGTAGTGAGTATTCCTTTGGCCAGGAGTAGTGGTGTACACGTTAATCCCAGCATTCAGGTCTTTGTGAGTTTGAGGCCAGCCTGGTCTACATAGTGATACACAAGTGAGACCTTATCTCAGATAAATGACCAAAAAGCAATGAAGACAGAGGATTCACTCCTATTGCTAAAAGGATGCATACTGACCACACAAGGTGCCTGAGCAGAATGTTGTTTCTATTCAACTTGACGGCAGCTAACATGCAGCATAGCATCACTGGTCTTTAAAAATGGATGACTAGACATTTTTGAAAGAGAACCTCCTACACCTTTCACATGGTTCCTAATGGACTCCCCCCAACTAATCTGGGACCATGTATGATGCAGTGGCAGAAGCTGCCAATGTCCTTCTGATTATCATTAGTTAATCTATCTTTTAGTAACAACCAGAATTTTACACTGCTACATGTCTTTCCAGAAGACTACATTTCCCAGACTTCCTTGCAGCCAATCTGTCCGAGGAAGCAAATTATTGTTAGGATCTCAGTGGTAGTGATGTGTACTTTCCATTTTCTTTCTCATCCTCCTCAAAGTCTAAATAGGGAAGTGCTTGATGATGCAAGGCAGCAACAGCCCAGGAAGGCAGAGCAAGATGCAGAAAGACTTTTGAGTGACACTCGGGAGTAAGACTCTCTAGCCTTCTGAACTGTCTAGCGGTTTTGATCTTAATGTGGGAGAGAGAAAAAGCCTTTCTATTGTTAAAGCCTTGTTACTTTATCTCTGGTGGAGCACCTCAACCCCAGTGCTCTACCATATACAGATACAAGATCCAAAACAAGCATGGGTGATTTTCATTGCCTGCCTGTTACTGTATTACCAGGAGACTACATCAGGAAAAGAACAGGAATGAATACCTCTCACCTAGGAGTCAATCCCTGTATCTTCCCTGCATCACATACTCTATTTTAATCAAGGGCTAAGATGTTTAACAATACCAATGGATTTTGCTACTCATTAAAACTCTAGTTTTCACCAGATTTCCAAGCAAGACTGCAGGTTAGAAGCTGCTCCTCCATAAACTACCTGAGAAGAGTTGGTGAAGGAGAGAACAGACCCTGTTCCAAACAGAAGAAGGGACTTGGAAATTCACAGAATAGGAGAAGCTTTCAGAGAAGCAGGTACACATGGAATAGGAGCTAAGCTGGGGGACAGCTTCAGTAGCTGTGCTGCCCAGTGGAGGAGAGGAAGCACACGGCTCATTTAAAAGGTGACCCTGGAGAAAAAGAGGCTGGCAGTCCTACCCCCTAGGACAAACCTCAAACCTACTTGCAGGTTTCAGTGAGGTAGTGATTCCAAAACAAAGGTCAGCAGTGGAGAGGGAGCGGAATATCAGGTTGGATGAAGATGCACCAAGTGACTTGGGCACACATCCATTTTGACCAGGTGGTTCCCATGTTGCCTAGATTCTGTGAGCTTTTAGCTAGGTTTCTGGGACCTACACAGAAAGCCCACTTTTCTACATAGTCATCCATTCAATCAGGTGGACTCTTCTCTTCCATTTCCCCATGCTATTTCCAAATAACCACTCAATTCATTATGCCCTACAGAGAAGGGGAGATCAACTTGTTCCTGACATTTAGATAGCTTTTCTTACAATTAAAAAAAAAACAAACAGTGACTCAGTGAGTGGAAGGTGATGAGCAAGAAGTCAGCTGAAGAGAGAGAATGAAGTGAAAGGGGGTGTTTTTACCTCAGGCTTCCATGACTACAAATTGTAGGCCAGTATGTGAGTTTAAAACCTGCATCTTCCATTGAAGGGGAGTCAGAAATGGTATTTCATGCTTTTGTTAAGGTAGCAGGTGAATACATGATGAAAAATTACTGAAAAGTCCATTTGCAATGTGTGGGTTACTATTAGCAATCATTTTAATTGTCACCAACATATGGGATAAATACCATTGTAGACACTACGATTTGCTTTTTTTTTTTTTTTTTTTAAAATTTATCCCAGAAAGGAAAAATTTTACTCTCAGAGGATAAACAATTAAAATTGTTTCAAAAAGTTCAGTTGAGATATTTCCAGAAGCCCCTAGAAAGTGGTTCAGCATTTACTAATGACCGCGTTGATGGGTACTGGTCCCTGGAGAAGCCAAGAGAATCTCATTATGGGGCTTGCATCTATGTTCACAGCTATTCTTAGAAGACAATGTTGGCATTTTTCAAACCCCAGGGAGAAAATACTTGAAATATTAGCACTCAGAGCTCAGCAACTGAAGAAATTCAGTAGCTAGGAATGGGGAACGGGAGCCTGGATCAGGGGAGAAGGCAGAACAGCACAACCAAGGCAAGAGCTGTATGTGAGGATTCTAAATTCCAAGAGTATTTCAAACAATTTGAGGATAGAATATAATGGAGAATCTGAGTTTTAGAAATCTAGTGAGATTTTATTTATTTACTATGACTTTGGAGCATCACAAGGGGAAGTATTTTTAAAAGCAATTTTCTTGGCTTTTGTGTATTTCCATGAAGACAGAAACTGAGATGTGTTTTTAAAACATCACTAGTCACCCTGTGAAATTCATATTCTTTTTAAATTAAGTCTCTTCTGGAAGTAAGGCTGAAAGACTTTTTACTTATTTTTTTCTTTGCTTGATGATTAGAGAATCAAAGAATGCACAATTTCATGCGCTTTTACTAGTTTGGAAGGCACAGGCACTGCAATAGGGAAGGGTAAAAGGGAGTTGTTACTCAGGGGATGCAGAGCTCACCAGATTGGACACATGCGGCTTCTAGCACATGTAGTAGAACATGGCTCTCTGCCCAGCCTCACCAAAGCTTAACATAAGGACTCCACTCACCACGGGCGATGGCGAAAGTGCAATGTTGCCTATTGAAGCCTTCAGCTCATCCACAGTTGCAGCGTTCTTAAGGACGTCCTTAGATTGCAATGGCTTAATCTTGATGTTGAATTTCTTGTGTGATTCTTCTTCCTCTTCGGATTCACTTGAAGAATAAAAGTGCTTTCCTTTGGTAGGTAGAACACAGTTAAAGACACTTTGCTCTTTCTTCTGCTGAGAGGTATTGGTGAGGACAAGACAAGAATGGCTACAGGTAGACACAGCAAAAGTAACTTCAGATGGCAGGACACCAAAGCCAAACAGAATCAAAGGAGGAAAAAGTTAGGGTTATTCACGAACCTGACCACCAACTCTGTGGAGCACTGGTCAAGATCCTACATTTTTTCCTTTCTTTTTCTTTCCTTTCTTTCTTTCTTTCTTTTTTTTGTGTCAGGTGAACTTTGTGTGTCACACCCAGGTCATAGACAGGAACTCATAAACTTGTCCCCAGATACTGGAGGCTACTTTAAGGGACACCTACAAAGAGTCTTAAGTGCTTCAGATTTGGCCAGAGTAAGGAAGGTTGCTTGAGTGTTTAGGGGGAGTTGGATGGTGAAGACAGTAAAGCTCTTTGTCATCCTCTGTAAATGACGCTGCCATGTCGGGGTTCAGCAGGCAAGCCACGGTCACAAGTGTGCAGGCTGTTTTACTGCACATTCCCCTCTACCCTGCTGCTTTCTCTCTTTCTCTTGTCTAGATCAAGGCACCTGCATACACATTAGCCATCAGGCTGTCCCTCTGGGCTAGTTCATCTCTGAGGCCAAGAATAGTAAGTAGCCTTGGTTATTTCACTACCTCTGGGAGACTTGAATTTAGCTTACTGGTTCCTGAGACAATATTTACTAAATTAAAAAAGAAAGGATATAGCCTGGTTCCTCAGGTCTGATGCTGTAGCCCTCTTCATCCAGCTCAGGTGAGTTCTGTAAGACACAAATGCACATACACATATACACATGCACACACACATATGGGTAACAGTAATAATTAAAGAGTAATTGAGAGGGGTTGGGGATTTAGCTCAGTGGTAGAGTGCTTGCCCAGCAAGCACAAGGCCCTGGGTTCAGTCCTCAGCTTCAGAAAATTTAAAAAAAAAATTAAAATAAGAGTAATTGAGAGGAAGTTGGGGGCACATGAGACACTGGAGACTGGAGAGGGAAAGGTAGGCATGATGTAAATACAATACTCCTGTTTCAAATTCTCAAAAAAAAAGATATAAATGCATGTCAAGTGGTTATTTTCCCAAAACCACAAAGACATTGTTTTGCTTGTAGAATCTTCTACTTCAAAATATAGACAAATATCTTGTTTTCAGGGGCTGAGGATTTAGCTTTTGGAAGTGAATGCTAAGCAGTCTTTGTTTAAATCTGTGTTCAAGGATATGGTCCTTTGTTCAAGGACTCCAATATGCTGTCCACAAGAGAGTATCAGGTCTTTCCTACTGCAGGCTGTGCCAAGTAACATGGGTGATTGAAATGCAAACTATTTGACCTCAGAGTCATGTTCTCAGAGGCAAAAATTATAAAGGAAAATAGCACAAGATAGCAATGTTGGGCATTAAAAGTGAGGGGACACCAGCTTAGTTTGTAAGGATAAGGGGGGCTGCTGAAGCCTTTCAGTGCAGATAGAGAGGGTAGGGTGGGGGTGGGATCTCTCCACAGTGGTTAGAAGAGCTTGGGGCGAGATACCATGACAGGAACAGACACTGTGTGACAGGTGGCCCAGGCTGAAGTCACAAGGAGACAGGACTGGGAAATAAGCTCTAAGGTGGGGCTGGTGTCTGGGTAACAGACCACTGGTGACTGTGTGCCAGGGTGGCAGTTTTATCGTGCTAGGGCTGCTGAAATTTCTTACAGTGGAGCATGTTGGGGACAGAAAGGTAAGGTGACTGGAGGAAGGAGAAAGACGGATTCATTGAAAATATGCCTATCAACTCAGGCATGCTTGCTAAGGCTGTGTGTGGCTCCAGTTTTGGTGATGGGCTGGGCTGTACCAAGGACATTTGGAGGTACTGATTGCCAATTCTCGGTGATAGGAGGAAAAAGAAGAGGGAAATTTCAAGAAGAGTCTAACGCTTCTACCCTCCAGTCTGGGGAGCGAGACCGCTGGATGAATCTAATAGCAAAAAGCTTACACTTTTAGGGAAACGTTAGGGAAGATTGAAAGAAAAAAAGACAGTGTGCGCATTGGGGTTCCTATTTTACATCTTAGTTCCCATTATAAAAGTGTGACACAGTCTCATTTAATGACATGAAAACCCCACTGGGCAATAGTGAGCTCAATAACTCAAAAGGAAACTGGGCACAATCAGATGGATGTCAGCATCAGTCTGACGTGGTCCTTGACTCCATGGGTTTTGAGACTGTATCCTCAGCCAAGATGAAGGAAGGACCGTGTGTATTGCCCTGCTAAAGTTGGGATTGGAGGGGCAGCATGAGAGATCTCTGATGCAAAAACAATTTACACATCCTGTATGATTAGAAATCTGAGGGTAGTCCAGGTTGGATGAACTGGCTGCTCTGTTGTGGTTAGTGAAGTGTATGGTAATGGTGCTAAGAATTATGGGGGGGAGTTTAGATCTCAGCTGGGATCTACCTTCCCTCGCTGAGAATCAACTGACTGTTCCGTGACCTGGGAAAAGCTCATACCATATAGCTGTTATCATGTAATCTAGGCTCAGCAGTTACCGTTTTTTGCCTCCACATTCAAAGCTGCTTACAAAGAGAACCACCCAGATTTATTATGAGAAAAAGTATTTTTTGATACAGCTGTGGGCTTGGAATGTACTGCACAGACTGACTATTATGGGTCACATACAGCTACTACTTGGAGGGGCCAGGTCTTGAAGTCAGGTTTGATCGACTCTGGTGCTGTGAACCTCACTACATCCTAAACACAGCAGACATTTCCAAATGAAAGGTAGTTTTACACTTATTTCTGTGTTCTCTTATGTATCTAAGTGCCTCAATTAATTTTAAAGTTGTCCACACAAAAAAGTTCTTATACTTACATATCTTTCCCAATCAATCTCTGCATAAAATCCATTTGGAGCTCCATTGCTTTTTTTCTGTAATAAATTTGAAAATAAATTTAGAAGGGGAACATTTGAATGGAAAAAACCCCAGCAGGATGGGACAAAAAACACTCAAGTCTTAGCTGTACTTAGCTATCAAATCCAGTAATGGAAAGACAGATCAGAGCATCCTACAGTAAAGAGTACATTGGTGTAACTGGGCAGGAAATATGGTTGCCATGGTACTGAATGAAAAGCCTACATCCATATTTCACAAGCCTGTATACCAAGCCTAGTGGAATTCACAGCTAGCTGTTCAAATTTTACTCAATTACTAATGAACTTGTTGGGTTTACATTATGATTTAATTCTCTATATCTTGAGGATTAAAATCATACATATGGATTTTAAATGGAAACCTTTGACCTCTGTGCTGCTGACATACAAATAATTCCAATATACCCAGAGTGTTCAGCTGAATCATTAATTGCTTAAATTATGTTTTACTACTGACTCAATTGATAAAATACAAACGGAATCAGCTTTCGATCAGTTCATTAATCTTCTAGTCATTAAAACTCATTTGCTATTCTTTCCAAGTGGCTCTTCTTATCAAATTATTAAAATAGAATTTGAAGATTAATGATGGCTTTCTCTTTTCATGTGTCCTGTGCCTCCACTAAGCACACACCATTGAAAGAAGATAGTAAACAAGCATGGCTCTGTGTCTTCCTTATCTAAGTTTTATTTGGGCTCACAGCAGAATTGTGACATATGAGCATAAGTACTTGACCAAGTATGTGGCACCCTCCAGGAGGAAAGTAATAAGCTTCTCTAATTATTTTTGGACAAAAACACTAATAAGGTTAGTGATGAAAGGTCCATTCAACAACATTCTTGCACTTAGCACACAGAGTGACACTAAGTCATTGAGCAACAGCAGACTTTGGAACAACACATATGGTGATACATGGGGTGTGAGGACAAGGGCCTTTCATTTTGGAATCTCAAGTAAGGCCTCTTGTACTATAGTGTAGCTGGCAACCATCCAAGTTGACAAATAGGAGGAAGCTTTTGGCATATGCACAGAGGATTTATAGAAAACCCCAAAGAGCCATCATTACCCACTACTGCTTACTGAATGTTGCCTGGGGTTCTAAGAGCAAGCTATGGCTCAGTAAGGGGTATACTTCACAGGGTATAGTGATATGCTACAGACTATCACTGCATGAGAGTTCACCAAGCCTCACACTCAGGAACATGGGGTCTATGATGAACACCCTCTTCCCTGTTCCTTACAAAGCTTACTTATATGCAGTCTTCCCATAGAACTGCCTTCGTGAGGTTTGAGCTCCAGGGGCAGTTTGCCCAATCTGTCAAATGTCTTTAAAACCTGTTGTGTTAGCTCTGCCTGTGTGCATTATAAGGCTACTGTTGAGAACATGGTCAACAATGTGTCAGTACTCTCTCCTGGAAACAGGTCTGCCTCCTATTTTATATATATAGTTTCTGCATTATCAGTCTGTCTGTATATGCTTTTACTGAAGATGCCTCAATTCCTTAGAAAGCATATGTAACAAGCAAGTTCAACAGGAACTATGACTTCTAATAAGAGGGAATTAAATGAACTAACTGACTCCAGAGACACAAACCCGTGGATACTTCCATTGGTGTAACACTGCCATCAATCTGTTTTCTAGTTTCTAAATGATTCCTTCATACAAAGGATTGCTACTATAAACTCAGTGAAATCAGGTAAATTAATGAATCCACAGTTTGTCTCATTCTACAGCTTTCCTTTCTGCTAATATTCTCTGTGATTAAAACTCCTCAAATTGAAGATATTCTACATGTTCAGATAAATTATACATATACATATGTATATCTGTGTATAGATGTATTTTTTTCCTTGACAACATATATCCAACACTTGCATAAAGAATTTACTAAATTTCTAGAATTGGGCCTGCTAAATGTTTCCTTGTTTCTGTGGAAACTAATGGAAGACTGAAACAAAGACAAAGAAAACCTTAAGGGATTTTGTTTGTTTGTTTGTCTTATGACAAGCATTTTAAAAACAAGCACTTAATTCAAACAACAGACTGTAACAATACATTCTTTTTGTCAGATATTCAGCACTACACACACATACATACATAGACTCTGACATACACAGACACACACACACACAGACTCTGACATACATAGACACAGACACACACACACAGACACACACACACAGACACACACACACACACACAGACACACACACACACACACACACACACACACACACACACACACACACACGCGCACGCATAGATGTGCGTGTGCCCACGTAGCTTTATTAGAGGAATTAGCAACTTGTTCTCACTTGTGGTCATTTACTCTAACGGATATTTTTGTTTGACAAGTGAACATTCCCAAGCTAAAGGTAAGGCAGGTTTTAACTGGGATTCTTCTGGCTAAGCACAAGGAAAAGTAGTTATTGTTTTTAAACATGGAACAAGGCACAGCTCATAGCTGGTGGCTGTATCAGTTTTCAACTGGAGACTTCAGAGCAGGGAGTGATGTGGTGTAGAAACATCACCCGATAGCTGGACCTAAGGCTTAAGGGAGCACCAGCTTTTGCCAACACCTAAACAGTGACTTTTTTTCCTTTTGGAATCTGAGCAATATCCCCCCCTCTTTTTTTTTTTTTTTTAGACAGGGTTTCTCTATGTAGTTTTGGTGCCTGTCCTGGATCTTGCTTTGTAGCCCAGGCTGGCCTGGAACTCACAGAGATCTGCCTGCCTCTACCTCCCAAGTGCTGGGATTAAAGGCATGCTCCACCACTGCCTGGCCTGAGTAAAATACTTTTTTTTTCCTGTTGTTTCTCTTTTCTAAAATTTGACACCTATACAGTATATATATATATATATATTTGTTTTGTTTTTCTGTGTAGCCTTGAACCTTTCCTGGGACTGACTCACTTGGTAGCACAGGCTGGCCTTGAACTCACAGAGATCCACCTGGCTCTGCCTCCCGAGTGCTGGGTTTAAAAGCGCGTGCCTCCACTGCCTGGCTAATTTTTGTAACCCGAGTTTCTGTTTTTGAAGATGACTGACACTCATGGAGATACTCATCTTGTTTTAATAGGCATTTTACTTTGGTTTTCTTATCACCTATTTACAGATGCTGTGGCTAGATCAGTGGTTCTAAACCTGTGGGTCACAACCCATTTGGAGGGAGTTGGAAGATACTTTCACATTTCACAGGGGCCACATATCAGATATCCTGCATATCAGAGATTTACATTACGCTTCATAATAGTAGCAAAATTACAGTTATGAAGTAACAACAGTGATTTTTTGGTTTGGGGGCTTCACCACAACACGAGGAACCGTATTAAAGCGTTGCAGTGCTAGGAAGGCTGAGAAGCCCAAAGCTAGATCAGTAACTATAGTGATGCTTTTTTCTCAATTGCACATTCAACAAGGTTTCCCCTGTGAATGCTCCCGTTTTTGGTGAGGTCAGCTTACAACTACACAACAATCTTAAAAGTATGTGATGTACTGTCAAAATATTATCTTCTCCTAAGTAGATTTAAATTACTCTGTCAACAATCTTATAAGATGACACTGGCCACTAGAACACCCTGTAAAGATGAAAATACTCTTTGTGTTGTTCTGGATGAAGACACTGAATAGGAGTAGCTATACGGTATTTGAAACCAAGTGTGACCAAGGGGCTGAATTTTAATTAAATAGTTTTCTAGAGCTACATAGCTGTAATTAATACACAGTCTGGCCCAGAATTAACATCCTTGACTCTAGATTTCTTGGTCAAGATCACTGGTTTCCACAAAGCAGGGTCCTGCCAAACTCCTGGTATTATTGCTATAGATGGAGTTTATTTTACCAAGAGCAATCCAACTCAAATTGCATGTTGATATTTTTATTATAGTCAAAGTTACCTTTACAGACAGCAGATTCTTTTTAAAAACCTGAAAAATGGAAATTTATGTTCTTTGTCTAAGACAAAAGATAATGCAAGTCTTTAGGCTTGATCATTCTTTAAAAGAATAGCTAGATATCAGCACATGAGGTCTGTATGGTTGATTTAAAACCTGAATCCGGGCAGTGAGGAAGTAATTTGGAGTTACCTTGTTGAATAAATAGTGCTGTCATGCTTTCCAGATTTGAGGTGGGGATTTTACTCACTGTTTCTACAACCCCTCGGAAATTTTAAACTAAAATCTGTTTCCTTACCGAAACTTTCTTTCCTCCTTCACGCGCACACTCTGCTTTGCTATGGTAGGGTGGCTCGTGTGGGCTGGGCTGCTGGAATTGATTGTGTTCATGTAGAAAAAAGTTGTTAAAGGATCTGTTTGTTCTTCAAGACACATATAAAGAATCACATGGAGTCAGCAAACATATCACAATAGAGACAACCTCTAGACCAAATTGTGCAGCCTACCAATCGTGGCAGGGATCGTAAGCAAAGAGCGGACTTTGGGGCCCATAATGAGGCTCTATTCAGCAGGCCAGTTTGACTAAGCCAAGAGAGAAAGGGAGAAGGTGGAAGATGAGCTGGGGCACCAGGGGCCATTTGGATCCTTATTCAGATGGCACTTAGCCTATAAATAGAGAACAGACACCAAGACAATACAGAAAAGAACTGGGAAACTTCTGATTGCATTTCTAATCTACAAATCAAAAGCATAGCTCTTTTCCTCTTATTGGAGCCTTCCAAAAGGCCAACAGGGCACAGAGGACAGCTCCAGACCTGCGCCCTTTCCTGTCTGCATGTTTAGAGACAAGCAGAACAGTTCTCATAGCCAGGGACTCTGACCCTGGTACCCCAGTGTATTTGTGGAGAATTGGAACTGCTTAGGGAAAGTTCAAGTCTACTGTGCACCAATTAGAGTTTGTCTCTGGGTTAGAATGTGTTGTCACCACACACAGCTACCTGAGGTCTAGACATTGTGACAAACAGCTCTGCCAGTGATGGATGGGTACACACTCAGCCGGTGAGCAGCAGGACCCAGCCACCTTCACACCATGCAGCCTCATCAGTGATGGGCTCCATCAGGCGCTGAGAAACTGAAATGAAGTCTGGTTCCATTGAAGCTCAGGCATGGGCTTTTTGGGTACTGACTCCTTTATAAACACTAGCTGAGAACACCTGTGGCTGGTAGAACCGTATTAGTGGAAGTGCAAACACCAACCCCACGCCTTAAGACACCAGCCAACGCTCTAGAAGCTGGCTCAACCATATCAAAATGGTTTCAGTCCATGATGCAAGATCTTAAAAACTCATTTTGAGTTTAGAAAAAATTCAGGCTGAGATTTCTACATACCAATAACAGAGATAGTCCCTCTAGCCCACAGCATTGTGTCTCAGAATTTGGTGGCCAAGCGTTTGGGAGAAATTTGAATGTTTTCCAATAGAATTTGTAGCTAACTTATTATAATTTCCAATTATCCATGACTGTATGTCCACCCCCCCCCCTTTTTTTTTAGAGAAAATGCATTTGTTTTTGAATGTGGTCTTTTCCAGAATAGGTCTTGTGTTTTTTTCTGGAAGAAATGAAAAGAAATAATTCCTCTTTCTTATGAACATGTTGAGAGCACACACTGCTAAAAATTGACTGTACAGGACTTGGGATGGTGCGAGGAAGGCTCAGGGAGACCCGCATGGCAGTGGCCCATGCCCGCAGCACACATTTGTGGTCATTTTCAACATTAGGTACCATGGTACATAGTCCAGCAGATGTTTAAACTGGGGCTCCTCAGAAGAGCAGAGACCAGAGAGGAAGCAATGGGGCCTCAGAGACAATGAGCAGGGTGTTGGAAAAAGAAAAAAAACAAAACAAAACAAAACAACAAGACTGAGAGAATGAGAAAAGCTAGGAGTAGCAATCCAGTGAGGGCAGAGGAGACGACAGAGCCTGGCCAAGGTGTGGACAGAAAGACAGAAGGACCCAGCGAGAGGACCAAGCCAGAAGCAAAGAGAGGACACAGAAGCAGGAAGTACCTGAGACAGAGTTAAGGAGAGGGCTCTGAGCCAGAAGCAAGAGGTGAGGAGAAGCTGAGTCTTCTGGGCCTTTTTTTTCCCCTGCTGAATAGAGCCTTGATTATAGAGGTCCCCAAAGTCTGATCAATTTCATTCTATTTTTTAAAAACATTTCATAGCAAGAATCACATGAATGCAAAAGGCACCCCAAAGCTGAAAACTCTTAAGTCAAATGCAGGAGAAAAACTCCTGCTATGGCTGCAATTAGCACCCCATTAGATAGAATATTATAAGTAGTTTTTCGAAAAATATATTTTTAACCGCTGGATTTATTTTAGTTCTCGCTTTGGCCCAGGGAGCTTAATGTGTGTCCATTTCCCCCTCAATAACAGCTGTTCTTTGGAACCTTCTGAATAGGCAGCTGATTAGATGGGAAGGAAGTCATTTTAGAAGCCAGGGCAGACTCCAATGGGGATCGTTCTAAGCTGGCATAGCCCAGACCTCTTTAAAAACCAAGAAATCTGGTGGCCAGCTTGGAGTCACTTCCTGCTAAATTGAAACCTGGTGGATGCATTTTTCTCTTTCAGGCTGTAAATTCAGGCACAAGTAGTTTCAAGACCACTCCCTATTTCTGAATTTAATATAGAAAATGTATTTGCAGCCCAGTTACTCAAGGGGAAAGTTTCCTTCAGTTTTATTGGGAAGCAGCTCCTTTATGACTGTGGCGCTGCTCGAGGAGAACATTTGCCCATACCGAGTTTTACGTCACTGAACTGGAGATGAAAAAGCAGTTGACGGGAGCACCCCTTGTACAAGCTGTCTGGCTTTTGATCTGCCATCTCTGCGGCTAGTCTGCTTGTGTGCTCTGGGACTGGGTTTTATGTGAGCGCAATATATAAAGTCTAACTTGTCGAAGACCATATTTATATCTCATGTACATTTACTGGAGAGAATTAAAATAGTTGGGCTTTTGAAAAGTCTTGCAAGGGAGAGGAAAGGAGGGAGGGAAGAGGAAGAGGAGGCTGAGGAGGAGGAGGAGGAGGGAGAAACTATCCTTTAGGAAATTTAAATAGCATATATTGAGATGCAAACCCAACTAAAAATGGGTCATTTAAATACTTACCATCCCATCTCGATCAGGTGAGCCTCTGTAACAGAAAAGAAATGATAGCTGTTATGAAAACAAATCACTCCTGCTGCAGTGACTGAAGAACCACAGAAAGAACTGCTAGCCATTATCTTCAGCTGCCCTGTGTTCTCTTGGCAGTAAACCCGGCAAAGGACACGAAAGCTACCAGCTGAGCAGCATCTGAGTGTGGGGTAGATGCATGTGTGTCAGGCAGGGAAATTCTCATCAAGAACTGAAGTCCAAAGGCACAAACTGGCAGTGCTAGACCATGATCCACATAGTTCATAAGAGTCTGGTCCATTCTTTTTAAAAGATTTATTCTTATTTTAAATTATGTGTGTATGTGCATGTCTGTGTATGGGCATGTGCCAGTGTGAATGTAGGTGCCCCTAGAGGCCAGAGAGTATGTCAGATCCCCTGGAGTTGGAGTTACAGACAGTTGTGAGCCAGCTGACATTAGTGCTGGGAACTGAATTTGAGTCCTCTTCGAGGGCAAACTCAACTCTGAACTGCTGAGCCATCTTTCTAGTCCCCTGCGCCCATTCTTCTGGCTCCACTTAAAGGATCAGTCGTAAAGCATGCATACAGACAATGTATACTCCTTTAGCTATCCCCTGTGAGTGATCCTGAATTGTCTTTTATGAGGTAAAGGGTTTTTGGATTTTTGGGTTTTTTTGTTGTTGTTGTTTTTTGTTTTTGTTTTTTTTTCCTGGTAGTTTTCAACCAGTTTGAGAATCTGTACCTGCTTCCGTATTTCTGTATTTACATCTTTCAATGATAGGACAGGAGATGGAGGTTGGAATTGTGTTAAGTGGCGCCCCCTGCTGAATCCCAGGGTAGCAGTTCTGTGGTGGTGCCAGGCTGTGATGCTCAGCAAACCAGGGCTTCTGAGTAAGATGCATCTGGAAGTTCAGACCTCACAATTACTAAGTTCTATCACTTTGAACTCACGATCTAACTTGATAGCACAAAGAATGAACAGATACTAGTCCCTAACAGCTGCTAAGAATTCGAAACTGTTGATTTTAATTTCGTTTCTCGTCCACTGACGTTTCTTCACTGGGAACACAAACGGCCTACTTGCAGCTACACTGTGCGGTCGAACAGTGTAAGCAAATTACTTTTGTTGCAGCAGAAAACTGGACTGGCTAAGTGAGGGAAGGGCTGGTGGTTTGGATGAGACGTTTCCACATAGTCTAGAGTGTTTGAATACTTTGTGGAGCTGTTGGGGTAGGTTTAGGAGGCGTGGTCTTGCTGAAGGAAGTACGTCACCGTGGGCAAGGTTTTGAAGTTTACACCATCCCCAGTGCTCTCTCATTTCGTGCTTTTGGTTCAAGATGTAAACCCAGCTTCCTGACCCTGCCACCTTTGCTCTGCCATCACGGACACTAGCTCTTTGAAACCATAAGCTCTTTTGTACGTTGCCTTGGTCACGGCAATTTTGGGACGTCACTAATACAGAGGGGATAGCCAGAGGGTAGCCACTGTTATGTGGGAAAAAAGTTTTAATTCACAGTCAGGAACTTAAAAGTTACACAGTTAGCAAAGACTGGAATATTGGCTCTTGTTCTGTTTGAAATATTTATTTTTATTTTTGTGTATGGGCATTCGGTTCCATGTACATCTGTGCACCCTGTGTACGCCTGGTGCCTGTGGAAGCCAGATGAGGTTTTTGAATCCCTTGGAGCCCGACTTACAGATGGTTGTGAATCTCCATGTGGGTGCTGGGAGTTGAACCCAGGTCCTCTGAAAAAACAGCCAGTGCTCTTATCCATTGAGCCATCCCTCCTTTTCTGGCCAGCCAAGTTGATGTCATTTATATTGAAGTCATTACTGAGCGATGTGAAGAAATTCCTGTAAGGCTGTTGGTTATTTTTCTGTTTTTTTTTTTTTTTTTTTTTTTTTTTTGTATTAGTAAGTGTTCTTTTCTTTCTTCCCATTGTGGTTAGGGGCTTGTTGGTTTACTGTGTGATCCTGATGGATTCTCTCCTCTCTCTCTTTCTATCATAAACTTTACTCTTTCCTGTGCCCCTGCCGGGACTACTTTTTCTCACCCTTCGTATCACAGTCTTTTGAGCATCTTCTTTGGTGCTGGTGTGGATGTCATGAATTGCCTTAGTGGTGCTTGTCTTCAAATGCCTTTACTTCCCTACCACTTTCAAAATAATGCTTTGCTAGATATAGCAGTCTCATTGGCAGTTATTTACTTTTAGGGTTTGAAACTATCATTCCATGCTTTTCTGGTTTTTAAAGGGTCACCAATGAGAGACCTGGTGTTAATTTGTTGTGTTTGCCTTGTGAGGGTTAGTGGGGGTCTTTTTTGGTGTTTTTTTTTTTCTCTCACAACATTTAGTGTGTGTGTGTGTGTGTGTGTGTGTGTGTGTGTGTGTGTGTGCAGGCATTTTTGTATTTTGGACATCTTGACAAGATCCATTCTGCAAAGTTTCTTTTCTAGTCATGTCCTCATATTCTACATTCCTCATGTTCAGATGTTCATTTCTCTAGACTTGTGACTTTTCTGCTATAACCCCATTGACTAGATACTTGAAGTTTTGGTCGTATTTACTTTTCTTCCTGTATGCCTGACCTCATCCTCCAGGCTTGGTAACCTTTGTTCGTTAGTCCTTGTTCGTGGCTGACTCTTATTTCCAACATTTCTTTGGTTGGTTTGGTTTTTCCTGTGTTTCTGAACTTTCCTCCACTGCACTATCATGAACTTGTATAACCTTCTTGTGTAGGTCCTAAACTGATTTTCCTTCTTCAATCATCTGCTGTTTGAGGCTCCCTACGGCAACTGCAGGAGCCTGAGGTCTGGCGTTCCAGCCACCCAGACCTTGTTTTCTGTCTCTGAGGAGCTGGGTTAGAATGGCTTGATTTCTCGCGTGCTTTCTGTTTCTTTGGTCTGTTTTGTATGTTGTTTGCTGGAATCTTTGTGCACTCCTGTTTTATTTTGTCCTTTGTCACTTTTTTTTTTATCTGTTGTACTTTATGGGATTCTTCTGAGCTAACTGTTTCTGCTTGGATTCTCTCTTATTACTATTTTGGGGTGGGGGAAGCAAACCACATATACAGAAATAAGATTTACAGCAATTTTGGCATTCATACAGAGTAAACAACAACAAAAAACAAAACAAAATAAAAAAACCAGAACACTTGTGTCCCCCCAGTAAAGTTCTGAGACAGGGACATGAGGATACTTTCAGAAAAATTGTATAGTATTTTAGGGCTACAAGAATGAGTGGTTCAGAAGTAAAAGGGAAGATGAGGAGAGAGTGATGTATGAAAGAGAAACAGTGTGTGGGCTAATTGTGAGGAGTAACAGAGAAAATATTACAGAAGAGCCTCAGAAAAAGAGAATAGACATTAAAGTCTGCCCAGGCACAATTTATACTAAAGGGAACTAAAGAAAGGAGATAAATGTGAATTAAAATACAATAACAAAGAAAAAATGGAGACAGGAAATCTATCACCAGCTCATATTTCTTCCTGGGTGGGATGATGTGGCTGCCTCCACCCCTTTGATGGTTCTTCCCCATAGCTGGCTCTGCAGTGGGGAGATTCTCAGGGATTCAAACAAGTTAGATGCTCTCCCTTGCTGAGGTGGCTTCTATGCTGTACACAGTTTCCTGTTGGAATTTCCTAATGGGAGATGACAGCCATCCAATTATACCTCTTCCTGGTGTGCCAGGGGAGCCTACTTTCCATTCAGGGCATTCAGTGTTTAGGAGGGGGCATGGAGGGCATGGCTGGGCTTGTATTTACCTCTGCCGCTGGGCATTCTCTTCCCTGGAGGATCCCAGCTTTTTCCCTGACCAATGACCCGTATGCATCAGCTGGACAAGACTGCCCTGTTCAGCACAGTTCTTGTGTTCCCATGCTGCTGCTCATTGTGGCAGAGGTGGGGGTGCTGCTTTCCACACATTCTTCCTGCCAGTCAGCTGTGGGGCTTGTGGAAGAGTTCAGCTTTAGGCTCCCATTTCACACTTCTGATGGAGTTCCCCATAGTCAGCACTGGTCTGGACTCTCTTTAGCCATAGTGGATTTAGTTTGGGGCCATGACTTTGCTTCCCATCTATTCTCTCTTCAACCTGCTGTTCCTAGGTGGCTGTGCCAAGCAGGGACCAGCACCTTTTGGTGTCTGTTACTGACCCCAGGTGAGCAGCAGTGGTTCCGTTTGTCTGGGTGCTGGTTGGTGGCTGCTCCAGGTCACTTCCCTATTGGAGGATTCTGTGGATCTCATTATGTCTTGCCTCGTCCTATGCACTGTTTTGCTTTTCTTCAGTTCACACTCTCCAGCTGCTCTACCAGGGTGTGTTTCTGATGTGCCTCTGTTCTTTCTCTCTCAGGAATAGACAGGCTCTTCTCCTTCACTGGGTCACACAGAAGCAGCTTTTAATTTGCCCTTTTTGCATAAGGCCAAATTTATATAGCAGTCTGTAAGAGAACCAATGCCTTTGACCTGTATTTCATTTTAATAAGTTTTTTTCCTTTTTTTCAAGTGACAGATCTATGATATTGGATGAGTTCTATTTTAAACCTTATCATTCAAAATGGTTGCATGACCTCTAGTTTTAAAGGTTTGTTTCTTGTAACTACTGCTATCTTTCTTTGACTCATTGTCTGGGTAACAGTCTTTCCTATCTCTGCCTTTTCCAGAGCAGGGCTCTGTTCTCAGCCTTGTTTCTTCATGGCCTTCAGCAAGTTTCTAGCCCCACCTGGCACTGATTCTCATCTCTAGAAGTGAGATATTGTTACTAACCTTATTGAATTATGTAAAATGAAGGATATCAGTGCAGCCAAATATTCTGCCACTTAGCACAGACTCTCTCCCTTCCTCTATCAGCCAACTGTAATGATGATCAAATCAGGAAGCTCTGGTTCTTAAACCCACACTCTCTGAGGAGGTTCAATCAGCTTAAGCTGATGCTGGCTGCTACTCTAGCAGGTTGCTTAGCAACCCTGCGCCAGTTGCAACAATCCTGGAAAAGGTTTGCATCAACAAGGTCTTGATGATTGCAGGCTGTCATAGGTATTAGCTAAAGCAAACTGCCACAGCACTCTGCTAACCCCTTTGTGTTTATGATTCCTTTTCCAAGAATGATACTTGATCCAATTAGAGAGCAGGGGTTCATAAGAAACAAAAGCTTTCCCAAGACAATGTGTCCTTTAACTATCACTGTTGGGGGAACCAGTTTATACTCAATTTGCTCTCCTGTAAGTAACTTGGCAATCAGATGAGAAGTTAAGGCAAGGCACTTGGGATTCTGTAAAGTAATGCCTCATTAGAAGACCATAGAGAGACACTGGGCATCCGAGGCAAAGCCATGAGGAATAACTTACTTTCATAGACTTGGCAATGGAAAAGAAGTGCTTTGGCTACAAGCAAATTAGCCTAGCCCAAGGCTCATTTAGCCTCTCTCCCCTTTCTCTTCTCTCTCTCTCTCCCCTCTCCCTTTTCTCTCTTCTCTCCCTCTCTCTCTCCCCCTCTCCCATCTCCATCTCTCTCTCTCTCTCTCTCTCTCTCTCTCCCCCCCCCCCCTTTCTCTTTTCAGACATCCAAATCGCTGGAGCAGCTATGAAGAGGCTTGGCTTCTGCTGTGATGGTCCTCTGAGATGCTTCTGACAGTGTCTCACATAACATATGGCACAGTGTAGGTGTTGACAGATGTGGCTGATGCCCTCAGCAGTTTAGTGTCTGGCCGTCTAGGGCGTGTGGATTTCACCTAGTGGAAAGCTCATTGTCACAGGCGAGGAAACTGAGGCCAAGTAAAGGACTGCATGATTTCCAAGGTCTTAAGACTCTTGGCTGAACCAGAGCAAGAACACAGGTATTCAAAAGAGAGTAAGGCATTTATTTTGGTGGTTAATATTTAGAAAATGGTAAATTTATCATGAAAGCAATGTAAATTATTTGATCAGAAAAATATTCCTAACTTAATCATTTAGAAACCACTCAAGGACTGCCAGTAAATATAATTTCCAGGAATATTTACCAAAAGAAGAAACACAAAATGTGAAGAGACTTACTATCTAGCATCTAGACAAAAAGGTAATTTTTCTCAATTCATTACATCTTTGGCTTACAATATTTCAAGGGTTCCAGGTGACTCACTGGCAAGGATAGAAAGCCCTCAGCTTACAATCTAAGGCCTTTCCCATCTCACCTCATCTACTTACCATCCTTGCCTCTCATCACCGCTTTTACCACTAGCTCTGGACAGGTATGCTCTCTGTCTACTTGCTCTGTCCCCAGCGCCTGCCAGATTTCCCACCTCTCTGCTTTTATTATTATTATTATTTCATCTGTGTGAAAGACATTCTCTCATCTTTTAGAAGGCTGAACTCCAGGCCCTCCTGCCATGAAGCATCAGGCCACATGTGCACTTTCTTACCTTCAACTTTCATTTTTTTTCCCCCTCGAGACAGGGTTTCTCTGTGTAGCTTTGGAGCCTGTCCTGGAATTCACTTTGTAGACCAGGCTAGCCTCGAACTCACAAAGATCCTCCTGTCTCTGTCTCCCAAGTGCTGGAATTAAAGGCATCCACCACCCCTGCCTGGCACCTTCAACTTTCTATGAAATTCCATTTTAGTTGTTCATGAGGGACTCATCACTATCAGTCTGTACCAGTCAGAATAGAAACAGCCGACACCCACTTAATGTGAAGGAGCCTGGTAGGTGCTTTACATGTTGCCTCATTTAGTTGTAGGAAAGACTTTAATTTCTATAATTCTTTATTGATTGAATTATATATTCTTGGATGCTAAGTGTCCTATGATAAGATTTAATATTTAGTTAAAATGAAAATAACAAAGCTGAAGATGAAAAATAACTCATTATTTTCAACTCTGCACACGCAATTATAACTTTCCTGATTGTTCTGTTTCAGGCATGCTGGGTGAAGATCCTACTGGATTCCATTCTGACACAGGACAGGCCATTGCAGACCTGCACTTGCATCCCTTCATAGCCAGCTGTAGCTACTGGCGGCTGCTCTCCTTACACTGAGCTAGGACTGAGATCATATGTTCTTGGCCAGCAAACTTCATGTATGATCTCACTTGTTTAACTTGAAGATTTTTTTTGGGGGGGGTCAGGGTCAGCTTATAAATGAGCGTTCAGTATGGTTAAATAAGAACACAGTGGCATGAACATGTTACAGTACTAACACTCTCCAGAGTCTACTGAGGCACTCAGGGAATTCATTTTCTTCGGTATGATCGCTCAACTACACCAAAGCATCCCCATGATTGTTTTTGGCATTGGTTTCTTACTGAGGTTCCTGTCTACTCTTTACAGTTCTACCTGCCCAATGTTGGGATCGCAAGTAAGAGCTTTGGGTGGCATCTAGGGCATGTTTGTGGGTTAGGCTAGGGTGAATCTGCCTGCACATGTATTACGTTATCCTCTTGGGTCAAGTAACTGAGTGTTTTTAACCTCTACAAATGTAATAACCACATTTTCTGCCCCTCTGTGTGGAAGTAACAGATTAGATATAAGGTAGTAAAAAAAGTACATGATTAAAAAAACTGAACATGTGATGAAAATGTGTCCTTTAAAAAGACAAATTCAAGAAGTATTTATGCTGAACAATGACAGTTGACATGGAAATGGGGGAAGCATAGACAGACAGACACATGCTATCAAAAGAGACTTTGTGGCATGTGTCTGTCTGTCTTAGAGCGAAGCTCGCCCACAGAGGCAAATTCTAGAGTACATACGTAGAGTCAGTGTCCTTTTCTTTCTTCCGTATTCCAAAGGCCTTCCGTGTGCGTTTTTTCAGTCCTGTGGGAAGACAGCAAAGGGTCAGGTGAATGTATCCTGGAAGGTGCAGCCAGGCCTGGTGAACTTTACCATGCACATTGCTCCAGAGACAGAGTCTGGGGGACTTCAAATCAGTACCCCTTCTTTGCTACAGAGTAAATTCAGGATCAGTTTGGGCAACTCCATGAGACTCTGTCTCAAAGTATTTTTAGATTTAAAAAAAAAAGGAAAGAAAAAATGGACTAGGGATAATGGGGATGTGGCTCAGTGGTCAAGCAGCTGCGTAGCACAGACCGTGCCCTAGAGCAGTGGTTCTCAACCTTCCTAATGTTGCAACCCTTCAATACAGTCCCTCATGTTGTAGTGGTCCCCAACCATAACACTGCTTTCATTGTTACTTCATGACTGTCACTTTGCTACTGCTATGAATTGTAATGTAAATATTCATGTTTTCTGATGGTCTTAGGTGTCCCCTATGAAAGGGTCATTTGACCCCCAAGGAGTCTTGACCTACAGGGGTTCAATCACCAGTTCTGAAAAGAAAAGGGAAAGTTGCTACATAGCTGTTCAGTTTGCATACTCAGAAAACAGTGTCAGCATATGTGTATGCATGTGAATATGTAAAGATGATTCATGACTGGAGTTTCAACAGGTGTTTATGAGGGCCTCGGCAGGGGAAGTTCTTAGACTCATAAGCAACATAAGGATGCCGTAACTGGGAAGGATCACAGGCTTTTCTTAGATTACTGTTATTCATCAGGAAGATCAAGACTTTGCCAAGAAACTTAATCACAGATTTAGAATAGCCATTTCCAGGGTGGATCTGTACTTGAGACTGGATAATCCTAAAACACAGAGAAAATGAGCCGTACTAGTAGAGCTATGCACACCCCTTGCCCCATTTCTCACCCTGCATTCCCATCTCATCTTTAGCATAATGGCTAGGTTAGAATGTTAACTCTTCTCTGAGCATACCATAACACTGGTAAACTAGCATCTCTTCCTCAGGATCTTCATCTCTGGGTGAAATTCACTGCTTATTTTGCCAACACTCAAAATTTTAATTCATCCTTGAATGCCATATGCTGATAGGACCTATCCATCTTACTGATGCTCTTATATATATTAATATGTCAGTGGTGCCACTCATCAGTGATTTCAGATTCTCCGATGATTGTGAGCCTTCCTAGCCTAGAGGCCAGGGCTGCCCAGCCCTGCCTGCCCATTTTGCAGAGGTATCAGACAACATTTGCTGATTATAGTTAGGTTCCAAGAGAGTACCATTCGGGCAGAACTGGGGCAAGAAGGCCCCTTCCATGCTTATGAGCCAAGCCAAGTTTGGGTCTTCCATTCTTACTCCATCAAGGACCTGTTGAGACCTCCCATCTCCTACATGTTCCACAGGTGTGCACATGGCTGGGCTTTCCGATGTTAGCAAGTGCTTCTTTACCATAGAAGAGGCCTGTGTAATCAGAACTGTGAGGAAAGCTGTACTGGGATATAGGAACTAAAAACCAACCTGATATCGCTGGGCAGGTGGCTTATCCCTATTATCTTAGCAGTTGGGAGGCTGAGACAGGGGGATTGGTGAAAGTTTGAAGCCAGCCTGGATTGCAGAGTGAGGCCCTCTCTCAAAAACAAGCAAACAAAAAACCCCATCCAACCAACCAAACAAAAATATGGTCACCGATACTGCAGTGTTTGTTTGGCAGGAAGTGCAACCAGAAAAATAGATGGAATCAGGCATTTGCTATCGTCTTTCTCAAGGCCTGTGAGTCAGCTGAGACTCTGAGTCACTCATTAGCTGTCTCTAAGGATACTACTCAAATATAGTTTCCAAAATGTCTCTGTGCAGCTCAATTTTGCATTTAATATTCATTCTATTTAAGATGTTTAGATCTTTAAAATGTCAATGCTCTTTTTAAAAACCATTTCCCACACAAAACTATTCTCCATTACTTTTCACATAATACGTTTATAGGGGAACTGGCTGACATTTCAAACTATTCATAATATTTAGGAATGCTTGCCCCCACCCCATTCCATTTTCAATTCTCTTTGTTACAATCTCTCTCTCTCATCTCTGTTCTGTCTTATTCCCCGCTAGGGACAAATGCCATAGTTATATAATCATCATTTTCTTCTTACCATTTACCCCAGGTTTCAGCTTCTTGCTGCTTCCAATTTAGCTGTAGGTTCATGATGATCGCTGTACTCATGAATCACTCCTGATGACTTTAGGAGCACATCACAAAACCATTACTAACCTGTATTTTAAAGTTACTGTATTCTGCTAACTCTACCTATAAGAGACAGCCTGTCCTCCCAAACAGACCAGGAAGTACCCACAACTTTCAGATTTCAGGTAATCCTGTATTAGCAACAGAACCATCATGCCCTAGACTAATGTATTTGGGCAACAGCCAAGGTGAAGTAAATCATGAATGTCCCGAGTTATCTATTTTCCAGGAAAAAGTACACCGACCCATAGTCAGGGGACACAGAATCCATCCCAGTGTTGTTTCTGGCTGAAAACCTTGCAGTTGCTTCTGCCCTTTGGGTTTTCAGACAGTTTATAACAAGCAACAATAAGAGAAGGAATCACACAATCATAAAATCCTATGCCAACCTAGAGCTTTAGTGTCACTGAAAGTCATGTTTCTAACACACAGAATACCTGTATGTGTGGAATATAAAAAGGAACACACAAATATCTGACATTTCAGAAAAAGTCACATTGTTAGATAAGCATTAAAAAGAGGGCCCCTGTATGACAAGTGGAGAGACTTGCAAAGAAAACTTTGATTAAAGCAACAAAAATATAAATTGTAAGTTATTTATATTTTAATGGATAATTTTTTAAAGATCCAAGCAGAAATAATCATATTACCCCTGCTAAACATGAGGTACAGTCAGTCATGCCTTTTGAGAACTTACCAAAGAATATTTTGGAAAAGTCTCCTAGCAGAAAGAAATCAGTGAGATAGCTTGGTGGACAGAGACATTTATCTGGCATCCTGAATCCCATGCCCAGAGTCCATGTTAAGGCTGAAGAAGAGAGCCGACTATGCACCCACCCCTCCACCCCCATCTCAGCCCCCCCCCATGACAACAGAAGGGAGAAATGATTTTCAAGGATATCATCAGAATATCAAGGAAGACATTTTATGTCAGCTCAAGAAACACTGGGCCCAGCAAGATGGCTCAGAGGGCAAAGAAGCTTGCCGCCAATCCTCACAACCTGAGTTTGATCCCTGGAACACACATGCTGTAAGGAAAGGACCAGCTCCCACAAGCTGTCCTCTGACTCCCACACATGACCTTTGGAATTCATGTACCCCAACCCATAATCATAAGAACGAATGAATAAATGTGAAAAATTTAAAAAGAAATTATAATTCTGACTTCATAATGATGTAACAGTTCTAAAGTCAATTTTTAACTAGGATTGTTTTGGGTGTACAGCATGGATTTGGGTTAACTATTCTTTATTAAGAAAAGGAAAGCAAAAAAGTTTGGTTTTATTTTAAAGAAATGCCCCTCTCCAAATGCTGAGGTCCACAGCAAGAGGATTTCCAGCTGTGAATATTCAGGGTGAGAAGAGTTCTTTTGTGAGCTGTGGAATCCAGGCCACCTTGAGGGCAGCCCCAGAACTGTTGTCTTGGCTGAGTTGTGGTGAGCCGGCCTGTGTCCCTCTATCTAACTTATGTCCCAATAGCTTCCTTTGGTGTCTTGAGACAAGCCAGTCAGTTTTGAAGGAACAACACTAAAAAAGACACCCCCACCCCTCAAGAAAGGATTTCTCTATGTAACAGCCCTGGTTATCTTGGAACTCAATTTGTAGACCAAGCTGGCCTTGAACTCAGAGATCTACCTGCCTCTGTCTCCTGAATGCTGGGATTAAAGGTGTGTGCCACCATGCCTGGCTAAAAATAAACCTTTAAAAAGAGGTTAGAAAGCTTATCTCAATTTAGACAATTCTGAGTATGATACTACTGAACAGTTAAACAGAGCAATGGGTATAGAATTTGATGGTGCTGGTCCAAAAGTCCAGGGCAAGAAGGAGTTCCATTATTGAAATACTAAGCAGACACTGTCACTGTGGGCCTTTCTGAAGGCCGGGTACCAGCTGCATAAGATGTCTCTTTAAAATGTCTTACATGGTGTATGTATGTGTGTGTGTGTGTGTGTGTGTGTGTATACATGCATGTGAGCTTGTGCATTATTATACACACAAGTGTATGTGCCATGAGTGTACATGCAGAGGTCAGAGGAGGCTATCAAGTGTCTCCTTCTATGGCCTTCTACTTCACTGTCTTCACTGAACTGGAAGCTTGCCATCTCAGCAAGGATGACTGGCCATTGAGCTCCCAGTTACCTGTTTGTCTTTACTTCCTCATGCTGGGCTTACAGGCATGCGTGCTTTTTACATGGGTGGTGGGGATTTGAACTTAGGTCCTCATGCTGGTATAGTAAACATTCTTAGCACTGAGCCATTTCACTAGCCCATCTTACAAACTTTGTGAAAATGTAGTTGGCTTTTCCTCTTCAGGTAATGAGTCTGAGGGTTGGCTTGAGTAAGGCTGCAGGAGATAAATCCCAAATCTACAGATGGAAGTGCAGCACTGACTCATGGGCTCTGAATGAACACCAGTTCTCTTACTGAGGCGTGCCTAGAGACACTGCATTTCTATAAAATCCTTTAATCCATAAAGATATGTCTCATTATTTAGTTTATATAATTCTGTAAGTAAAATGGAGATAAACAGGTGAAAATGTCATATATCCTCACAAGAGAATATTATTCAGCTCTGAAAAGGAATTAAGGCTGAAACCTGATATAACATAAATAAACCTTAAAAACATTGTGATTGCTGAAAGCAGATGAACATAGAATGTCACCTACTATACAACTTTATAGGACATATCCGGCAAAAGCAAATCCATCAACACAGAAATCAGAGTAGATGTTGATGGGCAAGGTGGAAGGAGGAATGGGGACAGCTGAATGACAGACTCTCTTTTAGATGACGGAAAATTCTGGATGTAGATAGTAGTGTTTGTTCTAAGATATTGAATATGCATGATGAGTTATATATGTTAAAATGACCCAAGCGGAAAACTGTTATGAGCATTTTAGCTCAACAGAAAAGAAATGGAAGAGTTCAAGCTGGGCTAATTTACAGTGAGTGAGAAAAAAAGTGAAAGAAACAAGACACTCTCAAAAGTCTGAGACCTGAATAGCTACATATACCAATAAACACAAAATCATACGTTTGTTTAAAAGGTTTTGAGATAATTAAAAACAACAACAACCTATTCTCCCCTGTAGGTAATGATGTTGTGTTGTGATGTCAAAAAGGAACATACCTGGAAGCAGTTGGAAATTTGTGACCTCCACCATGAAGAAAAGGGTTTACATGAGAATTTGCCAAGAACGCATACTTTCCTCCATACTTTATTCTGTTACTGGCTTCTTTGATCTGGTCTCAGTAGCCCAGAAGGTAAATACCATGGTATTAGCATGTGGGGTGTTGATTCTCCTTGGTGAAGGACAGGGCAGGCTTACAGCCATTTGCTCAACTGTCTTAAAGAAGAGGCATATCCACAGAACTGGGAGAATAGCAGTGATGGATGAAGGAAGTGGGAGACCAGAATTTTGGAATATGCTCACATGTTCTGTCCTCGGATTCCATCTGGGAAAGCCCCATGTTGAATGCTATATATTATCGGGGAAACTAGGGCTCCCTTTCATAAGTTCTTAGTTTGTTAATAAAAAAAATTAAAAATGGACCCAGAAGGACGTTTGAGGGGAATTTTAGTAGTTTAAGACAAACAATGGGGAATAGAGGTCAGTCAGCAAGTAGACACATGACAAACAGCAGCCATGTGGCATGGCAGAAAGGGGAGAGCACTGTTAGCTTCAGAAAAGAGAAAGCCCACTGTCCAAGAAAGCATGCTGATCAATATTGAAAAGAAAAAGAAGACTTATGCTTCCTGAGTAACTCTGAGAGGAGGCAGGATTAGCAGAGCCATAGAGAGGCAGCTTGGGAAGCAATGGTATGGAAGCAGTTTCTGGGATGGTCAAGTATATTATCTCTTTAGATAATAATTCCTTCCTATCTCCTTCCCACAAATTCAGGTGAATCAGATTCAGGGGTGGTCTTCTGGAGAGGTGATAGGCAGAGCTGAAGTAAGTTTAAAAAATATTATCATTATGAATGCTTTCCAAGACTACAGTAACAGTGTGGCCAAGAATCTTGGTTTTGTCTGAGATTAGGTCCCTATAGGGCAAGGGAACACCTTAGGGTGCAGTGACAGCATGGAGTTGGGCTTCTGCCTCTGTTACCACTGACTGTGTGTGTGTGTATGTGTGTGTGTGTGTGTGTGTGTGTGTGTGTGTGTGTGTGTGTGAATTTCATAAATTATGACCTTGAAACCAGTAATAATGAAAATCCTATACAAACTATAGAAGAAAAATGTATGCTAGCAAAACATCAGAAATGAATGTTGTTTGGCACAATACTAAACACTTTAGCCAGCAGCCCTAGACAGAAAAAACAACATTCCACTTTGAGCTTGCATTCATTCTGAGTCCAAACTGTAGTTGCCACTTTCTAGCACTGCTCCCACAGAGATACAGGTGTTGTCACTACAGATAATCAGGTTCAGGGGAAGAAAAGAGAGCAAAGCCTCTAGCATTGTTAAGCCTGCAGGTCCCTGGCCAAAATATAAACAGGACAAGACAGTGCAGAGATTTCTTCATTTTGTATTACTGAAGCCATTTAAGGTTTAACTAATATTTGGTCGTGATGGAAAATCCAGTGGGAAATTACCCAACTCTATTCTAGAAGCCTGAGGTCAAGATGCCCTGGCTAACTTAGCCTCTGTGATGCAACCATCTCCTCCAGCTAATTGCTAACCTTGGCTTCTGTTAAACTGCTTCCTTGCTCAAAACTCTCCCTTGCAGCTGCCAAGCAAGATAACCAGGATGTGCTTTTTGCCTTCAAAAACCCTATATCCTAAACACTTAGGTCCTGAATACCTGAGTGTAGTCCAAGCCAGCTGGAATAAAGACTTTCAATTGGCAAAAACAAACAAACAAACAAACAAACAACAAAAAGAAGAGGCATTTCAAGCTGCAAGGAAAGGAAGCATGTGACAGTGACATCTAAGTCTTCCCCTGGAGGTGAGGCATGGGGAGAAATCCAACAGGAAGGAACTTCTTTGCCTTGGTCTAAATGTTAGAAGGCAGCAATCATAGTCATGCTCATCACACGCCCTGGGATGTGAGAAGAAACCATACTGAGGTCATCACATAGCAGCAGCCAATGCATTCTATAGACCCCTCTTCCAGACTGAGTCCTGGTTCCTCTTGTCCTTGGAATGTCTTTCTCTAAGCCTTTACAACTATTCTTGCCTTCTTACCAAAAGGAATATCCCCTCCAATATAATTTTTTTTGGGGAATGGAAAGACTTCTAGGAAAATTGAGCTGTGCATTAATTAAAAATAAAGACTATATTTTACATGCTGAAATCTTTGTGTGTTTCCTGGTAAATAGAAGGAAGCTAATAAAGGCTGGCAAAATCGATTATTTCTGTAACAAATGAGAATTTTCAGCTGGAGTCTTCATTAATGTTGAGGGTTACTTATAGGTGAATCACATGTAATGGAATTACTCATTTTCTGCATGAACCCAGGCCAAGCATTTAGTCTCAGTAATAAAAAACAGGCAAATTTAATTGCCCTGGGCATGATGCCTCATGCAGATGGTAACTCCAGCATGGCAATGTGTGTTCATTACGAGGGCTACTGTACCTCAGGAAAGATGCTGGGGCTTTGTACGGCAGGATCTTGGGAATTGCACTTAGGTCCTCAGACAGGCTAGAGAAGTACTCTTCCATGGAGTTAAATTCCCAGCCCTCCCTTCTGTTTTAAGTACAAGCACTGTGTTTCAATTCAGACTGTTCCAAAAAAAAAATATTACCCCAATTCTCCATGTCATTTAAGATAGTCCCTCCCATGATATATATATTTTAAATTTCTGATTGCCAGGGCTTACACTGCTGCCTAGAATGTGGGAGATGTTTATTAAAAGTGAATGTTAGGGAGCAGAAAGAGTTGAAGTCAGTGTTTAGAAATAACCAGCTTGTGTATACATACTACGTGTTACAGCCATCACTCACATATTTACTAGCTGTTCTCTCTATTTGCAATTTTAATCAAAGGAATTAGTCAAAGTTGGTAGGGATGTCTTGTTTGGTCTGAATGTTCTAGTTTGGTATTTTGGTGATCAAAGGAAGTTCTAGGGACCTTTGTACTTGGTAAGAGCAAAGCCTGTTTACACGAAATTCTGAGCTAAGCCCTTTGGGAAAAAGCCCAGTGACTGTCCAACCGCAGTGGACCACAGAAGTCTGACATGAGCAAACAGCAAACTCAAGTTCTGTATCTGGAAATTCATGTTGAGACACTGAAATAGAGAATCCCAAAGGCAATGAAAAACTTCAAGTGCTTAAACATGGCTTTTTTTCCAGAGAGAAATATTTGACCTTTCAGTGACATAGAAGGAAATGTTAGAAGATAGTCACGGAATACATTTGATACCAAAGGTCAGATTTGCTGGACTAGCGTTAATGGAATTCAGGAGATGGGTGATCAGGATTTGAAGCAGGTAGACAACTTCTGATAAGCTGTCAGCACAGTACCGAGACTCTCCAGCAGCCTGCTTAGCTGGGAAGAAAAGTGGGAGTTAGAGTCTTGACTTGGGTTCAACAATTACCCTACTGCCTTCAGGGACAGGCTGCTTAATCTCTCTGAGTCTCCATTTTTCTCAGCTAAGAATTATAAAGATTTTTTAAAAGTTTTTAATGCTGTAAGAAATCTATGTCGGACCTGAAGCATACTGGGCATCACTTTCTGCAGATTTTTCTTGCCTATCTTGACATGTTGATAGTTGTCAAACAACTCAGGTATTCTAAATGATAACACAAGGGCAACTAAATACCCAATTCACCATTGCCAGAAGCTCTGCAGCTTTATTTCTCTAGAAATAAGAAAAAAAAAAAACCAGCAAAATTTAAAACTAATCTAAATTTCAAAATCTCCACCTTGCCTTGGTTACAACACATGATAAATCAGAAGTCACTCTCAAGAGACACAGCCACATAACAGTCACCAAGACAATAAGGAATGTGTGTTTCTGGAAGAGCTAGAAAACACAGTATGGTTGAAGTCTTTCGCACTGATGACAACTTGTATCCATCAGCCAGTCTTCCCATTGTGACCTGCAAGCCATCCAGTATTGCTCCCACAGAGCAAGAGGCACTGTGCATGGAACATGGCGTTTCCTACTTCTAGCTTTTCATCAGCCACAGGCTCTTGCTTGGAGAGCAACACTTCCGATATTCAAATTTACATAACTCATCCCACTGGAACCTTGATGTATAAAACATTTTCTTCGGTCTCTGTCCTTTCACATTTGTTGATTCTCCTTGGCACCTGCTAACCTTCCCCAACCTATCTGTGATGTGTGGCATATGGACAGCACTGACTTCTAAAGCTTTGAGCAAATACCTTCTGGTTTTGAGGCGTAAACAGAAAAATTCAATTGAATTATAACTCATCAAATATCTCCTTTTGAAAAAGGAAAAAAAAAACACTATTCAAGCAGAAAATGAGGCTAAAAGAAAGTAAACTGGACATTAATGGAAAATGTTTTTGTAAGCTGTAACCCATGGTGTTTCATCCAGAGTGGAAGAGGCCCTTTGGTTGATCTAAGATTGGTTACCATATTTACAACTTCATGCTTTGGCATAAATGTTTCAGAGGCCAATTGAAAGTGGTGAAGTCTACCTTACCCATATAGAAGCTGATAGCAAAGGGAAAGGTGAGATAAGGGATGCTACACATTCCAAATATTACAGGCTACTGGCTAGAGTTATTCAATCCAAAGATGTGTAGAGCTAACTTCTGAAAAGAAATGGGATTAGCTTACAAATCAGAAACCTAACAGCATGGATAATTCTTTAAGGAGATCAACTGCCAGATAAATAGACACAGAGGTAAAGAACAAACACACAAAAACTTTCAGAAAGGAATTAAACAGGGCTGGGCAGAGAGATGGCTGAGTGTTTGCTGCACAAATGTGAGGACATGAGTTCAGTCCCCAGCAATGTGTAAAACACCAAGGTGGTAGTCTATGAGGCAATGTCAATGTTGGTGAGGCAGACACAGGGAGATGGTTAGTTGTTCTAGACTAAGCAGTGAGCCCTAGGTGAGACCTGGCTCAAAACTAACCAAACAAACCCCCAAAACCAGAGTAGATGGTTCTTAAGGAGTGATACTTGAGTTGCTTATCTGTCCTCCCATGTACCTGCACATACATGTGCACTTGCACACACACACACATACACACACACACACACACACACACACACACACACACACACACACACACAATACAGTTTAACTCTAGGCTCTCTTGGTAGTCTTAAAGTTTTCCAGGATACACGTCGATTGATCCTGTTTGAAACTTATAATAAAAAGATCATTTTCCTCCATTTCCCCTCCTTTGGAAACAAATCACACACACACACACACACACACACACACACACACACACACACACACACAAAAGTTCCCTGCTGTTGTGTAGTAGTTTCCTCTGAGGTTAAGATGGGAAACTTGTGAGAGTTCTGAAAGAATATATAGGGAAATGAAACAACAGGTTACTTCAGGATAGGCTGTTTACAAGGGGAGAAGCAACAAGATGTTCTAAGGGAGCATAAAACATTCCATTCTGAGGGAATGAGACAGGAAGTAAGTAATTCAAAATAGCTTCAGGAAGTCCCTGAAACTGACCAGATTATCTAGGCTCTTCCCTTCCCAAGAGTATACAAGCAGTAAGAACATACAAGCAGTAATGGTTGCTAAGAGTTACTTTCAGACAAGCCCAGATGTAGCAAGAATTTTAAAGGGTCTTATTAATAAAAAACCAACCCGGTGCCAGTTATTGGGGTGAATGCTGGAAGATCAGAGAAGCAGAACAAACCACAGCCAATGTCACTGTGCCAACTTCTCAGCTGATCCTGTTTCCTCAGACTGGAAACCTCTGAGTCCTCATCTAAATGGGTCTCAGCTGAACTGCTGCTCAAAAACCTAAAAGCTTAACCAGTCCTAGTTCCTCGTCCTCACAGCTTAAATATCCATCTGCTTCCTGCCATCACTTCCTGGGATTAAAGGCTCTTGTTACCATGCCTGGCTGTTTCTAGTGTGGCTTTGAACTCACAGCGATCCAGACGGATCTCTGCCTCTGGAATGCTAGGATTAAGGTGTGTGTGCCACCGTTTTCTGGCCTCTATATTAGTGACTGTTCTGTTCTCTGACTCCAGATAAGTTTATGAGGGTGCACAATATTTTGGGGAACACAATATCACCACATCCAGATGCTTGGAAGAAGTGCAGGCCAGACTAGCAGTCCAGAAGAAGCAAATAGCAGATAAGTTCCCAGAAGAGGCTCAGACCAACTGAGCCCCTGGGAAAGAATGCTTTCCAACAACATGCTGAGTGCCTGCAGGTTACACAATGTGCTCCTGGTCTCCAGCTTTTGTGAGCTGTCACTCATGCTGGGGTGGGCACTAGTGATGGAGCTGTCTCTGAGTCATTTCTGCTCCTGTAAGTAACACTTCATGCTGTGGATATTGCTCTGTGTAAATAAAGTTCTGATTGGCCAGTGGCCAGGCAGGAAGTATAGGCGGGACAAGAGAGAAGAGAATTCTGGGAAGTAGAAGGCTGGGGAGAGACACCACCAGCAGCTGCCATGAAAAGCAACATGTAAAGGTACTGGTAAGCCACAAGCCATGTGGCAAAGTATAGACTAACAGAAATGGGTTAATTTAAGATAGAAAAGGTAGATAACAAGAAGCCTGCCATAGCCATACAGTTTCTAAACAATGTAAGTCTCTGTGTGCTTTCTTGGTTGGGTCTGAGCGACTGTGAGACTGGCAGGTAAGAGAGATTTGTCCTGACTGGGCCAGGCAGGAAAACTCTAACTACAACTTCACTCATATTCTGATAACTCAGCCCAATAAAAACCCATTGGTGGGACTCAAGTAGGACTGTACCTCGGCCACTTCCCTATGTGGGGTGAGTAGACATTCACATCTCCCCAGGAACAGTGTCAAATGACAACTGTCAGGAAACTACTTCCGTTGGATGCTGTAAGCCCATAAAGTTGCAATGAAAACCTGTTTTCTTGTGATCTTCCAAGGAAATGGAACCTTTTTATAGGCATTCATATTTATTACTGCATCTCTACAGCATTTTCTTGGGTGAAGTATTATTCTACATGTATAGACCTTGTATTATAAACATTGAAACACATGCTTGCTATACTACCAATGATTATTGGATCCTACACACACACACACACACACACACACACACACACACACACACACACACACGGCAGATTCAGAATGGAAATTTCCCATTACCAGTCAGTATTATTTTCACTGTTTTTCCAGTACTGGGTAGGGATGTCTGCTTCACTCAGTGTTTAGTCGTACAAGCTCTAGAGTATGGGCAATCTCTACTGAAGATCTCTCTACCTTCTTTTCAGTGGCGGATGGAAAAGGGTCCTGGGGAACCTCTATCATGTACCAGAAACCCTTCTAAGCTTGGTGGCAGTGTCTTCTATGACTTGTGACTTATATAAGACAAGAGCTCAATTTCTCCATCCTCAACACCCTTTCTCAACAGGTGGCTGCTACTCACTTTAGCACCTTCTCATCTACTTTTCAAGTAAGAGCTACAAACAACTGCATGGTGTTGGAGAGGAACATGAGATGGGTTGTGATGCAAATTCTTGAGGATAGAGATTGAGATGTTATTATTTAGATGTAAAGGGCAATCTTTGCATGCTTTAGAATGGAAATATATAAAAAATGTGTTTATTCCTCCCACCAGTAATGTCTATTACCTGGGACCAAAAAGCTCCAGGATAAAGGAATTCATTTATAGGGTGGCCATTATGATAAGCAAGAGACTAGTGTTTCCTTCATCAAAAAGCAAAGTACTATGATACAAAATTATTTGAAAACAAGCTTTTGAGTTATGATCTGCATTCATAAAGAAGCACAAACTCCCACTAAAGCACTTAATTTTCCAGAACAGCTGAATACTAGAGCTTTTTGTAGTTCATAAGCACTTTCCAGTGGTGACAGGATATGTATCACTGTCACCTTTGGCAGTCCTGTGTGATCCTTAAACTCAAATCCTTCAGTTTTGTTACACTTTTGCAGTCAGATATGATATCTGATTGTAGCTTTGCCATGTACAAGCTGTGTGCTATTTTCAAAAAAATTCATTTCTCAAGAATCAAAATTTCTGTAACTGTAAAATATATACATCAAATGACTACAGTAGCAAGTGAGAAGATATATTTGTATATAGAGAGAACTAACTGAGTAAAAGCCATCATTTGTTTGTATAATTTTTATTATCATTTTAATTGAGGGTAAGAAAATAATAAGCTGCAGAGGTATGTACACACACACACACACACACACACACACACACACTCACAATGTAAAAGTAAAGTATACAATTTAGTTCCAACAGCAAGGTGTCTTTCTACATTAAATTGCAGAGGGGAGAGAGTTCCATTTCCCCTCACAAACCATGTGGTGATGTTACATCTAGCATTTGCTGTTGGGAAACATTAGCTTTAAGGTTCTACAAATCCTGATGAATGTCTCCATAACCACAAATATTCACATGGAAAACCACAAGCAACATTGTTTACCTTCTCCTCATTCAGAACCCGTGCCCTGCTCTCTCCAAGTAAAATCCATAAGATGGATCTTCTCTCATGGGTTGGCAACAAAGAGCAAACTTGCATGTAGCAAGTGTAGCAACATAAATAGCTCATCACAATCGATGTTTTCTAGAAATCAAGTCTGAATAGAAAATGAAAAGTAGAAGTCCTTTCTGGAATTAAAACCATCATACATCTATAGCATAGTTTACTGAAGCTTTCCCTTGGAAATTGATGAAGAAGACTTTAGAAATCTTTGTCCCTGCCCCAAGTGACAGTTTTACGTAAACATTTTTCTTGGAAACGGACTTTTCACCAGCTTCTAAGAAAGTACTAGAAAGGAGAAATAGCATGACACAACCTACCAGTAGTCACTGTGCCGAGTATCAGCATAGAGGTCAATGTGTGGCTTGGAAATGGATGAGCAAAGCCAGGAAGATTACAGCAGAAGACCCACACCTAGAAAACCATTAGTCTATATGCACTCATCCTCTTGTATGGGTTCCCTGTGTTTTATCATGTTCCATCATTGAAAATGTATACATGATAAATAAGTATGGCAATATGAAAAATCCTTCTGGTTGGGTGAAGAGAAAGAATACAACATATCTGCCTTCTGTAGAACTCTGAACTGAGTGGTTTTGTTTAGATTTTAACATTGTTTTTATTTCTATTTCTAAGATAAATATGTCTCATTACTTTTGAGATGTCTGGAAGAGCAGGCAGAACCCCAATAGAATAGCCTTATCACAACAAAGTGAATCACAACTCCAGTGACGCTAGTACCTTTACTTTATAGTTGAACTTGGTCTCAGTAACTTGATTATATTTTCTAAATCAGACTCATGCCAGGTCCTTTCTTTAAGGGCAGATAGCCTGCTCTTGTTACTCTCCCTTTTCAGACTAGAAATGCAACCCCGAATTAGAATGATTCAAAGGGGCATAGTTAAACATTTGTAGGAATGGTAGCTGCCAGAGAGGAAGTGACACATTACATACCTTAGACAACCCAAGGCTTTGATGCTCCTGCACCAGCCCAGAGTGTAGCAGCAGTGTCCTTAATCTCTATGAATTATTGCCTAGGGCATTCATTAATATTCTAAACCAGTGATTCTCAACCTTCCTAATGCTGTGACTCTTTAATATAGTTCCTCAGCTTGTCGAGACTCCCAACCATAAAATTATTTTTGTTGCTACTTCATAACTATAATTTTGCTATCGTTATGGATTGTAATGTAAATAATCTGATATGCAAGATATCTCATCTGTGATCCATGTGATCTGTTCAATCCAAGGAGGTCACAACCCACAGGTTGAGAACCAATATTCTAAATAATGACAAATATAAAAAGCACTTTTAAATTGTTTTACACAATTACAGAACTGCCACTTTTCACCACCAAAGATTAAAGCTAGGCATGGTGGTGCTCACCAACACTTTATCCCAACACTCAGTGGGGCAGAGACAGGCAGATTTCCATGAGTGCCAGGCTAGCCTGGTAAAGAGAGGGAGTCCCAGGCCAACCAAGGCTACAGACCCCAACTCAAAAGACAAAACCAAAGAACAACCAACCATCAGGTTGTTGTTACAGTTTGAACTTGGAGTGCCTCCACACACTCATGTTTTGTGTCCTTGCTCCCCGGTCTGTTTTGCCATCTTGAAGGGTGTAGAGCCTTTGAAAGACAGAAGTAGGTTGTTAGGGGTTGGTCTTCACAGGTTACACCCATTTCTGGTTCTGGCTTGCTTTCTGTTTCCTGTAGGCTGCTGTGTTAACATGCTGTTGCCCTCACTGAGAGAGCTGGTCTGCCATGCAGTCCCAACTCTAATGGACTGGAGCTAGAATAAATCCCCACCTTTAAATTTCTATCAAGAGTTTGAGCTGGTGACCCAAAAATAATGCATACAGTTCTCATGTTTGATGACTTTAGCTTAATATAAGTTTATCTGTGTATACATTTTACATGTATATACATGTAACTTTACAGTCATTTCTTAGTGTCTGTAGGGATTGGGTCCAGGATCCTCTTAAGAGATCAAAATTCACAGATGCCCAAGGGCCTTATATAAAATAATGTGTCAGCTTTAACTTCCGACACCTTTCTGCAAACTCTACATCATCTCTGCATTAGTCAGAGGACCCAGTACAATGCAAGTACAAGAAGTATAGTCATTAATTGTTTTTAATTTATATTATTTTTGTTACTATATTGTTATGCATATTTTTCATGTGTGGTTGGTTGACCCCCAGATACTTCCTGTGGATATGAGGGGCTAATGGTATGCACACTGCCTTTTAGAAATACTGCTACAGCTAGTGAACTCTTAAAAAGATCTTAGTTCGTCAAAACTAATTCTGTGAACTAAGAATGCTCACCATTCAACGTATGCTTGTATGAAAATGTCTTCATGTAACACAATACCACATGCACTTCATATGCACAACAAACACTTTAAAAACAATAAAATGAGTTACTATCAAAAGAGTACATAGCCTCAAGGCATTGAAAACACACCACACTTTTTGCAAGCATTGTCATATTAAAAATGACAGCATCCATTTTGCAGAAGCTGGAGAAGTGTTCAAGGCCTACTGGCCTGTGTGTTAAGCACTTACATTCTTTTTTCCAATTGCTGAAGATAGAGCAATGGGATACACAACACTCCAACCATATGGGAGCTGAACTGGCTGCCTGCTCCCTGCTGAAACCCTCAGACTTTCTTGTCCTCCCCTTCCAGTACCCGGGGCCTCATCTTTGCTGTTTGGTTTTCTTGCTATTATTATAGAGAAGGAAATTTAAATTTAGAAGGAAACAAAAGTATAGCAAGAACTTCCAGTGGTTGAAAAAAAAAAAAAACAAACAAAAAAACCTGCTTTTTACCAAGTGCAAACCTTCTCTCAAAGCACTGAAGAGGCTAAAAGGCATCTTTGCCAAAGCGTCCCTTAGTGGAAAGAGGGTGTCATTGCAGGTCCTTTAGGCGCTGGAGACTAGACTCAGCCTTGCTGAGTACTGTACTGTTTCTATCTCTGAATTTTCTGATTTTACTTTAGCAGTGACAGTGACTTTTGGATTCTTCCTTTTGATCCCACTTGTCATCAGTGTCCATCATAAACCCCTCAGCACAATGGTGTGCCCATGACATTCACCAAACGCCCAAACACCAAAACACCAAAAGCAGTGTTTGAAACAGCTCACTGCTCTCTACCTGCCTAAGGGATCTCTCCAGTATTCCGAAAGTTTTAATCATAAATAACAAACACAATGTACTAGATAACTCAGGAGGAAACTCCAGGCTGTGGTAGTTTAGTGTCACAGAGCTAGTCATTTGCAGAAAAGGCAGTACTTGTTTTGTAGTGTTATAGGCTGATAGTGAGTTTATAGTTAGGAGCATATTCCAAACTCAAAAGAGGTTTTTTGTTTTTTGTTTTTGTTTTTTTAACCAACTTTTAAGATGGATTTTGGAATGTTTGTTAACTCTATTCAGAAACAGATAGAGTCAAGGTCCCAGCATGACATATTATAGTTCAGAGACACAATGCAGGGCTCTATCCTGTCTTTTTGATGGTGCCTGTCTTGGAATTGCAAGAAAGACATGCTCATGAAAGTGGTCTCTCTACACCACAATAAACAAGGTCCTTCTCCATGGTGCAATAGCTCTTATTCTCTTTTTGGTCACACACTCCCTTCAGGATTAAAAAAACAAAACAAAACAAAAAAAACAAAAAAAAAACAAAAAAAAACAACTTTAAATTCTGTCCTCAGGAAATACAGGCATGACTGGATATTTGCCAACTTGTGTATATTAAATCCAGGGAGTTTCCAGCCTTCCTAAATGGATCTATGAGTGTCATGACAAACCCCTTATTCTATAGCAATACATCTTAGGCATACTATATAAGGACATAGAACATCATCGTGGCTGAGATGACCCAGATGCACCAAGCAACTGGTGAGTCTTCATCAAATATTCAACAAGTGACTTCACACCTTGAAGGAAGCAGAGGCTGAGTCAGGCTTAAAACCCACAGTGATGGATGCTCTGATTTAGAGTCAATCATCCAAGCCCTCCTGTCATGTCTCCCCAGGCAACCTTCCTAATTTTTCCCTAGCTGGTCTAGTCATTCAAATTTCTTTTTCTATTACAAATAGCCACAATGATCTTGCTGGGCCTGAAGCTTTCAAACTGGAGGAGGAGAAAAAAAGATAAAAATTCAATTATTGCAGTAATAGAGATAAAGAACTTGGCCATTAGTAATGATGATGAGGAAGAAAAAAACCCACAGTTCCTACAGCGAGCTGCTCTAGAGCTAGCCCTCACAGGCCTTATCTATTCAACCCTTGCATCAGTGCTGCTGGAGAGGTTTATTCATCTGCATTTTAGATTCCGGGAGCCACAGGATCTGAGAGAACACGGGACTCACATAAAACCTAGGGTTTAAAATGTCACCAAGATTTAATATGAGAATTTCTGTCTCCAGCTGAGTATTTTCCCTACTATATAATGGTTTGTGTGTGTCAGGGTGGGTGGTGGTTGAAATCTTACTCTGTAGCCCAGGCTGCCCTTGAACTCATGGCAATCCAGCCTCAGCCTCCCAAGTGCTGGGGTTATAGGTGTGTGCCACCATGTCAGTCTTGGATAATACTTTTGAAGGTGCTTTTTGAGAAAAGGCTGTCCTCTAGCTCCATAGTTCCTATATCTCAAAACTCTACCTGAGAGGTCTCTAAGCATTCAAGATGAAGAGATCTGCATGGGAAAAAGGGACACACTACCTAGAATATTCAGGGGGAATCCAACACTGGAGTCATATGGACTTGAGGCACAAGGCTATTGACAGCATCGAGACACCGATGCATGCTGTCCTTTGCTAAAACACAGTCACTGAGCCACAGAAACAGGCAGTGGTTCTGGCATTCAAATTTCATATCCTCTTTCTGTTCACTCTCAGTCACCAAATTAACCTTCACCTGTTCCCTTATAGAACACAAACAGTGATCATTACAATTGTTAGAAACTGCCCTGATAAGAATATCAGCTGGTGTTTGGATATAAAGGGGTTGGGATTTGTTTGTTGGACTGTATTTTCTAAGGGTTCTGCTATATGCCTGGTCACAGTATCTTTTCTTTGTGTCACCTCCATCTATACTGATTGTCTCCCTACACAGTCATATCCTTTTAGACCCCTCCTGGTGTAACGGCTGTGATTAGTAGTATCCTTAAATTCAAGTACTTGAGTAAAAAACTATGCCACATTACAATTCTGTATGGAGATGTCAGGGGAATGTTACATCTCTTTGGTTTTCTCTGGTAACTCCCCATCTACATCCTCTTTCCTCCCTCTGGTTAGGCATCTGCCAGGCTCATGGGGCTCCTGCTGGGAGCTACGAATACAGAGCTACAGGATATTAGAGGAGAATGCTTTAAAAGTCTACTCAGACAATGTCTTCCAAAGTCACACACACAACAAACTGAATGATGTATGTGGGAAATGAAAAACACTTTGCTTTTTCTTATTAAAATAGACCAAGGAGACAATGACAGGAGATGATGCAGCCAAGTTTGGTAAAGATTAGAAGTCAAGGGACTCTTTATGCCATTGTAGTGATGTGGACTTCAGCCTGTAGGTTACTGGGAAGCAAATACAAGCTTTTATAGAAACATTGCCCCACTTAGATTTGTATTTAGCAGGGAAGACAGGTTGAAGAATGAAGATTAGGTTTTGAGATCCTTGAAATCATCAAGTCAAGAATTTTTATGGGCTTCCTGAAATAAGACAGTGCTATAAAAATCACAGAGAACAAGGGGGTTAAATAATCATAGGAGACACAGCAGAAAGATTACTCTATTGAGCTGGCAGAGTGAGGATAACTAAGAACCACTCATGGTCAGAAGTAAAGGGCTGGGCTGTGTGGTGATGTATTGTACCCTCCAATATACTGTGCCCCCCAATAAAATTTACCTGAGGATCAGAGGAAAAAGCTAGCCACTATAAGTAAACATGGCAATCAGGCAATAGTAGCACATGCCTTTAATCCCATCATTCGGGAGGCAGGGATTTGTCTAGATCTCTGGGAGTTCAAGGCCACACTGGGAACAGAGCCAGGTGTGGTGGCACATGCCTTAAATTCCAACACTAGTTAACCATGGAGGTCTGGAGGTCTATACAGACAGACAGGAAGTGACAGAGGTAGGCAGGGAGAGGAAGTGATGTAGCTGGATAGAGAGCAAATGAGATAGCAGAACAGAAAGGCATATAGACGTGGTATACAGGAAGTATGTCTCTCTTTGGAGACTGAGATGTCAGTGAGGTGAGGTTAGCTTGTAGCTTTTCCTATTCCTCTGATCTCTCAGGTTTTCACTCCAAAGTCTGGCCCCTTGCTTTTTTATTTAATAAGACCATTTAGCAATTGCTCTCCAGGGCTGGCTAGATAAGGCAGAGCTATTTCAATTCATACAAACAGTGCACCTGCTCCTTTCCATGAAGTAGATCACATAGTTACACAGTGCTAATATATATTTAATGGATATTTATTACATCACATACTTTTTCCTTTCAACCATTCTGTGCAACAGCATTATTTTGTTCATTTCATGAATGAGGATTTGAATTCATGGCCTTGATCAAGGTCAAGAAACAGGCAACTGTAGAGTGAGGGCTCAGATTCAGGTTTAGCCACCTTAGTCTAGGAATTTTTTTTTGCATTAAACCATATAAGTCAGTTCACACTTGGGATATTTTGGGAAGTTCAAATGCTTTAACCCACACTGTCTACATTGTTCTCCAATAGAGGAGTCTCATTGTCTAGGATGCTCAGGATGGAAAGGTAGACTGCTCCTTCATTAATTATTTCAGACTCAGTCAGCCTCTGGAGCCTGATGGTTTCTTACATAGAATAATATGTTCCATATGAGACATAGATCACAACGCTGGGAACAGACCCAAGGAATGAGGTGGATGGTCTTAGTAACGTTGATCAGCAGTAAAGTATCCCTTTTTCCTCAGCACTGTGTCTTTTCTGATAGCTCAGATTTAGCTTAGAGTTATTCTACCTTACCATGGTACTTAGAAGGTTAAATAAGACAGTACTTATGAAGGGGATGTGTAAGCTATTATATAGTGTATCTCACTCATGATATAGAGTTGTTGACTCTGTGGTCAGTATGGAATAAAAGGGAGGTGATGAAAAGCTACAAATGTCCTCCAGACTCCAGTTCCCCATATCATCATGTTCCAAAGCTGATTTGGGGTTACTTAGATACAGGTCTATCAAATATAACCATAACGATCCTCATTGTTCTACTTATTATTTAATTTGATTTTCATTTCTAAATCTTTCCATAGATATATATTTTTCAAAAAAAGATTAGGCTCTCCTGCTCTAAAGATTTACACCAAGGTCTTTTTTTTCCCCCTATTTTCCTCTGTACCCCTGTGCTGGGGATTGAACCTACAGCCTCAAACATGCTAGCTAAGCAAGTGCTCTACTACTGAGCTACTTTCTCAGCCCCACATTAAGATTGTGATAAAGGTTCTTCTCAATCAGTATCCTAGCTCCAGCATAGTTCAATCTGAATGACTAGTTCTTCTACATTATACATAGATTATACATATCTAAAAGTTCTGTTACAAATCAGATAAGTAATATTCTTATTTAAGTCTTCTATTTTCAGTTTTAAATTTTCCTTGGAATGCCTTAAGCCATTTAGCAACAGCATTGCTTATTCTTAAGATAGCAATGCAACTCATATACTACTAACCACAGTGTCCAAACTTCTCATACAAAGTATGGAAATTTATATACAAATACTGCAAAGATTGTGAATTTCATTAAAACATATATCATACTTGATTGAATACAAATCTTCACATGTAATACAAATGAACAAAATGCTTTTTATCTCATAGCCAACCTGTAAAAACCTGTGATCCTCTCTTGAAAGACAAAACATTGTTTATTTCTCTCCTTCAGAGATAAACCCTTGCCCACATGCACTGACTTCTCATTTCTCATCTAAGAAGGCTGATCTATTAGCCTTCATCTACTTCATAAACTATGAGGTAAACTTGCTCATGTCTCTTTCTCGCATACGTTCATAAAAGGGGAGATGGCAGTATACACACAAAGGCCACTATTTCTTACAGGTAACAACTAGAAACCAGCGTGTTATTTCAGAGAGATCAGTAGCTCATGGCTACTATCTAGGAAATTCCCACTACTGTTACCTATCTTTTCATATACTATTATTATTAATAATATTTTATTAATTTTTCAAGTCAATGAGGAGAGCATGCCAAATGGGAGATGACCACACACTGCTCTCTGTTCTATGCTGTATAGATCATGCACAAAGCTTTCGAAGTTTCTGTGTTTCAAGGTCTCACCTCTAAGTGTTCAGAACTCTGGGTTTGAGATCAAGGCATTTCACGTGAGAAAGTTCCCCAAATGATTCTGATGGAGGCACACCATGGCTCAATGTCTCAGTTACTCCTGTCACTGTCATGAAATAATACCTGAAGGAAGCCATTTTAAGTAGGAAGTATTTATTTAGCTCATGGTTTCAGGAGACTTCAATCTGTCCATCAAGATGGAGAAGACAGGACAGGAGGTGCAGCTCAGTCTTGTATCAGGAATCTTAAAAGGTTCTTATTAATAAAATCAAACCTGAGCCAGGTATTGGGGTGAATGCTGGAAGATCAGAGAATCAGAACAAGCCACAGCTTCCTCACCTCACCAGTTCCTCAGCTGGTCTTGTTTCCTCAGATTGCAAGCTTCTGAATCCTCATCCAAAATGAATCTCAGCTGAACTGCTGCTCCAAAGCCTAAAAGCTTAACCAGCCAAATGCTGATAGTTTCTGGTCCTCACACTTTATATATCTTTCTGCCTTCTACCTTCACTCCCTGGGATTAAAGGCTCACTTTCTGGGATTAAAGGCATGAGTCACCATGCTTGGCTGTATCCTTGAACAGATGGATTTCTGTCTCTGGAATGCTAGGATTAAAGGCGTGTGATATCACTGCCTATCCTCCATGTTTAATATTGTGGCTGTTCTGTCTCTGACCCCAAATAAGTTTATTAGGGTACACAGTACTTTGGGGAACACAATACCACCACACAATCTGAGTTGGCAGGTATGTGCTGTGAATTGGCTGTGCACATCTTGGCTGACTAAGACATAGAAACAGCACCATCCTCAAAAATGCTGGGGGCGGGGGTGGCTCATGCCTTTAATCCCAGCACTTAAAGGGAGGCAGAGGCAGGTGGATTTCTATGAGTTCAAAGCCAGCTTTAGTCTACAGAACAAGTTCTACAACAGGTAGGACTACACAGAGAAACCCTGTCTCTGAAAACAAAACAAACAAATATACAACAACAACAACAACAAGCCAAAACAAAGCAGCAGCAGGAGCAGAGACAGGCCAATGGGAGTCATTAGGCTATATACTCTCAGAGACTCATCTTGGGTGACTCACTTCTGCCCGCCAGGCAGAGGTTCCTTAACCACCTAAATCACACCATTATCTGGAGACCTAGTGTTCAAATACAGAAGTCTGTGGGGCACATTTCAGGCTCAATCCATAATATAGTGCTTTGGAAGCTGAGGTCAATGAGTCAAGTCTAGGGCCTGGTTTCCTTTTAGCACCCAAGCTTTGACTCTTTGGGGAATCCTTAGGAGTGCAAAGTTCACTGTGAGAACATGGCTGCTGCCAGAGGTCCTATAGGTATAAAAGCCCCAACACAAAGTTCTAGTTTGTTTCTGCACACCACCGAGTCTCAGCGAGGGGCAGTCCTGCTGTTCACATGGCGCCCAGGGCACCTTTGTCAACATATGAAGGAATTATCCAGATGTGCTGGAGACACTGTATCACAAAGGTGGCATTTACAAGGGAAGTGATCCATGTACCAATCTAGAAATGCTGCTTTACTTTTTTTTTAGTTTGTAGCCATAAGAGACAAGCCACATATTCCCCTAGTTAAGAAATACATAATAAACTGAGGCCCCGAGAGGTTAAATAACCTGTCTAAGTTTCAAAAGGAAGAAGTAAAACGACTTTCGTCTACCCTGTTCCTCTTGAGAGTCAAGGAAAGACCGAGGCTGGATGATGACAGTGTTTTCAGGAGAAGCCTACGAGAGAGAACCATTGGCTGGGTCACAATGGAAGACATCTTTCTGAAAGCCCTACAGGTGAGAAGACAGCAAATACCGCACATGTACAAGTGCTCCTGGGTCTCCTCCTAGCCAGCACAAGAGGAGAACTAGCTGCATAGAGAAGCCACGATGATGTGAACACTTAAAATAGCCATACATTCAACTAAGGTGAAATATTACCAGGTACTGACTCTTACCGTCCTATGAAAGATGATTACTACTGACATCTTCCAGATGAGGCAACAGAAGATTAGAGGTGTTCAGTGGCACCCTGGAAAGAAAATTGGATGGTCTCTGAGCATCCAGACTCTAAATCTACTGCTTGTGTGGAGGGCTGAGCCCAAAGGTGCTTTAACACTGTTTAGTGTTCATTCAGTTTGAACACAGCTCTTCACACCCTAGTGTCTGTGCACTTTCCTTATACATACACAACATCAAATGGGGCAGCAGTAAAGCAGCCATTAGAGATCTGGTGGGGCTGGTCCAGAGTGTACTTAAAAGCATGCTTTCTATGGCCTTTCGATTATTTGCACAGCTTTACTCTGATATACAGTCTCTCATAAGAATCAACTATCCATCTGCCCACCCTAGTTATTCCATCCTCTTCAGTGACAAGGTGACAATCATTGATATTCTCCACTGGAGTCTTTTCTGGTTTGGGCTTTGTACCTCTTCCAAGTCAAATGATTTTTTTTTTTTTCAACTGTGCAAACCTGATCGTGTCATGCTTTTCTGCCTAAGACTGGCAAGTTCTGCCTCTATATGCTCCCTTACCTGGCCTGGAAAGCATCTCCCACCATAGCAGCTTCTAACCACTGGCTTCTGCTACCCTCCCTGGGCTACATCCTCCATCCCTCCCAGCATGCCTGTCCAGTCTCTGTTTCCTTCTGCTTCAATCTTAACAATTTCACCTGGAAAACATCCTTAATGTTCAGGGTGAAGCTTAATCATCAGCCCTTGCCACTGAGACTACCAGGAGCTTGCAAACGCCTGATTACTGAGACAACACAAGAGGATAGCTTTGTCCGTGTGAATGGAGGAGAGGGCCTCTTTGCTGCTGCTCTCAGGGTCTCCAGTTCCAGCAGAATGACTGACAATGTATATTCCATAAACATTGGAAGAACTAGTTAAAAAAGGGCACAGAAAGTATCGAAGATGTGAGCCATAAAGAGAACTTCATAATGATTCTTCTTAAAAGTTAAATTTCTAGCTTATTAAGATGAGCCTAAAGGCATAAAGACCAACTGTTTAATGTGCTTCTCATGAGGATATGTGTTAAATGCCACTGAATGAACACAGAGGAAAACCCCCCCAAACCCGGGGGAAGTTGTGTTTTAAATGCTCCTTCAAATGGAGGCCAAGAAGTCCTGTAAAGCTTCTATCAGTGTTTTGTTCGGACTGCAGGTTTTAACAACACCTGTCCCCCAGAGGGGTAAGAAGATGGGGCAGGGATCATTTCTGTGAGGGCTGAAGGGAAAAGCTAGATTCTCTGCAGTGTTAAATTGGAGCTTGCTCTAGGTTGAAAATAGATCCTAAGTGTCCAATTCCCAGAGAGGCAGGCTCAGCCATTTAGCTGCAGGAAACTGGAGGAGAGGTTCTCTGTGGGCCTTGGGAACCTCCTTGGATATGGGCCCTGAAGGTGTCTTAATACTGGTTTAGGTTCCATTCAGACCTATCCCACATTGTCACCGTATTCTCAGAAGCCAGCCACATGTTCTTGGGGTAGAATGCAGGGGGACGCCTACCTCTTCCTGTTGTGAATTCAGACAGAAAGAATGCAAATGATTTGGAGGAAGCATGGCTCCCAAGGAGGGGCTTCAAGATGCTGGCCAAGTGTGTTAGTGTTGACTCCCTGTGCTCTGTGAGTTCTTAGGCAACCTGCAGCCGCTGCAGCCTCAGGCACATGCCAGTGGTGAGGATGTGGATTAGTCACCAAAAGCCCCTGTATACAGAGTCTGTATCTGAGAGAGTAAAATTAGGCTGATTGGGATGGCAGGGTGACTCAGCGGGGAGAGTGCTTGCCTACAAGCATGAGGATTTGAATTTAATTTCCAGCACCCACAAAAAAGCAAGGCATGGCAGCCTGTACCTGTGCCAGAGAAGGGGAGGCCGGAGGATCCCTGAGTCTTACCTGCCTGCCAGCCTAGCCTAACCTGTGAGCCCAAAGTCCCAGCAAGAGACCTTGCCTCAAAAATAGGGTAAAGCCAGGTGGTGGTATCTCATGTTTAATCCTCAGCAACTAGAGTGTAGAGGCAGCTAGATATCTGTGAGTTCAAGGTCAGCCTGGTCTACATATCAAGTTCTAGGCTAGCCAAGGCTTCCTAGTGAGACTGTCTCAAAATTTTTATTATTATTACTATTATTATTATTATTATTATTATTATTATTATTATTACCACCAATACATAGAGATGGTTTAGCAGTTAAGTGAGCACTGGCTGCTCCTCCAGAGCACCAGGGTTCAAGTCAGAGCACTTACAAGGTAGCTTACAACTGTAACTGCAGTACGAGGGTATCTAATGCCATCATGATACCTGCACACAGTACAAAGACATACCTGTAGGCAAAACACCCATACTAAATTAAAAAAAAAGTGTGGATGGCTCCGGAGGACAATACCTGACATCTGGCCCCCATGCACATGTACACACACATGCACTCCAACATGAATACACATGCACATTGATCATTCCCATCTCATGGCCTTTTCTTAAGGAATATAGGTGGTAACATGGGTGACTTATGCCACCCCAGAGCTCTGGGTCTAAAAGACATTTACAGGAGATGGAAATACCTAATTGTCCCTCCTGTCCACTGAGGCCCAAGTGACTTGAATATATAGTAATAACTGAGTAATTTATTGGAAAAAAAAAAAGACATGTGACCTGAAAGGAAAATAACCTTTTGTATTTGTGACTAAGCACCCTTAATGAAGGATGCGTTAGCTTGCTGAGTTCTGTCTAGAACTCTGCCTTCCACATTTCCCCTTCCATGCTGACTTCTGTGGTATGTTTGCATTTCATCACAGTGACTATTCAAAGCCCAGATTGCTAGGATATGAAATAATTTCAGGGATTAAATTAAAATTAACAAGTGTAAGTACTTCAAGCACATTCAGTTTAACTTGTCCACAATTTGGAAAGCCTAGCTTTCGATCAGACCATAAGTCAGGGTAAGGAAAAGGTACTTATTATCAGGTGAATAAATCATTCTATTTTTTTCTAGTTATTATCATTTTTCCCCCTCACAGGTCTCTGGATGTACAAAGCAAAGAAAACCAATGTAAAAAACCCAATTCTTGGCCAGATTTGGTGGGACATGCTTTTAATCTCAGCACTTGGGAGGCAGAAGCAGGAGGATCTCTGTGAGTTGGAGGCCAGCCTGGTCTACAGAGTGAGTTCCAGGACAGTCAGGCTACACAGAGACCATGTCTCGGAAAACCAAATACCCATCTCCTTTTCCAGGTTGACAGCCACCAGAGCCAGCATCATAAGAAACTGATGAGCTCCTGCACATGGGTTGCCAGTACATACTGGCCCTTAGAGAAATAACAGAAAGCTTTAAGCTTAAGCTTGCCCAAGGGCTTGGTTTCCTCCACGTGAGCTACTTGTGCTTCTCTTTGAACTACGCCACTTGCCCCTCTCTTTTCTTGTTTTTCTTTCCTCCTCCTTCCTCCCCCCTCCTCCTTTTCCGTAGTACAGGACATTGCACCTAGGCCTTATCCATGCTAGATATGTGCTCTACCACCAAGCAAGTGCTCTCATCATTTACTGCTTCTTGATCTAGAAATAATTTAAACTTCATCACCATTTGCCAGCTACATCTGGAACCCCTTTTCCTTTTTTAAGCAATGATATAATTAAATGAAAAAAACAATTCCACCCTGGGGAATATTTGTTTACGAAAGATAAAAGCATTTCAGCAAGCTTGGAATTCATGTTCCGAGGAGGAACAGACAGGAGATGGCAAGATGGGAATGAGTAGAATTCTCAGTCAAGGGCAGCTGATAGAGTCTGCTAGGAAACCCCACATGAGGGGCTGGAGAATCACAACATAAATGCTGAGCTTGGGGTTCCATCTTGTGTTAATGGCAACTTACTGGCAATGGTGACCTTGCAGACCTACAGAGAGTGGGAATAAGTATTCTGAGGGAACATCCAGGCTCTCCAGAAAGCCACATGCCAAGATGAACAACTGACATCTGAATCTGCCTGGGGTTGGGCACTGATGAGCAGAATGATTGCTCCATGTTTGCTACATCTCTTTAACATCCTCTTTCTCCATTTCTGAAGTGAAGATAAAGAGCCATAACTCATGTTTTTACTGACTTATTTTAGTTTCATACTAAAAATAGAAAAGAAAACAAACAACTAAAACGGATTTTCTTTCATGTTTTAAAGAAGGTTCTTGGGTTAACAAAATGTTGGAAAAACAGTATTTTGCTACAGAATAGATGACACGGGCCAATTGAGGGGGTGAATACATCTTTGGGGAACAAAAGAAAAATACAGGTAGTTTTAAGAACACAGACATTTAAAAGTTGAAAAGACGTGAGCAACATCTCCAGTTATTCTAAGGGAACTGAGATACAACTTCAGTTCTCAATGCTCGTTGAAGAGCTTTAAACATTGTTTAGAATAGTTGTTAGAAGTAATAGAGACCATGTCAAACTACTTTTTAAATATTCATGTTTATTCCCATAGATGAGTGCTGTGCCCACGTCATCAGAGGGTCATTTCAGTGGGTCAGAGTTAACGCAGAAACTATAACTATAAACTGACCAAAGTGCCAAGAATTTGTGATGGTAGAGTGCTCATCCTTAATGAGACATCTGTACCACCCCTCCAAGGCTCAGGGACACATTGAAAAAGGGAGTGGAAAGAATGGATGATCCAAAGAATCTGAGGTGTGAGGGGATGAGACATCCTCCAAACATGACATCACTGCGGTGCTCACAAATTCACTGTGGCTGTCCACATGAGACCACAGGACTGGGCCTGTGGCTATTTCATCATGGATGGCAGAAGAGGCCATGAGGCTTCAACCTTCCTTGAGGGTCTATTTTCAGTCGCTGATGTCTTGGGGAGGGAGAGCCCATTTCCTATAGTGGTGTAGTCTCTGAAAAGTCACCGGTGCTCCAACAAATAACCGCCCATCTACACTAGACAAGGAACACAGTGGCCACACATGAAGAGAAGGATGAAAGGAGGAGGGAGACTTGGTAGAAGAGGACTCCAGAGGGACAGGGAGGGGAGGAAAGAGAGAACACGGCTAAAATACTATGATCTGTTATATAAATGCATGAAACTGTCTACACTGCTCAGCCATTTTTCCAGCCTGTTTGTATTTTTGACATATTTTGACATTTTCTCTGTGTAGGCCTGGCTGTCTTGGAACTCACTCTGTAGCCCAGGCTGGCCTCGAACGAATCCGTCTGCCTCTGCCTCCTGAGTGCTGGAATTAAAGGCATGCACTACCACTGCCCAGCTTTGAAATACAGTTTTACAGCATGTTCATGAACACCAAGAGTCAAGTCATACAGGAAAAGCCTCTTGGGCACTCTTCAATGACTGCACACACCTTTCTTCTTCCCTTATGCCAAAAACCTCAGGAGCCACTAATCCTCCTTCCATCTCTACATGTTGTCATTTCAGAAATACACAAGTAGAATCACTCAGTATTAACCTTTTAAGATTGGCCTTTGAAGCAAAGCAGAATTTCAAGTATCTTCCTCTATTGATCTCCACTGTATTGCCTTGAGATAGGGCCTCTTCCTGTTTGGGTAAGGTTGGTCGGTCCTGGAGAATTTGTCAGTGTCTACTCTTAAACGTTGGGGTCACACAGATGTGCACAGTTTTTTTCAGGGGTGCTAGTATTTGAACTGAGGTCCTCATGTTTACAGAGCAAGTGCTCTTACTCAGGGCCATCTCTCCAACCCAAGATTGGCTTTTTAAACATAGTATATTTCCCCTGAGATCTGCGCAGGGTGGATGCACCAGTAGCCCTCTCTTCTTCACTGTACACTCTCCCACACAATGCTTGTTTATCCAATCATACTTGTTGTAAACCATCTGAGGAGGTTAAGGAAGTCAGTAAGTAGAAACACCCAAAGCACAAACTCTACACAGCAACCCTGAGTGCGGAACTCAGGAGTTTGCTTATAGAATCTTCATCATTAGACATTCCTAGTCTGTGATGCTCTGGAGGGTTTGAAAGTTATCCTTAAAATACCTTAGGCTGCTGAAGCAGAACACTATGATGAGAATAATGTGCTTTTAGCTAAAAGTAGGGGACGATGATGTCATCTTGGCCTATTTCCAGGATGGCAAATACATCTTGCTTCTAGTACAGATTAGGAGTGACTGGCAGTGGCTGCCCCCTAAGGGCAGTGATGGAGAAAATTCAGAGGGTGAGTTCAGGCTCAGTAGCATCAGAAACAAATTGATCTCTCAAGTTTACCACAGGTATCTGTGCCAGGTGTCTGTCATTAGTGAGGTTGACAGAGCTAAAGAGAGGCCACGTCAATGGGGAAAGTTAAGGATTAACATGAAGTTAAAAAAAAAAAAAAGGTCAAACCAAAAATAAAATAATGTAGTATGAATCTTAACAGGTCTTATTAATAAGAACAAACCTGAGGCCAGTTATTGGGATGAATGCTGGAAGATCAGAGACACAGAACGAGCCACGGCTATCTCACCTTGCTAGTTCCTCAGGTGATCCTGTTTCCTCAGGCTGGAAGCTTCTGAGTCCTCCTCCACATGAATCTCAGCTGAACTGTGTTGCTCCAAAGCCTGAATGCTTAACCAACCAAATGCTTAACTAACTACATGTTTTACTTAGTTCCTGGTCCTCACGCTTTATATACCTTTCTCTTTCTGCCCCCACTCCCTGGGATTAAAGGTTGGGTTTTTTGGGAGTAAAGGCATGGGTCACCATGCTTAGCTGTTTCTAAAGTGGCCTTGAACTCAGAGATCTGGCTAGCTCTGCCTCCCAAGTGCTGGAATTAAAGGCATGCACCACCACCGCCCAACTTCTGTTATGGCTTACTCTTTCCATTTTCTAGCCACCATTTTTGGCTCTGTTCTAGTGGCTGTCTGTTCTCTGATCCCAGATATGTTTATTTTGGGGAACACACAATATTTCAGGGAACACAATACTCACCACAAAATAAGGTTTAGAGAGACAGGGCTAACTGACTTGCCTATGCTCTGTTCAGGCAAGAAGCTTGCAGTAAACAGGCAGAATATCATTGACTCAAACTATCTGGGGAGTGGGATAGAAGGACCTAAACCAGGAACTCCTACTCTGAATAGACAGATATCAGCCAAATGTCCCTTTCTGAAAGTGGAAAGTACTGACCAGAGGAGATGAAAGCCACCTTTCCTGCAATAGTCAAGTGCTGAGTGAGCAAGAAAAAAGGTATTTGCTTCTTTATACATCACTTCATGGATGCTCACAGGACCCTCTGCAGCAGGGTACCAGTCTATCCCTATTTATAAATGATGGCTGAGGCTTAGAGAAATTCAGGAACCCACCAGGTTAGGAAATGGAAATCCCTGGTGTCTATCTCTAGTATCTTTTTTTTTCTCCCTGGTTCTTCCTTTCTCACTGTAAGGCAAGAAGTAGCACCAGCGCTTTATCCATGAGCTGACGAGTTTGGGTACACAGTCACTGCCTGTTCCCAGAGTCCACTCATTTCTGGGTAGTGACGACAGCAGATGTATTGCTGTCCAAAGTTCAGAGCTAGAACTGGGAAGTGGAAACCCAGAGAGCTGTCTGAAGCCACCTTTGAGCTGTGAGCTGACTTCTTCAGTCATACTCATTGCCAACCAGAATCACTGAGAAAGAAGTGCTGCACTGGTTTTCACATAAACAAGTGGAGGAAACAGCCACATTCACAACAGGTCTAATGAACTGGAACAAGTTTCCCCATGGGAGAAGAGTAAAAGGAAATAATTCTAAGGAGTAAGACTTAGGAGCTCTAGATGGGTATAATTTCTATTTCCCCCACCACAGATGTTTGATCCCAATAAATAATCCCACAGATGACCTCCACTTGTAGATCTGATGGTTATAAAAGAACTTCATATTTAAGAATTCACATTGCACTTTGTGGAAAGAAAGACATTCCTGGAATCAGAAAATCATAAATATGATGCTTTATCTCATGCCATAGAGGGTGATGCAGTAAGAATCCCATATTATGAACCAGAATATCTGTTCTATTTTTTGATGCAAGGTATTATTTCACATACTATATTATTAATATTACAATGCTACACATGGAAAGTTATATCCACATACAATGTGCACATGGATAGTTGTAGCAGCTTTATGCATATTATCCCAAACTGTCTTCACAGTACAACCATAATGCCCTTTATTTATTTATTTATTTTTGGTTTTTCGAGACAGGGTTTCTCTGTGTAGCTTTGCACCTTTCATGGAACTCGCTTTGGAGACCAGGCTGGCCTCAAACTCACAGAGATCCGCCTGGCTCTGCCTCCCAAGTGCTGGGATTAAAGGCGTGCACCACCACAGCCCCGCTCATAATGTCCTTATATAGGTAAACAGATCAAGACTATGGTACATCCAGACAACATTAAAGAAAACAAGTGGGATACTAAGCCATGGAAAGATAAAGAAAACATCAGTGTACATAACTAAGTGAAAGAAGCAAGGCTGAGAAGGCCACGTAACACACGACTATAGCCTTTGAACATCCTGGAAAAGGCTAACTCTGGAGAAGGTGTAAAGATCATGGCTGCCAGGAACAAAGGGATGAGGTAGGAGGCACAAGCTACATTTTTCAGGGAGTAAAACAATTCTTTATGATTCTATAATATGGACACATATCATGCATTTGTCAAAACCCACAGAAGGTATGGTGATAGATCACAATGGAAATGACAGCCTCCCAGAGGTGACGACAAGTCAGGCAGGCTCAGCAGACCCAGCAAGCTGCGGTGGGTATTGTGTTCCCTGAAATATTGTGTGTTCCCTGAAATAAACTTGTCTGGGGTCAGAGAACAGACAGCCACTAGAACAGAGCCAAAAATGGTGGCTAGAAAATGAGAAAAGTAAGCCATAACAGAAGTTGGGCGGCGGCGGCGGCGGCGGCGGTGGTGGTGGTGCACCACGCCTTTAATCCCAGCACTTGGGAGGCAGAGCTAGCCAGATCTCTGAGTTCAAGGCCACTTTAGAAACAGCTAAGCATGGTGACCCATGCCTTTAATCCCCAAAAACCAACCTTTAATCCCAGGGAGTGGGGGCAGAAAGAGAAAGGTATATAAGGCGTGAGGACCAGGAACTAAGTGAGTAAAGCATGTAGTTAGTTAAGCATTTGGTTGGTTAAGCATTCAGGCTTTGGAGCAACACAGTTCAGCTGAGATTCATGTGGAGGAGGACTCAGAAGCTTCCAGCCTGAGGAAACAGGATCACCTGAGGAACTAGCAAGGTGAGATAGCCATGGCTTGTTCTGTGTCTCTGCTCTTCCAGCAATCACCCCAATAACTGGCCTCAGGTTTGTTTTTATTAACAAGTACCTTTAAGATTCCTGCTTCAGCAAGCCTTCTTTTCTGCTACAGGATTTTGAAGTCTCAAGAGCAAAAGGAAGAGGAGGCAAGAGACCTGTGTTCTTTTTTATCAACCTTGCCCTGAGACAAAACTCTAATAGAATCTATTAAGAAGAAAAAACGCCAAACAGAGACAGCAAAAGGAGGGTGACTGTTAGAATGGGATGGGAGGGAATCTGTGCCCATTGCCTATCATTTTTGCAGGTTTATCTGGACCTGAAGAATCGTATGTATTTTTAGTCTAAATGTGTAACTGTGTTAACAAATTGAACCAAGATTTCTTGTAAAGAAAAAGTTAACATACTTGGGAAAGGATCTTGATAAGATGCTTTCAGGGCTTTGGATCCAAGTCCAGAACACAGGGAGGTTCTGGGCTGGAGGGAAGGGACCTCTTCTCCCACCTGGAATTGTGGAATCAGAGCTCAACTTTAGAGAAAATTCATTAGACACATAAGACTTTGACTTTACTATGAGTGCACATATAATTTCCTCCTGAAACGTTTAGCATTTTTTCTCTCTCTCTAATTTAGAAGCATAGTCAAGTGGCATTTGCAGAACAAGACAATTGGATCACTGCCATTTGGACTGTAGACAAAGACTATGCTCCAGAGTGCAAGGAATTCTGATACATAGAACCGACATTATAAAGCTGATACTCCAGATGGTAGTCATTTCTAGTGTGTCCTCCAACCTCATAGAGATTGACTATAGAATTCCTTTAACCAATCAGACAGATGTGGGCATATTCTAATCGTTCCTCAGAATGTGTAGGGATGCCTATTTTTACCCTCAAACAAATTAGGGTTTATCAGTAGGCCATCTTAGCATTTGCTTGCTGTACTTAAAATTGGATTATTATTTTTTTTTTTTTAAAAAAGAATGATATTTCAAGAACAAGTATGAGAAAATCTTGCTGGAATTTCTTATCCTTATTGGGCTCAACAATATTATTCAATTCTAAATTAGATGCCATGGGGGCAGGTAATGTCAAGACCTTTTGGCTTAAGATCCCTTGAGGTTTTAATCTAGCCACACCCATAAGGAATTTAAAATCTGGATGAGGAGGTGACATATACTCAGATGAAGCAAAGGCGGAATACACAGCATCCTAGTAGGTGATAAATAGCACATCATGGTCTATATATAAATGCCATAGAAATGGTATAAGATGTTAGGTGATGGTTTAGTCCAGTTTATGAGGGTCAACCCAAGCCTAAAGGATTGAGTATGACAGTGATATACAGAGGAAGAAGTGAGAATTTTATAGCCAGGCAGGGCTTAAATAGCCAGGCCTCTAAGGACAATTCAGTTAGAGAGATTTTGCTGGGGCTGGAGATATGGTTCTCTGGTAAGTAAGAACACTTGCTGCTCTTCCAGAGAACCTGAGTTTTGTTCCCAGCATCTACTTAGTCATCTTGTAACTCTAGCTCCAGGGGGTTTGAAACCCTTGGCTTCCTTAGGCATGGGCACATACATCATATACACTCACGCAGACACAGACACATAGATATAAATAAAAACCTCTTAGTTTACACATTCTGATTGAGGAATGTTATCAAATGTTCTTCTTTACTGATCTCAGGGAGCTGATGGCCATCATACCATACACCAACATGCAGCATTAGCCAGGGGAGTGTTCACCATGGGCTTTGGGTTTCCATGTACGCACACACTGAAAATTAGCTGTTGAGGAGGCTTGAGCCCCACCAGCAGTGCAGGAACTCCCAACCATGGCGAATTCATGACTTAGACAGCTTGAAAGTTTGGATTTGATTTAATGACTCTTGCCTATTCTTGTCCAGTGTTTAAATAATTTGTTTTTCTTGGTTTTATAAAAAGAGAGAAATTGGGGTTAAGAACAGAGGAGATGTCTGTGCCCAAATGGTTTAAGAAAAAAAAAAAAGAAAAAAAAAAGGCTAAAACAGGCAGGCCTTAACCTCTGCAGCAAACATTCAAGTTAATTCATCTCACTTCTTTCCAGTCATGAGAAATTCCTGAACCCTTCACATCCTTTGAGCCTCAAGCTCTGAAGAAAGATTTCATTGAGCTACAGGGACTCCATGAAGAAAATTATAATTGTTTTAAGAAAACAGATAAAAAATGAACAAGTATGGGTTTTTGAGCTTCTTGGTGAAGGTTGAGTAAATTATTGGCCTTTATTAGCTAATAGAGAAAATTCAGGGCTAAATATTATGACTCTTTACAGGGCCCTTTTTTCCTCTCTTCCCTCCATTAGCTATCTCCTTCCCTTTGAAGAGAATTAACAAAGAGCAGGAGCAGGGCTGGTTGCAGGCGGCTGAATGTGGTTAATTACACAGGATGGTTGACTCACTATCAGAAGGAGGCTCCAGGGAGCTTGAGAAGATGAAATTCAACTGCAGTTAGGAATGTTCTGGAATATACATGTAAACACTAGGAATGTAGGAACCCAGCTATTCAAGAATGAAGCAGTCAGGCTAATTATAATCTGTTTTGGATGGAAGTTTTCCACTTATCTAGAGCTGCAAAGGAAGCAATAAAGACACGACAGGGAATGGGTGAGAATATGACTGATCTCATCTAAAAACAGAAACTTTATTAAAAAGCCCAGTGAAGGCTCAACATCAGCAAAGAATCAGTGAACCAGACGATGAAAGAACAGAAACTACTGAATCTGAAGAAAGACCCAAACGACAGAGGAGAACCATAAAGGATGTATGTGGCTATAACCAAAGAGCTCTCTATGTGGTGTGACTGGGTCTCAGAAGAGGAGACATAGAAGGGAAAAAGGAATTAAGAGAAATAGTTACAAGTTCCTAAATCTGAGGAGAAATAAAACACCAATTTAAGAAGCTGAGAGAATTATAAAGGGAACACCCCTTAGTCCACAATACCCACACATCATAACAATTTCCTAAAGCTAATTATAAGAAACATATAAAAGTAAATCCATAAAACTAGAGACATATGACAATTTGCTTATGTGGGAAAACAGTTCTAATTATATCCCATCTCTCATCAGACATCATGGAAACCAGAGGAAAGCGGCAAAAATACATTTAAGTGCTAAAACCAGATAACCACCAATGTATGCCCAGAATGTAGCACGCAGGGAAACTGGTGTAGAGAAATAACGGGGAACTAAATCATTGCACGATGAAAGAAGAGGCTTTGACCCTTTACTTCCTGAAGAACAACTAATAGTTTCCCAAGAATGGTAGAAGAGGAAGGAAACATGGAACTTCAGCAGGGAATAAAGATCACAACAAGCAAAAGTATTATTAATACATACACCATGCTTTCTGTCCTCTCTCAAGTTTCACAAATTATTTCTTATAATATAGCAGTATAGCTTACAATGGTATGTTATAATACATAATAATATAGCTTATAATAAAGCAAACTTATAACACTGTCTTATGTGGTTATAAAGCCAAATCTAAGAAATATTTAGAACAATTCTATTCTAAACTGGAGAGGGCAAAAGGACATCACAGAATATAAAGTTTCCACATGTCCTTCAAAGTGGCAAAATGATAGCACCAGAATACTATGGAGAGTTATGCATATAAAGTATACTAGCTAGAGAAACCACTGGAAAAATTATATGAAGAGATATACCTAATAACATAGAATTCTAAAACAGTGTTCAAGCCACAGCCCCCAGGAAGGTGGGAAAAAGAAAACGTAAGCCAGCCAAAAATGACATCCTACACTGTGACACATCAAGAGGGTCGTTAACTGTACAGGGACTAAATATGTATAATAAAAATGGAAATTGGCCAAGTGGTTAAAAATATGTCCGATTTGCATGCTGTATAGAAGAAACAGACTTCAGATATAATCGTGTAGGTTGAAACTGAGAAGATGGGAAACTACCTTATGCAAATGTGAAGCAAAGGAAGGCAGGAGGCACTGTGTGGCTAGGAGCTAGCACTGGAGAAGTGATTGGTATGGGTGCTGAGAAAACTACAATCACAAAAGGGGCAATACCACCCCCAAATGCACACACACAGGAGAACTGCAAAATATATGAAGCAAATATTGATGAAACTGAAAACAGGAATGGAGTGACTAGCACTTCTCTCAACATTGGCAATATTTCTTAGCGGACGCTGGGAGACATTATCAGCTTTGGGATTCCACAGGGCATGCTCTTTACTCCCTGGGTGCCTATGGGAAACTCCAAGAGCCTTCTAATTCTTCTGGAAACAGCATCACACACAAGGGAAGTTACTTCCTCTTACTATCTGCACTAAATGTTAGGTATCAAAGAAATGGAGATACTGCTATTTGATTCATACATTCAAAAATCTTTAAGTAGAAGCAGGTGGACATTTTGGCCAGAGGTCCAAATTAACATAACTTCACTTCCTAGATCCATTCCCCATGAAAGAAGTGTTATGATAGCTCCCATCACAAATGTAATGTCTTAGGCTCCAAGAGGGAAAGTCTAAAAGATGCTCCGCTGGAGGCAGGTAGGTATCAGAGTCTCACTCATGCAGACTTCGCCTGGAAATTACTGGAAGGTCCCAGTCGACAGTCAAGGGAAACAAAGTGAAAGAAAGCAAGCAGAATCACCGCCAAGAATGCCAGCAGCAACAGAGGACATGGTTGATGAGAAGAGGCCACCAGGAGAAATATAAAATCAGCCCGTGATCAGAGTTAACGGCTAGAATCAGGGCCCAGACAGCATGAGCAATTGTGGGGATAGAAGAAAACACAGGTATGATTGGAAGTAGTCCGGGGAAGGCTTCCTGATAATACTGCCTGGACTTACAGCAAGGGAACAGGGAAGGATTTCCAGCCCTTCTTTTATTCTTGTTTGGTGGGCTGGGGGAGTGGTAAGCCTAGTCAGCAGCCAACAGCGAAGAGCACAAAATAAGGCAAACTCAGCTTCACAAGGAAGGACTCTGCATGTATACAGTCATCTGTCAGATTTGCTCAAATACCCATGGACACAGAAACCAGGCTCCAGGGAAGAAAGGCGTTTTCCTACTGCTATTATTTGCTTGTTTTTGTTGTTACTTTTACAGTTTCCTACATGAATGCATGCTTTGTACAACTTCATACATGTATGCAATTATTTTGATCATATTCATTCCTTATTATTTTATCTTGCTCCCCCTCTCCTAATGAATCCCTTCTTTCCAATTAGTCTCTCTCCTATTTTCATGACTCTATGTGTGTGTGTGCGCGCTCAGGATGGAATCCAGAACCCACCAGTGAACTACACTTTCAGTTTTTATCACTGTTTTCTCCAAATTAAAAACATTCCATCCTAAAGGGAAGAGAGTTATAATCAGACAGCTTAAGAAACACACAAGGCTCAAGTGGCCCCTCCCCACAGTTCAGCAACTGCTGGAGGAGAGCCTCTGTAATGGAGCGACAAGGTAGTTGGGGAGTCTAAGTATGTGGCTTCTGAACTGTTACCCAGACTTGTGTGGACTCTGGTGATGCAGCTGCTTTTGAGTCACTTGTGTTCTGGAAGTGAGCCCTATTCCATGACCCCATAAGTAAGCCTAATAAACTCCCTGGTTCATGAAGCTAGGCTCACACCTAACTGTTCCTTTGGAATTGTCTATCTGTACTATGTCTGGGGTGAATAGAAGTTTGTTCACATCTCCTAGGAAGTCCTGAAACCATCCATTCCCCTTCCACTGTCCTGATGCTATTTTCTGTTAAATTTATTAACGTATCTTCTTAAGAATTTGCTATCACATTTCAGATACTGCAGAACAACCTGGTGAAGGAAGGCTGTGTGGTAACGCATTGGCAGGAGTAGTCTGTCTTGTGGAAAGACTTGGTGAACAGTAGAGCAGTTCAAATTTACTTGCTTTGCCTTTCAAGCCTTGAAGCTGACTAGGACTATGGGAATCTACTATGTTTTGGTAGATAACAGGGGCTAAAAGAATTTTACCAGAGGCTGCAGAAGAAATTGTTGAATGCTTAGGAGATGGGCAGTTACCTTCTGAAATATTCCCTACCTCAAATATTCAGAGGTGCACATCTCTTTAAGGAACTTGACTTGCTTTGTTGGGGCAGTGGGCAGCCCAAACCACATCTGCTCAGCATATGTTCACAACAAAGGCTAAGCTTGATACTAGGAAATGTTTTTTCCCCTTTTACTATCTGTACTAAATGTTAGGGACTGAAGAAATGGAGATACTAACATCTAATTTAGAAATTCAGAAATCTTAAGCTTAAGCAGGAGCAGATGCCAAATCAACAGCTTCACTCTCCTCTGAAACCCCTCTAACAGCAGCTAAACTAGACCTCACTCTCTCTACTTCCCGGTTTATCTCTCTAAGGATTAGACTCCTCTTCCACAAAGACTCCACTCAGTCCAAGAAAGGCTTTCAAGTATTTCAATTCATTTTCCAAAATCCATTACTAACTAGAGATAAAAATTGTGATAGAGACTTGTTGACCAAAAAATAGGGAGTTTAGAATTAAAGGAAATTTTTTCTCTTCTTACAGACAATATCCCAATATAAACCAGACATATAAACAAATGTAAGAACATACAACAGAGAAATATTTAGCAGACATTAAACAGAGAGGAGGAAGGAAAAGGCCTAAACCAAATGACTCTTTCACAAGGGTCACATATCAGATATCCTGCATATCAAATATTTACAGTATGATTCACAACAGTAACAAAATTACAGTTATGAAGTAGTAGAGGTAGAAGAAGTTTGGAGGTCACCACAACATGAAGAACTGTATTGAAGAGTCATAGCATTAGGAAGATTGGGAACTACTAGTTTAAATAGAGGATAGGTAACTGAACATGGCTGACATTGCAAGATAGTTCAATATGAGCTGAGAAACTTTGGTCTTCACTTTTGAAAATGAAGCTCAGAACTGTCAATTTCTTCACAGGAAAGGCCAGTTATGAAGCAAATAGTCAAGCCCAGTGTTTGAGAAACGTGAGTGAGCATATGAACCAAGGAACTCTATCTAGTAGGATTGCTGAGGCCTGTTCCCCCAAACTCAACGAAAACAGCTTAATCTTAATGTATAAATAATCTTTTTATCAAATCCTTGTGCAAATGGTTAATGGATCACAATCTGACTGACCATTCTGGATACATCTGCCTTTCTTTTCTATACTATAAAAAGAGCTTATGGCTCATCACCTGCAAGTTCATCTTCTGGTTTTATCAAGACCAGTTGGACTTTTTCTAACATATGATCACAGCTGGCTACTTTGTTTGCGGGACCATGCATCCTGATGTCTCATCTCTTTGATAAACAATTTTGAGACAGGCTCTGAAAGGGCACATGTAATTCAGGTATTTGTGAGTCAAATGCATCAGACACTTGATGTATATTAAGGATATGTGCAAGTATGTGTGAGATGAAGTTACTCTGGTTGTCTAGTTTCCTTTTTATTGTGTTAAAACATTCTGACCAGAGCAGTAAGCGGAAACTTAAGGGAAATGGTTCATTTCATCTTACACTTTTAGGTCACAGTGCATCACGAAAGGAGTCACATCAGGAACTCAAGCAGGAACCTAAAGGCAGGACTGCTTATTGTCCCATGTAGCATTTCCTTCTGACAAAGGAACTCACTGAAGCTGAAGAAGTGTAGCAGGAACCATAGAGGATGCTGCCTGCAGGCTGTCAACACTCTCTAGCTCACACACAAACTCATGCTTAGCTGGCTTTCTTATATAGTCCAGGACCACAGGCCTAGGAATGGTGCTGCCCACAGTAGCCTGGGCCCTCCTATGGCAATCAAGACGGTCCACCATAGAGTGTCCATGGACCAACCTAATAAAGAAAGTCAGTCAGTTAAGACTCCTTTTTTTTCAGGTGATTGTAGGCTGTGTCATGTTGACAGTTAATGTTAACTAGTATTATGTAATTTGTATTTTTTATAAATCAATGCCCAGGATCAATATTTAAAAGCCAGGTGTCATACTGGGCAGTTGTAATCACAGCACCAGGGAAGCAGACACAGGTAGATCACTGCTTGCTGGCCAGCTAGCTAGCCCAGTCTAATCAGGTTAGTCCCAGACGGTCTCAAAAAACAAAGTGCACAGTAAATGAAGAGGAATGACGCCCAAGGTTGCCCTTTGGTCTCCATAGCTGTCCTCTGCTGCATGTGACCTGAGAGATGCATGTATGCAAGACATATATGTCATATTGATTTTTTCTAGCATAGTGCAACTGCTAATACTGTTAAAGAGAGATCAAAAGATTTAAGAATGAGATTTTGTGACTAAGGTTAGATTAACGTAAACTTGGATTATGGAAGATGGGTCACTATTTTAAGCTAAACCTATGAACTAATGTCTCTAATCCCTTCTGCTCTTTGACTGGAAAGAGTTAATTACTTTTACAGAGGCAAAACCAACCAAAGCCCTTTACATCTCTGGCCTGTGAAATGTGCTTCCCCTCACTTAATCAAAAACTTGGAGCTGAATACCTTTCCTCAGATCACCAGACAACAATGCCTCTCCATTCACATCACAGCCTGGGACCTGACCCTCTTTCATCCAAAGAGTCCTGGGAAAGAGGCGGAACAGTACAGTCCTATCTTCGTTCTCTTGTCCATCTGGGCATTTCCCCCAAGCAGAAGTCCCTTCCAGCAAAGCCGTTCATTTCCGAAGGCCACATTACACAATAAGTGTTTTCTACCCCCATCACTCTTCTCATCTGCTTCTCCTCATTAAGCATTTATGAACACTCTTAAAATCAAGATGACCTTTTCCCAGGTTTCCACATAACTCACAACCTCTTTACCGGCTGTAAGAGCTGTGGACTGGAAAGAGCATTCGATGGAGGTTGGGAGACCTGGATTCTGACCCTGTTGCCAACACTAACCTGCCAGTTACTCCTTCTTTCTGTGATGTAAGAGATTTAGACTGGGTCATGATACTCTGTGGAACACAGTTCAATGTTCATCCACTTGGAAGCATATCATCCCCTGTACCAGAGTAATGAGTCACCTGCTTGTTTCTATGTTTCCACTGTGACCTCCCTGTGACCACCCCCCCCCCACACACACACAACACACACACAGTAGCAATGCTTCAATGCTTCATATCCTCCTGGTACTCATTCACTAGCTTCCAATTCATGGTACACTGATTCTTTGTGAAGCAAATTCTAAGTGATAGCTCATCTCACCTGTTGGAGAAACTATAACGTCTCCAGGTTTTTTGTTTTTGTTTTTGTTTTTTTTTCATACTGAAGTGTTAAATAAGTTAATACTAAACTTATGTTTAATATTATGCATTACTAAGATATCCATTCTCTGGCAGGAAATACAAAATAAAACTCCTATAATTTGGACTTTAAAAAAAAACATGAGGAATACATAATAACTCCTTTGGGGCAATGCTGAGGATAAGACAGGTAAAGCATTTTAAACTCTAGAGAAAAATGCAGCTCTTTGTGAATTTTTTTAAATAGAAAATAAAATTTCTCCAAATTTCTCATACATTTTCTTACGCCTTTTGTATTTATGTTGCCTTAAAAAAAAAAAAAAAAAGATCAGAACTGACAGGACCCCACAAATGAAGAAATAGCCACATTTTAACATAAAACTTAGAAACAGTCAACCATTGGTGATACAGCTCATTTTTACAAATATGTTTGTCACTGTGATTTTATCCTAGATGCACAAGGATATATAATTTCTAGAGATTTTCAAACATCTTGTACTATAAAGTTTTCTACCCATCTCTTATGACTAGTTTTACGTCAATTTGACACAAACTAGATTTGTCCGCAGAGGGAAACTCAGTTGAGAAAATGCCCCCACTGGACTGTCCTATGGGCAGGTCTGTGGGGCATTTTCTTCACTGATGATTGGCACTGGGGGAAGGGCAGCTCACTGTTAGCAGTGCCATCCCAGGTCTGGTGGTCCTGGGTTATGTTTAAGGCAGGCTGAGCCAGCCATGGGGGGATAAGCCAGAAAACAGCATTCCTTCAGCTCCGGCCCCTGGGTTCCTTCCCTGACTTCCTTCAGTGACAGACTATGATATCAAACTGTAAGCTGAAATAAACCCTTTCCTCCCCAAGTTGCTTTGGTTATGGTGTTTGATCACAGCAATAGAACCCCTAACTAAGACATGATCTAACTATTTATTGAGTACCTATTACATGCTGGGCATTGGGAATAAAATGGCTAAATGGAACATCTACATAAGTACCAACAAGAATATCAAGAAATGTCTATGGTGTATGGCAACATTGGGTATTTTTACTAAGTCAGCCATTACGCAAACACTACACTGAATATTAAAGACATACTGGCAAGCAGAAATGTGTATATGAGAAGAGAGGTGATGCACAAGAAAGACAGTATGTGTTGCGTCAGGTGGAGAGAAGTGGTGTGGACAGGGTAAGGGCAGCGCTGGGTGGAATAAGGGCTTTAGAATAGTGGTTGCTACTCCAAGTGTGTCATTAGAAGAGACCTCTGAGCAGACACTGGAAAGAAGTAGGGGGTAGGGGTGAGTACAGTTTTGGGGAAAGAGAGAACCAGGGGAGATGGAAGAGCAAGAATTAAGACCATCTCAGGCAGGAACATGTTTTAAAGGTCCAGGAAACATCAGCAACCCTCATGTGATGGGGGCAGGTCGAAAAGAAGTCAGAGAAAGTAGGTCTTAGGTTATGCTGTATAAGTCACAGCAGCTCCTCTTCAGTGAGATGGAAACCTATTTGCAAGTGAGCTGCTCATGGGCTGCCCTGTACCTTAAACTGATCAGCCTAACAAAAGTCACATATTTGTTCACAATGATAGGAGCAGCACTACAAACAGAAACAGAGAAGAAAGTTAGGGAGCTTATACACCAACAGGGAGCAGATTGTGTTTTAAAAGGGTGAAGTTTTGAGTGTCGGGGGTGACTATATTTGGTATATACTCTGACACAAGAGATCATAGGATGACTTGTTGACTGGATGCAATACAAAAGACATGGAGAAGTCTGAGATGTCTCAAACATAAAGGAACTATGGGAACAACACCCTCATATACTGAGGACAAGGGCAGAATGGCCAGTTGCATTTAGGAAGAGTATAGAAAAAAGATTCATATTTTTTTGTTTTGTTTTTGTTTTTTGCTTTTTGAGACAGGGTTTCTCTGTGTAGCTTGCACCTTTCCTGGAACTCACTCTGTATCCCAGCTGGCCTCAAACTCACAGAGATCCACCTGGCTCTGCCTCCAGAGTGCTGGGATTAAAGAGTGCGTCACCACTGCCCATCCCGAACAAGGATTTTTTTTTTTTTTATTTCCAGCTGACCAGGTACTGTAAGCCAAGACAAGCAAATTAAAAAGACAAGATGATGTGAGAACCACAAGTAGCCAGCTAGGTCTGAACAAGTGTGGCTTTGACAGAGTTGTGGTCCTGAAGAACCCTTTGTGTGCACAAAAGAGTGTGGTGTTTACAAGACCCTGGTCACATACACAGACTTCAGGAAGTGGTCTAGATGCCTAGGAGGCATCTCCTTTCATAATCTGATATAAATATCATTTTCTGTCCTGTGAAATGCTTATTTCTAGCATCTTATGTGACCTTAGAAACTCCTGGCACTAGGCACTCCTTTGCTGATGCTCTAATCCCCACCTCTGTGTACCTAGTGTTCCAGGCACCAATGTCAGTGCTAGGGGAAAGCAGATGATGTGGAGCATTGTGCTTCTTGGGGAGGAGCACCATGGAGATTGGGATGGAGCATAGCACAGTCTCTTCTTTTTACTTTGTTTCTTAAAGAAAAGAAACATCAAAAACAAAACTTGGCTAATCCTGTCAGAAGAAAATGTACAACTTTGAACCTCCAAATAAACAAGTGAAGACTCATGCTCCCTGCAGTTTTCATTCATTAGATTTTCCTCCAGATAAATAGAAAACACCTGTCTCAGACGTGCCCACACCATCGGTTTCATCTTCCCCAAAGAAGCCTCTTGTGGTTCTTTCCACTTATTGTTCAAGGTACCCTCATCACCAACAAATACCAGGGCCACTCACTCAGTTGTTTTGAACAGTTAACTGCATCACAGCTCAGTGTTTGCAGCTGGGCTCATTCAGGACCTAATTCAGGTCTCTAAGCAAGTCAGCTTATGCCTTTTGCAGCAATACCAATTTAAGAAGGAAAAAAAAAAAAAGGCGAACAGTGCATTACCTGTGGGAGGAATCTTCATGTGAGCACTTTATGAGATGATTTAAAAAAGGTACAGAACTGAATTTGGGTGCTGTGGATATTGCTCTGTATAAATAAAATGCTGTTTGGCCAGTGGCCAGGCAGGAAGTATAGGCGGGACAAGAGAGGAGAGAATTCTGGGAAGTGGAAGGCTGGGAAAGGAGAGACACTGCCAGCCACGGCCATGACAGAAAAAGACATAAGGTACTGGTAAGCTACGAGCCATGTGGCAAAGTATAGATTAATAGAAATAGATTAATTTAAGATAGAAGAAGTAGATAACAAGAAGCCTGCCACGGCCATACAGTTTGTAAACAATATAAGTCTCTGTGTGCTTACTTGGTTGGGTCTGAGCGACTGTGGGACTGGCGGGTGAGAGAGATTTGTCCTGACTATGGGCCAGGCAAGAAAACTCTAACTACATTTGGGTATCTCAGAATTTGCAGCTTGAGGATTATCTGTTCCTCTTTCTGGCTTTCCTGAGTAGTTAGTCGACTCCTACAAAGAAGGACCAAAGCTTTTTAGCCCATTGATTTCCACATTAGTTGCTCATTGGCTTCATTGAGGAAGCTTTTTAAAGGAACATATCCCGGGGAATTCTGACTCAGAATCTTTAAGGATGGGTTCAGAGTTAGGAGCTCTTGAGTGACTAGGGAGATCAGCCAGATCACACACACTGGATTTCCCCCATCTCAGTACCCGGATAGTAGGGATTTCTTTGTGATAATAAAACAATGGCAAAATGACAAATGCTGCCTCAAGACCTGGCACCATGATCAAAGGCTACTTTACAAATGGCGACATGGTATTTGTTTAGAATCGGTCTTCTATCATACTTTTCTTTTTGTGACAGTCTCACTCTGAAGCCCAGGATGACCTTGGACTCATGGCAATCCTCCTGCTTCAGTCTACTGAGTACTGGAATTATAAGTATGAGCCATCATGCCCAGGTTAGAGTGGATCTGAGAGAGGTAATAAGTCACAGAATCCAACTCAAGGCTAAAATGAACAATTGGTCTGGAATACTGACTTTATCAAGGGTGTCTTAGGATTTGGTTTCTATTGCTGTGAAGAGGCATCATGACCAGGGCAAATCTTATATGGAAAAACATTTAATTGGGTCTGGCTTACAGTTTCAGAGGTTTAGTCCATTATCATCATGGCAGGGAGCATGTGGCATGCAGGCAGACATGGTACTGGAGAAGAGCTCTCTCTCGCTCTCTCTCTCTCTCTCTCTCTCTCTCTCTCTCTCTCTCTCTCTCTCTCTCTCTCTCTCTCTCTCACACACACACACACACACACACACACACACACTCACACATACTCACACACACACTCGCCTGCATTGATATCACTTTCCCACACTGCTAAGTTAATTAGCTCATCAAATTCAAATTATTAATCCTCTGATCACCTGGAAAAACAAGCCTCTGGACTCCCACTTAGGGAGAAGAAATAGGAGTTTTTCACAATAGTACAGATGAGTGAATGTTGATAGCATCTGCTGAAATAGCCCATGGCCTCTGTCCTCTGTGTACTTTGTTCACACATGATCCATGTGGTTGTGGTCAGAATCAGAAGCCAGGATAGACAAAATTAACAGTCAGTCTAAGCATCAGATTATATTGGATTAAAACCAGAGAATGGTCATCACCTCACAAAACAAGCAGTTCAGAAGACACTAAGTTCAGAATAGGTGCCACCAGTATTTTCTTTGATGTGGGGGAGGCCCTGGATAATTCACCAAATTAGTCAAGGAGGCTCAATAATACAAGTCCTCCATATTAGCACATGCCAAGAACCAAAAGGGAGAGGGAGACCAAGAGGGACCACGCAAGCCTGCACAAGGAACCGATAGTTGAAATGGACCTTGAAGAATTGGCAAAGCATTTAATCAGCAGAGATGGGAGGAGGATATGGTCTTAGCAGCAACTTGAGCTTTATCTGGGGAAAAGCTATCCCTGCCTGTAACAGGTAGCTCGTATATTCAAGACACCGGAGCATGCCCAGGCTCCCTGGCAGCTGCCCTTCTCAAACAAGAAACCTGGAGTGGCATGGGTCTGCTCGCCTCACCACAGCTGGACTCTCCAACAGCAGACACAACACAGCTGGCAATGCAGCCCTCAGCAGGCAGCTGTTCTGCTAGGGGAGGAGGGGAGAGGCAAAATAAGACAATCTCCTCCTTGTCTATTCTGTGATCAGTGGGGAATGATCTGCCGATCCCCAGCTTCATGTGCCACATGTTATTTCTGAAGGCACACTCCTAGAACAGCTTGCCCTGTGGTCATCATGCCACTTACCTACTGCAACAGGGAGGATCAGAAAGCCAGAGGGGAGGAAATGCCACTGAAAATTATTTCAACACTGGGATTTTAGGAGCAAAATTAGCAAAGGTGGAAGAGGTTGGGCTGAGATATCTAGGGTTATATATTACTGGCTAGTGAGAATCCCTGGGTTGTTTACAATTCCAGGTTGTTTACCGTGTTCACTGGATTCACTCTCTCTTTAAATCTTTACTGTAGTCCTACACTATCATCTCCATTTTATAAGCGAGGACACAGAGGTATAGACAAAATAGTTTCACACAGCTTTTAAATGGGGAGTCTGATTTTAAACCCAGGGTGCTGACGCCAGAAGACCCACGTTATACTGGGATTGAAATGGCTGCAGTGGGAAATGCCTGAGTTACCCTCTCATTTCACCCAACAGCGAAAGGTTTTCCCATCCTTCCTCCTCTTCACTGATTCCAAGCTGATGACTGCTGTATTTGCATCAGTTTTATTACAGTACATTCTCTTTGTTAACAGTGTCATCTTCGTGACCCCAGAAGGACTATCCTAAGCACCATCTCCTTATTGTGACTGTAAATACTTAACTTCAGAACCTTGGATGCAAAAGGTCAGCAAGTACTGGCCCCCTAGCCTCTCTGTACCTTCATTCCCAGCACTACTCCAGACACGATCTTAGGAAGAAAGGCCATGCAAGATGCGTACTGCTCCTATGCAGTGTCAGAACTGACCCTGAAGCCTGGGTCTGGTGGCTTGAGTCGCTGATAATGAAGGCAATGAATTTCCAAGGCACTCAAATGACTTGAAGTTTCTGACTAGGCTTTACATATATACCTATATGCATATTTTATTTACTTGGAAGTTTGTCAGAGTCTAGCCATGGGTAGAGAATAAAGCCCATGATGTGATATGACCATAAAGTACAAAGGCATCAGACACTGGCTATCTAGTACAAAGAATGAGGATTGAAGCGACCTTAGGAATCAGCCCAGACCTTTCTTTCTGATTTGTGAAAACTGAACCCCTGACTTGCAGGAGAACACACATTGAACCACGTTCAGGATGTTCGTGCATGTGGGCTTGATAGTATTTAAATTATTATAGTTAAATTTATGCTAGGCATGTTTGAGTCCGATTTTAAGGTTTCGAGATATTTTTTATTGATTTTTTTTTGTTTTTTGTTTTAAGACAGGGGATGACACACAGTGCAGGAAGTCCAGAAATGCACAATCCTCCTGCCTCAGCCTCCTGAGTAGTGCTATCATAGGCACATGTCATCATGCCCATGTCTGGCTGTCAATTTTATGGCTCATTGTTCTTCTGGAGTACCAGTGAGTTTAGTTAAGTTTTCTTATAGGAGCATGGGGACTTACCAGTGACTATTCTCCCCTCTCCAGTAATCATTAACCACAAGTGGCTCATTTCTAAACACAACAAGCAGATAGGCTCTGGGGGTACATATACAACTAAATAGTAGGCCAAGTCAGAACTGGGACTATGTAAGTAAATGAAAGATCCAACTTGGGTGTAAATGTAAAGTCAAGTAACTATAAAAGTAAAAATCTTGTCCAAATGAAATGCAGCTTTGAAAACGCACTCAACAGACAGTTGTAGTGAGGATCAAAAGTTATTATTATTTTTTTTTCAGTAGCATTCTTATGGGGAATTTACACATGGCTCAGGATGAATTCTGCCGTTATCTGTGCAACTCTTTCTGAAATCCTGGAAAACCCTTCACTCTCATCCCCACCAGCTACACGATGAAACATAAAGTATTTATTGTAGGATCAGAACTATGGAGACTACATGCTTTCCAAATGCTTGGTGGGTAGCAACTCTATAAACTCTTCTCTCAAAGACATCTTAAAAACTCTCTGCTTCTCAAAGTCCATGCCTGCCCACATTTGGAAGTGTAGAGCTACATCTATTTTTCGGTATAAGGAAGTTCAACACTAAAGGACTAGTGTCACAGCTTATGAAAGAAAATCAAATCTCACATCTCCAAAGAACAGAAAAATATAATCACCAAATACATTTCTTGAGCAAAGGCATTGACAATTAAACACTGCATATATACATTGTATGTATGCATGTATGTATATATATGTGTGTGTGTGTGTGTGTGTGTGTGTGCGCGCGCGCGTGCGCGCGCGCGTGTTTGCGCTATATATAAAGAGTCAGAGTACTCCAAATATAGAATTCTATTGGGTGATGAGTAAAACAAACCACTAGACTTAAGCACCTGCAAAGAAGGCAGGAAGATGAGCACAGGGTGATGGGGGAGGGGCAGCTGGAGGTGGAGGCACAATGGCAGGAACTGGCTAGCCACTGTCTAAACAAGTCTCTTCTTCCTGAATAAAACCCAGTTCTTTTTCCGAATGTCTTTCAATAGGATATGCCGTGCAGTACAGTGGCACTTGAGCAGAAGTGATACAGGTTGTTCCCGAGTTGGGCAAAGCAGAGAAATGGAGATGTCCCTTTTGGTTCTTTCTATCTTCCAAATGAAGGCAGAGGCCTCATAGGCATTCTAAACATAGAGCACTCGGAGATTTTAGAGGTAAGTAGAAGGTTTGAGTCTCTAGATGATTCTTTGATGGGCTCCTGACTCTAGCAACACCTGCACTTAGCCCTTACATCAAGGAAGAAACAAACCAAATTAAGGGGAAAGTCACTGAAAGATGTAGGGTTTTGTTTTTACATTAGCTGGCATTATTCTAAAAACAACATGCCTAAGCTTAAAAATAAACCAGTTTTATTCAAATATATTGTTAGTGTTTGTAAACTAATGGTTCCCAGGACATTAACAGAGCTGTACCACCACCGACTCTAAGTAAATCTAGAACATTTTTATCACTCCAAAAAAAAAAAAAAAAACATTAATAGTCTACATATTCCCCAAATCCTTCTAGCAGCCACTAACTCACCTTCTGTTTTTTTTTTTGTTTTGTTTTGTTTTTTGTTTTTTAATAGATTTGCCTGTTCTGGAAATTTTCTGTAAAGGAAATGATGTGACATGTGGGCTTTTGTGAGGGGCTTCTTTCACTTGACATGTTTTCAAGGCAGAGCCATTCTGTGGCCTCATCCATGCTTCCTTCTTTGGGTTGGGAATAAGATTCTATCCTTTGGATCCATCACATTGTACTGGTTTGGTAACTACTTAATATCTCATGTGTAACCTTTCACGATCTGCTTTGGTTTCTGTGAAATAGCTTACACTTTGAAACAGCCACACTAAAGAGGAGAGTCACTGAAAATTCTGCCACCTAAGAGCTGGGATTCAAAATGTGCACTACTACTGCCTGGCTCATCCATCAGTTCTTCGTGTCACCCACACAAGCTTTTACTTTCCACTCATGCTAAATGTCTACTGGTTGACTCACACTCAAGGTTTGGGGGTTACGGCTATCCAGATCTTACCAAACACAGTCATCTCCACTGAGAACTTGGAGAAAACTTGAAACCACTGTCAGAGTGATCTATACAAAGTCTCCAAGCATGGGGGATGGGGAAAGAGATCTCACACATGGTTTCAAATCTTTAATTCATGAGTTAAGGAAAACCGAATTCACTGTAACCAAATAGCCTGGGAGGAACCTTTGTAAAAACACATTTGGGGAGGAAGTCAAGGAATTAAACCTAGTATAAACATATAAACACAAAGGAATTAAGTAGAAATTAAGTATTGCTGGGTCAGGGAAAAATGTTCATTAAAGGAGTCACCCCTCAATATTTTTCTAAAGATAAATGCCAGCTGTTCTGAAAATTATTAAATCTTAATGACAGAATGAACTTGCTGTTACTTCTCTAGCATATGTGTGCCTAGGGGAATGGAAGTCACCTGAGCCTGGAAGTCTCATAGGACATGGTGGGTTTGGAAAATGGGTCTTATTTAGAGGAGTGTTTTTCCTATAAGGAAGACTCATGGAAGTCAGGAAGGTGAAAAACAGTATGGAGGTCCGTCTATAAAGCTACCAGAGTGGTGAGCCCATGAATTAATTTAAACTTATAAACCAGAAAGAGATTTAAACAATATTACATGAGTGGACAGCTTTTAAAATATAATCATGAAAACACATACCATGAAAGAGAATAACAGAAAATGGGTATGTACACATTAGCTGCCCAACAGTTGTCTAGATTCCCCACTTTGATTAGTTGTTTTGTTTTTATTTCTTAAACTTTTCATTAATGTATATAACTGTGCAAGGCAATAGGGCTTATGTGATATTTCATGTATGCATGTACCACACAGAGAACCTCTCAGCTCATCTCACTGGAGCCATCTTCTCCAGTCCTCAGATTCAGTTTATTTATTTTTTAAGATAAGACTACTTCTCAGGTGGCATTGCACATTTTATTTTGTATTCCACTGAGAGATACTGACTAGTTGATTCATGAGTCTAGTTGACACACTCCTAGTCATCTAGTTGACTTGTTCACAGGGATGCCAAGACTAACATGCTTTGTTTTCAAGAAGATAGCTCACTAGAACCTTGTGACGATTAACCAAGGAATGCTAGGCAGCACCAGGAGGTGGCTTCGCAGAACTCCAAGAGGGATGAAGTAGATGGGACAGCAGGCAGGAATGGTAGACAAATGGAGGATTCAGATCCAAAAATAATCCTGAGGGCCTAATGTTGTTGATCAGTGGTAGAGTGCTTCCCTAGTAAGTGTGAAGTCCAGAGTTTGGTCACCAGTACTGCAAAAGTAATGAATCAATACCTATATAAACCTCAAATGTAATGCTCTATAAAAAAGATATGAGATAGAAATAATTCTGACCTGGGATTATTGAAAGATTAAAAATATACAAGAAGTTTTCATTGGTGATAAGAATCAAGGTGAGTAAGCAGGTGATGAAGACACCAGACTACAATACAGGCTCCACAACAGTAGATAATTAGATATTTTTGCTCAATTATGAGTCCCCAATGCCTAATACAGTGCTTATAGAGTACATATTCAATAGATATCTGTTAAATATATGTATTAACATTTGATTGAGTGGCTGGTTATATGATGCTGGGAATTCTAAGGCAGGGAACCAATTGGGTGTTTACACTTACTAGAAAACAAATAGCTAGGGCAACACAGACCTTTCTTCAACTCTGGTTTGCCCCTAGTGATAATTAATGGTGAATACCTTAGGCAAATGCTTAGCGTTAGAATAAATCTCCCAAACAATACAGCATAAGAATAGCTAGCAAAAACCCAAATGAATCTAACTTTATTCCTTGGGAGGCATACTTGGACTATAGGGATATAATAATCAATTCTGCAGAACAATTGGGTTTTTGGTTTTGAGTCTCCAAGAGGAAGTTTCAGGAAGTTCCTAGAAATGATGATAATGGGAAGAGTTATGCTTAAATAATGGTAGTATTTCATAGGGCGAGGTCAGGAACATTAAAAACAGTCTATCAACAAAACCAAAGCTAGTGTTTTAAAAAGTTAAAAAAAAAAAAAAAAAAAAAAAAAAAAAAAAAAAAAAACCAAGAGTATTTTCCATGGCCAGGATAAGAAAAAAGAGCAATCATATAAATTGCTAAAGTCACAAGTGTAAGACAAAATATCATCTTGGGCACATTTAAGGGTAATAAAGGAACATCGTGAATAACTGCGCTCCAAATTCTGACACTCAGGTGAAATGGAACAATCCCTTTGAAAGGTATACTCTGTAATCAACACTCAAGAAGATAAAGATAATCTGGACAGGTACATATATTTCAAAGAAATTGAACTGGCAATTATTAACTTTCAAAAAAGAATACATCATTGACCAAACAGACTCACTAGTGAAATCTACTGAACATTTAAGAAAGAAATCATATCAATTCTTTACAATCTGTTTCACAAAATAGAAGTAGATAAATGTTTCTCAATTAATTTATAAGGCCACAATTAACCAAATACCCCAAATAAGGACTTTATAAAAAAGATCTTTACAAGCCAATATTTCTCACAAATACAGAATTAAAAAAAAAACCTCAAAAATATAGCAAATGTAATCAGACTCTGTATAAAAAGAATTCCCTGTAGAATTTATACCAAGTATGTAAGAAACTGAGACAATACAATCCATTATATCAACACCCTACAGAAAGCTCACAGGATCATATTAACAGATTTGAAAAGAGCATCGATCAAAATCCAATGCCTAGTCATGAAAAACAACCTCCAGTAAACCAGGGCTAAAAGGATGTCTCCTCAACTCAATGAAGGCCATCTACGATCCCCACAACTAACAATCCATCTTGCGTAATGGTAATAAACTCCAAAGTTTTCCACTAAGATAAGATATAAGGCACTGCTCACTTTCCCTTTGAACTTTGTACAAGAAATATGTGCTAATGCAATAAGACAAGAAAATAAAATAAAAGGTACACAAACTGGAGAAGAAATTGAATCACCTGTTTTTGTGTGTCTTCATGTTCAAGCATCCTATAGGAAGATTATAGCCTCAGGCTCACACCCTTCCAGGTGTACATTCATGAAAATGACAGATACCTCATCCCTATAGCTCACAAACAACTTCAAAAATACACTTTTATTAGGCCAGTTTGAGTAACACATGCTTTTCTGAGCCAATAGCTGTGACTGTTTTGTTTCTATAGGCACCATTTACTATTCTACTTAGTCAGTTTTGCTACACATGCTCTGTGCTACACACAGAACCAGCTAATTTCCATGGGGGAATTTTGAATACTTGTCTTTTAAAAAGTGTAAATGCATCCTGGGAAGGCAAAAACAATAAAACACTCCTATTTTAGGCAGTTTTTTCATAATGATCACATTGTCATTATTATCACAATCTCACAGATGGAAACCAGGCCACCAGCAGGTTTGGTTAAGGTTACTCTTAAATAGTGTTATTTCATTTAGCTAGATTGTGCTCTAGACTAGCACAGCCATTTCTTCCTTCCCAAACTGAAAGAATTCTTCTCTCAGAAACAAGTGGATCTGTTTCTCGGGAAAAAGAGATGGTTTTGGAGGCAAACATAAAAGTATAACATTTTGTTTTCCAATATGTCAGTTGCTACCCCAGATGTCTCTGAAATCAAAATGACAAGTGCAATGAGAGTCACCAAAGAAAGCCGATGGCCCCTGAGGGTCAATGATTTCCCATTATTCACACGATTTTTGAAAAGATCCCAAGATTCAAACAGCAAGTGAGCTGGCAAGAGTGTGCTGAGGTGGGTCACTCCCAACCAGAGCAGTCACTCATGGACATCCTAAAAAACAGGACTATGGCTGCTTGCTCCAGCATCTATCTCCCTTCCTCCTTCCTTTCCTCACCATTTTGATGTTGGTTTGTTGATATATTAAGATGGGGTCTCACTCTATACTCCAGGCTGGCCTGGAACTCACTATGTAGCTCAGGCTGGCCTTTCAAGTGTTGGGAATAGAGGCACCATGTTGGATTTCCTTCCAAGATTTCTTTCTTTCTTCTTTCTCTCTTTGTTTTCTTTCTTTCTTTCTTTTTTTTTTTAGCTGACCACTTTTTTTTTTCATACTGGGGACTTTAAAATGAGTCCATCTTAATAAAAAGACTTGTCTGGGTTGAACCTGACAGAAGCTATAACAACCTAGTATAAATTACTGGAAATAAATTTTGCCTTTACTAAGATGGACTGGCAAATGGACGAGAGTGCTGTGTAGAGCTCTGCTTGATTCCACTGGGCACCTCTCACTCTTGGCTTTCTCCTCTCAGCTCAATAGGACAGGAAGTGTAAACATGTTTACATTCTGTAAAGACACAGCTGATGAATACCAGGTTTACCTTCTGGTGCCTACACAGAGTACAGCAGCATGTTGAATCATAATTAAAGGAATGATTTCTTCAATTCAGAAGAGGAGGAGTCCTTGAAATTTTTGGATTCCACTGTGACATATCCAATTTCCCAGAATTCTAAGCCCAGATTTCAGCACGATCTTCCCATTGGATCTCTCAGAGCTGCCTCATCCTTTGCTCTCATTTGGAAATGCGTTTACTGTCTCATCGTTTCCATGCATAGCTCTTGTCCTTGGTGGAACTTTACCTTTTGTGATATGAGAAGCTTCAGTTCTGGCCACTGTCCCATGACTAGTTGATTCTATGACACCTAAGCATGCAGTCCTTCAAATATAACTGTGGCCAATGCTTACTTCCATAATGTGTTTATAAAAAGAAGTTACTGGATGTAGCATGATTTCCCACTTGCTTTGCTTACTTTTTTTTTTTTTTTTTACTTTTAGGATTCCAAGGCTGTATCTGCAACCAATGTAAGAAAAAATGGCAGATGACACATTAATATTATAGAATTATAAGAATTATGATCTTGCCGGGCGTTGGTGGCACACACCTTTAATCCCAGCACTTGGGAGGCAGAGGCAGGTGGATCTTTGTGAGTCCGAGGCCAGCCTGGTCTACTGAGTGAGATCCAGGAAAGGCACAAAGCTACACAAAAAAACCCTGTCTCGAAAAACCAAAAAAAAAAAAAAAAAAAAAAAAAGAATTATGATCTTAAGTCACAGAATGAGGCTTTGGTCAATTATACACGTAGTATATATATGATGGTGGTTCTGTTAGGAGGTAAAGGAGCCAGAAAATTCCTGTTGCCTGGTGACCTCATACCATTATACTATCATAACACAGCCTACCACTCATGTATTTGTGATATGCTGGGATAAACAAGCCTATTGTGATGCAAGTGGAATGTACATATCACATACATAGTTACATACAGGATGTTACACTTGAGAAATGCCTGTGTGGCTGGTCTATGGATTTACCATACTCCATTTGACACCGCTGCTTTGATTTTTACTATCAGTCAGGATGCCGTGTCTCATTGGCAATAGCATCACACATCTAGTGTTTACTGGATCTCTTGATTTCATCCTTTTCCCTGGGCTTGTTTTGATCTTGTGTTGTTTTGGCCACAGCATCCCCAATTCAGTCACATGTTGAGTACTCATCATTCAGCCCTCATGTGCAGTAAGATACACCATTTAGGTCTGTGAAGGGCACTATCATACACAGCAGTGGAATCATTACCCATGCATTTCCCAGGATGCATTCACTTTAGTAAATGATGGGCGTCCCGGGTGCCAGTTTTGCATGCTGTGTGCATTTCTTTAGATAGAGTCAAGTCAGGTACTACTGCTCCTGATTCAGCCTCAGTGACCTTCCTACTTACCCAACACAGTGACCATGGCTTGCTCTGGCTCATACTGTCACTCTCTGCCTCTAAGCAGATCTTAATTGCAGGTGAAGCTTAAGTCCCTAGAGCATTTTATTAGTGTAGCAGTGAGCTACAGAAAGGTCAAGGGATCTGAGTTCAAGCCCAGACGTGCCTCTATTAGCAGGTGGGGAGGAAACCTGAATGTCACCATTGTACACCATTGTACTAGCCAGTCATCAGTAATGCCTTTGTTTCCCAGTGATGTCCTTAGGGCCCTGTTTCAAGACTACTACATGACTATGACCATAAGAAACAGGAAAGGTATTCTCAACTGTTAATATAATCTGAGCAGTTCTAGGTTTATCAGTTTTTGTTTATTGGGGTTGACTTTAATTTTATTTAAATCAGGCCTTCTGCCCCAGTAAGTTAGCTGCTGCCAGTGTTCCCAGTTACTACAGTCTGTGTTTCCAGTCTGCATGCACTTCCTTTTCTGGCTGCCCCAGAGAGGCCCGCATGTGACAAAGTAGTGACAGTGAGCATTAATTAATACTGGAGTTAGGGAAAAGATGGCCTTCCTTCTCACCTTTTGTGAAAAGAAATCCAGTGTTTTAAATGTGGTCCCAACTATGAAACTCAGGGGAATTATTTACTATTTCCAGCGGGCAGGGGGACAACAACTTTGCTCCCCTTTAGCCCTGTGGAGAGGAAGTAAACAGAGCATTCCATCCAATGTGATTCACAGTTTCCCAGCTGCTCAGCCAGTGGGCCCACTGGAGACCTCTAAATCACTAGGATTTTCCCAAACACCCTGCAAGCCAACTCCTCCCTGGTAAAGACAGGGCAGCTGAGAAATGGAGGGAGAGATCTGGGAGGGTTTGTTCTCCCAGACATGACTGTGTTCTTTCAGCTGCCCACCCTCTGATCTCTGACCCAACACTTTAAAGAAGGTTTGGGATGATCCACTAAAGTCCCTGTCTGCTACAACATGGTATAGTCCCCCAAATGACCCCAGAGGCAGCACAGGCACTGGGCCTTTCCTGACATGAAGGGCTGAGACAGAACTGTGCAGCCCAGCCTGACGACCCACACTCCCCCATCTTCCCCTACTCCCTTCCTTCTGGTCCAGTATCATTTTTTTTTTCTTGTTTAGATTGTCTATTTATGCTAAATCCTGATGGTTTCTCTTTTCCTTTTTTTTCCACATTATTCTGATGCTGATGTTGCAGGGGGAATGGCCCTCCCCCGATAAATGCCAACATGAAAGCAACAGATGTGGAAACTACATTTAGCAGGGAAGGAATGGCTCCAGGCAATCTAGGATGGACTCTGGAACTTCAGTATTCTAGAACACGGCACATCACCACAGCCAGTTGTCACGGGCCAGCCCTCAGCCCTCAGCCTCTCACCCTCTTCCGGATCCCTGCTCCTTTAAAAAGCTCCCTCCCTTCTAGCAAGTCCTGGATAGAAATGGTTCACAACTTCATCTTCTAAAGCAAGTTGATTATTTTTTTCTCACTGCACCCCCCCCCCATTATCCTTGACCATACCTTGGGCTGGCTTTCCACATCTAAGAAGACCCCAAGTGTCTTTACTCAAAGTAAAAAGAAAACAATAAAACAAGTATCAAGCTGGGGCTTGCTGTTGGAGGTGGACTGGAACCTACCCAGGCCTCCTCCGTGCCAAGGTGCCTTTCCTGTTTGGAACCCTTCCAGTAGCTTCAGGACGGCTCAGGCACTCCTTCTGCTGGGGGTTGGGGGGCTGCTCCCCTCATGCTGTCCACCTCTTCTAAAATTGTATACAAGATTTATTTTTCTCCATTGCAGGGAGAAGAATCCTATCTCCCTGAAACCCTTGTGTAGCCAACATACTTGCTTTAAAATTTCTTGCAATATCTATTGCACCTGGGAAAATGTAGTGACCAATCTCAGTCTGTACTTGTGCAGAGCCTAGGCCAGAAGTTGCTCTGCTCACAACCTATTTGTCTTGTCCCTCGTGTCTGCCAGTACTGCTGAGTGCTTAGCATGGACAGGCTGGCACTAACACCGTGTGAACTAGCAAAGTGCTGAGCTTTTGGGGTCCAGAGAAACTCTCACACTTAGTCAAACTGACATCGAAGAGCTGTCTATGGTGGTAGCTCCTGCTCTGTGGGACTCAAGGTTTTAACAGCAGCAGACAACCAAAGGCAAAGCTAGAGGCAAATTTTAAGCCTGGCATAGTTTTCTGTGCTTTTTAGAATTTCATTATTATTATTTTTTTGTTTGTGTGTGGTGTCTCTGTGTCTGTGTGTCTGTGTGTGTGTGAAAGGAAGGAGAGCGACAGACAGAGGGAGAGAGAGAATATGCATGCCACAGCACCTGTGTGGAGGTCAGAGGACAATTTGTGAGAGTCAGTTCTCTCCTTCCACCAGGTGAGTTCTGGGAATCATCTCAGATGCCCAGACTCATGGCAACACCCCCACCTGCTGAGTGATCCCCACAGCCCAAGCCCACTGCATTTCAACTAGCCTTGTTCTTGGCAGGTTTACTGTAAAGCTGACAGCAGAACTGAGTAATCAAAAAATATGCATCTATTTCATTCAATGGACTTCTCTATAATATCTCATTTGAATAAAACGGCTCTGCTATGTAAAGCTTTAACGTGTCAGAGTCTAGGAGAGAGGGGCAAGAGGAGGTGATTCATGGGGCTGTCTTCATTTCATTGTGAGCTTAGACACTGACTGCATCTTACTCTTCATCCAGCAACTGCAAAGGGAATGAATTTGTCGGACAGTTAACGCCTCAGTTTTATTCAATTAAAAATAAAAGTGCTTTAGAGATTCTACTCCTACTTGCAATTATTAATCCCTTTAAAACAGATTTCCTAATTTCTTAGGTCCTGCTGTGTTTTAGTGGTCATATATCCCTACAGACTCAAGTCTATTCTGACACAGGGTTCTTATTTAAATTTTCTTTGAGACTTATTAATTTTTATTTAATGTATATGATTATTTTGTCTGCATGTACGTCTATGCACTACATACATGCCTAATGCCTGTGGAGGCCAGAAGAAGGTATTGGATTTCCAGGAATTGGAGTTATAAATGTGAGCCAATATGTGAGTATTGGGAAATAACCCTTGGTTGTCTGGAGGAGTAGTTAGTGCTCTTAACCAACGAGCCACCTCTCCAGCCCTGCTGACAAAGTGTTAATGCAATGCTTGCTGGCCAAGCTGCAGATTGAGAACTCAGGGGCAAACCCTCAGTAACAGGGAGTCTACCGACTCTGCTACTGAAGGCAGTATAAGGTTGAGTCTGTGACAGGAGATGAGAGCTGACTGTCCACCGACTCTCCTACTGATGTCTCAGAAAAGAGTAAATCCAGAAAAAGCTAAGAGGACGTCAGAAAGATGGCCTGTTACCTTTTGTGGAGTTAAGGCTTTTCACATGGGCTCCAACCCATGTTTATTCTCCCTTCCCCCATCATGCCATATTTCTTCTCTCCAATAGATTCTTTTTTTTTTTTTTTTTTTATCCACTCCTCTGCAGTTCCATGTGCTCCAAGGGATACTGCCCTCCTCTCTGGCTCCAGCAAACACACCCCGATTATCTTCAAACTGAGATAATTACAGCCATCCCATTCTCCTGATGAAATGAAAGGGCTAGAACAGACCTGTGTCAAGTTGCATGGATCTCTGAGATGAGATGGACTATGAAGATGAGCATCTAGACCCTAAACAGAATCCAGAGACACAGCTCTTTCTGCCTCTGACAGTGTTTAGCATGAAGGTGGTGGCTAGGATGGAGTGGGCGTTCTCTAGAGCCGAGGACAGCAGAGCAGGAAGGAAAAGAAAGCAGAGTTTGTGATGACATTGCAGCGCCATGTACTTAACAGCTCTTGAAGCCTCAGTCTGACTCCCTCTGCGCCTTCGGTTGTGTTAGACAATAGATTTCATTATTCAAAGCAGATTGAAGCCAGCTCGGATCATTGGAAGCTGTAACACTCAGGGATGCATGCTTGCGTGCAGCCGTCTGTCAGTCTAAGTGCTAGGCAAACAGGAGGGGTCAAAGTGCTTCTAGGAAAGGGAGTATGCTGCCATAAGCCCAAGTGAAGCAGGAATTCAGGATCTTCTTCAGCACCAGAAAACGAGCAAGCCTGTCATCCTAGTACTCAGAGTACAAACCACAAAGCAGCAGCAGCAGCCTTGAGTGTGAGGTTATAGGAATGCAGAATTGAAAGCTTCTCTCTAGCTGAAGGCATGAGGCACTGCGTTTTAACATTGTTGGCATGCATATTGTGCACACATTAACAGCGAAGAAGCATTTTCCCAGGACATTTAGACCCCAGAAGTACAATGAGGACAAGGGGCACAGCAATACAAAGTTCCCAGGTACTTCTGGGGATCGTTCCACTTTACTCAGATTTCTTTTCCTCTCCATCCCCAGTTCTTGCGGGAGGGACTTAGAAGCCACTGACACACTCACTTTACTTTGCATCCCTTTTGACTAGAAAACCATGTAGGAATTTGAGAATCGTCACCTGAAGCCAAAGTGTCTTCATTTTCCACCTTGGTTAGACATGGTATCTTGTGTTCAGCAGGGTATCTGGCAAACAAGCTTCTGGGGTTTATTGTCTCTTTATCTCCCATTTCACCATGAGCTTGCCTGGATTGTAGGATGTGCCACACCACATCCTGTTTGTACTTGGACTCCGGAGGTCTGTACTTCAGTCCTCATGTTTGATGAGACAGAAGCTATTAAGGGCTTTAACTAAGCCAAGGCAACCCCACATCCTAAATCCAACCACTATTCATCAGTTCAACATGTGGTAAGAAACGCTGGACTGGAGGGACAGGGTGACTCATGGCTGCCAGTCTAGCATAGTGTGTGTATAGTAGGCTCTCAGGGCTGGATGTGTAATTTGTAAGGCTTGGTGCAAAATGCAATGCAAGTCTTTCTTTAAAATGAATTATGTACGTGTATTTTTTAATCATTTGGAATCCCAGGGTTTGTGGTAGGGGGAATAGACTTGGGACTTGGACTCATTGGCCAGCCAGACTAACTTGCTTGGCAAGCACCAGGACAATGGGAGGTTTTGTTTCTAAAAAACAATGTAGACAGCATCTGAAGGAATAACAGTAGAGGTTGCATTCTAGCCTTTACACGTACAAGTTTACCCCCTTTCACACACCCCTCTGCACATGTACACACACAACACAAAAAAGATTTAGAATTTATCTTTAATGTGCTATGTTGTATCTAGTATATACATGTATATGTCCATGTTTATGTCCATGAATGCTCTTCAGTAAGTAGCAGTGCATGTGCACCATTTGGCATTTGTAGAGGTGTGATGATATTGTGTTCCCCAAAAGATTGTGCACCCTAATAAACTTATCTGCGGTCAGAGAACAGAACAGCCACTCGATATAGAGGCCAGAAAATGGTGGCACACATGCCTTTAATCCTATCACTTGGGAGGCAGAAATCCCTCTGGATCTCTGTGAGTTCAAGGCCACACTGGAAACAGCCAAGCATGGTGACTCACGCCTTTAATCCCAGGAAGTGATGGCAGAAAGGAGAAAGGTACATAAAGCATGAAAACCAGGAACCAGAGTTAGTTAAACTTTTAGGCTTTTGAGTAGCAGTTCAGCAGAGATTCATTTGGATGAGGACACAGAGGCTTCCAGTCTGAGGAAACAGGATCAGCTGAGGAATTGGCGAGGTGAAGTTAGCTGTGGCTTGTTCTGTTTCTCTGATCATTCAGCATTCACCCCAATACCTGGCTCCGGGTTTGTTTTTATTAATAAGAACTTTTAAGATTTGTGCTATATAGAGGTCAGAGGGAAACCTCAGTTGTCTATAAAAATCTGTAGCAATTTGAGACTAGTCACCCGAAGCCCAAGTATCTTCATTTTCCACCTTGTTTAGACATGGTATCTTGTTGTTCAACAGCGTATCTGGCAACAAGCTTCTGGGGTTTATTGTCTCTTTATCTCCTATTTCGCCATGAGCATGCCTGGATTGTAGGGTGTGCCACACCACGTCCGGTTTGTACTTGGGCTCTAGGGGGTCTACACTTCAGACCTCATGCGTGCAAGGCATGTGCTTTATCCACTGACCCATCTCCTCAGCCCTGATTTAAACTTTTAAGAAGATAATTGTGGAGCGTTAAACCACACACCGGGTTCCTCTAAGATGGCTTTTGTGTAACTTCATAGGCTCTGTGACCTTGAGTCAGCTCATCTCTCAAAGGAGCAGGACAGAGATAAAGATAGTTGCCTCTAGTTTTAGAAAACTTCCTATAATTAAAGGAAATCACCATTGATCCAAGTCTCTCTTAACTGATGCATGGTCAAAGTCAGAGAGAACCCATCACACTGAATATTTATTCACGTCTTCATTCAAATTCTACCACAGGTGAGGTTGACTGACAGTTTTAAAGATGCAAATTAGAACAAAAGGAGAATCTTCAGATCAATGTGCTCCAGTAGGCAAACAAACACTGTAGGCATGTAAGGGGGCCAAAGATTGTTGTGGTAGACAGATCCAAATATGTTACTTGATATTGAATCCACAAAAATTTGTCTTTCACAGTTCATTAATAATTTTTTTTCTAATTAGTCTTAATTTTACTGACTCATAAATAAAAACTGTATGTAGTCTGACTTATGCTTCCAATAGCTAGTTTCTAGTGGGCACATTATTTTGCCTATGTGGATATTTGTTTATTATTTGGCTATTTTCTCCTGGATGAACTTTGACCTTTACTCTTCCTTTTCTTCATCCAGTTTTCTCAAAATATCTAATTTAGTCCTGTTGCCAAAGGCAAGCAGACAAACCACAGTGACCCACTTTCCTGATGTTTTTAGGGAATGCTTAGCAAGTTCTGTTTAAGAGACCATAGTTCCATAGGAGGGAATGGGTAAATCTGCATTCACTATCAGGCTCAAATTCAAAAGAGGCAGCTCATTTTAGAGCTTACAGAACCCAGAAATAGTGAGCCATCTTCACATCTGCAAGCATCAAGTCAGTTTACCTTCACAGAAGATTCTGGGGAGGCTACATTTGGCCAGGGCAGTTGATTATCTAGGTCTGCCCTAAATGTGGAATTTTACAATTCCAAAAGCTTTATGCCACAACCATTTTTACAAAAGCTTAAAAGCGATGCCACTGATGAAGTAGTTTTTGCTCCTGAGAGTCAGAGGAGAAATCTAAATTATCACAATTACCCCAGGGGGCAATAGAGCATGATGAGATGGAGACAAGATGTTACAACTCTCTGCCTCTGTTGAACCCCTGCATGGCTAAGAGATGAGTGAACATAACATGTCCCAGAGGAACCCTGGAAGGTGCACATTGACTGGTCGATGTCAAGCACTTAGTGTTTGCCACACACTCCTGGAGCACAAACGTACTTTAACCTGACATTCCTTTGAACACATGACATTTACATGTTCAAGGTCTAGGCTCTTCTGAGAAAGCACTTCATGGGGCAAAGACTTTAAGCTTGAATAACCAAGAAGGGGATATTTGAGACATCTTGTTTTACAAAGCGTTTTACTCATGATGGACACACTCAGCCTTTGACAAGGGTGTCCTGATCCACACACTCCTTTGGGTGAGATCCAGTTGGCATCAGAAGCAGGGCATCTGCAGGAATCACCCCATGATTTGGGATGGGAGTGGGAGGCCCTGAAACCTCTTTTTTAAAGGGTACCAGTGACACAGATCCAAGGCTATGCTTTGCAGGAAGCTGGGCACTCAGCCTGCCTCCCCTAGCTCCATTGCAAGCCTGGAAGCAAGCCTGACTATGCTTTTGTGAGTCTGAACCTACATCAGGTCGAGCCAACTCAATCAGTGGGGAAACACAAACGGCCACTTCATTTTTATTCAGCTGACCAGAGGCTCACAGTGAAGAGCTTCGTGGGATGGCATGCCAGAGAGGCTCCTGGAAGCAGAACTTCCTCCGAGAAGGCTCGCCCTACTCCAGCCATGTGGCCTCTCACAGCTGGATGGTTCCTTTCTGAGGAAAGCCAGGGGCTCTAGCTATGGTACAGCTCTTAGCACTTAGTGCCAAAACACAATAGCAGACCCTTCTATAGACAGCTAGGCAAACACCAGAAACTGAGTAAACAGGAGGTGAACCTAAGGGCTGTGAATTCTGAACAAGGTGAAACTGTGCCCAATGGCTGCAGAAGCTGACTTTGGAGCTGTCCACCAGGCTTAGGATGTTTGGTAATTGCCTATGCTTTAAAGTGCTCTAGAAGGCTGCATGGCATAGTACTGATGACTGCCCACTCTGTAGCCATAACCTCTGGGTTTACATTCTGGTTTCAGCCATGTTGTACTGCTCATAGTTTGAACAAATAACTTAATTTCTCTGGGCCTCAGTTTTCACATCAGTAAAATAGGACAAAGTATCACCTACCTCATAATTTGTAGGTCAATGAGTAAAGTATTGCTGAGACATTCAGACAATGGTCTGACATAGCAAAAGTGTTTTTTTTTTCATCCTGGTTTCTAAGGAAAGTGGCCACAGCGAGCATCCATCCCCTGTGGAAACTTCTTCTGTGTCATCGATATTAATGCCTCTTAAGAAGATGAAAACAAAGCCCCCTTGGAACTACTCGGACCACAGAGCCGATGCTGGCACTTAGAATCCTGTACTGAACGTAGGCTGGGGTAGAAAGAAGTCATGCCAGTCGAATAGTTACACAGTACTCCTGTGAGCTTGGCATTGTGGCAGGGCCTTGGCACTTGGCAAACAAGAGGGGCAGGGCTCTTTTCTGTACTTGAGCTGGGCCTTGAATGGTATAAGAAAGTAGATGAAGACAACTGTACTGTACAAACATCGTGGTAAAGAGATGGTGTGAGGATGGCAGCCATGGGAAGACAGAAAGCTGATGCTAGGTCAGTGGTTCTCAACCTTCCCAGTGCTGCGACCCTTTAATCCAGTTCCCCCACCAGCCGTAAAATTATGTCGTTGCTACTTCATAACTGTAATTTTGCTACTGTTATGAATAGTAATATAAATATCTGATTAGTAATGTGAATATCTGATATACATGATATCTGATATAGGACCCCTGTGAAAGGGTCACTCAACCTCCAAAGGGGTTGAGACCCACAGGTTGAGAATCACTTCTCTAGATGGTTTTTGTATACCGAAGCCCAAAGAGATGACTGTGGACTCAAACAAGAGAGAAGTGCATAGGTATACATACAAAGGGACAGACAGACAGACAGACACACACACACACACACACACACACACACACACACACACACACACACAGGTCTGGGAGTGTGGACAGCTTAGAATCTATTTCAGGATCCCAGGAGTGCCTTTGGGTCTGGTTCTAATGGTGGGGATGAGAGAAATGACCAGAAAGACAAACATGGTATGTACTCACTCATAAGTGAATATTAGACACAAAAAAAAGGATAGAAAGATTCATTTTCAAAAGAAATCGGATAGAACTTGGTGACTTATCACATAATGGAAGAGGAAGAAAATGTGCTGGGTTTATTAAAGCAGTAACTTGGTTTAAATAGACCCTCTAGGCTTCCTCAGTTTAAAGCTAAGCAAAAATGAGGAAGATCTTATTCAAAATACCACCTCAAAGAGGAGTAGCAAGGTTGGAACTGTCACCACAGGACATACCCTTGGACTCAGCCATGAATTCTTCACATAAGCCATAGGGTCTGACTCTGAGTTGTGAAGAAAGTATTTCCGTTTAATGCCACAGAGCTCAATGGCTGTTGGTTTCCTCTCTTTCCTACTGGACGATGCCTCATTTGGACTCTGTGGGATATCTTTTCTTCTCAAGTTTTGTTAACTTGCAAGACAAGGCCATGCACATTAAGCAACTTCCAGAAGAGGATTCTTGGAACACCATGGGATTCCTTGGAGAATTTGCTTTGTAGTAATGGAACAAAGTATGTTTGCTTGCTACAAGAAGTGCAATAATGTAAGCTGCAGTGTGACTCAGTGCCAGAGCTGCAGACAGCTGCGGCATAAAGCAAGCATCAGTGAGTAAATGAGGCTAGTCCTTGCATAAGATGGATGCTCGGGAGCTAACCAACAACAGTGCTGCTGAGCTCAGGGGCCAACTTCCAGGGCTCCCAACTCCAAAACCATCAGAGCCATCATACAGGTGAAGAAACTCAGAATGGGAGGAAGTCTGCATGAAGGGCACCCCCTCCTCAGCCTCTACCTGGCTTCCTAGGACCACAGAATGAGCCAACCGGAGTCAAGCATGTAAGTGGCACCCCTGTGTTGTGAATGTGGGTCAGAGCTAAACAAAATTTGGCTGATGTGTTGACCTCCGAGGTCCTAGTGGTAGCCAGCCAAATCACTTCCCTATGGCCAAGGAAAGATGGGAAACTAAGAAATGGGAAGTGCCTTGAAGAAGGACTTACATTTTCTTATTGGGAGAAGGGTTTTCCTTGCTGTGGCTGGATTGCTCCCTCAACCTAACAATGGATTTTCTGATATAAATTACTAGCCACTGTGCAAATGACATCAAAACATCAAAGCAAATAAAATGCATCACTGTGAGCCAGGCACTAGCTCTTTACACAGGTTGAGTCACTGTTTCCCCAAAAACATTCTCTGAGCTGACGTGGGTATTGCGAGGTTGATTTTTTTTAAAATTTATTTTACATACCAACCACAGTTTCCCTTCCCTCTTCTCCTCCCATTGCCTGCCTCCACCTCCTTCCTACCCCCTCCCCCATCCACTCCTCAGAAAGGGGAAGGCAACAAACTTGACTTGCATGGCATATCAAGTTGAGGCAGGACCAAGCTCCTCCCCTCTGCATCCAGGCTGAATGAGGCATACCACCACTGGGAGTAGGTTACAAAAAGCCAGTTCATGCGCCAGGGACAGATCCTGGTCCCGCTGCTAGGGGTCCCACAAACAGACCATGCTACACAACTGTCACCCACATGCAGAGAGCCTAGTTTGGTCCCATGCAGGGTCCCTAGCTGTCGGTCCAGGGTCCATGAGCTCCAAGGAGCTCGGCTCAGCTGTCTCTGTTGGTCTCCCCATCATGATCTTGACTCCCCTAGTTTATATAATCCCTCCTCCCTTTCTTCAGCTGGACTCATGGACCTCAGCCCAGTACTTGATTGTGGATCTCTACATCTGCTTCTATCAGTTACTGGATGAAGGTTCTATGATGACAATTAGGGTAGTCACCAATCTGATTACAGGAGAAGGCCAGTTCAAGCACCCTCTCCTGGAGGAGTCTTAGCTGAGGGTCATCCTTGTGGATTCCTGGGATTTTTAAAACCAAGAAAACATGAAGTAGTTGCAGAAAGAGTTAAGCTAGTTGGGTAGCACATTTGGTGGGGTCAGACTCAACGCCAAGCATCCTGGCTCCAAACATGGCAGCAAGGGTGGAGACTGTAGAAGAGCAGCACAGACAGGGAGTGGTTGCACCATGCAAACCAGGTCAGAGAACAGAGGAAAAGCCAGAAGAGAGAAAAGAGGGGGACGCTTAGCCTGGTGGGGAAGAAGAGGGAGGGGTGGTGGCGGCAAGGCTAACCCAGCCCTGGAAAAGGTAGTGCCAATAAACACTGTCATCTCAAAGGCTCTCCAAACACACAGCCAACAAAACAGGCAAGCCAAAGAGCTCAGGCAGGTGATGAATGCTGAGAAACAGCTCTGGGATAAGGCCTTGCTCATGACAAGGGACACAGCCACAGCAAGACTGATACCAGAGGGCAGCCTACGGGGATGTCTTGCAGTATACACAAGTCAGAGATTACCGGAGCTGGGACTCAGTCACATCCCAGATTTGCCTTCCCCAGCTGTGCAAGGGACTTTAAGCCTCCATTTCCTTATTTACCAAAGTGGATGAAAAACAGCCCTCATAGAGTTATGATGAGAAATGGATGAACCACGTGGGCACAGACGTTCACAAAGGGCTTGGTGTACTGACAAAAGCTATTACTACCAGTCTTGAGTGGGAGTGACCTCTGAATGAGGTAGTTCACTCTCAGAGAGGCCACGGAGGTTTTGACACTGGCTCCCTTCAAGGACATGGGCGTTATAGGTGGAGTTCAGTGTTCCTGTTTTGTTTTGTTTTGCTTTGCTTTGTTTTTCTGCTCAGCTAATGAACTTGTGAGGAGAGCCAGAAACAGCACACAGGTAAAAAGAGGACGCTCAGAGTTGTGTTTTTATTTACTGCTAAATAAACAGCATAAATGCTGTTACACATAAAGTTGGGGAGAGCTCCATATTTTTACACATTTCTGAAATATGCATTTTATTGTAGCTGTGGAGAAAGGAGTTAAGAATATTAATATCAAAAGTGGTGTTAAGGCACTGAAGAGGGGACTTACTGGTGAAGAGCACTGGCTGCTCTGGCAGAGGAACCGGGTTCGGTTCCCAGCACCCACTTGGTGGATCACAACTCTAGTTCCCAAGGAACATGTGCATGGTGCACACCCATACAGAAAAAACACAAATACCCCCAAATAAAAATAAATTTTCAAGGAAAATGGACTTAAGCTTTAACTAAAATAAAACTATGGATCTATCATCAAGAACCGTACGACTTTTCAAACCCACAGTAAAAATGACTATTTTTCATGTTAAACAAAGGCCAATTGATGACTATATTTCTTATGAAGTGCTATCAAATAAAAATTCTATTACAACCAAAACAAGATGTGCCCAAACACTGCTAAATCCATGACTGGAGAATTGCAGCAAACACTGAGAAAGGCGTTACAACATTTATCTGAAACTCCCCCACCCTCCATGCTTTGTTAAAGTTTATGTTAGCACACAATGCCATAGCAACCTATAAGGTAAAAATTGGAGAGATCCAACTGACTAAAGGAACAGAGACAGTGTGGGCAATGGTGCCCTTACTCTACCACCAAGGGCTGTTGTCTTTCAGTAAGATCTAATGAGAAGATGTAAAGGAACAGAGGAAGAGCCACAGTGGTGTGAGCAACTCTGGCAGCAGGGACTCATAGCTACAAGAACCTGTTCCTCTCAGCAATCACAGGAAAATCAAGGTCTGCCATGCATGGACATAGTCAACACAAATGCACCAAGGATACCAAAATGTAAGAAAACCATTTCGTTTGTTGTGTTTTTGGTATTGGCACAAAGCAATGGCAAAATATCTCTAGGCCAGTGGTAACCAAGGATGATATTCTCCATGGGAAGAAATATACCCCAGGTCTATGACTCATCCAGAGCAGGTACTTGTAGCGTAGAGTGGCTGTTGTGAGATTCTCCTCCTGTTGAGGTTTTGATGGCATTCATTTGGAGGGAAAGGTGATGGAATCAAGAGCTTTCTAATGGAGAAGTGAGGCATGAGTATTGGTGAAATCATTAAGACCACTCCATGTAGTTAAAAGGGAGGTTTATTTTATGGGGTAACTTACAAATGAAGGGGTAGGTTGCAGAGTCTGGGAAAGGGATGGCGCAGTCCGGTGGTGTTCTCTGGAGAACTCTGCTTGGTCTACCTCCAGCGTCCAGGGTCCAGGAACCAAGAGAGGCCTTTCCTTTTGATCCTGGGTTTTCAGTGTCCTCTCTCAGCCCCGCCTTGTAAGCATGATCATTACTGAAGCCTCAATGAGGGTTGGAACTTCCAGGCCAAGGCTGGAATGGTTACCCACTACACATGGGTTGGGACTAAAATGTTCTTCGTGTGTGTGTGTGTGTGTGTGTGTGTGTGTGTGTGTGTGTGTGTGTGTGTGTCGGCGGGGGAGGAGGAGCAGCCCCAGAGCTTGCCCAGACACCCAGCTAAAAACAATGTAGGTGGCAGGAGTCAGGAGCTCAGACACAGAGTGGGACTAAGCCAGTAATAGTATACTAAGTACATGTTCTAGCAGCACCTGGGAGAAAGCTCAATGAAAGCTGCCTGAATCAGAACAGGGGCAGACCTACCTATACAGCATGAGTGACAGCAGCCATGAACACAGTAGCTGAGACTTACTGAGCACAATGGGGCAGGAGGTATGCTTGGCTCTACTCTTGTGATGACACTTAGTAACTTGTCTCCCTCCCAACATCCCAGGTTAAGCCCTGGATCTCAGAGGCCCTTTAAGAACCCCATCCACTACTTCCTTTCCAGTTCCTACTCATACTCATTGGGTTATCTGTACTAATCTAGTGTCAGTGTCACGAAACTGCAAACTCCCCGAGGTGTGCCTCAAGGTGCTTGTTCGTCATGTACACCTAGTACCTAACAGTGTCTGGAACTGTAGTAGACACTTGTTGGCAGTCTTGTGAACTTGGGACAGATTAGCAAGCTAAGTAAAGAAGCAGTGGAGTGTGTGTGTGTGTGTGTGTGTGTGTGTGTGTGTGTGTGTATGTGTGTATAACAGGTTTCCACTTGCCTGGAGGCATACAGCCAACAAGTCACAGAGTCAGGATCTGTCTAATTTCCAAGCTTAGCTTGCCTTTAGCTGCTATACCATGTAAGTAATTGAAGAAGAGAACTAGAGATGTTGGCACAAAGGAAGCTGGGAAAGGAGCAACTCCTGCCTACAGGGAGACTGGTGCAATTTCCTGTGCGGTATAAATGCATTTGACAGCATGGGTCAGCACACAGCTGGGGAAACAGGAGGTGGAGAACAGGGCAGCTAAGTGTGCATCGGGGATTTCAGCCAATGGCATCCAGAGAGGACATAAAAGGTTTTGTGGAGAAAAGTGGAATATGAAGAGGTCAGCCTCTGTTGACAGCAAGAAACCTTAAACAGCTCTGTGTGTCTGGTCAAGGGATTGAGGGTCAGTGAAGAAAGCCATGCTTTAACCAGTACGCCATCAAAATGACCACCAAAGGACTGAAAGACTTCAAAACCATGTGAGAACCAGCATAGGAGAAAAGTAAATGGCATATTAAATCTGCTATCTTCATCTCTTCCTCACCTGCCCACATGACTCTGAAAATGCCCAATACCAGAAACATTTGGGCTAGAAAAAGTTTATTCAATGGCTGAACTAAATCTTCACTTCACCATGGCTGGGGAAGGGGCACCACAGTCCTTTCCGATTCTACCAGCTTTCCCACAAACAAACATAAAATTGAAATAAAATGAGGGTATCTGTTATCAATCATAAATCCAAGACAAACCCTCTAGAGAGAAAAAGAAAGGGGAGAGAGAGAGAGAGAGAGAGAGAGAGGAGAGAGAGAGAGAGAACGAGAACCAGGATGCCATCTGCAGCTGCTGAAGTCCATCCTACATCAAAAGTAATTGTTTAAAGATGCAAATGAGATCATGACCTTCTCCTTAAGCCTTGCCAGTGGCTTTCCATTGCCTCAGAATAAATTCCAGATCCATCCCCACTGCTCGCCAAGCCTGGCCTGACCTCAATCTTCCAGCCTGCCTCTCCCTGTCCTGACTGGCTTCCTTTTCTGCTCATTGACTTTCCTGAGTCCCTAGTCCCTTGTGTCTGCTGTTCTCAATTCTGAAATAGTCTCTTCCTGGATTCTCCATGGGGTATGATATGGAGACATTTCAGCTGGGGGCACATCTTCTCAGGAGTCCTTCCCAACCATCCAGCATTTGATTCTGCCTTGGGTTTTATTGATTTTTGCATCACCAGAGGTTAAGTTTTTATTTACTTGCTTTGCTAAGCTGTCTCCTTATTGTTCATCTTGTGTGTCCTGGACACCTCACCTCTAGATGTGTGGCTAATGCACAGCATTCCATGGTCACCAAGACACTTCCAATGTTCTCAAGCCAAAAGCTGATCAAGAATGTATAAAGATCCATTCTGTATGTGTGTGTATACATAGGTTCATGCGTGTGGCTGCACTATACGTGAATGTGTGTGGAGCCCAGAGATCAACTTGGGGTATTGTCTCTCATATACCATTGATTTTGTTTTATGAGACCAGGTGCTCTCACTACCACACATTTCAGTTAAGCTGGAGCCCCTGTGATTTGCATTACACACTGGGAGTACAAGCACAGCCTTTTATCTGGGTCCTCGGGATCGAACCCTGGTCCTCATGCTTGTGTGTTGAGTGTTTTCCTGACTAGTCTATCACACCAGCCCCACTGAGCTCCATTCTTCAGTGAGCCACACTGAATTGTGTTGCCATGAAGGAGAAGGCAAGAGAACTCTCAGGAGAAGAAATCCAGTTTGAATAATTGGATCTGGCATTCTGAGCGAATAGATTAGACTGAATCCTCTCTACCTGTAATCTTAAATTGGATTCAGAACTATGTTGGGCTTTGTAACCAGGCCAAGGTACATTTTATTTGAACATATTTTCAACAGTATTTGAAACTGTCTCCCCAAACAGCCATTATTAGTAATAATTTTTTTATCCTGCTTAACAATGTTATATATAGCTTTCCTCAATCTAATAAATAATTCAACACAATAGGAAGGTACACACCCCCTGGATTCCAAAAATGAAGACTGTTTGTAGGCCTGAGAGGCAGACATGTGGGGAAAAGTTGACCATAGCAAGGGCTCATTAGAGACCTTAAAACTAGTTAATATGAAGAGTTACTAATACCAAACTTAAGCCTTTAATGGAAAACAAAGCTTCCAAGATATGGCAGAAAATATCAACCCCGAGGCTATATTTTATTTCTCTAAAATTTCACGTTTAAAAATACTTCCTACGTATTTTGTGCTTTGCTCTGAATGACCAATTGGAAAGTTAGGGGTGCTCAAAATAGTCATCATGATACAGATGAGAACACAGAGATGTGGCAACATGCCCAAGATGCACAGGCAGCAGAGGGAGCGTCTGGAGACGCAGCTTCATGTCATGACTAGTGAACAGCAGTGCTAAGAGATAGCAGTTTTAAACTTAAACAAAATTCTCCTTCCAGTACATTCCTTCTCCTTCCACAGTCAATGATTCTTTTAAACCCACTGGGCAAAGCCAGATGCAGAACATGATCTGAACTCTCATCCCTTCACCATGATAAGTCACTGGGCAAGACCCAAGAATTCATATTGTAATACATGACTTGTTGACATGAGCAATTTTAACTCAATCACAAATTAAGCTCCTGATAACCATCTAAGCATCTCATGACAGGGGAACAATGACATAACTTATCAGTTAATATGTCACCAAAAAGGACAACGCTTTGGAAACTACTTCAGGATCACATGTGGGATATAAAATAATAGTAATAATAATACATGTTAAATAGTCAATTAATCCAATCCTTATAATAACTCTTTCAGGAAGAGATTATTTTGGGCAGAAGAAGAAACCAAGACATGGAGAGGTTAAATATCTTGAAAAAGTTCACATAAAGGTGAAGAAGTGAGAATTTGAACTTGAGAAGTCACTTCTGGAACCCATGGTCTTAACAAATGCAGACACTGCCTAGAATAGTGGTTATAATCAAATTAATAGAGCAAAAAGTCATATGTGTATGTACACATGCATATGTATATGCAGGTATGCACATATATTGCACATTTAGAATTTGACACAAAAAGTATATTTTGACCAGAAAGCAATTAAGAGCCATACTTTATTGAGCATGTACTTAGTAGGTTAGGTACTGTGCTGAGTGCAGGCCACTTAGCATTTCATTTAACCTTCCCAAAAGTTTCATACAGTAGGCTTACTTTACCATTTTGCAGATATACTTAGTGAGAGTTAAGAAATTCCATGTTATCTGTCTCTAGAGCCCATGTTCCACACTCAGTAAGCTGTATCAATTGTTGGTATTCCCTAATAGTGATTTTTTTTTTTTTTTGGTGTGGTGATTTCAATGTTGTCTTTGTTCAAATTTTCAAACAGTGAAAACTTGTTATTCAAAACTAGAGGAAAACTATTTGAAGCATTGGGCAGACATGAGTGAGACAGTCCTGCATGTTGCTAGGATCAGTGTGGTTCTCAGCCTGAAGAATCCTCCATGGCAGAGGGCATGTTGGAGCTGCAGAGGAGCCATGATCCAGGGTATGACTTGACATCTTGAAACCATACAGGAGCCTCTGAAGGCCCCACTGAGTACCGGGCACTGAGCCTTTACTGTGGACCCAGGGGTCTTCTAAATGCCTTGCATAGGCTGTCCTTTGATTCTGAGAATAACCATGTGCTAGGTGCTGTTTCTGCTAAATCTGCCCTTCTTTCCAGTGCCCATTCATTCACTGGATGCTGACGTACATCCCACACTGGGACAGTCAAAATGAATGAGGCAGGTTTTAGCCAAGGCAGTCTTTCATTTGTGCATGAGGAACAGGACTGATACAAAAGAAAAGTGTGTGCCCACAGAACCAGCATCTAAAACTTGCTGGACTCTCAACACTGGGCACCAAGGCTGAAGCAGCATTGAGCCCTGCCTGACCCAGAACTGTCATGCCCATCTCCACAAACCATATAAGCCAGTTCCTGAAGCTAACACCCCCTGACTCTTTCCTCCCATTTCCTCCTCCCCTCCTCCCTTCATGGGTTTGGTTTCATCTCTCTAAGCAAAGTATACTCTCTGACTTAATTCTTAAAACTTTTCATGTTCAATGACTATGCCTATGAGTTTCATATTCTTAATGAGGAAATAGATCTGCTCTCTTCCCAAGGTCACAGACTTGAGGTTTAACAGAGGTCGGTCTGACCAAAGTCAGCAGGCTCCAGCATGCTCGGTGGCCTTGGTAGCTGAAAAGGAATCTCTTGATGAGCAAGTAAAAGGGAACTCTCACACATGAAGAGGGCACTTTTGTGTGACCTTGACTGATCAGCACCAACTTGGACTTGTTACTGTAAAGGGCAGGGGAGAGGAGTGTATGTAAAGGAAAGAAAATAAGGAAGGGTTCTGTGTTGCACATGCAGAGCAGTGACGGGGGACAGACAGCCTGGATGGGGCAGCTTCGCCCAGGACGTTTGATCTCATAAGCAAGGGAACTGATAAAGGAAGTTAAAGTCTGATTTTGAGCCATCATGACAGGCTCCACTGGCAGTGACACAGCTAAGTCCCATCAGGTGAGTTAGTGGGGAGACAGGAAGTTTGCCAGGGTGATCTACAACTCTGAGCATCCATTAGGAATGAGAGGGCAGGGGCAGGAATCAGGATGGACTCCAAACACTCAGACATGTTTAGTTCCCTGGTATGTACCTCCACAATCCACCTGAGACATGAGAATCTAAGAGAGACCTGGAGGCTAAAGTCACAGCACAAAAGCAGGAGCCTCCCCTGCTCAAACAATTAGACTGTTTCTTATGATCACTGCTGTAGTTAGTGCTGTGTAGTGCTGTGGCCATTTTTTCATCTCCTTTTCAATACCTCACTGAAAGCATTTGTGATGTGGGAATGCAGCTAGACCACCCGCATTCTGGTTTCCTTATTCTATTTTTACTCCGGGAAACTGTCCATGGGAGGAAACACAAAGTGATAAGCCATGTGCCAGCTCAAACCAATTCACACAAGTGCCCTGGCAAGGTAGTTGCTGAAGCCAGAGAGCAGCCTATCATGTAGACGTGGAGAATAAAGGATGATAGAAAATGCTAATAAATTAGAAGTGGGTGGGGAAAAGTGTGCAAGGCCTGCCTGCAGAAGTGGCACAGCAACCTTCTCTATGATAGGAACAGTGGCAAGAAGCAACACTAAGCCTCTGCAAATGAGCTAGTAACCACTGGGGTAGAGCCCAGAGAAAACCGCATGTATACAAGCCCCTTCCAGATATTTTCATCTGTACTGTCACACTGTGCTCTCAAAATGACTCTGGGAGGTGGGGACCAGCTCTGCTCCTACCTCATTTGTGGAGAAGCTGAGGCCAGGAAGTTCCAGCACTCACTCAAGGTCACACAGCTGGTGGGAGGTTCAAGGCCTGTCCTCCTTTTCACACTCCCTGACAGCAGGTGCATAAGCTCAGAGAGGAAAGTGCTATAAATGGTCACATTGTATGTGCACTCAGTAGAACGATGACCCTGGGGACACATTCATTTGTGTGTCTTTTGGCAGTCACCCAACCAGCCTCGGCACCTTTGAACGTGAAAGACACCATGGGTTTCCCGTCTTTGTCTATCCACATTTTTGGAATCATGACTAAAATGAACTTTCATTTATCTTCCAGAGAGAATAAAGACCCTTGGATAAGTTGCTGCATTTGGCGTGGGTCTCCTCAACTATACAACGAGGCTGGACCAGTTTGGTTAACCTTCAAATGATGGTGTGCACTATCATATGTTCATGATAATAGCCCAAGCTTTCACAAGATGCCAGTGAAAACTGAGCTGTCCCACTAAGGGAGAAAGGGGCTTTTGTTCATGGTGAGAAGCAGGTTTTCTATAAAACGTTTTGTAGAATGTAAGCTGTGAAAGTTTAGAGTCCCTGGGAAGAGCGACAGTACAGTGTGACCCTTGTCACCATAAACTCCAGGGAAGACAATGAGTGTGACTGAAAGGAGCAGAGCATGCTGCTAAGTTAGGGGCCTTCTTCAAGCTGATGGCTAATGGCGAGGACCAGAGCTGGGTGATGAGACCAGCTTTCTTAGCTGTGAGGAAATACCACACAGAATCTAAACAGCCTGCTGCTTACATGTCAGAGACCCGGATTTTCCAGCCACACCATGAGACACAGAAGAGCTCTTGCCTGGGAGTCAAAGCCTTAGCTAATGATTCTCATAGCTGTTCTGCTTAGTGACGCACTTCATCTCACTGGGCCCAGTTTCTGTTTGAAATCAGGATGGTAACACTTATTCTTTTTCCCACACAGAGAGGCTGTGGGATTGCACTGTGTGTGAGAAGGGAGTATATCTCACTAGGCGCCATGCCGGACTCCAGGTTTCTGACAACAGTGACTGCACCTGGCTCCTTTCTCCTGTCATTTTCAGTGCAAGTATAGTACCTGACACTAAAGGAAAACAGCCAAGTGGACCTGGAAAAGTTTCGGGTTATATTGTTCACCACTGAATGCACTGCACCTTCAACAAGTTGCCTGGCATCGAGGATGTATCCAATACATATATTTTAACCATATGCTCATTTGAATTAACTGCTTTAAAAATAAAGTATTTTTATTAATTCTTCAAGAATTTCCGACATGCATACAATGTACTTTAATCATGTTCCATATCCCTCTGCTCCTTCCCCTAACCCCTTTCACATTCATCCCCAAACCCTCCACCCCCTTACATCATATCCTCTTAAACAAAACCAAAAGTTGTTTTTATAACTCAATGAGTCCAAATCATGCTGTCCAGATACACATAGATGTGGAGCCATCTACTGGAGCACGGGCAACCTACCAGGGACCACACCCCTAAAAACACACACACACACACACACACACACACACACACACACACACACACAAAACCTGACTCCCCTTCCCCTAACAGTTACAAACTGTCAACAGCTCCTCAGAAAGGGGTAGTGGCTTCTCACCTCCCTCCCGCCTTATATAAAGGCCTTTGAGACACAGCTGAGAGCCCATCACGTGACAAGTGATCCTGTTTCTGAAAGAGCCTTATCATAGGTCTGACTTCTCTTTGTTGGATGTGTTCAAGCTTAGCAGTATAGCTGAATGCTCAGCTCTGTGGATTTGGGATGATGAACTGAGACAAGGACTTGACATACATCCATTTACTTAAAAGTGTGGGAAGAATAAGTCCAAGAGGCACCATTACCAGGCCTTCAGTGTGTTGACCTGATACTCCTAGCCTCCTAAGGATCCCACTGTCATAAGAATGGAAATTTGATCAGCTTGATCTTGTGCAAGTCTTATACAGGTGTCTCAGCCAGTGCTTTATTGCTGTGAAGAGACACCATGATGATGGCAATCATTATGAAAGAAAGCATTTAATTGGGGGTTTGCTTATAGTTTCAGAGGCTCAGTCCATTATCATCATGGCAGCGGGCATGGTGCTAGAGCAGTAGCTGAGAGCTGCATCCTGATCCTCGGGCAGAGAGAGAGAAAGATTGGGCCTGGCATGGGCTTTAGAAACCTCAAAGCCCACTCCCAGTGACATACTTCCTCCAACAAGGACACACATCCTGATCCTTTTATTCCTTTCCAACAGTTCCACTCCCTGGTGACTAAACATTCAAATATATGAGCCCATAAGGGGTGGGTCACTCTTATTCAAGCCACCACAACAGGCAAGCCTAGCTACTGTGAATCCACCAGCTCATTGGTCTTGTCATGGCCAGAAGACACAGCTTTGTTCTGAGACTCCCTAACCTCTGGTTCTTACAGTCTTTTTGCCTCCACTTCTATGATCTTCCTTGGACCTTGAAGGGAGGGGTGTGATAGAGATGTCTTCATGTATGTCGTTTTTACTAGTTCTATACATTATCTTCATGGATAAAGAAATGGTGCCACACTAGGATCTATAGGAGACAGGTACATAGATGCTTTTGTCTTCTAGTACAGCAACAATGCAAGACTAATCTGGGGCGTGCACATGGAACAACAGCAGAAGAGTATTACACAGCAAAGGAGAAGAGCAGTGTATTCAATTTAACTGCATCCAGGCATACACGTTGAGCTTGGAGAAAGAAGAGTCTGGCCCCAGAGTTCCACCTTGGAGGGAAAAAATGTGGGAGAAGCCAATCATTCAGCAGTGGCAATAGGTTCTTAGAGTTGGGTGTTCTAGATATAGGACAGATCAATCATTTCATTCTGTCATGAGGAAACAGCCTGGAATGTAAAGCAGTTTCCCCAAGGCACCCAGCCAAGGAGTCCCAGAACTTAGACTCACACTCAAGTATTACTTCTGAAACCATACTCGTTATATACAAAAGCCCAAACTATAGAAGTTCAGTGAACACATTGAACTCCTAAGATTGACAAATTTTCTACTTGGAAATAACTTGGCATCTAAAAAAGCTCACATTCTGTGATGCTATCATTGCAAACACCAGCACATTGCCCAAATGTATACTCACTGATATTTATCCCTCCATTTTAAACTAGTTTTCACCATATCTAGGCTTGGTATTAAAGCAGAGAAAGGAAAAAGAACACAGGAAGGGAATGGTGGAGGGAAAAATGGAAGAAGGGAAGGCAAAAATATCAGGGAGGCATCCAGAGTATTGATAAAATGGACTCAGAATTCTTTGCTTAGTGCAGCATATGTGTCTCTTTCCATTATGATTCATTTCCTCAGAGAGAATCACCCAAGTAAAGCAAGCTCATGTATATTTGCAAATGAACAATATCTTTTAGCACTTTATTACACTGTCTTATTTCCTAATTGTGTCATGTTTGTGAGCTTTGAGGCTCTAGTGAGAACATAAATTTGAACATTTATTTTTTGACATGTACCATAGACAGCATGTAGATATAAGAGCTACTTATTTATATCTAGTTTTGCTCACTTACTCAATGAACAGATGTATTAGGCCTCCATTAGGTATGAAAGCTACAGAGGTGAATGTGGTAGACCAGATGCCTGTCTTTAAGAGCTTACCTTTAAGCCCTAACTTCAGCTTTGAGGACTCAGTGGCCCAAGGTATGTGTTTGGGATTTGGGGATAACATGAACAAAAGGGAAATCCTGCTGAGGAGTGGAGGTTTGCAGGAATCATAAGAGAACTAGTGATTCTACAAGCTATGAAAAATGATTTTTGCAAAGCAAGAGCTTGGATGGAGGAAAAAGAGTATTCTAAATACTAGAAGGCACGTAGTATTATTATCAATAAGCATTAGCTGAACCTGAAGAAGATAGCAGGCTAGAGCATGCAGGCTCATGTAGACTGTGGATTTAAAGAGAAATGCAAATGAGAAGAATGGAAATTTCAAACAAGGATGCAGCACGATATAAGAAATTTAAATATAGATGTTTGATATATTAGAAACATATATAAATGTACGTATTTATATAAGTATAAATATATTTCAATATAGAATGTTTCTAATATTCTACAGAGGCAACAAACTGATATTAAGACCCCAAGAATGGAGCCTCATTCCTCCCACATCTACAGTACTTCTCCAGTAGCTAGTTCACTGGTGAGTAAGCAATGATGTATCCGCTGAAGTAAGTATGGCCAATGCACGGCTAGGCTAGCCCCAATACCTTCGTCCACACCTGCTTTCACCCCAGGGGATCCTGTCCACACCATACTTCCTGTTCCCTTCTATCCATGACCACCTCTTCACACAGTCCATTTCTTCTCAGGGTTTTAAGACACAAGCTAAAACATACCATAGCCTACTAAATCTCATCTCCAACTCCTTTCTAGTCATTTCAGCAAAATCTCTCCCTTTCTTCATTCCATTGGGAGTTTATACAAGGACCTTTCAATTGGAAAATGTGTCCTATGAGAAAATGGAATTAAGAAAAGGTAAGCCACAAGAATGGAACTGAAAAGTAAAACTGAACATAACTGAAAAACTACAGTATTATCACAAGTCTCTAAAGCTTCTTTATGTAAAATAATTTCTGGAGATGCCTTCACATTTTGTCTCTAGCTCCTCATTTTCTTCTAATTAAGTTTTCTTTGTTAATAATTGACTTAGATAAGTCATGTGGGAAGACTAACAGCAATATCCAAAAGCAATACTTGAAATTAAAAACACATTTAATGCCATCATTCTCTTCTGCTGCATCGCTGTGATAGCTGTCATGTTCAGGGCAAGTATTTATTCTTCAGTCCAAAGCTGGCTAATTGCTGTTGATGGACTAGTATATGACTACCCATTCTTTTCAGAGATTTGAAGTTGCCCACTGGGATTGGATAAGAACTAAAGCATCTAGCTGGGAGGCAGTGGCGCACGCCTTTAATCCCAGCACTCGGGAGGCAGAGGCAAGTGAATCTCTGTGAGTTTGAGGACAGCCTGATCTACAGAGTGAGATCCAGGACAGACACCAAAACTACACAGAGAAACCCTGTCTTGAAAAACCACACACACACACACACACACACACACACACACACACACAAATAATAATAATAACTGAAGCATCTACAGTCTCTTCCCAACTTGTACCTGAAGATGGAGGGAAATTACATAAATGACAGAGAGAGTATTAGAGTCTCAGATGTATGTTTAGATTTATTAAAGTAACTTCACCATTTAAGGGAAGGGAATCAGTAGCATTTGAGGCACTGAGCTAATTATAAAATGAGCACTCTTGTTCAAAGGCTTTGTTGCTTTTTTTTTAAATCACATCAAAGAATTTTCCAAATAGAAAATTCCATTTCTAGAGTTTATAGGTTTATTGCAGCAACAGATGTTCAGCTAATCTCAAATTGTACAAAATCATCTAAGTAATCATTTGGGGCATAAAAAGTACTAATAAGGAATGAAAAGGCAGGGTTCTACCAGCAGTCATATTTTAAGTAGAGAGAAACAGAATATGCAACTGTAGAAACAAAGGCTTGTTTTTCAGTGTGGCTAACATGCCTGCTCTGCTACAAAGTAAAAAGGAAAAGTTCTTAGAGTCCATTTTGTTAAACAGTCATGAATTCAAATTCCATTCTGCCATGGGTGTTTTTTGTTTGTTTGTTTGTTTTTTTTTTCCTTGCGACAATGTATTATTTTTAATTTTTTAAATCTGGAAAAAGTATTGTAAAATATTCTATCAAGAATACAACTATGCAGAGATGCCTGTGAATAGCAAATAAATTAAAATTTGTTAGTCACCTTGAATTGCAACTAAATCCTTAAAAGTATGCTTTCTCCTTTTCAAAACTGTTATACAGCATGAAACCATTGGCACCAGGAAAGTGATATTTGAATACAGCAGCACCTAAGAGCCTGAAGATGGACTTCAGAGTACCAGGTAGTTCTGCATGGGACAAGAACATACTTAACACCAGAAATGAAAAGATTCTGAGACCTTAGCTTACTTTCAGTTATCTTAGGAAATGCCACTTAAGATTTTTAATAATAACATATCAAAGACTAGCTAGCCCTTGACTCACTGCCCTGACCATGCTGACTTCATCTTAGCATCACCAATGCACATACCCTAGCAGTAGTTCCCTCTGCTTACCACCTCTTCCTTCAATCCCATACTACATCCGAGCATCATCATGTAGTTTCCCTCAACAAAGACACAACTCAATCCCAACCACTACCAAAAAATGAAGAATTCGGGCAGCAACAGATCAAGTCTCTTAAAAGATACCATTTTCATGAGAATAACTGACATAGAGCCACGGAGTCACATACTGCTGCTTAGCTATATAAGGATCCTGCAGTTATGAAGCTGCCTCTCACAATATTAGAACAAGAGGGAGGTGGTACCATTTCTCATCTAAGACCAGGCCTTCCCAAAGACACTGGGTGAATGAAGCTTATATCCTGTTCCAAACAAACACAGACATGAATCTGAACCATGAGCTATTCAGCTAAATGTATATTTATTCCCGTTTCCCACAGAATAGAGGGACTGAAAAGTTGCTCTGCCATGCTTTCTCAAAGCAGTATACAGAAACACTGCAGCAATATAGCAATGTGCACGCACGCGCGTGCGCACACAAGTACAAACTACAGCCTCTCCTCTGTAGAACTGTGTTTATGTGCATGACTGCACATGCATGTGTGACCATGTGTATGTGGCACACCAGAACTGGCTGAGAACAGACTGTGTAAATGCTCGGTGGTGCAGTCTCACAGTACACACCGGCATTTCAGTGGACAGCTGCCATGGCAGCATTTTGGGCACCTTTTGGAGGTGCCTTAGCTTTGCAAGGTTACTGTGGTATGTGCGACAGCCTGGTTTTCTCTAGAGGTGATTTCAGTGGACATAATTGCCATATCACACCTTCAGAGTAAGAGCAGTTTAGAGGAGGGATTCAGGGATGCAGCATCAGAAATCTACACAGACACTGCTAAAAAGACTGGCCATGTAATTGGAAGGCCACTGACAGGCAAACAGATTCCTGGTTAAGGCTCCCACCTGTTTTTCCAAGGTCACTAAACAATTAATAGGAGACCATTTGAACAGGAATTACGGATAAAAAGCATTTCTTAATTTCACATGAAAGAGGAAAGCAGGGGGGGCACTCCCCCAAAGGTTCTCTAGAAACAACTGTACCCATCGGGTCACCTCTGATTCCTACTAGTGTGACGATAACATCCTCCATGAGATAAATTTGGCAAGCTAGCCATGGTGCTACTTCAGCTCCAATGCCAGTCTTTGTTACGAGTTCCCATTTCAGTTTCTGCAGCTCAGATAAGCTTATCTCAGGCCTTTGAGCTGATGTTCTGGATGGCACACCAGACCTTATTACCAGGAGAACCACTAATGAGCATCAGGAAATGCTATCAGCTCCAGAGAACTCATGGGATAGTTTCAAGGCAAGAAGTATAAAAGGACAGGTCCTCAAATTCCCCATGGAAGGTCAGGATTGAATCGGAACATATGCAGGTGCATTTTAATAGATCCTACATAAAATTTAGCTGAAAAAACATAGTACTTCTATAGAGAAGATTTTTTTCCCCTGATAAAGATAAATCATATGGCTTTGAATTGAAAACTACATAAATTATATTCTTTCTGTGTATCTTGCCTTATTATTCAAAGATTAAATTAATTTTGAATTAACTGAAACTGATTTAATCTTAGTCAAAAAAATATCACTTAGCTCTCTGAAAATGAGACCAGGTGCTAAACAGAATGATATCCTGCCTCCTTTTAAAGCTACTTCCCAAAATCTGTGAGCTTCTGCCCCAGAATTCTTCACTCCATCAAATCACACTAATGACATATGATGATGATAATGAGAGAGAAAGAGAGAGAGAGAGAGAGAGAGAGAGAGAGAGAGAGAGAGAGATTGATTCATGAGAGAGAGATTCATTTCTGCCAAATGAGTACCGGTTACATTTGCAGGTTTTGTTGAAACGGTTTTCCTTTCATTTCAGTTTAGTACATTTATAAGGTCCACTGACCATGGACAACTGGTAGGCCAGACCTTGGCTTCAAAGGTGGCCTCTCTGCCATTTCAGTGGCTGATTTGAGACCCATTATGCACTGGATTCTGTATTATAAAATCCAAACTGGGTACAACATTTCTGCCTGTCATCTTAGGAAAGGCCAGGAGTTTTGCACCATCCTGTAATGTGGAAACAGAAAATTGAAGCCAGCACAGAGCTAGCTCCCTGCTTCTTCTCTGACCAATTCGTTGCTTTCTCTGAGGTGATGTTGGCTGTCGCTATCTCTGGCTGGAAAGGGCAAGTTGGTAGAATAATATGTATTTTAAATAGCATTTCCCAGGGAAAGTTCTTCCTCACACTTAATGTTAAATGCAGTAAGATTATCAGCAAATAATCGCTTGATGTTTAGCTAAGAGCCATTTCCTTTCTGAACTGGTATGATCCCGATTACGGAGCCAAGAGGCCCAGGTATTTTTGTTAGAGTTCTCATTCTGCTGCAATTACAGCCCCCATAAAACTCCAGTTTATGAACCAAATTTGTTGCGCCCCTCACTCCAATATTACAATGCAAACCTCAGAGATCAAAAAAATATCTTCTAAGATATATGAACAGTTCGCTAACAACGACAGCGTGTAGAGAACTCTGTCAATGACCTCTCCTGTCTAATGTCAATTTCCGAAAACAAGTTTCCATTGCAAAGATTTAACCAGCATGCTTTCAGGAACCTAACACACACACACACACACACACACACACACACACACACACACACACACACACAAAACCTTTATCTTTTCTCGCAACTTATTTGGTCTGTGAGCTTCTTCCTGGCTGTCTCAGCTCCCTACAAACACTTGGGCTTTTCTCTTTCAAAGGGGCTGGGAGCTGTGGAGATTCTGAGCTAGGCAGAAACCCTGTGGTTTGATTCCATTAGTCTAAGCCCTGGACGGTTGCAAGCAAACTGCCTTCTCTGCTCGCAAAACCCTGGCAGCCAGGTTCTAGACACAGACACTGGCAGCATGCATTCTTCCATACTGGTCTACCCAAATCTTGCCTGGAGCCAGCCAACCACAGCAGAGGGAATCCTACCTTCCATCATGGTGGCAGAATTGCATTCCTTAATTTCCAAGGAGTCAGAAAAAACACAGGAGGATGTGCTTCCAGGTCCCAGCTAAGTCCTCACAGTGCCGCGGCTGAGGTCTGCTCTGCTTGCTGCCACGCCAAAGGAGACAAGTGTTAACCCGAAAGACAGGCCATGGATGCTGCTGGTGCAGCTGGTGCGGCTTCACCTACAGGCTCCCAGGAAGATGCTGAGAGAGAAAGGCAGAGGAACAGCAAGCCGGAGAGCTGCACGGCCTGCACTGCCTCGGCCAATCCCTTCAGCTCTGGACCGCGTCACATGGTAGCCAGCCTGCATCTCCTGACACAATACCCCCGGAGAGCGCACGGAACCCATTTCCCGTCCCCATTCCTCGCCACCCCCACCGCCTCCCGCTCCTCTCCAAAAACACAGCCCCTTCCCCACCTGGTGACGCACTTCCCCCGCCCCTCCTCGTGGTCCTTGCAAGCCTATTGCGGCTCCGGGGCGCCCGATGATCTCTGAGCTGCCACTGTGACTGGGGATGCCAGCGAGAAAGGAGCCCAGGAAACGGAGCTGCCCGGGAGATTTTTTCGTCTTTTTCTTTTATGTTTAAAGAAAAAACTTCTCAGTGATCCTAGGTCTTGGTAACACACTTTCGCATTTCCATTCCAACCTCATTTTGACCTGAAGGAATTTCAAATGTCAGCACCTGGCCTCTGCGCACAGCTGTCATCTGTGGCCGGCTCGTGTTCTCTCTCTCTCTCTCCTTCGCCCTTCTCTGTCTCCCTGTCTATGTATGTCTCTCTGTCTCTCTCTGTGTCTCTCCCTCTCATTCACGAGAGAAAATTCAATTCGCTGACGTCACATCATAAACAACCATCCCCCAAAGGATGATGCAGGAAAAAAAAAAAAAAAAATCACCCCAGCTGCCTTGAAAAGAGGCAGGAAATTAATTGCGCATGACATGCCCAAGGGCTGGGAACTGTCATTAAAACAAAGAAACAAAAGAACCCACCCGATCCGGGCTCTGGAATCAAACCGGCGATGCTCCAGCTCATTTCTGGGGCGAGAGGCAGGAGAAAGGGCTGAAGGCAGAAGCCTAAGCCTTGGCCGCCGCCGCAGGCGTGTGCGCGCTGTCTCCTCCCACGCTCTCGGCTCTGCAGCCGCGACCCCCGCCTGCGGGTCCCACCGCCACCCCCGCCGCCGCCGCGTCCTCCCGCCAAGCTGGGCCGCCGCTCGCCCCAGGTGGAGAGCCTCTTTCGCAGCCTCGGCGGCAGCAGCTGCTACCGGACACGTTTTAGGAGAGACGCGCCTCCTGCGATCTTGAGTCGCCTCGGAGCCGAGACGTTCACCCCAGGGGAAATCCAGAGGGAGGCAACCGTTCCAGGTTGCGCAGGAGGAATGGGCGGAGCCCGGGGCCTGGCAACTTGCTGGGGTGGGATCTGCCTGCCCTGGAAGGGTTCAGACACAAGGTCTGGTGGAATTGAGGGGCTGTCACCCGAGTGTTCTTAAGAAACCTAGGAGTCCTTCAAAGGGACTCCCAGGCCGTTGTCCTGCTATCCTGGGTTTAACAAGGCCAGACAGCCAAGCAAAAACAAGTAAATGGAAACCCATAGAGGAGGGGAGAGAGAAAATGATAAAGGGGGATGGGAGACTAGAGAAAGGTCTTTTTTAAATGGGGAACAGCAGAATCGGGGATATGAAAATTTCCTTATTGAAGATAGGTCTGAGTCTCTAACAACGGTGCTGATCATTCATAACATCCTCATCCTCTCTTAATATTACCCAGAACCTGACAGATTTCCGTTTTCTTCCAAAGGGAATGTGAGATACTGGTGGCCGTGGAATAATAAAGAACACAGCGAAGGAGGCCAAGCAAGAAGCAAATTAGTCAAAATCAAAAAGCAATTCAGTTCCTTAGCAACTTACAAGATTATTTTTCTTCCCAAGACAGGGTTTCTCTGTGTAGCTTTGAAGCCTGTCCTAGAACTCCTTTGTAGACCAGGCTAGCCTCTACTTCACAGAGATCCACCTGCCTCAGCCTCCTTAGTGCTGGGATTACAGGTGTGCGCTACCACCACCACCTGGCAAGATTTTCTTAATTAAAAAAAAAAAAGAAAGAAAAAAGGCCTCATCGTTTCCCCTCAAGGACACATTTCAATGGCTATGCATTTCAAAATTAAAGTCTCCGGAGAGATATTCTTGCTTGTGGCTTTTTCCACTATGTCTATGAGGCAGTAGAGTTTTAAAAGGAAGAGATTACAAAATAAAACAGGTCTTAAGGACAACTTGATCTGCTCTAAAAAATTCAGTGAGTTATTGCATAAAGGGTGTGTGTGTGTGTGTGTGTGTGTGTGTGTGTGTGTGTGTGTGTGATAAGCAAATTACTTTAATGAAGATTAAGAACATGGATGGATACTGGTGTCAAACAGCATGAGACGGAATTGTGTCTCGTTTTCATTTTCATCTCTTTTGAGGTCTGAGACCCTAGGCCAGCTATGCAACTCTGGGCTTTAGTTTCTTACCTATAAAGTGGCAGGGGTGAGCTGGGGGGAGTGTGGGGGGCGGGGGAGGGAGGACAGGGGAATCCATGGATGATATGTAAAATTAAATTAAATTATAAAAGAAAAAAGAAAAAATGGCGATTATAACAATACCAAGTTCAGAAGCCTGTAAACCAGTGGTTCTCAATCTGTGAGTCGTTACTCCTTTGTGGGCGAGTGACCTCTTTACAGGGGTAGCCTAAGACTATTGGAAAGCACAGATAATTACATTTATAATTCATAACTAGCAAAATTACAGTTATGAAGGAGCAACGAAATGATTTTAGGGTTGGGGGTTGCCAAAAAGTCGCTTAGTGTTGTGTCTAGAGGCTTAAGTCCTCCATGTTAGCTTTGAAGAATTAGTATCATTGACACTGAACGAGCTGGCACATGCATCAGAGACAGTTGCAGCCAGAGAATGATGGGCACAGAGAGTCCTGCGCACTGAGAATGGCGGTCAAAGACAAAGTGAGGCAGAAGGCCAGGTGTTGGAGATGCCTGAAAGGCTCCTCAATAGAAATGAGAGGCAAACAAGACTAATGGGGGGAAATCTGAAAATGATGGAATTTGGGGATAGTTTATGGGGGGAAAATGAATGAACATGGGGTGGAAGTTATAAAAACAATAAGGAATTCTGAATGAGGAAAGTCAGGTGGAGTCAGGTGGAGCAGGAAATGCAGACAGTGAAGCAAAGCTGCAGGTAAGGGAGGAGTTGGTCAGCCTTTGTTCCCAGCCTTGCTCCTGAACAGAGCAGACCTCTTGCATTCATTGCAGCTCACACCAGTGTGGGTTAGGATTGCAGCAAGCCTAATAGCTAGACAGAGAGTGTGCTCAAAGATTCTTGCTCAGAATATAGTATGAAAGTTTGAGGCACAATGTGAGATATAAATGCATATGGAGCATGTTTAGTGATGAGATCAAGGTAATTCACACATCTACAGCCTCAATAAATGTGTGTGTGTATGTGTGACACTATAAATCTTTCCTGCTAGCTGTTTAGAAGTACATAACTATGACCAACCATATCGACTGAACTGCACCATAGACTGTTAGAAGTTACTCTTAGCCAGCTGCTCCACCCCATACCTGTCAACCATCTTCCCATAATGCTGTTCTACTCTCTACATCAGTCAAATCAAACATTTAGCTTCCATGTTCAATGAGAATATGTGGTATTTATCTTTCTATACGTGCCTGGCTTATGTCACTTAATCTAATATCCTGCAAGCTCACTCATGTTACAGTAAGTAGCTATGGAGCATTTTTATTACTGAACAATCCACCGTGTATGTGTATATATGACATTTTCCTTATCTGTTCATTTGTTGATGGACTTTTAGGCTGATTCCATATGTTGGCTATTGTAAATAATAACACAATGCACAGGTAGGTGCAGATGTCTATTTAACATACTAGTTTATGTAGTGATATATTGTGTACCCTAATAAAATTTGCATGAAGATCAGAGGACAGAACAAGCCACTAAATTAAACATAGATGCCAGGCAGTGGTAGCACACACCTTTAATCCTAGCACTTGGGAGGCAAAGATCCATCTAGATCTCTGTGAGTTCAAAGCCACCCTGGATTACATGAGAGAAACAGAGCCAGGCAGTGGTGGCACCCACCTTTAATCCCAGTACTGGGAAGCACACACACCTTTAATCCCAGAAGTGATGGCTGGGTGGAGAAAGGTATATAAGGTTCGAGGAGAGAGGACCTAGAGCTTTTCAGGCTGAGGAGTCCCAGAGGTAAGAAGTGGCTTGTTCCTTTGTCTCTCTGATCTTCAGGCAGATTCTATCAGGGTACACAATATATCAACACAAGTTCCCTTCTTTTTGGGTGTATACCCAATAGCAGAACTACTGGATCATATGGCAGTTCTCTTTCAAGTTAAGCAAACTTTCTATTGTTTTTTATAATTGCATTTCTACTAACAGTATGCAAGAGCTCTCCTTCTTCTGCACATCATCAACATCTGTTATGTTTTTGTCTTATTGTTAATAGACAATTTTAAGTGGCTTTGTATTTCTCTGGTAATTACTGGCATTGAGCATCTTTCATATATTTCCTGGTTATTTATATATCTTCTTTTAATGTTGATTCAGAACATTTGGTCAATAGCTGTTATGTTTATGGGAAAAACAAAATTGCAGCTAGGATTGCTCTAGAAAGACCAACAAAGAGGTGTGTAGCAAAAAATGGTCAGGTCGGTCCTGAGGACAGATACATTTCTCTGCAGCTTTATCAGCTGCTTGCCTTGTGCCCTTTAAAAAAAGACAATGATATTATCAATAAGAATATCTAAGGAACGAAGTTGCACTACCCATTAAAAATGTACTCTAATACATTGTCAGAAAAGATCAAATACCTTGATTTTATTTCCTCATAGATTTTTTTTTTTTTTTTTTTTTAGGGAAACATGGTTTAAAGAAGAACATAAGCAACATTTTAGATTATGCTCAAATTTCTTCATTTTGGGGGGTAGCTCTTTCCTGATTGACAAGCTCCAAAGAAGGATTTCTTGTTGCTTAAATAATAGGATGTTTCTTACAAGCCTGAAATTGCAGCCAAAGGATCTTGGAAAAAATGGGCTCAATTGCTGGCTAGCATCAGAGTGCAAACCTTGCCTGGGAGCCCTGTCCAGGATGATAAAGAAGAACCCACGTCATACTAGGCTTACAGAGTGTGCTTTTGGCCAAAGACCAACAACTTAGGTGCTGATGTCACTACACATAGCATTATCTTTTTGAAATAAGGTTTGTATTGTGATGTTTTGCTGTGGGATGTTCTGTATATCAAATGTGTTGCTTTGATTGGTTAATAAATAAAACACTGATTGGCCAATAGCCAGGCAGGAAGTATAGGTGGGACAAGGAGAGAGAGGAATGCTGGCAGATGGAAAGCTGAAGTAGGGAGACGCTGCCAGCTGCTGCCATGATAAGTGAGACGTAAGGTACTGGTAAGCCACAAGCAACGTGGCTACTTATAAATGAATAGAAATGGGTTAATTTAAGATATAAGAACAGTTATCAAGAAGCCTGAGCCATTATTAGGCCAAACAGTTTAAATAATATAAGCGTCTGTGTGTTTATTTTATAAGTGGATGGTTGGACTGCTGGGGCTTGGCGAAACCTGGAGAGAAAACTCTCTAGCTACAATGTTTCATTAGTTATCTGTGATTTAGAATCAGATTTCATCTGGGTGTGATGGCCAGGTCTTTGATTCTAGTACTCCAGAGGCAGAGGAAAGTGGAGCTGTGAGTTCAAGGCCAGCCTGGGCTACATAGTAAGACCCTGTCTCAAAATAAAGAAATGAATGAAAGAAGAGAAGTCAGATACCTATTACATTCTCAAAAGTCAGGCTTCTTTAGTCCTTTTTAATTTTAGTATTTTAGGGGATTATCGGTTCCTACTTTAAAAAAAGGAAACAGGGCTGGAGAGATGGCTCTGTTGTTAAGAGTACTGACTGCTCTTCCAGAGGGTCAGGGTTCAATTCCCAGCATCCACATGGCAGCTCACAACTCTCTGTAACTCCAGGATCGAACACCTTCACACACACGTTCATACAGACAAAAGACCAATAAATAATTTAAAAAAAATTTTAAAAAAAGGAAACAAAGACTGAGAACTGAGTCATGAAGGAGGAATGAAGGTTAACCGGAGGAGAAAGTTTCAAAATGTGTATATATATCTACATGCACCTATCTCCAAGGTAGTCATCTTAGCAGAACAACTGGCTCTTTCTATCTTACTTTCTCCTTGCAGGCAGTCTATGATGGTAAAAGGGGAAATGTCCCCCAAACACTAGAGGTCTTGCCTGAGGTGACCAAGTTCTATGAGTCACTGCAGTGAGAGATTCTCATGTCTGCATTGAGGCGAAAGCACATGAGTTTTTGCTGAGATCCTGCTGGGTTTAAGGTTTGTTTGTTTTTAACACATCCATGTATGAATGTATAAAACACTTCTGTGTGTATGTATATTGTATATATACATATGCATATACTATACTCGGTTGAAAATAAAACAAATACAACTTGAAATATTAATGAAATAGACAAAAGGAATTTATCTGTCTGGTTTAAAAACTATAGGAAAAACAGCTGAGAGGAAGCTGGAATCAGGATATGTCATAAAACTGTCACCAGAACCAAGTACTAAAGGATCAAATTTTTCTTTAAAAAAGATCTATTTTTAAATTTTGATATAGTTTCAGGACTACAAAGCAGTAAGGGAACTACTCAGCTCGCTCTCTCTCTCTCTCTCTCTCTCTCTCTCTCTCTCTAATATATCCTCTCTTCATAGTACTTTATGGTGGTATTGTGTTCCCCAAAATATTGTGCACCCTAATAAACTTATCTGGGGTCAGAGACAGAACAGCCACAATAGTAAACATAGAGGATAGGCAGTGGTAGCACATGCCTTTAATCCTAGCATTCCAGAGGCAGAAATCCATCTATTCAAGGATACAGCCAAGCGTGGTGACTCATGCCTTTAACTCCAGGGAGTGATGGATATATAAGATATATAAGGCGTGAAGACCAGAAAGTAGAAGCATTGGCTGGTTAAACTTTGGCTGGTTAAGCTTTTAGGCTTTTGAGCAGCAGTTCAGCTGAGATCCATTTGGATGAGTACACAGAAGAGTCCAGTCTGAGGAAACAGGATCAGCTGAGGAACTGGCAAGGTGAGGTAGCTTGTATGGCTTGTTCTGCTTCTCTGATCTTCCAGCATTCACCCCAATAATTGGCCTCAGGTTTGATTTTATTAACAAGTACCTTTAAGATTCATGCTACAGTACTTTTTTTCATGTGATGAGGAGTTTAGCTATTATCTATTGGCACCCCAATATTTCCATCCAGGAGGGAAATAGAATATACCGTTGTGGAAACTCAGAGGCAAGACTGGAATGGGGTGATTAAATGGGGAGAGGGAGAGAAAAGAGGGTACAGGAGAGAATACAGTAAGGGACACTTCTTAAAATACACACATATGAAAGAAATCTAAATGGAGTCACCAAATACCAGGGGAGACAAAGCTCCAACTAGACATCTTTCACTACCAAGTGACTTCCAGTGCCAGGAATGGGCTACATCTAATTGAGTTGTTGGCCAAAGGGGCCCCAAGGAAACCCCCAAACAACTCAAGTTATTGTCAAGGCTATTGATTGCTCTCCATCAATTGATGGTAAGCCCCTATTGCTGAAGACAACACTTACATATCTCATTAAATATGGAGAAGCCAAGCGGGTGTCTTCACCTCTACTGATTAGACTTCATGGTTCTAGAAGGTACTCTGCATGGTACCAGAGGAGAAAGGGAGCCAGCATACCAGCTACAAACCCTATGATTTATAATGATGACTTGCTGCCATGACACACCAGTGCAATAGTGGCACAATTGTTGTATGAGTCACCAACCACCATCTGATTGGACTTAAAGCCACCCTGTGAGATGGAACCCATGCCTGACACTGCTAGGGTGGCCAAGAACCTGAGACTAGATGGGCCCAGGGAATAGGGGAAGACCAAATCCTATTCTTATGTTAAAGGGACATAGCAATGAAATGACTGCTAATGACATTCTGCTGTATCTATAAATCAGTGTCTTAGCTTCCTCCTGCAGTAGATGGGAAGTGACACAGAGACCCACACTGGAAAATGTGCAGAGAGTGAGACACTTTGGAACACTCAGTCCTAAATGGAATTTCTTCATCAAACTCCTTCCCGTGGGGCTCAGAGAACTATGTGGATGAAGACACAGAAAGAAGAGCCAGTGGGGATACATGCTAGCAAAAAAAACCCGACATAGACACTACAGGGCTATTGCATATAGGAACACGCAGAGACTGTGGCAGCATGCACAGAGCCTGCATAGGTCCAAGCCAGACAGCATCCCACTCCTGAAAAAGGGAAGTGGATATGAGCTCTTACCCCTAATCAAAAAGTTATCTACAGCTGAAAACTGCTTGCAAAAGAAAAGGAAAAATTAGTTTTCTGCAATGAACCCTTGCTGAGTAATAAACCTCACTTAAGGGTAGGCCCATGCTCACAGTAGATGATAGATTTTTTTTTTGTCTTGTATTGCTTATATTAACATGAATCTTAAAGGGTCTAACTAATAAAAACAAACCTGGAAACAGGTATTGGGGTGAACACTGAAAGATCAGAGAAACAGATCATATATATATATATATATATATATATATATATATATATATATATAATTTTTATGGTTTTTGATTTTGTGTTTTTATGTTTTTTGTGTGTATGTTTCTTTTAAAAGTTTGATTTGTTTGTTTTTGTTTGTCAGAGAGAGAGAGAGAGAGAAAGAGAGAGAGAGAGAGAGAGAGAGAGAGAGAGAGAGGAGACTGAGACCAAAGGCATGAACTTGGATATGTGAAGATGTGGGGAGGTGTTGAGGAAGGGGAAATGGTGATCAGAATATATTGAGTGAAAAACGTATTAAAAAAGTGAAAAAAAAAAAACAGTAAAAGTGGTTTGCTGTGATAAGCATAACAATAACCAGAAAGAATTCATGTAAGTAGTATATCATACTTAGTAAACACTTATAAATACTGTGGTGATATTGTGTCCCCTAATATATTGTGCACCCTAATAAACCTATCTGGGGTCAGAGAACAGAACAGTCACTAGATAGACATAGAGGCCAGAAAATGGTGGCACACATGCTTTTAATCCTAGCATTCCAGAGGCAGAGATCCATCCAGACCACTGTGAGTTTAAAACCGCACTGGAAACAGCCAGGGGTGGTGACACATGCCCTTAATCCCAGGAAGTGGTGGCAGGAAGCAGAAAGGTATATAAGGTGTGAAGACCAGAACTAGAGCCTAGTTAAGCAATTAGGTCTTTAGCAGCAGTTCAGCTGAGATCCATTCGCAGAGACTTCCAGTTTGAGGAAACAAGATCAGCTGAGGAATTGGTGAGGTGAGGTTACCTGTGGCTTGTTCTATTTCTCTGATCTTTCAGTGTTCACCCCAATACCTGGTTCCAGGTTTGTTTTTATTGGTAAGACCTTTTAAGATTCGTGTTACAAAATACTGTAGTATGTTGTAAAAAATCAGTGATTTGACATATACTGCCAGGATTGAACATCAATAGCATCAGTATACTTAGAGCATAACCCACAACAGCGTGATTGCCATGACACTCAGGGTAACCACAGCAGAAGGAAGTTTCTCTGTGTCCCACCCAGCTCTGCAGTTGGGACAAATCTCTTTTTAAGTCCTTTCAGGTTTTAGGTGGAAACTCTTGCCCCACATTGGGCCTTTCACCTTTTAGGAGGTCACGTCAGCCACTGTGCAAGGAGCAAAAGATTCCAGCATACTGGTAATGCCATGGCCATGTGGCAAAGTATAGATTAATAGGAATGGGTTACTTTAAGATGAAAGAGCTATCTAGCAAGAAGCTGAAGCCATAGGCCATACACTTTGTATTAATATAAGTCTCTGTGTGATTATTTTATAAGTGGCTGTGGGATTGCAGGTGGGAGAGATTCATCAAGACTGCTGGTCATGGCAGGACCAGAGAAACTTCTGGCTACAATCACTGCCCTGAATGATGGACTCAGATATGATTTTAACAGTCCAATAGTCTAGACAACAGAAAAAAACTCAAAAGTTCACTTTGTAAATTATGAGTCATGACAAAATTGATAAAAGTAGACTTTAATTTTGATTATGACTACTGATGCAAAATTTTTAAGTTATCAGTCAACATAATCCATAAAACATGACATAATAAATCACAATATAATCTCTTCTAATTCCATGAGTAATAAAGATAACTCAGCATTATCTACTAGTGCAATTAACAATCTAAACTATTTGTCCTGATTTCATTGCTGCTGCTGTTATAAAACACCCCTATGAAGAACAACATAGGGAAGAAGGGGCTTCCTCGGCTTTCAGTTTCAGGTGATGGCTCATTATTGTAGGGAAGTCAGGACAAGAGCTTAAAGCCTCACAGCCACAGTCCAGAGCAGAGCGGGAATAAACACATGAATCCTTGCTTGCTTGCTCCCAGAATCATTCTTCTCTCTCATACTGTTTCTCTCTCTGTCCCTCTGTCTCTCTGTCTCTCTCTGTCTCTCTTTCTCTCTCTCTCTCTCTCTCTCTCTCTCTCACACACACACACACACACACACACACACACACACACACACACACACACACACACAGCCTAAGCCTAAGGAATAGTGTAGTAGCCCATAGTGGGCTGGGTCTTCCATATCAAATGACAGTCAACACAATCCCCACAGATGTGCCCATGGGCCAAATCAGTATAAGACTTCCTCCCCATGTGATTCAAGGCTGTGTCAAGTTGACAAAACCAACCATCATGCTACCAAAAAGGAAGTCGTATGTCATTATCTCCACAGATTTTGCAAAGGTATTACCTAAGTTTTTACTATGGCACATACTAAATACATTAAAGTTTTAACATCAACAAAAAAGAAATTTTAAAAAATTTGTGAGGATGGTAGGACACACAAATCTCTACCAAAAAAATCTTACATTTTGTTAAGTGGAAGCAAAATAATTATTTTTCATTATCAATAACAGAAGCCAAGAATAAGACTTGAATATCATTTTTCATTATTATTTAAAATGTGATACACTTCTCCAGGCAGTGGTGGCACATGCCTTTAATCCCAGCACTCAGGAGGCAGAGGCAGGTGGATCTCTGTGAGTTTGAGGCTAGCGTGTTCTACAGAGGGAGTTCCAGGATAGCCAGGACTGTTACACAGAGAAACCCTGTCTCAGGAAAAAAAAAAAAAAAAAGATACTCTTCTTTGGGTACCAGCCCAAAAGCTGGGAAGGAAAAGCAATAAAATGTTGTTAGAGATAGCATTTGCTCATTGCATTGTTTTCTCTGGGTACATAGAAAGGCCATGTCTGCCTGTGGATGGGATAATGTGACTAAGTCACAGACAACAGAATTTTCCCGATGTGGATATCAAAAATATCCTGCAGAATTTCCGTATTTTCCTCCCACTTGCAAAGGAGACCTGTTCTTGATCACAGAAGGTTAATACATAGCTCTTTTTGTCTCATCTTTGGACAGAGACCTGTCTGGTCCTCAAAATGTTACAAACACAAGCAAGCTGAGCGTTCACAATGACTGTAGCCATCATGTTTACATGCACACACCTGATGAGTAGTCCACGTCATTGCTATTGCCAAATACCACGTGCTGAGTAGTTTATACATGGATTGGATTTCTCACCATTTTAAAGGCTGGAATTTCAAAATCAAAATGCTAGCAGTATGTCTGGTGAGAGCTTCCTGTTTTGCTCATAGATAGTGCCATTTCATGCATGCTCACATTATGGAAGGGCTGAGTATCCCTGGAGTCTCTTTGATAGGGGAACCTAATCTTTTCCATGAGTTCTTTATTGCAAGATATAAGCATACTCTTTTGTAAATAATTTATTCAACGTTTGCTCTAAACAGAGCTAGTGGAAGGTGATGCAAACCAGAGCCTTCAAGTGAGAAGTAACAAGCGAGAACTAACTTCACTCTAGATCTAGAAGTTCCCACAATACAGCCGTCCCTTGGCTGCATGCAAAGTGCCTAAGCTGAAGAGAAGTGCAAATACACAATACACCTCTGGGTTTGAAGAGAGTACAAAGCAAAGAGAATATAAAACATCTCATTGTCTTATGCTTATAATATGTAGGAATAGCAAAGTTTCTCTACATTTGGTTAAGTAAAAATCTATTGATTTACTTTAAAATTTATTGTTGTTATTATCACGTGTGTACATATGAAGTGGGGAAATGGATCAGGAAAGGGTGGTGGGTGGTGAATATGATCAAAGTACATGGTACATTTGAACAAGTATGTCATTATGAAACCCGTTGCTTTGTACCATGAATAGACACTTAAAACTACAGGATACGCAAAATTAGCTGAATTATACATAAGAACAGGAAGAAAATACAGTCAAATGATAGGAGCTATATTATAGATACAAAATTTTGGCGAAAATTAAAGCAAACAAGCACGTTGCATAAAGTCTTGGGGTCACAAAAGTGGGGAAAAAAATGAGCCCTGCAAGAAGCGGGTAGCATAGGGAGGCAAGTGAGCAAGTGAGATACTGGCAGAAGTACAGACTGGCTGCGGATGCGCCAAGTTAAGGCATCTCAGTAGATGAAGGAGGGACGCACAACACTCTCCCCAGCAGCTTGGGCCACCCCTCCTAGCACAAGGGATGTAAATACGTTTTAAATAGTCTTACACTGGTTTATTTTTATTTGATTTTTATTTTTGGGTACAGCATATCTGTTGCCTAAATTGACCTGCAACTCACAGCCCTCCCACTGCCTCAGCCTCCGGAGTCTGGGATTGCGGGAACACTCCACCATGCTCAGCTCTCTTAGGCCTGTCCTTATTCAGCCCTTTCTCATTCTCATTTTCCTCTCTAGTTTGAACTGTCCTCTCATAGCCCTTGGAGCCCCTATTCAATGGAAAGTTGAAGAAACACCCATCATCACCCACTTGTCTAATGTCAACGCTGCTTTTCCTTTGATTTTCTCCTTTACTTCCAAAGCCAGCCTACTGCTAGTCACTTGTCATTTCTGAATCTGCCCCCCCCCCCTTGATCCTCCCTCAGCTGGCCAAATAAAGGGGCAGATGCTGTTTTATTTCCCACCTTAGCTCCTGGGACATTCATTTGCTGCTGATGGAAAGTATGGCAGAGGCCCACGCTCCTGCTTGCCTCCTGCTGGATCTTTCACCTGCCTCTCACCACTTCCGCTCAAACTTCCCTCTGTGACCTCAGCAGCTGTTTCACAGGCCTCTCCATTGCCCCACCTCCCCTTTCACCAGTGACCAGGCATCTCTTCTGTAACCAGGACCCCTACCTCACAGCTCCTTGGTTTTCTCAGTGCCAGCGACCCCCATGTCTTAGTTACACAACAGATGAGCACCTTTTCAACCTCACCTTTGTCTCAGTTTAACATCTCACGCCAGGTGTCTTCCTAATGTGTTTACCAGCCCTTCTCTGGTCCACACGAACCATGTTTTAGTATTAAAATGTTTTAGATTTTTTTCCTACAGATTTTGATTCTTGACTCATTTTCTTTTTATTTCATAGGTTTCTCCCTACAACCACCTCTCCGAGTCTTAGAAGCTGATGGTTACAGATGTGTGGCAAGGTAAGAGGGAGCAACATTTCCTTCTTGTATAATTTATTATTTCTAACTTTCCTCAGCAGTTCGATAGACTTCTTGATAGTCCTTTTCTCATGACACTCACCTAACCTCGATGGAAACATGTGTGCCTCCCCTTCTCTTAAGTCTTATTGCACTAATTATATCAGTTTTTAAAAAATATATATCCTATATCCGTGTCCTCTAGAGAAAAAGAGCCAAACAGGCTGAGATATAGGTACATAGATCTTTACATCCTATATCAGTGTCCTCTAGAGAAATAAAACCAAACAGGCTGAGATATAGGTACATAGATCTTTACATCCTATATCAGTGTCCTCTTGAGAAAAAGAGCCAAACAGGCTGAGATACAGGTACACAGATCTACATAGATGTATGTAAAGAGAAGGAACATGAGACATGACTCTGTAGGTAGAGAAGTCCCATGACCTACACCCTGTAATCTGGAGGCCCCCAAAGCTGGCGGTGTGTGTGGTTTTGATATAAGCCCCGAGGCCCAAAGACAAGGAGGTCAATGTCCAATGGCAGCAGAATACTCCACTTGAGTAGAGAAAAAAAATGAGCCTTTCTTCTGCCTTCTGGCTGTATTTAGGCCCCTCAAGGGATTTAATGCCACCTTCCCACAGTGTGAGGATGTGCCTGTTTTTACTCTGATTCAAATGCCAGAACCCTTTTGAAACATCCCTACCATCAACATATCCAGAAATAATGTTTTAAAAACCATCTGAGTGTAACTTAACCTAGTTAAGTTGACACAGAAAATTAGCCATTACACAGCCTAAGTCATCTCTTGATTATTCCATGCCCAATAGTCATTGCTTACTTGAGTACCCAGTGGATAAATGATCCTTAAGCCCAGCTCGAGTTTCTTGATTGTCAGAGAAGAATCCTTTTTTTTGGGGGGGGGGCAGGTTGGGTCATGGCTTAGGATACAGGCATTACTGATCCAGCCAGGGTTAGATGACTCTCTCTAGATCCGTCATTGTGACTGAAGAAGTACAGACAGCACCGGTAGAGGATTGTTGTGAGGTGTTCACGGGAGAAGACCTCCCAGGCACAGGTTCAAGCAATAGAAAGTCTTTATTAGCAGGCCAGTGACTACACTGGGTGTTCAGGACCCGAGTGCAGTTCAGAGCCTTTCGCAGGGTGGGCTTTTAAGCATGAAAACCATATCCTGAGATGACACACCCTGTTATAAAGAACAGTTATCCAGAAGTGGAACTACAGAAGCCAAAAAGTAAGATTAGTTCCTTCAGGGACTTCCCTAGAACTGTGGACTTCAATGAATTAGATCTTTGTTCTCTTTTTGGCAAGTGGCGTTGCCCACACGCTGGGTTCCAAGGCCTGAATAGTACCTCCATCATGCCATCAGTTGTGCTAAGGTCTGGGGCCCTTTTACATGACAGACACCATTTTCCCATGAAGGTATGTAATGAAAAAGAAATCTGTAAGCATTGCAGCTTGGATGGAAAGGACAGTCTGGGGCCAAGGAATACCACGAAGTTACTGTAAGCAAAGCATCTTACAGCTTTGCTCCAGGCGAAAGTTTCCCCAGTGCAAGTGTGACAACTCTCCTCTGGTAGGGGTGGGTTTCTCCGGAGAGGTTGTTACAGCTCTGCTCTGCTAGGGGAAAGTTTCCCTGGTGAAAGTGTTACAGCTCTGTTCTGATTCCCTTCTCCTCCTGTGGAAGTGGTTACAGCTGGGCTCTGATGAAAGTGTTACACTGCCTAATAAACCTCACTGAAGAGATTTACTGGGAAGGAAGAATCCAGAAGGGTGGCCACCTCTAGAATGAAAAGCAGCAGCAAACTGAACAGGGTACAGAGCTTGTATAGTTTCTTAGGAGAGGGTGACAGAGCTTTCCAGGGTGACTTAAGATTGGTGGAATTTTGTGGCATGATTCTGGGGCAAGCTTGGATTGGTGAGATTTCATGCTCAGGGATTGGTGGGATTTCAAGCCCTGGTCCTGGATTAGTCAAGTTAGATTCAGGGCATTTTTTTCCTTGGCTCTTTTCACCCTATAAAATCTGCAAGAAAGGACCATACATTCCATCTTTTTTTAGTTATTTCCTACACAAACAGCACAATGCTAGATATTACATATATTTATGTCTTCAATAATTATTTTATAAACAGATAGTCTGTGCTTTATTTTGTTATTTGAATCCAGTTTTTATCACATTTATCATGGTTCTGTATGGATTTTGGTTTTGTTTTCTCCAGCAACAGCCCCACCCATGTAGGTCTGGCTTTTGAGGCTCAATGAAAGGGGTAATTTTGTGGGATTATTTATATTCCTACTGGGATCCCCTGCCCCCCTTTCTGGGGAAATCAAACAGAAGTCTATGCTTCCTTAAATATCCTCTGCTTGGAAAAGCCTGTGTGCCGGAGATAATGAAACTGCCATAGAGAGAGAAGCAGCTAGCTTTACTGACAGGTGCCTGCTTTTCCTATTGCTCTTTGTGAGAGGAATGCAGTCCGCTTGTGCTGTTGTAATGGAATACTACACGAATAATTTATAACAACATAAATCTATTTCTTACAGTTGGAGTCTGAGAAGTGTAGGACCACCAGCAGGCTCAGTACCTGCCAAGGGCTGCTGTGTTTCTAAGATGATCCCATGTTGCTGCTTCCTCTAGAAGGGGCCATTATGGGATGGAAGAGAATGAAGAGCAAATGGTTCAAATGCTGTGTGAAGTCTTTTTAAAAAGAAAATTCCTTAATCCTATTTATGAGAGAAGTGCCTTTGTGATATCATTTTTCTCAATACTGCTGCTCCAGATATTAAGTCTCTACATGGATTTTGGAAGGCATATATAAACTGAAACTGTACCAAGTGACAATGTGTTCCCTCATGTTGCTCAAATAAACTTAGGCTGTTCATCTATCACTTGCAAGGGAATACTAAATGAATCAGCCCACCCCAGGAAGTTCTGGAGTCTAAAACTCAGTAACACTGGGACCTATAAACATACTCAAGAAACAAATGAAATACAGAACCTGAGACAAAGACAAAAACCGGAAGATGTGAGTCAGACAGCACCAGAGGTGGGTCGAGGGTGAGAATGGGAGGGGAGCCATCCCAGACCATGTATTCTGAAAGAGCTCACCAAACCAGAGTTCTCTCTCTTTTCTAAAGGTTGCTAGCAAAAATGAGAATCAAGGGTCAGCTTTGTTCAGTGTCACTGGTGGGGGTTGATGGTGCAGCTCAGCAGTAGACAGTTCTTAGCATGTCTACAAAGTCATGGAGTCTGTAACCCCCCCCCAAAAAAAAAACCAAAATAAAAACAAACAAACAAACAAAAACACCAACCAACAATAACACTCCTCCAAAAAATAGATATGGGTGGAATAACAGTAATCAGGATTTCATTTGACAAAAGCATTCCTTTTAGGAATTGGTTCTGAAAAGGCCAAACCCATCTTAAAATAGTATTTTCCACAAGTATCCACTACTTTCTTATAATGACTATTAAAACCTGAATTATATTGTTGGTCCAAAAATATTGAAAATTTCCAAAGGACAATCAAAGACAGCTGAACATGCAATGGGCCACATTGGCTGAGGAACTAACCCCAGAAGAAAAAGTTCTATGGCTCTTGACAAACTTAGTGCCACTGGGATGATGTGCTGGGATTTAGGTTAGGAGATAATCAATTTGTGATGATAGACCTAGAAGGCACATACCATATCTAATTACTTAGCTGTAACACACACACACACACACACACACACACACACACACAGCTTTCTCACTCTGTGTTTTCATTTTGAAAACATAATTTCATAAGCTTAATTTCCTAACTGGGTTTAACTGGATCAGTGTCAAGCAGTCAGCTCTAGAATGTCAATATTTCATGAGTTCACCTTGTGATTACCATAGCTACCAAGGACCTTAGTGCTCTGACCTCTGGAAAGGAGGGGTGAAGGCTCCGGTTGAAGCTTTAGTTAGCAAATCCTTTCCATTTAAAAGCTATAAGCTCCTTGTCTCTGTCAGCAAGCAACCAGAAGGGGCCTTGTCGACAGATCCCATTAGAGGGGGCACTGCTGGGAGCAGAGAGCTGGGAAGAGCCTTGAGAGTGTGTGCTATAATTAAGTCTGACACGCATATGCATATGTTCAAGTACAGTGGGTGGATAACATACGTACATGCAGATGCCTTGATCAGCTGAAACTGAGCAGTCTTGCATACAACAGAGTGCAGAAAAAAAAAGTTAAACCTGAAACTGTTTCTTGGAAATTGTGTAATTGTGTTTCAGAAGAAAGAGGATATCTAATCCAACTCACAGTAGAACATGCCACTATTGGTGAAATTATTAAGGCCACTCCACGTAGTTAAAAGGGAGGTTTATTTTGTGGGGTAACTTACAAATGAAGGGATAGGTTGTAGGATCTGGCAAAGATATGGCGCAATCCGGCGGTGTTCTCTGGAGAACTCTGCTCAGTCTACCTCCAGCGTCCAGGGTCCCAGAACTAATAGAGACTTCTCTCAATCCTGGGTCTTCCCTCCCTCAGCCCGCCTTGTGGGCATGACCATTACCAAAGCTTCGATGGGGGTTGGAACTTCCAGGCCAAAGCTGGGATGGTTACCCACTACATGCCACCATTAATATGTGAACCATGTTTTAAAGAGTTGTTAATGAAATGGATCAATGTATGACCATGATGTAATAGTATTAGTCATGCAACCTATCCACTGAAAGTTAAGGTTTGGGAGGGCTCAAGGATTGTACACAAAAAGAGTGAAATGATTTATCATGAAAGGGCACAACACAAAGCTCTCTAATCTTATCACCTGCACAGTTGACAAGTAAACCAAATGACTACATCTGTAAACTGGAGTCGGAGAAGAATCTTGCTGAAGAAATCAATTCACTTTCAAGGTTGCTTGAAAAAATAGCGACAGGGATATAAATCTTATAAAGTGGGAAACTTTGTACTTTCAATGGGATGAGCAGGTTAAACTTGAGGACTGGATTGGAAAAGAATGTTTCTTTTTGTGATCTAAAGTAACTTAGTGAACTGCTAATTTCATTACATCATTTGCTGATTATGATTCAGTGTGTTAGTTTTATATTGGTAATAAGCTTTGCCCTCATCATTTTTCTGCGCTACAATAGATTGGAGTGATTTGTATCCCCATTTAAATCCTCCATTGCCGATCACTTTCAGCTGTAACTTCAGCTATGCCAGTAGTGAACCTAACCTGAGAAATGCTGTAAAGAATGTTAGGAAGGGCGTCCATTCCAAAAGGCAGGTAAAGCCTGGAGCTATTAGTTTGTAGTAAGCACCAGAAGGGCAGCCTCTGGATTCTGGAGCTTCACCTTCCATTATCTCCTTTATTCATCTCTAGGAAGTCTTTAATTTCTTTCTTTCTTTCTTTCTTTCTTTCTTTCTTCCTTAACCCATTGGTGATTCAGTTGAGCATGAGATTGTAGGATTTCTGTAGTTTTTTCTGTTGTTGAAATCTAACTTTAAACCACGGTGGTCTGATAGAACACAGGAGGTTATTCCAATTGTTTTGTATCTGTTGAGATTTGCTTTGTGGCCAAGCATGTGGTCGATTTTAGAGATGGTTCCATGGGGTGCTGAGAAGAAGGTATATTCTTTTTTGTTTGGGTGAAATGTTCTGTAGATATTGATTAAGTCCATTTGAGCCATAACATCAGTTAAGTCCATTATGTCTCTGTTAAGTTTCAATTTGGCCGATCTGTCCAGAGGTGAAAGTGGGGTGTTGAAGTCTCCCACTATTAATGTGTGGGGTTTTATATGTGATTTAAGCTTTAGTGATGTTTCTTTTACATATGTGGGTGCCCTTGTGTTTGGGGCATAAATGTTCAGAATTGAAAGTTCATCTTGGTGGATCTTTCCTGTGATGAGTATGTAATGTCCTTCATCATCTCTTTTGATTGATTTTAGTTTGAAGTCTATTTTGCTGGATATTAGGATGGCTATACCAGCTTGCTTCTTAAGACCATTTGATTGGAAAGTCTTTTCCCAGCCTTTTATTCTTAGGAGGTGTCTGTCTTTGAATTTGAGGTATATTTCTTGTATGCAGCAGAAAGATGGGTCCTGTTTTCGTATCCATTCTGTTAGTCTGTGTCTTTTTATAGGTGAATTAAGTCCATTGATCTTAAGGGATATTAATGACCAGTGATTGTTCATTCCTGTTGTTATTTTTATTTTTTGGTGGCAGTGTGTGTGTACTTCTCTTCTTTGGGATTTACTGCTGTGGTGTTATCTATTGCCTGTGTTTTCATGGGTGTATCTGCCTTCCTTAGGTTGTAATTTTCCTTCTAGTGCTTTCTGTAGGGCTGGGTTTGTGCATAAGTATTGTTTAAATCTGGTTTTGTCTTGGAAGGTCTTGTTCACTCCATCTATGATGACTGAAAGTTTTGTTGGGTATATTAGTCTAGGCTGGCATCCATGGTCTCTTAGTGTCTGCATTATATCTGTCCAGGTCCTTCTGGCTTTCAAAGTCTCCATTGAGAAATCGGGTGTTATTCTGATGGGTTTGCCTTTATAAGTCACTTGGCCTTTTTCCTTTGCTATCCTTAATATTCTTTCTTTATTCTGTACATTTAGTTGTTTAATTATTATGTGGCAAGGGGACTTTGGGGGGAGGGCTAGTCTGTTTGGTGTTCTATAGGCTTCTTGTATCTTCATAGGCATTTCCTTCTTTAAGTTGGGAAAGTTTTCTTCTATGATCTTGTTAAATTTATTTTCTGTGCTGTTGAGTTGGTATTCTTCTCCTTCCTCTATCCCTATTATTCGTAGGTTTGGTCTTTTCATGGTGTCCCAAATTTCTTGGACATTTTGGGTCATGACTTTGTTGGTTTTAGTGTTTTCTTTGACTGATGAATCTATTTCTTCTACCGTATCTTCAACACCAGACATCCTCTCTTCCATCTCTTGCATTCTGTTATACTTGCCTCTGACGTTCCTGTTTGTTTTCTCAGATTTTCTATTTCCAGCATTCCTTCTGCAAGTGTCTTCTTCATTTTTTCTATTTCCCTCTTCAAGTCTTGGATTGTCCCCCTTGCTTTTTCATGATTTTCATTCAAGGATTTATTGTTTTCTTCTGCTTCAATTATCCTTTCCTCTAGTTTTTTTGTAGTGTTCTTCCCATTTTTTGTTTGTCTGTTCTTCTACTTTATTTTTGATTTCTTCTATATAAGGCTCTAGCTTCTTCATGATGTTACTTGTAAGGTTGTTTTCTTCTTCTTCTTCCATTCTGTGATGTTCAGGTCTAGCTGTTGGAGAAGGGCTAGGTTTTGGTGATGCTGTATGGCTCTTTATTTTGTTGTATTACTTCTGCCTTGACGTCTGCTCATCTCCTCTTTTGTTCGTTCTTGGTCTTATCAGTGTACTTGGTCCAGAGAAAGTTGACAGATTTAGGGTACCTCTCTCTTGTCCTGATGGAAGTTCTGTGCCAGATGGGAGTGCTGGTCCAGATGAGAGTGCTGGCCAGATAGGAGCTGGGGGGCTGGACTCTGAGTCTTGTGAAGTCCCTGGGGTCTCCTTATTTTGTCCAGATGGGAGCTCCTCTTGTCCAGATGGGAGTTCCTCTGGTCTCTGGTGCAGATGGGAGTTCCAGGGCAGAATGGAAGCTTGGGGCTGGTCTCTGATTCTCAGGAAGTGGCTGGGGTCTCCAGCAGATGGGTGTGGGGGCAGGATATGAAGACTGCAGTGTCTGCCTGCAGTCTTGGAAAAGGGGAGACTTCCCGCAGGGCCCGCCGATTAGCAGGAAACTGGGGTCAAGTTGGTCAGGTCCTCCCGGAGTGTCCTGTGTCCAGCGGTGTGACCCAAGGGCAGTTGCCTCTCTGGCTATAACCCCAGGCATTCACCTCTGGTCCAGATGGAAGTTCTGTAGCATGAATCTTAACAGGTCTTATTAATAAAAACAAACCTGGAGCCAGGTATTGGGGTGAATGCTGGAAGATCAAAGAAGCAGAACAGGCCACAGCCACCTCACCTCACCAATTCCTCAGCTGATCCTGTTTCCTCAGACTGGAAGTCTCTGAGTCCTCATCCAGAATGAATCTCAGTTGAACTGCTTCTTGAAAGCCTGAAAGCTTAACCAGCTCTAGTTCCTGGTTTTCACGCCTTATATACCTTTCTAGTTTCTGCTGTCACTTCCTGGAATTAAAGGCTCATTTCCTGAGTCACCATGCCTGGCTGTTTCCAATGTGTCTTTAAACTCACAGAGATCCAGATGGATCTCTGCCTCCCAAGTGATAGGATTAAAGACGTGTGTGCTACCACTGCCTAACCTCTATGTTTAATATTATGGCTATTCTGTTCTCTGACCCTCAGATAAGTTTATTGGGGTGCACAATATATCAACCACAGTTTTCCATGCCCATTTTCTCTATATAGGTTTACAGCACTGGTCGTAACTTCCACAGAAGTTGTGGTGCCTGAAATCAACCAGTAGCAGATGGCCACTCACTGTAGTAGTCTGAGTTGGCTCAAGATAGCATAACTTCCACATATGTTAGAGGGTATGTCTTGATTTTATAAAGAAAATAGGGTTCATGAAAATATGGAGAGAGCTGGAGAATAATAATTTGAATGGCTGAGATCAGAGGATCAGGAAACAGTTGCAGTGGGGAAACCCAGGACCAAGGAAAGAACAATGCATTTAGGAGAAAGTTTTCAATCCAATGTGGCTGCTAGGTAAGAGCTTGTAAAATAGTATGGGATCGCTTAGCCCAGGAGACAGCAATGGCATTTCCAAATCTTGTTTATTTAACTCCTGTCTTTTAAACCTCCTTTGAGTAATTCATATTGGAAAACTCTAACCCAGAGCCATGCAGTGACAGAGGTTCTAGGAACACATTTCCCTGGTCCAAAGGCAAATATCAAGCTGATGCTAAAGTAACAGCAATCTCTCTCTCTTTGGAATTCTGGCATTTACTCTATTTCTTTGACAATATTTAACTCATGAATAATAATTAAAGAAATAAAATCATGCTTTTCCTTTACACAATGCAGTCAACTTTTAACAACAAAGTTTTAAACACCCCCTTTCACTAGGAAGATACTCTAAGTCCCACACATTGTTTTAAGGATGTTATTATATCCTTCTCTACTTATGCTACACTATGCCTGTGAAATCCTTTGATACAAATACCAAATATGTGAGTGACACATTATTATAATGTGTTAGATGATGTGAGATTGAAGACAGAAAAAAGAAAAGAATAATTCATGAATGTGTGGAAATATAAACCAAAACAACAAAGAAAATGAACAACATTTTCTTTGAACAAATGAACAAAATGAAGAAAAAAATGTCATTATTTTGACACCTGATGATTTGGTTATAGAATTTTTATCTTTCTTACCCTTTTCGTGGTTGCTTGTCCTCAGAAAGTGGTTCAGTTGCCTGAGCTCTTTACCTAGCAAATATCCTTGGAGGACCCTGGTCACCAACAGTCCTGCCTGTGTTAGATTTCTATAGCTTTCTCTCATCTTTTGCCATACAGAGATATTAAAAGGTATTCAGTTGAATAAAGTTCCAGTCTGATCTCCTTAACTCCCATTCTTCAGTAGAACACTAATTTCTTTATAATCATGATGACTCTCCTTGTTTTACAGTTGATTTGGTGACAGGAGCTGCCCATAACAGTCAGATGGCAATGCAGTATTTTATTCATAGTAATTATTGTTATGTTCATGGATGTGAAGAGGTTTGGTGGCACATGAGTGTAATCTCAATAGTTGGGAGGCAGGACAATGAAAATTTTGAAGTGGGTCCCAAAGACATCAAGATTCTGTTTCAAGCAAGAAAGACAGCCAAACAGAAGCCTATCCAGCCATCCAGCCAGGAAACACACAAAACGTGGTAAACCAAAATTGCAAGAATAAGAATTACATTTAAAAAACGTCTTTCTCTTATTTTTTTGAGAATTTCATACATGGGTACTGCATTTATATCATTTCCATCCTTTCCTCCCCTCCCATTTCCTCCTATGTCCCCCAACTCCTCAAATTCATGACTTCTTATTCTTAATTATCAGAAACATATTTATAAGTACAGTCTGCTGAGTCCATTTAGTGTTGGTCATGTGTATATGTGTTTATGACTGATTGCTTGGGATTGTATAGTCTATCATGAGGCTCTTCTCTGGAGAAGGCTGCTTCTCCTAGTACAGTTCATTTTTTTAATGGGTTCTTAGGAGTAGAATGAGATGAGCTATTTCATTTTTACAGTGAGGCTCCAAAAATCCATGCTTCTGTATATGGGCGAAATAATGTCTCCATAGCAATAGACTAATTGATGATTCAGAGAACAAGTGTCATATCCTGATGTTGATGGTTTCTGTAAGCCTTATGCTGTCAAAAGGTTGTGCAGGGTGAAAGCTGGGCAGCTGCTTAAAGATGATGGGAAATACAGCAAGCCAAGTGAACTCTGAGGGCATGAGCTTACCCTGACATTGATTCATGGTAAATTTGTTTTCTTAGTTGAAGGCAGTATCTGTATGGAACAATCACACTGTGAATAAGGAGTTCTGTGACTCCACAGACGATGATTCTATCCAAACAACTCAAGTAATTTATATACATATTCATAAATGTTTGTTCCAGTAAGAACAAATTGTGACCCCCACACCCCACTCCAAATAGATGCCTGGTCTTTCCTAGGAAACTGCCATGCTGCAAAGATAAGTATTCATCTTTGCTTTTTTCTGTTTCCTGCACACACTATCAGATTGACACACACATCCCAGGAAAGCTTTGCCGTCTCCCTGAGCCTCATCTCATTGGGAAGATTTTGACACCTCCCGGGTGGGTGTGAGGCTGTGGTCCTTGACATAGCCACATCCAGGTCAAATAATGCACATTCTCCCAGGACTTCACTTACTCAAGCCTTTCTTGTTACCTGCAATAAAATCTCCTGACTAAAAAAAGTTCAGGCCCAGACAGATTCACTGAATAATTCTACAAGACCTTTGAAGAAGAATTAGCATCAAATCCTCCTCAAATTATTCAATGTAAGGGAAAAGAAATGAATGCTTCCAAACTCTGTCTTTTTTCTGTGTGTGATTCTAGTCCTGCCCTGATAACAAAACCAGATTGAAAAAAAAACACAGAAAATGATAGATAACCTATTACTTTGATACACATAGACATAAAAATTCTCAATCAAATACTTGCAAATCACATTTAGACACACAAAAAACATTAGTTGCCACAATCATATTGGCTTCATTTCTGATATTTAGAATGATTTGACAGAGATAAATCAATAAATAAAATAAATTGACACAGATGAGTCAATAAATATAATAATCACATAAATGGATTCCAGGACAGAAATCACATTATTGTCTCAATAGATGTAGAAAAGGCTTTTGACAAATCCAGCATATCTTCATAATAATATTCCCAGAGGCTAAGAATATAAGGAACATCTTTTAACATAACAAAAGCTACTTACTATAAGTATATAGACAACATTATAATAAATGGAGAAAAATTCAAAGCATTTCCACTAAGACCAAGAACAATAACAATAAAAAAAACTACCCATTCTCTCTACTTCTATTTCATTTAGCACTTGAAGTCTTAGTTAGAGCAATAAAAAGAGAATGGGGGATACAAATAGAAAAGGAAGAAGTTAAAAGTTTCCTTATTTGCAGATGATGAAATTTTCCTATATGTAAATAAGTCCAACAACTGCATCAAAGAATTTTTATAATTGATAATTTTAGCACAGTGGCAAGATGCTAAATTAACACACATAATTCAGAAGCTGTCTTATATGCTATCAACTAACACACCAAGAAAGAAACCAGGGGTACGATTCTGTTCACAGTAGCCTCAAAAAAGTATCTTGGAATAAACCTGACAGAGTAAGTGGAAGACTTCTGCAATAAAGGCTTTAAAATACCAAGGAAAGAAATAAAGATACCAGAATATGACAAGAATGCCTTTGCTCATGGACTAGAGGGGATTAATATTGTGAAAATGGCCAATCCTACCAAAAGCATCTACAGACTCAAGGCAATCTCAATCAAAATTCCAATGCCATTCTTCACATGGGAAAAAAAACAAATTCATATGGAACCATAGAAGATTACAGGTAGCTACAGTAATCTTGAGCAAAATGAGTAACACTAGGGGGATCGCTATGCCCAATTTCAAATTATACTGCAGAGATACAGTAATAAAGACAAGCACATAGTTCAATGGGATAGAATGGGGAGGGGCAAGGAATAAGCTTACAGAGCTATACCCACCCCTCCCTTTTAAAAAAATGGCAAAAATACATGCTGGAGAAGACTACTTCTATAACAAAGAGTGCTGGAAACATTGGATATTTATGTTTGGGAGAAGGAAACTAGATCCATATCTCTCCCTGTGTGCAAAACACATCTTCAAGTGCATTGAAGACCTCAACACAAGACCCAAAGTTATTAAACTGCTAGGAGAAAATGATGGAAATCACTTTATGATGAGGCCTTGGGGAAGGACTTCCTGAACAAGACTTTGCTTGCTCAGAAACAGTGCCAACAAGTGACAAATGAGCCATCCTGAAACTAAAAAACCTCTGCACAGCAAAGGAAGCAATTAGTTAGCTGAAGAGACATATTACAATGTAGAAAATCTTTGCCAAATATACATCTGGTGAATGATTAATACCTAGAATATATACAGAATTTTAAAAAACTAAATACTAAGAAAACAAACCATCCAATGAAAATTCAGGCCAAATTTCTACCAACAAGATGTTCCTCCCTCCCTGCCTGCCCACCTGATCCTCCTGTTCCCACTACCCATCTCCCAGTCCAGCTGAGAAATCTATTCTATTTCCTCTTCCCAGGAAGATCTATGTGTCCTCCACACACACTTGGGCCATGCTCATTACTTAGCTTCTCTAGGTCTGTGGATTGTAACATGGTTATCGTTTACTTTACAGCTAATATCCACTTATAAGTGAGTACACACCATGTTTATCTTCCTGGGTATGGGTTACCTCACTCAAGATTATTTTTTTTTCTAGTTACATAAGTTTGCCTGCAGATTTCATGATGACTATCTTTTTAAACAGCTGAGTAGTACTCCATTGTGTATATGTACCACATTTTCTTTATCCATTCTTCAGTTGAGGGACATCTAAGTTATTTCCAGTTTCTAGCTATTATGAATAGAGCTGCTATGAACATAGTTGAGCAAGTGTCTTTGTGATAGGATGGAGTGTCTTTTGGGTATATGCCTTAGAGTGTTATAACTGGGTCTTCAGGTAGGTTGATTCTCAATTTTCAAAGTGGCTATACAAGTTTGCACTACAACCAACAATGATGGAGTGTTCTCCTTGCTCCACATCCTTGCCAGCAAGAACTGTCACTTTTGTTTTTGACCTTAGCCATTCTGTCAGGGGTAAAATGGAATCTCAAAGTAGTTTTGATTTACATTTTCCTGATGGCTAAGGATGTTGGACATTTCTTTAAGTGTTTCTCAGCCATTTAAGATTCCTCTGTTGAGAATTATGTTTAGATCTGTACCCCAAGCCTAGTGCAATAAAGCTCCCTGGAATCTACAAGGGTGACCCTAGAGAAAACTTTTAGTACTGGGGATACTGAGCCTGAACTGGCCATCTTCTGTAAACAGGCAAGTCTTCCAGGGGAGGGACTGGAATACCAACCCAGCCACAAAACCTCAGACCTACAATTTGTCCAACCTACAAGATGTGCTTGGGTGAAGGTGGCTCAGTCAGGCATTAGGCAGAGTTCTGGGAATCCTGCAGAAGAGGGGAGGAAGGACTGTAGGAGCCAGAGGGGTCAAAGATACCACAAGAACATGGCCCAGAGACTCAATTAACAGGGCCTATAAGTTATAAGGTTTGCAGAGACTGATCCAGCAATCAGGAAGTCTGTATAGATCTGAGCTAGCTGAATATGTGTTATGGTTGTGTAGCTTGGTGTTCTTGTGGGACTTCTGACAGTGGGAGCTATGGCTGTCTCTGGCTCTTTTCTCTGAATTTGGGACCCTTCTCCTCCTACTTGGCTGCCTCATCCAGCACTGATAGGAGGGTTTGTGCCTAGTCTTATTGTAACTTGTTATGCCATGTTTGGTTGATATCCCTGGGAGGCCTGCTCTTTTTGGAAGGGAAATGGAGGAAGAGTAGATCTGTCTGAGAAGAGAGAGGAAGGGAGGGATTAGAGAAGATGAGGGAGGGGAAACTGTGGTTAGGATGTAATATGTGGGAGAAGAATCAATCAATCAATAAATAATAAAAATGAAAGGAAATTCAGGTTAAGGACTGAATAAAGAATTTTTAAAGTGAGACATAGAAGTGGCCAAGTAAGTATTTTTTTTTAATGTGTTCATGGGTTTGGAAAGATTGCTCAGTGGTTAGGAGCACTTAACACTCTTTCAGAGAACTAGAGTTTGGTTTCCACACCATACTGGGTGGCTCACAACTGCCTTTAACTCCAGGTCCAGGGGATCTGATGTTATCTTCTGGCTTCCTAGCTCGCTCGCTCTCTCTCTCTCTCTCTCTCTCTCTCTCTCTCTCTCTCACACACACACACACACACACACACACACACACACACACACACACATACTGACATAAATAATAAACTATAATAAATGTGTTCAACATGCTAGGGCATCAGGAAAATGCAAATTAAAACTAATTTGATATTCCATTTCCCCTCAAACGGAATAGCTTTCATTAAGAAAACAAATAAGAATGAATACCAGTGAGGATACAGGAAAGGGGGGATGCCTGTCCACTACTGAATTAGACTGATTATGTTCTCAGAACAGCACTGTGCAGTTTTGATACTGCCTGCTATGGTGAGTTATCATATATTTACTTAATTCTTTGATGTCTCTAAATCCTACTAAGCTGTAAGTCCCAGGAGAGACTGCTGTTTTTGTTTACCACCACTCCTTTTGTTTATCATTACATCACAGTACCTGACACACAATAGGTGCTCAGTAAATATTTGATGCAGGTGTCACTTGAGAGCATCATGCCATCTCTTGCAAAGCAGAGAACAGGATATACAGGAAAGCATGACATGCACCAGCAGGAGAGGTCTGTTCCAGTGACACTTCAGTGACTGCCTTGCTAGATGATGTAGACAGGTCACCTGAAAGTCTGATTCATTGGCTAATGAATCTGTTGTACCCCAGAGAATTCCCGTCAACTTCTCTGTGTGGTCAAGTACATAGAATTTTAACTTTGGTGACTGGCATTTTTACCTAAGCAATAGCAATCAAAGTCAATAGGTCAAGGCAGTTACCCTTCTTTGGAGTCAAAGTTTGCAAAGTCTTCGTTATTTTATCCATGTGGCCAGTCTTAGGGACTATATTCATGCCTCCATTGTTCGTCCAAGCTGTTGTGGTAGCCAAAGCCTCAGTTTAGAAGTTCTGCATATCTAGTTATATTTTTAATCCTGAGTCTGTGCTTGCTGGTTACTTGAGCTTGACTCTGTCAGTTTCAAATTCCTCTTCTATAAAAACAGAGTAAAAATAGTTTCCCTGTAGGATTACTAGGAATAAAATCAGATTATCTGTGTGAGTCTGAAACTCTGGTGGTAGAATAAACTGATCTGGGTTTAAAATGAAGAAACTGAGAAAATATGATAAGTGTGTGTGTGTGTGTGTGTGTGTGTGTGTGTGTGTGAGAGAGAGAGAGAGAGAGAGAGAGAGAGAGAGAGAGAGAGAGAGTGAGAGAGATGCTGAGGCTCATACAGTTACAGCATTCTGTCTAGATCCATGGTCTATCTTACCTAGGTCTGTTATTTGAATTTCTAAAAGGTCTTTTAATAAAAACCTGGGGCCACATATTGGTGTGATTGCTGAAAGATCAGAGAGACAAAGGAACAAGCCACCTCTCACCTCTAGGACTCCTCAGCCTGAAAAAGCTCTAGTTCTGTCTCCTCACACCTCATATACCTTTCTCTGCCCAGCCATCACTTCCTGGAATTAAAGACGTGTGTGCTTCCCAAGCAAAGGCATGAGATCTCAAATGCTAGGATTAAAGGCATGATTCCCAAGTACTGGGATTAAAGGTGTGTGCCACCACTACCTGGCATCTATGTTTAATCTAGTGATTTGTTCTGTCCTTTGATCTTCAAACCAATTTTATTAGGGTATACAATGTATCACCACATTTTTCCTTTTTTTGTCTAAAATAATAAAAGAAAGTAATAACTAATATAAGAAAAACTATATACAATAACTACAATAAGTATATATAATATACATAGTTAAGATTACATTAACAATGTCCAGTCCATAAACATTTGACAGATTCAGAGAAAATACTCTATTACTCATTCCATTTTGGTGAGTCCAAAATGTTGAACCTAATTCATGTTCTATTCTAACATGCATCACAAACCAAAAACTATCTTTTGATGTCTTCATACCTCTTTAGTGAGTTTCTTTTCTGAATTTGTTAACAAGGAAAACTGTAACTATCTAGTCTTCAACTTCATTAGAGACCTGAGAAGGAAATAATATTAACCAAGTAAGCAGGAAGTGCAAACAAATGACTTCCAAAAAATGTGAGAATTGAGAGAAACAGCTGGCTGCCTGGACAGTTACCCAAGGTTCCTCTGCAACATTGGGGCATCCATCTTTGGCCTACAGGTCTAGCATATCTAACAGACTTATCTGTGAAGCAGGATTTTCTGAAGGGTTGTCCTGCTTTATGTTGGCTAAGTTTGGCAGTCCTTTCTTTTGTGTCCTGCTTGTCTCATTTGGTCTGCATACTGTCAGTAGTCAAGGCAAGAGCATTTTCTTGCCTGGTGGCTAATTTTATCACAAAGAAAATAAACTCCATACAGAGTTTCTTTGATGCCCATCATCTCCTCTGAAGTAGATTGATGCTGTCAGGAGCAGACATGTCTCATTGTCATAAAAAAAAAGAATCTATGTTATTAAAACATCTTAAATGCCATATTCTGTAGATCTCTGAGGTTTTTAAAGATGACACGTCTATCTAAAATATAGCTCTATTTGACCTTTAAAACATACCTAACCTGACTACAAGTTTGATTATAATAGGTGACTAACTACTAACCTGCATTTTTTTTATATCTTAATTAGTTTGTATCAATAACTTTCAAGGACTAGCAATTTGCATTACATTGTTAAATGAAGTGTATAGGTACAACACCTTGAACAAGATTAGAAACTTATGTACAATATGTCCTAACAAAAGTAATCTTGAATTTATATCAATATACAAAATTTGTATACAATATACAAAAATCCAATCCAATGTAAAATATTTAAAACTAGGAGTTTTTTTTTAAAAGTAGATTATTTTATTATATCCCTTTCTTCCTTTTTTCTTTTCAGAGTAGATTTAATAATCTACCCTTCTATCCTATTATTTCTATCTCTCATTTTTTCAGAGTAGATTCAGTAATCTACCTTTTATCTTATCATTTCTGTATGACACATTTCTATATTATAGGTCTATCCTGAGAAATGGAGAAATGATAAATTATAAAACAGAATCATCCAGTAAAGGAAAATCATTCATCCAGTAGGCACATGGGAGCATACACAGTTCTCAGTGTGTAACAAGGGTGTTAATGATACTGGGCCTCTTTCTTGTTATTTATTTAAAAGATTTTTAAGTCCAAGAGTAGGGGGTGGGGAATAGCATTCCATCTGGGAAAGCACTGAGTACAACAAACAGCATTTTTTACTACCAGGTGTATTGAAAGGGTGTTTTCAGTTAACTAAACAGCTCAAGTACCTAAAAACAAAACAAAAACCCTCTTAACCCCATTTTCCAACCCCCACTCATGAACTTGAAAATATTTTATGGAAAATGCTTTGAAGGTTGCTATGATTTATGAAATATGTACATTTTAGGATATTTTCTGGTATGTACTTGAGGGTCTAGCAATGGCCTGTAATATCACTAACAATTGTGCATTCTAATTTTTTTCTATCATGTGTAAACCTGATGTTTACATCTTTTGGGATCCATTATGGTCACTCAAATCATGCATTTGTGACAACTGAATGTGTGATAATCGAGTCACGACAATAAGCATTACCATCTCCTTAACTATTAATCAGATTTACATGTTGGAAATTTCATACCATTTTAGGCATCTTGAAATATATTATATATTATTTTACCTGATAATTATCCTATTGTGTTACAGAAGAACCGGAAGTAATTCCTCCCTGTTATGTGTTGGTTCCCCATATTAAACTTCTTACCATCCCTCAGCCCCGCCCTTCCAAGTCTTTAGTGAGCAACATTCCACTCCATTCTTTTACAAGACTGTCTTATTTCCAAACATGAGTGAAAGCATATGGTATTTGTCTTTGTGTGCCTGGCTTATTTCACATAACATAATGACTCCCATTTCTACTCATGTGGCTGCAAATGACACATTTTCATTCTTCCCATGGTTGAGCAATATTCCATTGTGTAAATAAACCCATTCTATCTCTCCATGCACTTATGGAAAGGCATCTGAGCTGCTCACATATTTTAGCTAGGAATTCTACTGTAATAAATGTGGGAGTGAAAGCATCATCTTGATCCAGTGACTTCATTTCCTTTAGATGCATATCTTGTTGTAGAATTGCAGGTTTCTGTGACAGCCTGTAGCTTTTTAAAAGATTGAATATCTGTAATGTTTTCAGTATTGGCTATACTAATTTATATTCTTATCAGTAGTATATAAGAGATACCTTTTCTCTGCATGCTTATGCTTTATTGTTTTGCCTTTTTGGTCCTATCAGTTCTAACCAGGATGAGATGATGGTTCACTATGGTTTTAATTGTATTGTCTCTGTCTCCATACACAGACGCTTACCCATTTTCTTCATCCATATCCTCACATCTGGCTGAGGATGTGAACTTATGTACGATATAATTTATCTCCCTCATCCCCCAAGAATCCTTTGCAGTGTTCCCAGTCCACTCATCACTGGCTGATGTCTTTTTCCAATGCTTAGGCATCTTTTACTCCTACCATTGTATGCTGCCTTGGGTAAACAGGGAAACAGCATGGTCATCTGGGAGCCCTAAAGAGAGGTTTGAAGTTCTTTCAATTTCACTTATTCATTCATTTACTTTTATGTGTATGGGTGTTTTGTCTGCATGCATATCTGTGCACTATGTGCATGTGATGCTCATGAAGACCAGAAGAAGGCACTGGATCTCCTGTGGCCAGAGTTATAGAAGGTGTTAAGCCACCATGTGGGTGCTGGGAATAGAATCCAGGTCCTCTGAAAGAGCAGCCAGAGCTCCTAGCCACTGAGCTGTCTCTCCAGCTCCTGCCAGGAGTTCTTGTTCAGGAATGTAAGGTAATATCCTCCACTGGATGGAATACCGAGTGTCTGAGTTTAAACAGGGAGAGAAAAAGATGGACAAGGAATTAAGTATGTACAAGCAAGAGACTATAAATGTTGACTGTGATTTTTACGCAGTTAAGAATTGAGAAAAGAGGGGTTCATGATTTAGCTCAATGGTAGAGTGCTTGCATAGCAAGCGCAAGGCCCTGGGTTCAGACCTCAGCTCTGGAAAATAAATAAATAAATAGATAGATAGATAGATAGATAGATAGATAAATAAATAAATAAATAAACGAAGAAGGAAAGAAAGGAAGAAAAGAAAAAGAAATGAGAAAAGGCATTGTAGCATGGGAGGGGTTGGAGTGTTGGCTAATTTTACATCAACCTGACACAATCTCAAGTCATCTGAGAGGAGGGAGTGAACCTCAATAGAGAAAATGTCTCCATTAGATTGGACTGTAGGCAAGCATGTGGGCATTTTCCTAGTTAATGAATGGTGGTGGAGGGCTCAGCCCACTGTGGGTGGGGCCACCCATGGCCTGATGGTCCTGGGTTCTATAACAAAGCAGGCTGAGCAAGTCACGCAGAATAAGCCAGTAAGCAGCAATCCTCCCTAGCTTCTGCTTCAGCTCCTGCCTCCAGGTTCCTGCCCCGCTTTAGTTTCTGCCCTGACCTCCTTTGAGGATGAACTATGATGTGGAAGTGTAAGGTAAAGTAAACCCTTCCCAGGCTGTTTTTAGTCATGGAGTTTCATCACATCGATTGAAACCCTAGAAACAAAGGTAGTGAAAAGGCAGAAGTGGTCCACTGATTGGAGGTGCCTTGAGTCACAAGGAATGAATTAAAAATGAAACTAACATATAAGGTAGAGAGAATAAATGGTAATTGTAGCTGGGCTGTGATTAATAAGATCTAAAGGTGGTTAAGGGAGTTTGGGCTGTTTTCTTTTGGTTTGTTTTAGGGAGGTGTCACATGTGTCTAGCGCTGTCACATGCCAACCTTGAGCTTAACAATTCTCTTGCCCTAGCTGGTGGAGGGTTGAGATTGTGGGTGCACAGTATGGGCTCCTTTGTTCTGTTTTTCAAACTGGTGTCTCTAACAAGTGAACTCCAAGTGTCTTCACATCTTCTCAGGCACCCTTTAGCTTCATTAGCATTGTGTCCCATTTCTCCGGAATTTCATCCAACGTTAGATACATCGAATTAGTATCCCATAACTAATGTACCTCAAATTATATTCTAAATGCATTATTTTACAAAAAGTAGAACGCTGGCCCTAAAGGACCCTGGCAAATACACATTCAGCTCTCTCAATTTGTAAGAGAAGAGGTAAAGCATGAAAGTGAGCTTGCTGAGGTCACAGCAGCACTGCAGAGCTGAGCTAGAACCCAAATTCTTTTTTGTTCATCTGTGTCCAGTCCACCTCATCCCACCCCCTAAGCTGAGAACAGAAGCCAGGGCCTTGTGCTTGCTAGGCAAGTGTTCTACTATTGAGCAACCTGTTGTATGAATCCTAAACGGTCTTATAATAATAATAATAAAAAAAACCTGGACTAGATATTGGGGTAAATGCTGAAAGATCAGAGAGACAAAGCATCAAGCCACAGCTACTTCTCACCTCGCCAACTCCACAAATCCTCTGATTGAGTGTCTCTGAGTCCTCAGTCAAAAGGGGTCCACCTGGAAAGGGGCTTCAGCTGAAAAAGCTCCAGCCGCAAAGGCTGTAGTTCCTGTCTCCTCACACCTTATATACCTTTCTCCACCCAGCCATATCACTTCCTTCTTAGTGCGGGGTATTAATGGCATGTATGATTCCCAAATAGGTAGCAAAGGCATGAGATCTCAAGTACTAGGATTAAAGGCATGTGATTTCCAAATACTGGGATTAAAGGTGTGTGTCACCACTGCCTGGCATCTATGTTTAATCTAGTGACTTGTTCTGTTCTCTGATCTTCAGGCAAATTTTATTAGGGTACACAATATATCACCACAGCCACCCCTGAAGGTGTGTGCCACCATGTTTAGCAACAATTTTTTAAAATTTATTGTTATTTGCGGGGGGGGGGGGCGGTCTAGATAGGGTTTGTCTGTATAGCCTTGGCTGTCCTGGAACTCTCTCTTTAGAACAGGATAGCCTCAAACTCAGAGATTGACCTGCCTCTGCCTCTAGAGTGCTGAGTGCTGGGACTAAAGGTATGTGTCACCACCCACCTGGCCTAAAGACCATGGTTGCCACCTTGGTTTAAAACCATTCAAAGTACTTTTGTTAGGAAACATTTTAAATACAGAAGCGTACAGAATTTAATATGTTAATATGTGTTGTATTGAATGTAGGTATGTATTTAGATGTGGGAATGAAATATAGAGTTGAAATGTTTCCTCCCAGAATTCTATCCATGCCTCTCTTTCTCAGGGGTAATCAGCGTGACAAACTGGGTATTTTTTCAAGAACTTCTGCAGGAGTCTATCTAAAAGGAAATAAATTCTGAAACAGTGCATTTTTTTTGTTTTTGTTTTTAAAATCTATCTATCTATCTATCTATCTATCTATCTATCTATTTATTTATTTATTTATTTTGGTGAGTTTTAGTTCTTATTAACCTGTGTGGACCTTTGAAGTGAAAAGTTAAATGCAAATGAAGTTCATTTACAGACCCCCGTTGCCCAGGGAAGAAAAGAACGTGTCCTTAATGGATCCTTTCCAATGGACGCCCACATTGAAACTAAGCTTTACTGAATCAGGATACTGGTTTCAACCAGAAGAACCAAATCTTGTTTTCCTAAGAGTGAAAATGGAGAGAAGCGCTTTTAGGTAGGACTAGCTTTGTGGGTTGGTATCTTGCAGTCACACGAAGCTACATAGCTCACATGCCCCCATGCTTGGTTAAATTCTCTGCTGTGTGTGTGGTGAAATCTGGATGGTTTCTGAGCAAGGGCAGGTGTCTTTCATCTGCTCTCTCCTCTTGCAGGCTGTGCAGCTGGTTCTGGCCCCTAGGTGGCAGCCTTAGAAGACAATGGCTGGCAAACACGCTTTGTCCTCAGGAGGGCGCTTGTCTGTTTTTAATACTCAATCCAAATAGTGTATGTAGGCATCTTGTTTTTATTCCCCAATGCAGAGCTAAACAAGTAGAGTTTCTATAGGCTAGCTGTTTAAAAGAGGAAACAGACATGAAAATATTGACAGGTGCTCTGCTAATAAGAGCGTCAGAATTTCTTTTACAGGTAAAACACCTAACTGTAGAAATGGGTCATCCCTGTCCCTCTGTTCTCACACACCTGGAAGTTTAATATAAGGGAAAACAGCTAGTAACAGGGTGAACTGGAATTTGAACTCAATTGTGTTTAGATACCACAAATGGGAGTTTGTCTAGAATCTAAGAAAAAGGTTCTAGAGAAAACAATGCAAAAGCAACTGTGTAAAAACGAATTTTAAGCTTCTATCCATGTGTTCATTCACATGTCTCCATGGACACAAGAAAGACTTTGCAGGTTTGTCATGTGCCTTCTGAACTCATCATTACTAAGTAGATGCAAGATCCCCATACTGCTATCCATTTCCAATAAACATGCATCTTCATTTCCAGAAGCATCTAGATTCCCCGTATGCTGTCCCAGTTTCTTTTCAAGTTTTCTTTTGCATTTCATGCAAATGAGCTTTGACTTTGGGGCTTTGGAAACACAGTCATTGCAAGAGAGATATAAATTTAAACTGGTGTGTTTCAACTCAAATCACCAGCAACCAACTTCACTGACAGCACTTTGAGGGGCTGTCACGTCACGTGCCTCTGAACTACCCATGTACGTCCAACTGTTGGTAGAACAGATAAATATTTATCATTGGGATAAAATGGAGCCTATGAAATCTGACACCCACTCAGAAAAGGTAGACACTTTTTGGGAGAGAGGGACCATAGGCCTGTACTATCATCCTTGGCTCTTATAGGCTCTTTCAGCATATTAAAAAACACTTTAAAATACACTATCAATTAATTTCAACTCATAAATTTATTTCTATTTAACTTTGCAGAGTATTATTTCTGCTCAGTCTTGATCTGTAATATAATTTCTGACTATGAATTTGTTTGGCTGGAAGCTGACATATATTTTAGGGAACTGGCTCATCTAACATGTTTTCTCCCATAAGGGATCTATTTGTTCTGTCTTTACCTGTCAAGCTGCCAATACGGGGCTACATTTGTGTCTTTAACTTAAAGCTCACTAGCTATAAGGGTGGTTTCCTGTCCTGTGTCATGTGACCTTGGGCTTGGGTTTGAGAACTCTGAGATCTGTTCTCTTCTGATCTTTCTACTCATAGTCAATTTTGAGAAGACAATTTCCTCTATTTCTTCCTCTCTAGGACACTGGCTTCCCCTAAGGATATATGTCTGGGATCCCAGATCAGAAAGGTCATTTACAGACACCTCCATACTCACATTCTAAGAATGGCCTCTGGTCTTCCAGGTGAAGGATAAAGAACCAAAGACCACCCACATTCAAGTAAAGAGCTATTGGGTTCCTCTTTCTTGCTGGGTTCCCACATGCTCTTCTCTCTGGCTTATTTTGCTCTAACTCAGTTACCTCGAAAACATTTTTATCAAGCCATTTTTAGTGCTATATTTTAGGAGATGTCCTCTCTGCTACTCAGCATGTCTGAACATCTAGGAAGTAGCTCTCCTGAAGGAAAACTATCACCTGGCCACATAAATGCATTTTTTTTCTTTATTTAAGGGCTTTTGAGTTTAAGAAGAAGCTCACTCAAGGAAAGGAATCATGGGATACTGTTAGTTAGATGAGTAACTAAATGTAGTCTGTACAGAAGAGTTCTCCTTCAGGCATCAGCTTCTACATTCATTGCTTACCAGTGTAATTTCATTTTATTGGCTGTTTCTCTGTCTCTCAAAAATGGGTTTATTGTTTTTGTTTTGAGACAGGATCTCATTATATAACCCAAACTGGCCTAGAACTCACAGTCCTACTGAGTCAGCTTCCCAAGCGCTGGGATTATAGGTATATGCCACCATGCATCAATGGATTGGCTAATGGATTATGCTGGTTTCTGGTTTTCTTGTCAGTCAATGAAAATCATACTTCTAAGATATAGTAACAGTAATTATGGGAAATGATAAATCATGGTTAGAGAAGGAAATAATGACTGCTAATGAATGTTAGTTGTAATAACTGGGATGTAACAGAACTTACAATAAGATTTCTATTGCCCTTTAATCATTGAAGCTTTAATCTATGTAATAGGCATGAATTTGGGATAATAAATGTAAGAAATAAATCCTTACTAAAACGGGTGACATCTATGCATTGTGCTCAGTGCTACAGTGTTATTATCTAATAAAAAGATGGTTTCAAATTTGAGATTCCAGTTCTCTCTCTCTCCCTTCCTCCTTCTGTCCCTTCCTCCCTCCCTCCCTCATCCCATGCAGTGTGTGTGTGTGTGTGTGTGTGTGTGTGTGTGTGTGTGTGTGTGTGAATGTAGGCCAGAGGTTGACATCAGCTGTTTGCCTTCATCACTCTCCACCTTATCTTTTGGGACAGGGCCTCTCATTGAACCCATACTCAACAGCCACTCTGTGTGAGGGGTACAGAGATGCCCAGTCACCTCCAGCTTCTATGTGAGTGCTGAGGTCTGAACTCAGATCCTCATGCTTGTTTGGCCAGTGGGCACTTTACTGACTAAACAATCTCCCCAGTCTGAGATCCCAATTCTTTAGGAACTGGAATATATAAGAAATATTTTTTAAGCTGGGCGGTGGTGGTGCATGCCTTTAATCCCAGCACTTGGGAGGCAGAGCCAGGTGGATCTCTGTGTTCGAGGCCAGCCTGGTCTACAGACTGAGATCCAGGACAAGCACCAAAACTACACAGAGAACCCTATCTTGAAAAACAAAACACACACACAAAATATATTTTAACACTATATGTATGATACTATTAACAATGGTTTCATTTTAGCTTGATACCAATGATATATCATTATCTATAAATATATCTATTGATAAGTTTATACATTTTTACAGATCTTTAGAGGCAGATAAGTCATTGATATATATTAATGTGCATTTTCCACTTAAATATAATTATTTAGATTGTGAGAATCAAGCATATTTATTGTAGTGCTCGTATTCACTTACTTTCTCTGCTAAAATCAATCATGGACCCAGCTACAAGAAGGCTTCTTCAATTATTTCCTATTGAAAGTATGTGTTTGTAAACATATATATGTCCTTACTATACACACATACACACGCACACACACAGGGGGAGAGAGAGAGAGAGAGAGAGAGAGAGAGAGAGAGAGAGAGAGAGAGGATAGCTGGATTAATGAATTATTTCGTGCACGTTTATTTAATTTATTAACTATTACTAACTAGTCTTCGGCAACAGCCCCATCCATTTTCTCTCCCGCAGGAGGCACATGTATGCTTTCCACGCCCTCACCCTTCCCAACATTCCTTAGTACTAGGTTTGCTTTCACCATTTGCCTGTGCGAGGGTTGGTTTTGGTTTGCAATGGGCCTCTCTCCATGCTTCCACTCTGCAAAGTGCTGTGCATATATTTTGCCCTTTTAAGCAACACAGTTCTTACGTTTTTCTTATTGAACTATAACAGTCATCGGTGTGTTTCCAGTTATACTCGCTGTAAATATTGGTCCTGGTATAAATGTGTCTTTCCCTACATTTCCTATTGTCTTTTGTGAACACACGTTCAATATTACTGCAGTTGAGTTATCCCAGTCTTTCCTATATGCTGACGATTTTTGGGTCTGGTTTAATGGTCCTCTTCTGACCAAGCACATGGTAGTGTCCTATATTCTAGATCTTAAATGTGATCTCCCTAGATTTCAGGCTTTGTTCTATTTGGTAGATTTTTTTTTATTAAAAATATTACAATTATTTTTCGAGGATGCCATACACGTTTACAATGCGTTTTGATTAAATTCATTAATCAAAATTCACCTTCAGTCCCTCTCCTTCAACTGCTCCCATATCCTTCCCCAAAGCTCTTCCTCCCAACTTCCTGTATGTCCTCTTTTTAACCACTGAGTCCAATCAGTGCTGCGTGTACTTTGTGGGAATAAGACCATTCTCTGTATCTTGGGCAACTACTCAGCTGCATCCCAGAGGGAAACTAACATTCCTTCCTTGACAATCATCAGCTGCCACCAGCTCCTCCGCTAGGGGTGGAGCTTTGTGAGCCCCTTCCCAGTCCATGTGGGAATTTTTACTGGCTTGATCTAATGTGTGTCTTGTACATGTAGCCACAGTCGCTGTGAGTTCATGTATGCAACGGGACTATCATGCCCAGCAAGCACTGTTTTTCAGCAGTCCTCAGCAACCTCTGGCTCTTATAATCTTCCAGCTCCATGTTTCCTAATGATCCCTGAGACTTGAAGGGAGGATGTATGTTACCGATGTCCCATTTACACTGGGCATTCCGTAGTCTGATATTCCCTGCAGCTAAAGCAGTTGTGAGACTCTGTATTGAGCGCCATCTACTGGCAGTGACTTTTTTATGTTCATAAGAGGGAAGAATTGCATTTCACTTTTTCTAGGCAATTCATCTGGTCCCAACATTTTCACCGTGTCTTTTTTCTGTCTGTCGGTCGTACAACTTTACTGAAACAAGGCACGGTCTCTGTCTTTTCTATCTGATTCCACTAGTCTACGTCTCTGCTTTGGTTTGGAGAAATGTCCTCAAAAGTCCTTGTGCTAACATCTTAGCTCCCAGGGTGCTTGTATTTGGAGGTACTGGAATCTTTAGGAGGTGGGTCCTGTTGAGAGGTCCTGAGGTTGCTGGGTATACAGGTAAAGGAGACTGTGAGACCCTGCTTTCTGGCTGTAAAGTCAGCCATTTTGCTCTGTCACGTGATCCACCATGTCATCCAACAACCCCAGCAGAGGCTCCAATCCATGGAATCACTCAGTCCTAGACTAGACTCTCAAAACTTGTGAACTATATAAACCTTTTATCTTGTACATTAATTATTTCAGGTATTTTGTAGCAGTGAGACAAAGCTAAATAACACAATCCCTTCATAACCTACCCTGCTTCAGTCAGCGTAACTTAAAATAATACACTAATACTCTTCTTAGATGACTTTTTTTTTTTAAGTTGTCTTGTGTGTTCATGATCCTTTGCTCCCCAGAGTGTTTTCATGTCATTTTCTTTTTGTACACAGGGTTTCTCTGTGTAGCTTTGCGCCTTTTTCCTGGAACTCACTTGGTAGCCCAGGCTGGCCTCAAACTCACAGAGATCCACCTGGCTGTGCCTCCCAAGTGCTGAGATTAAAGGCGTGCGCCACCACCCGGCTCATGTCATCTTTTTATCCTAATTTTCAAGTTGTCCTTTCTTCCGAAGGTACTTTGGCAGTAGAGTAGCAGCACAGAGAACTGGCATCATGATTACCTTATGAATGGATCAAGTTGATAGAAAGACTACAATTCCCTCTCCACCAAGATTCCAAGCAATCAAGCAGTAAGCCAAAGAAGAGATCTTGAAAAGGTGGCTCTGTGCAAAATAAGGATCAGAACTCAGGTGATCTGGGGCTCTTGTGTTCCCTGCTCACTAGCTCAGTTCTACCCTTGAGAGTTCCGCTCCCCTTTCATAATAAACTACTGCTTCCTATCGCCATCCATGTGTTCTTGGTCCAATTCATTGTCCCAGGATACAAGAATATGGATATTTCTGCAGAGGTGCTTCAGACATTGATCCACACTTACTAAAATACTAGTCATGTTAGATCAGGGACTTCATGGAGGATCTCTTTTCACCTCTCTGCTGACCCTTTCTCTAAAAGCATTCTGAGGTCCAGGTGTTAGAATTCAATGAAGAAATTTAAGGAGAATACACTATATAGCCTGTTACAGAGTATGCTGGAGTGTTTTGTGTCAAGTTGAGAAAAGGTCAAGCCATTGGAGGAGAGGGAATTCAACTGAGAAAATGTTTCTATAAGATTGGGTTATTGGCACACTGGGCGGTGGTGGCACACGCCTTTAATCCCAGCACTGGGGAGGCAGAGCCAGGCGGATCTCTGTGAGTACCAGGCTAGCCTGGTCTACAAAGCCAGTTCCAGGAAAGGTGCAAAGCTACACAGAGAAACCCTGTCTCGAAAAACCAAACAAACAAACAACAAAAGATCGGGTGATTGGCATGCCTGTAAGGCATTTTCTTAATTAGTGATTTATGGGGAAAGGGCCCAGCCCCTTGGGCTGGTGGTCCTGGGCTATGTATGAAAGCAGGTTAACCAAGCCATAATGAGCAAGCCAGTAAGCCACATCTCTCAATGGACTCTGCATCAGCTCCTCCATCCAGGTTCCTGCCCTGTTTGCTTTCTGTCCTGACTTTCTACAGTGATGAACAGTGTTTTGGAAGCATAAGCCAAATAAACTCTTTCTCCTCACAAATTGCTTTGGTCATGGTATTTCATCATAGCAATGATAACCCTGGCTAGGACATACTCCATCAAGTTATATGAAAACCTTGGGTGGGATTTTACTATTCATCTTATTTGAGATGAGGACCTGGAGGGGATCTGTCATCTTGTTTTAAAAATCTGTGAACATTTACTTAGATCTTTAAATCCTTTCAACAAAAAGTCCATATTTTCTCACAAAAATCTTGTACATATTTTGATAGATTTATTTTTAGTTTTTTCATTTTGTGTCTATACACAAAAATACTACTAGAATACATGCAAATATATACTTCCCAATTATGCATAGTATAAATGTGTATGTGTGTGTGCGTGTGCATGCATGTGTATGTGTATGTGTGTGTGTATGTATGTGTGCATGGGTGTGTGCATGTATATGTGTGTGTGCATGCATATGTGCATGTGTATGTTTGTGTGTGTGCATGTTTGTATGAGTGTGTGCATGTGTGTGTGTGTGTGTGTGTGTGTGTGTGTGCCCACACGCACTCTATGCTTGAGCCTATGTATTTTTCTTTATCTCAGTGTAAGCATCTCACCCTGTGCAGCTATAAAAATCTCAGTGTAATTTTAGGTGTGTGAGCTAACACCTCAGTTGCCCACCCTCCCCTTCTGAAGTTTATATTTAAAATGCCTCTGCTGCCTTCTAAACCCAATGCATACATTTATTAGTTCAGTTTGTGAGGTGGGCTTTTTCATTCACAAGTAATCATAAACCTTGGAATATACAATTTTTCTCTATAAAAATTATCTGTATAAAAGCTGTATCAGAGCAAGAGGTAAATGCTAATGGACCAGGGTGCTCATGCAGCCCACAGGTCTCTAAGTCATACTCGCCATATTTAAAGCAGTGTTCCAGGAAGACTCCACATTTCCTCAAGTGAGGTCTGTCAAACTGCTCACAAAGGATTCACGCCAGGAATCTGTGAGTGGTGAGGTGCTGATTTGACCATAAATGACGATTTTGGTAAAGAGTGAACATTCCCCATATTGTAGGACTCCAGGTGTTGTTTTTTAAGCATTTTTATACATTTTCTCTCCTTTCAGTTCCCACCAACAGCCCTGTGAAAGAGATACTGTTATCTGTGTTTTGCAGCTAATAACACAAAAGTCCACAAAAGACACATCTCCCAGGAAGAAGTGAAGCTGATTGTCTAGAATACCTGATAACATTTCCTCTATGCATAGTTAAATCATTACAAAATGTGTTTTTATACTAGAAGGAACTAGAACCTGGGGGAGGTTGTGCTGGTCTGTCCAGTGAACAGGCATTCTTTAAAACCATTGAAAGGGTATTTTGAAACAGAGATGGCTGCTGTATGGCACTTCTTGTCTCTTATTAATTCTCTGGCCATCAGCCATGCTGATCTGCTTATTTGACCTTGAACTCTTATCTCTCAAGGTCACACATCCTAAAGGAGGGGCCTAGCAATGCTGACAGAAATGACGGTGGAGAGCCATGTTTATCACTAAATATAGCTCCTCTTCAGATTGCAGTCACACATCTGAATCTGGGCTCTCTTTCTAGGCTGCGTTCCTGCTCAGTCCCACATTTGCTCCTTCCTGGCAAGAAATGGTTTTGTCCTCTCTGACAATCCTGGCACTGTTAGAAATACCCTAATTATCTTTGGCTTTGCTGTGTCTCAGACCCCAGGCAGTTGCCAGCCAGACTGAGAAAGGGTCTCAGTCATCAAGACACGCAGTTCTAAAGCCTATCACCCTCTTCCTTGCCACCAAATTGATGACAGTGACTTGCAGAAAGTCATTCTAGACGCAGGCAACTCCTCTCACACACAGAATTTCATCTTGAAAATTACTTTTACTTGTTCAAACACAATTTCACAGCAGTACACACAGCAATGGATTTCTCCACAGCATTGCCGTGTGTGATCTATTGTGTTGACGCACACTTCTGTCTTCCGATCCCACCACTCTCATCTTTCACTCTGACCTCCCACTCAATTATTTTCTGGAAACTTAAGTCTTTCCTTAATTGTATTCTTGATGGAATTATGCTTATATTTATTTTATTAGCAGCATGGAGTTATTTTTTAGTTCCTTATCCATATACCTAAAATTCAATAACAAATGTGGAACTTGGAAGATGAAAGCAAGTTTTCTGAATTATTGATAAACATAGTTGGCTAGTAAACCTGTCCAAAACTGATATAGAACACATCTAGTCTGAAAAATTCATAAATATGTTATAAATTTTGATAAATGTTAAATATAAACACTAATATTTTATTGGCACTGAATTTCTTAAAATAAAGGCTACTTCCTTTTCAAAGTTAATATAAGAACCCTTAGATGAATATTAAAATCTCATTAAAATGATTCAAGTATCTGTATCAGTTCTATTTCATTTTGTATTTTAATTTTTAAAATTACTTTTAACATAATTTTCCATTGATTCTTTGGGAATTTCACATCATCCACCCACTCATGCCACCCACTCATTTCCCAGTCCTTCTGTATCTACCCTCCACTCTCCACTCTGTAGCCTCCCAAAAAAGAAAATTAAGAAAAAGAAAAAGAACATTTGCTTCTTTATCTTTCCCACCTCTCCATCACATATTCATTTGTTATAGTGGCCCTGGGAGCTGTGGTGTGTCATGCAGTGCACCCTTTTGCCCAAACAGCTTTACTTGCAAATGTTCATTGCAGTGAGTTGTTGGTTTGGTTCAAGGTCTCTGGCTTCTGATATATCATCAATACTGGACCCTCATGAAACGTCTCTCAATATCTCACATTTGTCCTGAGTCATGGAAATTCTGCAGCTATGGTTCCACAGGACTGGTCCCTTCACACGATCTAGCAGGTCATAGATGGGTAGATGTTGGAGTGGGCCACCTCAAAGCCCTGGATGTGGGCCTGGATGGTCACTGAGTTGGTCAGTCTGGACCTCCACCAGGACCAGCTCTCCTGAGCACATGGTGAGGGGCAGGACTAGCTTCCCCAAGTGCAGAGCCAGTTCTCCCTCTGCTGCAGTCAGTAGGTAGGGTAGTTCTCCCAGGGCCATTGAAAGTCGGGGCCAGCTAGCTCTCCCATGCCCTCACCATTGGGACCAGTTCTCCTGAGGTGGGAGCAGCTCTCCTGCTGAGGCAGCCAGTGAGGGGTCAGACCTGTTCTCTTGTGTCCAGGCCACCAGGGCCAGCTCCCCACTCCTCACTATTAACACAGGCCATAAACGTGGACACAGACAAGAACCACAGACCTAGACATGACCTTTGGCCACATCTTGGGCCTGAATGTCACCATGGTCTTGGGTGGCAGTGCAGTCTACTCAGATTGGTATAGCCCCAGTAGCAGCATGGCCCTCTGACACCAATATGGACTCAGGTGGTGGCCCAGACCCTGGGCATTCTTACAGCTTAAGGTGGTAACATGTACCACTGACATCAACGCAGCTACAATAGGGCCACAGACCCAGACATGGCCCTCTGTGGCAGCACAGACCTGGATATCACATGGCCCCAGCTGACAGTGTAGATCACTCAGAGAAGCCTGTTCCTCAGCCCCTTTGTGCCTTCCATTCACTTCTTTCCTCAGTGCACAATCCACTCTGCTTCTCCTTCTCTCCCATTTCTCCACATACACCTGTTCATCATGGTGATGCCTGCCCACCCCCAGGTGAGGGGTATGGGCAGGTCTGTCTAAAATTTCATTTTATGTGGATAGGTGTTTTGCAGGTGCACCACATGAATGCAGTGCCCAGGAAGGCCAGTAGAGGGCATTGGCTCCCTTAGAACTGGAGTTATAGATGTTTTTGAACTACTATATAGGAGCTGGGAATCAAACCCAGGTCCTCTTTAACAAATGAGCCATCTCTCTAGCTCCCCAACCCCCTGCTGCCATTTTAAAATCTGTAAAGCTATAGGTTTGTCTCGGTTACTTTTCTATTGCCTGCTTTTAGCTTTTTCATTTTAAGTGTCTATGCACAAAGAATACTATTAGAATTCTGGTATATCATCTGGTAGAACCAAACACCATGATGAAGCCAACTTATAAAAGAAAGCATTTAATTTGAGGCTCCTGGTTCCAGAGGGTTAGAGTTTATGACCAGAATGACAGGAAGCAAGGCAACAGGTAGGCAGGCATGGTTCTGGAGCAGTAGCTGACAACTTATATCTTTTTTCAAGACTAAGCTTTGCTGAGTGGCCCTGGCTGTCCTGGAACTCCATCTGTAGACGAGGCTGGCCTCCAGCTCACAGAGATCTGCCTGTCTCTGCCTCCCAAGTGCTGGGATTAAAGGCATGCACCACCACTATTTGGCAGAGAGATTATATATTGAGACAATAACCACTGTGAGGCAGAGAGAGAGCTAACTGGGGATGAAGCCTCAAAGCCTGCTCCCATTGGCACTCCTTCTCCAAAGCCCCACCTGCTAATCCTTCCTAAACAGTTCCGCAACTTGGGACCAAGCATTCAAACATATCAGCCTATGGGGGAGGGGGAATCACCCCCACTCGAACCGCCACAAGGTTCTAAGAAGCCTTTCATGTAAATAATTAGACGCACGTGGAAGGAACACGCAGTAGCCAGTGGACCTCGTGTCTGTGAGTTATAGCCTAGAGAACATGTGGCCCATTATCAAACTGCTTGGTGACTGTGATGGTATATGTTGGTTTACTAACTTGAAAAGACCAAGAATCATCTAGTGGAGAAGCCACTGGGTAAGTATGTAAGAGACGTTCTAGGTTTGGTTTGAGGTAGGAAGACTCACCCTAATTTGGGAGGTACTATTTCCACAGGCTGGGGTCCCAGATTGCACAAAAGGGGAAAAGCAAGTGCCCACCTTCCTCCTTTTCTGCTTCCTGACTGCAAACCCAGTGTGACCAGCTGCCCGACATTCCTGCCACTGTGCTGTCTACCGTGACGGGCTGGGCTGCAGCCTCACACTGTCGGCTAAAATAAACTCTTCCTTACATTGCTTTCGTTAGCTGCTCAGTCACAGGAAAAAGATAATATCTGATATGATACCTAACACCAGAGGCTCCTGCATTCCTGCTTTAGTCTGTGCAGACATAGTACCCGGACTCCATCACTCTTGGAGCACACACTCGTGGGAAGTGTTCCCTTTTTCCACACCTACAGTGATACAGTGACTTTTGTGGCATCCCGTGGCCATCTGGAATAAATGTGATGCTTACTTTTGTTTGTTTTTTAGTAGACAAAAGGCAATTACAGGAACTTCTTTGAGCACATGTGACCTCTCAGGACACTGTCTTTAGGAAGAAGTGCAAACAGAAGCAGAATATCTGTAAATCAGTTCCTTTAAAGTGGCCCTTGCTTGAGTCCTCCTCAGAATTTTTTTATTTTTCATTTTTTTTTTCATTTTTTTTTTTTTTGGTTTTTAGAGACAGGGTCTCTCTGTGTAATAGTCCTGGCTGTCCAAGAACTCTCTGTAGACCAGGCTGACCTCGAATTCACAGAGATTCACCTGCTTCTGTCTCCCAAGTGCATGAATTAAAGGAGTGTGCCACTACCATCCTCAGAATATTTGTAAAGTACATACAGGGGTGTACATATTTTCAAGATTGTTGCTCTATGTAACATGTGGTGAGGAATCATTGAAAACTCAATAAAGGCAGTGGTTAGTTCACATCAGAGTTTGGGGAAGATATTTAGTTGAAGAAGAGAAAACTCTATAGATGGGACATGAAGTGGAGGAATTGGCACCAGAGGCTAAAAAGACACAGCCGAATCAGTACGAACCTCAGAGGGAAGCAGGGTGAGGAAGGGCTTCTTACATGTTGTAGCGACTTGGAACCACAGATTGGCACTGAGTACTTATGAACTCCTCGGTGTTCTAGAGTCACTCAGACTCTAGGTCCTGTATGAACAGCACTGCAGGGAATGCTGGGTAGAAGATGTAATCACACATTGCTTAGTAACAGGGATATGGTTTGAGAAGCGTGTCCTTAAGTGACCTTGTCATGAGAACATCATAGAGATTACTTACATAAACTAAGATGGACAGTTGATAAAATATCTTTGAATCTCTGGCATTGACCTCAATGTTGTTAGACAGTATAGAACTACATATGTCATATGAGAAATTACATCATGAGGTTTTGGGGGTTTTGTTATTGGTTTTTTTTTTTTTTAGATCTGTAGTAATCTCCACTCAAAAGGAAACTGTCAAGAAGTGATGAATTTGTTATTTGTTAGAGTTGTGTATGTTTTGGAAAGAGGTAGAATAAATCATCTCCCATCCACAAATTATTTTGGTAAACTGGGCTGTGTCAAATATTGAGGCTGTGCTCTACGTAAACATATACTTTCAAAGTTATATCTGTCTGATTTCTGGAACCTCAAATGAAATCAGCCTCTGGACACCCCCCTTTTGTACTTGTTTACAGTTCATTTCTTCTGTCCTGTACCTGGACATTGGTGTCATCTCCTCCTTTGGAGTTGTATGTTGGTATTCATTCTGTACATTCGGTGTCTAGCTTCATCTCTGTTTACTGCTGGTAGATCCCATTAACTTTCAGTTAGAGTTTTTCAAAGATGGAACTCAAGTCTCAGGCTTCTCTTGAGTGTCCAATGCAGGACCACCCAGAGTGGATTCAATCAACATTTCCCTGTTGATTCTGTTATCTCTTGGTGTCTTGCCTGTATTTATAACCATCTAGAGAAATTGTCTTCTTTCTCCGAGTTCTTTATTACATATTTTCCTCATGTCAACAAACATAGAATTATCTAGTAAACATGAAGAGAATGCTGGGAGGTGGCATAGCCCTTTGGCTGTTTTAAGGTGCTCTTTTTTCAGTGCCATTGAAAATAGGATGTCTGCATTAATAACATCCCCCATAAACTTTACTTTTGTCTATAAAATGAACACAACTTTATAAGCTCAAAGATGAAAGGAGAGTTGGGAAGAGGGGCCCTGTTTAAGTGACACTATGCAAAGCACAATTTATATAAATTGCTACCCTGTCACACCAGCAGTCACGTGCAAGGTAGAGAAAACAGAACACACAAACATTAGAAGTCTTTGCTCCTAACAATCCTATCTTGGTGTTTTCCCTAAACCTCCATAATATGCAGATCCCTGACATTTTCAGATAACCCAGCCTATGGAGACTCACTTAAACTTTTTTTCCCTAGAGAAGTATATAGGTACCACCAAAATCAGATTAAGGGAGTAAACTACTTGTCTCCTTTCTATAGTGATATTTTATTTGTATTGAAATGTAATTTTATTTGTATGTTAATAAAGTTGCCTTGAGGTCAGAGCAAGCCAGAGCAGAAGCTGAGCGGTAGTGGTGCATGCCTTTAATCCCAGCACTTGGGAGGCAGAGCTAGGTAGATCTCTGTGTGTCTGCCATGCTGGCTGTGTCCTTGAACACAATTGGTTCTGAGTTTCTCATTTAACAAGACGGTTACATCTACACCTTTCTCAATGGGTGATTCAAGCTATGGAATTAATTTTAGTAGCAGGAAGGACGTTTGACAAGAAGAGTATCCCTTGAAGCCTCTGGCTACAGTAGGGTGAAGCTAAGAACCCGTTCTGCTCTATGTAATGAGGGTATGGGAGCTCCACAGCCTCCTACTCCAGGGGAAACATTGCTTGCAGAGATACAGAATCCAATAATGGCCTGCAACAAGAGTGTGGCCCTGTGCCTAGAGGCACAAAAAGTGATAGCAACTTGGCTTTGGGAACTCCTGATCTAGGTGTGGTCAGCTGATTTTGGATGCACAGTGGGGAGAACACATGAGCATTACCAACTTCCTGGGCTGTGATGCCAAAGTCCTTCTCTTCTACATGTTACATCTGAGGAGGTTTGTAACATGAATTTTGAGTTGTCTTTGAATAAAAAACAAAACAAAACCTGGTGCCAGATATTGGGGTGAAAGCTGAAATATCAGAGAAACAGAATAAGCCACAGCCAACCTCACCTTGCCAACTCCTCAGCTAATTCTCAAACTGAAAGCCTCTGAGTCTTCACCCCTGAGGGTCTCAGTTGAACTGCTGCTTAGTTCCTGTCTCCTCATGCCTTATCACCCAGCCATGTCACCTCCTGAGATTGAAGGCATGTGTGCTTTCCAAGAAAAGGTGTGAGATCTCAAGTGCTTGGATTAAAGGCATGTGCCACCACTGCCTGACTCTGATCCCAATGTGGCCTTGAACTCACAGAGATCCAGACAGATCTCTGCCTCCTAAGTGTAGGATTAAGGGTGTGTGCCACCACTGTCTGGCCTCTATGTCTAATCTAGTGGCTCACTCTGTGCTCTGACCTGCAGATAAATTTATTAGGGTATACAATATATCACCACAGAGATTTTTTTGATTGACACATTTATTTTTCTTTTCAGGCAAGTGATGTACTTTTCCCTACTTACATTCCTATTTTATTTATATTCATCACAGACTCTCCATTTCTCATTGCTGTATAAAAGGCACAACAAGGAAGCAGCTGCTTTTAAAGTAGATGTTTGAACCATTTGTCTCATTTTTATGGCTCATTTCATTAAGCAGCTGTTTACATACCACCTATTGTGACCTGACTTGAATCTTTGATTAGAACAATTATTTACAAATGCAAGTCTTAAATGAATGCTTTTGTAACCAACAATTTGATGGGGTGGGGTATTGATTTTTATTTCCCACAGAATTAGAATTAGGTCACTCTCTTTAAAATTCCCCTTTGTTGTATTATTCCCCGGCTCCCAATTTACCTTTGAATTACCCTCCTGCCTATTTGTTTTTCCCTTAAAAAAAAATGCTGCTATCATTTCATATAGTTGTCAGAGGACATATCTCTATTTTACTTCCTTTCTTAATATAGCAATTCAGAAATCTCCTCATGGGAAAAGAGAAAATAACTATAAAATGATTAGATGGCTGTTGAGTCAGTAGCGAGCTGAAGGGTTGAGTATTAACAAGCACAATTTGGACATCCTAATACCATTACCAAGAGAGCTACTTGAACCTTCTCTAAACTGAGCCCTGACAGTGTCATATCAACCATTAGTGAGGGAACACTGTCATCCCCACATTCACACATATGCATAGATGGAATTTAATGGTTTGGGCCATAAGTGTTTAGGAGTCTTGGCAATTAAATGATTTGAGCAATCGTCAGAGACCTGGAGAAAGGATCTCATAGAATCCCTTGACCCAGAATGTCAGTGAGTCCATGATGTTCCCATAAATGATTGACAGCACTCACAAGGGGGCTCCAAGGGGCCTTCCTGAATGATGTGAATCCAGAAGGAAGTGCTAAATGACAGACACACTTAATAGCCTTTTACCTACCCCAAATCAGGAAGTAAGCTTGGCAGCATATGAAGGGTAAAGTACTTAATGTAGACAAGGATGGTGGTAACTGTGGTGGGTATTGTGTTTCCCGAAATATTGTATGTTCCCCGAAATAAACTTATCTGGGATCAGAGAACAGGATGGCCACAATATTAAACATGAGGATAGACAGTGGTAGCACACGCCTTTAATCCTAGCATTTCAGAGACAGAAATACCTCTGGATCTCTGAGTTCAAGGCCACATTAGAAACAGCCAGGCATGGTGACACATGCCTTTAATCCCATAAATCCAGCCTTTAATCCCAGGGAGTGATGGCAGAAAATAGAAAGATATATAAGGTGTGAAGACCAGAAACTAGAAGCATTTTGGCTGGTTAAGATGTTAGGGATTTGGAGCAGCACAGTTCAGCTGAGATCGATCTGGATGAGGACTCAGAAGCTTGCAGTCTGAGGAAACAAGACCAGCTGAGGAACTTGCGAGGTAAAGTAGCTATGGCTTGTTCTACTTCTCTGACCTTCCAGCATTCACCCCCAATAACTGGCCTCAGGTTTGTTCTTATTAATAAGAACTTGTAAGATTCCAACTACAGGTAACAAAACTCTTCTGCAGAGAAACTGGAGGTAAGTAAGAAATAGCATTTCTCTTATAGGTAAGAAAACTAAAGTACAAAAAACTTAAAGTCACTTGTTCAATGTTAAATATCCACTTCAATATTTTATTTTATTTGGTTTTTCGAGACAGGGTTTTTCTGTGCAGTGTTGCACCTTTCCTGGAACTCACTCAGTAGGCCAGGCTGGCCTCGAACTCACAAAGATCCACCTGGCTCTGTCTCCCGAGTGCTGGGATTAAAGGCGTGTGCCACCACCGCCTGGCTTCAATATTTTATGTTAGAGTTTAAAATGGGGACATGTTTGATATTGGAGTCACGAAGTATATACATATATCTTATAATTATTTACATAAATTACCTTTGATTCCCATAATAGCATCATTGGACAGGCATATCTATTTTATAGTGAAGAATCTTAGGCTCAGTTTTAGTGATGCAGCCATAGTCACTTAGTATGATGGTTGGCTGGTCATAGTGTCAACTCAACTGGCTTAACAGATGCCTAGGACTGATGAACACAGTTCTGGTGTATCTGTGGAGGATCTCCCAGAGAAAACTGCCATATGGAATATCTGACCTAAGAAAGGGTGGTATCATCGAACAGGCTGGTAGTTGGGATAGGAAGAGGTTGATGGAGGAGGAAGGGCTCACTAAGAAGGAAGTTCCTTTTATTTCCTGAGCAAGTGTACCCATCATTGTTGCCATTGTCTTCAGATACCCTACTCCAGCTTCATGCCAGCTTCCTTGGCCTTTTAACATGTCCAGTGCCAGTGGCCCTCAAGTATACCCCAGCCTTCAGTGAGGCATCCAGCTTCTTGGATTGAACAACTACTGAATTGTTGGATGTCTTGTTTGTAGACATTCATTGTTAGATTACTCATTCCCTATCATGTAAACCAGTTTCACAATTTCCTCCTTACTATATTTTATGATATATTTCATTTCGTTTTATATGTATATTAGATGTATTTTATTTTTAGTAATGTGTATTGACTTCTGGCCTTAGCACACATACATACATACCTCATGCACACACACACACACACACACACACACACACACACACACAGAGAGAGAGAGAGAGAGAGAGAGAGAGAGAGAGACACACACACACACACACACACACACAGAGAGAGAGAGAGAGAGAGAGAGAGAGAGAGAGAGAGAGAGAGAGAGAGAGAGAAAATAAGTATTGGAACAGTTTCTTTCCAGGTTCTTAAACCTTGGAAACTGCCAGTTATATGAACGGGGAGGAAGGGTCTGCTAGCCTGAAGGCCCTTGTCTGTCCTATGATTTATGCTGGTGTTTGGCCTGTACTGGACAAATGTCTAATGTCTGCCACAACTATCTTTACTTCTTTATGTACAGAGACCTTTGATAGCCACCCTTAGCTTTGCAATCTATGATCTGTGCAGGTTTCTCATCCTCCTAAAACTCCCAAGATGGAGCATCTGCTGTGGCTAATACTGTAGCTGGTGATCTCTCAAGTGTGTTAGGGGGTGGGAAGCCACCATAACACTGAGATCTATAGAGATGGGAAGCTTGTTTTTGTGCTTTCAACATCTGTGTGTTAATCAGCCTGCTGGGAGCATGTACCTCAGTGTGGGGCTGTACAACAGTGAGTGGCAGATAGGGGGCTCTACAGGTTGGGCTACCTGCTGATGGCAAACTTCAGTTGATGAGATCTGCTCCCAACCACTGAGGGTAGGGTTTGGCTCATCAAGTGTAAAGCCAGCCTCCTGCTGCCTGTGCTTTCCAGCTTGTCAGTGTCTCAGCATGCGCCTCCCACCCCCACCCCCGCTGCCTCTCATGGCTGTCTAGCTCTCCAGGAGTTAGTGGGTCAAAGTCAGGCTTCCAGACTGTGGTTATTCCTTATCCACAATCCCCTAGGGTGGCTGAGTTTTAAAAAGGACTCCCTCTCTAGACAGTGCCAAGCTATTGCCCTCAGAATTAAAGGGACAAAATGAGCTTCCTCAGCGCTGTTGGCCCATCTGCTCGAGGGACACTGTCTCAAGAAAACCTGAGAGCAGATTTAAGGCTTATTCTGATGTTTCTCCAGGGCCACCAAGCTTAGGAGCTTATGTTGTGGAGGGGGCTTCTGCTTGCCCTTCCAGGGAGTGGAGCAGCTGGAGCTGTGCTGAGCCACTGTTTTCCAGTGTTACCTGGGACAGCACTTTCCAGGGGTCTGTCACAGCCCTCACGAGTTCCCAAAGCTCTTCCCACTTTCTCTTTGGAATATTCTTTTTTAAAAAATATATTCATTATTTAATACAGAGTTCTGTCTACATATATCCCTGCAGGCCAGAAGAGGGCACCAGATCTCATTACAGGTGGTTGTGAGCCATCATGTGGTTGCTGGGAATTGAACTCAGGACCTCTGGAAGAACAGTCAGTGCTCTTAACTGCCGAGCCATCTCTCCAGCCCTGGTATATTCTAGTATTTCTTAAACTACTTTTTCTTTTTTCTCCTCCCCTCCCAACGCCCTGTCCAGAGCTGAGGGCCTTACGCTTGCTAGGTAAGCACTCTACCACTGAGCTAAATCTCCAACCCAAACTACTTTTTTTTAACTCAGGTCCCAAGGAGGTAGTTTCTAGTCTTCTGTATTACTTGGAAATCAATCTTCTTTTATATTTCCAGAATTTTGCAATAAAACATTAACTTTTTCCTGCTGCTCATGGCTGCAATATATCCAACAATTGATTCTAATTCTTGAAATATTCATTTTCATTTGTGATTCAACTTTTTAAATGTGAGAATTGAAAATCACTAAAAGCTAGGCATGGTGGTACATGCCTTTAATACTAGCACTCATAAGGCAGAGGCAGGCATATCTCTGTGAGTTCAAGGCTAGCCTGGTCTACAGAGTGAGTTCCAGGACAGCCAAAGCTACACAGAGAAACTCTATCTTGAAAAACCAAAAACCAAAAACCAAAAACCAAAAACAAAAAAACCAAAAAAAAGACAAAGAAGAAGAAGAAGAAGAAGAAGAAGAAGAAGAAGAAGAAGAAGAAGAAGAAAATAATTAGAAAAAGTTTTGGTTACTGTGGTGATATTTTATTTGTATTGAAATGTGATTTTGTTTGTATATTAATAAAGTTGCCTTGGGGTCAGAGCAAGCCATAGCAGAAGCTGGGTGGTGGTGGTGCATGCCTTTAATCCCAGCACTTGGGAGGCAGAGCTAGGCAGGATCTCTGTGTGTTCAAGGATACAGCCGGCATGGAGACATATGCCTTTAATCTCAATACCAACCATAGAAGACCTGGAGGTCTGTACAGACAGGCAGTGATGAGGAGGTCATGTGGTTGGGTTTACAACCAATGAGAAAGCAGAACAGAAAGTCTGTAAAAAAAACAACAACACAGAAGTAGGTCTCTTGTGGAGAGGAAAGACAGAGCAGCAGTGAAGGGTAAGGTTTTCAGCTCTCAGCTATTGCTCTAACCCCTTGGCTTTTAACTCTGCAATTTGCTCTGTGTTTCTTATTTAACAAGATGGTTACATCTACAGGTTACTACGCACACACACACACACACACACACACACACACACACACACACATTTATCTGTCCCTATCTATCTATCTATCTATCTATCTATCTATCTATCTATCTATCCATCTTCTATATAGGGAGTTCCAGGACAGACAAGGCTATATAGTGATATATATGTATGTGGACCAGGCTGTACTTGAACCCATAGAGATTACATAAGCCTTTACTGTGACCTAAAGCTATGTGTGCCATCACACAAAACTTTCGGTTACTTTAATTTTTTTCATACTTTTTGTAGAAATATTTTTAAATAGAACATACAAAAAAGAAATAAAATTATACAACCTTTGCAGAAGTAAATATTGATAAAATACAAATGTCAACATATGTTTATTTAACAAGTAAAAGCAATTCTATTAAAAATAGGTTCAGTAGCTATGTCTATAACTCCTGTTCAGAAGTCTGAGGGGGTGGGAGTTTGAAGGCAGCCTGGGATGCCTAGACAGATCCTTTCACAAGCAGAACCCAAAACAAAGAAAGAACAATGCCATTTGGCTTACAGAATAGGAGAAAATCTTGCGGCCTTTACATCTGACAGAGAATTAATATCCAGAACACACAAAGAACTAAAACAAAACTAAGCAATAAGAAAACAACTCAATTTTTAAAAATGGGCTAGACTTGTGTGACCAAGTTAGGTGACCACACTCTAAGGGTATTAGCTTCTGGCACCTTTCCTGGTTCAGTCCCTCCCAGGCTTCTTTCCTCACCTTGCTTTTCCACTGTGATTAGGTCACTGGGCCACTGATGAGACCAGCTAAATTGTATTTTTAAATACAATTATATTGTTATTATTCTATGATGATTCCATAATGAATATCTTCTCTTAAGGTTAATTAAGAATGAATTAAAAATAAAATTGTGATGATGGATTAGTTGTTCTCTTCAAGTGTCATTTTAAAATGTTTTTAATTTTTACATTAATATTTAGTTACTGAGGGACGATATCTACAAATAGATACATAAATATAAAGAATTCATTTTCTTTTGGATGCTTATGAACTTGTTTTGCTTCTTCAGTGATCAAATAACTTTTTATTAAATTTAAGACTTAAACTGGGCTAGAGAATTGAGTAGAGTTCTTAAAATAAGGACAAGTAGATAATAGGTATTTTTAAAAGTGTTCAAAATCCTCAGTTATCAGGATAATACAAACCAAAACTACTTTGAGATCCTATCTCCCCTCAGTCAGAATGTCTTTTGTGAGGAACACCAATGAGAGCTCATGTTGGTGAGGATGTGGGGAAACGTGGACACTTATTCACTGTTGGTGGGAGTATAAACTGGTACAGCTACTACGGAAATCAGTGTGAAGGCTTATCAAGGTTCAGAACAAGTTACCACAAGGTTCAACAATCCCACACACCCAAGGACTATATCCTCTTACAGAGACACTTGTACGTGAGTGTTCATTGCTGCTTTATTCATAACTTCCAGGAAGTGGAACTGACCTAGATGTCCAACGGTTGATGGGTAGATAATGGAAATGTGGGACATATACACAATAGAATTTTACTCTGTTTTTTAAAAAAAGAGAAAAAAGAAAATGAATGAAACTGGAAAGAATTATACTGAGGTAACCTAGACTCAGAAGGACAAACTCTGTATGATCTCCCGAGTATGTAAATACTAGCTTTGTACTTTTATAGTAGTATATGTAATATTGAGCACCAGGAAGACAGTAAGGGACCGTTAAAAAGGGGTGGGAGAAAAGGGGTTCTGAGGGAGGGGGAATAATAGAATACATGTGAAGTGGAGGGGGAAATACTGGGGATCGAGGGTGTAAGTGGAATTAGGGGTGGGAGGTAGAGGGAAAGGAGTAGGGAGAGGTATCCAAATAAAGGATGTTAAAGAAGCGCTATGGAAACCTGTTTTGTAAGCTTATTAAGATATAAAAATTTATATAAAAAGAGTTTCAACAGAGGCACAGTGCATGGGTAGTCCTCCCCCAAACCATAGGCTACTAAATGAAAATCCCAGTGCCATATGGGGATAGCTTTTACAGTCAGTGCAACCCCAGAGGCCCTCAAATCATACAGAACTAAATGATTAGACCCTATGGCTAGAGACACTCTACACTTGGGTTGTTAGAGATAAAAGAGTAACTAGAATTGAGCTGGCAACTTCCTCCCTGCCACATCGCTTTCATAAGTAACAGATGCTATGCAGGCTGCTGAGGAAAATAATGCATCAATGGCCTCACTCAGTCATGACCCATATAAGCTATGATTTGAACCTTCCAGGCATGATGTGCCCACTGTACAATAGTGCCACCACTGTTGTGGGGTAATCAACTGCTTTCTTATGGGATTTTAAGCCTTTTCTAAATGAATGCTCTTGTTTTTGGAACTATAAACATGATCAAGAGTCATGGGCTCTAGGGAAAAACTTACGGTTGTTTTGTTAAATGGACACATTGTCAAGCTGCCTTCTCAATACCTAAGATTACTATTTCCACATGTACATTTGAATACATATATATTATTGCCTAGGTTCTGCATATAAGGGTAAACATTTGGATTTTTTCTGGGATTGTGTGACTTTCCTTAATAATATACATTCTAAGTCCATTTTTTTTCTGTGAATTTTTATTAAAGTTTTGTTTATAGCTTGTGGTTGATATATTGTGCACCCCAATAAACTTACCTGGGGGTCAGAGAAGAAAACAGCCACTATGTTAAACATAGAGGTCAGGCAGTGATGGCACATACCTTTAATCCCAGCACTTGAGATCTCATGTCTTTGCTTGGGAAAGACACATGCCTTTAATCCCAGAAAATGATGGCAGAAAGCAGAAAGGTAAATAAGGCATGAAGACCAAAAACTAGAAGCTTTTAAGCTTTTAGCTTTTAGTAGCAGTTCAGCTGAGATCCATTCAGATGAGGACTCAGAGGCTTTCAGTCTGAGGAAACAAGATCAGCAGAGGAATTGGCAAGGTGAGGTTGGATGGGGCTTGTTTTGTTCCTCCGCTCTTTCAGCATTCACCTCAATACCTGGCTCCGGTTTTTTATTTTATTTTTTTATTTTTTATTAATAAGACCCTTTTAGAAATTCGTGTTATTAAAGCTGAATAGTATAATAGTATTCATATGTATGTGTGTGTGTGTGTGTGTGTGTGTGTGTGTGTGTGTGAGAGAGAGAGAGAGAGAGAGAGAGAGAGAGAGAGAGAGAGAGAGAGACAAAGAGCATGCATTCACACATGTGCACCAAACTTTCATTTCAAATGGACATGTGAGTACAAGAAAACATGTGGAAAAGAGAAGAAGGAAGGGCAAATGTTAGGAGAGCAGGAAAGACTGACTGCAGATAATCCACACAAGTTGTGGAAGAACACAAAAGCTGATCTTTTTTCTAGTTCTAGTTCTGTCGTGGACTTTTGGTGGTAGTTAAGTGCATAGAGACATAAGTTTGACAGTGGAAGTGTAAAAGCCAACGTGAAGCTCTATAGCTTCAAAGTGACTGTTCCAGGTGTGGTGAGGTTCTCTGAGATCAACTTTGGGTCTGGTTAATTTGGGTGCGTGTTATCCAAAACATACTGATTACACCCACTTTTTAGTACCATTCAGAAATTTCATCAGAGAAACTTTGTTTTGCAGTAGATGGTGCTTAAATCAGAGACTTGTAATTGGACAGAGTGCAAAAACTAAGTGGCCATTGAGTGCTTGGCTCCATACCACCACTTCGAATGGTCAGGGGACGTCAAGGAAGGGGAGGTTGAAAGAATGTTAGAGCCACAGGTGTGCTGCAGAAACATAACATCTGGACATTACATGGTTGCTGAGAAAGTTTTCCTGTGGAAGCACCAATTTTAAATAATTCCTTAGTTTGCAGATGTACACATACAATGCACACACTTTATGATAAGGATACTTCGTGAGAAGTGAATGCTGTGGTGACTTTTCATTCTGTGACCATCATAAAGTGTGTTTACAGAGACCTAGATTTCATGGTTGTAGGAACATCCCAGACTGTTCTCAAACAAACTGAGATGTAAGTCATCAGCCATGTGCTGGCACCGTGATAGAATCAAAGGATGAGATCAACGGGAGATAGGAGAAGCTGCTGCCCAAGCAACATAGATTTCTATCTTTATGCTAAACACCATCCATTACTTCTCTGCCTTTCGACTGACATCAAGTGTAGTAAACATTTTTATAAATAAAAATAAATGCTAATACAACAAAATCATAGCATAATGAATACAAAAGACAGGAACTTAGTCAATTATTTGCATTATGAAGTACTATGTATTACTCATTGGTACCTGAAGGGCAATACAGGAGGTTTGTTTACAGCAACATCTTCATAAGTACATGAGTAAGGTGTTGTGTAATGGTGTTCTCATGGCAACAATGTCACTAGGCAATGTGTATTTCCCAGCTCCATTATAGTCTTAAGGGACTAGAATCCTATGCAGGCTTTTATTGACCAAAATGACACTGTGTGGTCAAAGCCTGTGTGAGCATGTGTAATCAGACATGACTTTTACAGATACGTTATTGTACACAATTCTAATACCTTTTAAAAGTCAAATGCACTAAACCAAGATAATTGAGTTAGAGAGTGTTAATGATTCTGAATGGTGGTATTGTTTGCCAAATTTTAAGAACACCATTCTATTAGTTCAGAAGACAATCTTCACTACTCTTCCCTCAACATTAGAAACCTTGGCAAACTGATGTTCTAAGACAGGAGTCTCTTTGTTTCTTTATTTCCACTGCATATACTATTTAAAATTTTTACACCTACCTGATAAACATTCTCTCAGCCACTTTTAACATGTTTTTCTTACCAGCTTATAAGATATTGTCTTGTATTAAATAAATTTTAATATAATACTTTATATATATACATATATACATGATGCTTATGTTTTTTAATTTGTTGCTTTACTTTATTTGATTATGGAATTGTTTGTCATGTTTAGGAGTTCAAATTTTCACATGACTAAGTCTATAAAACCTTACATTTGGTGTCAATACATTTTCCTATAGGCATTCATATCATCTTTTCTATTTTAAGGTCTCATCTATATTTTAGAAGTTCTTTGGTGAGTCTGATAGCTCCTACTAATATTGAAAGTGTGCACCTATTTTTGTGTTTATCAAAATGTTACAGGTGCCTGGAAGGGTGGCTCATGCCTTTAACCCAAGCACTCAGAAGGCAGAGGCAGGTGGATCCATGTGAGTTCAAGGCCAGCCTGGCATGTATAGTGAGTTCCATGCTAGTCAGGACTAGTGAAACTCTGACTCAAATTTTTTTTCAATGAAAATTTGGGGAATGGCATTGCCAGTATTCTTCAAGCAAAAGAGGAAGAGGTGGTTTTTAAGATTCTTGGTTCTTTAGATAACTCCATTAGTCAAAAGATCACTGTCATACCCGAGATGTTTTCAGTAGGGAAGAAAAATAACAGTTGGAAGTAGCTTAAACAATGATGGGTCCATTATTTAGCCAGGCATGTGAAGGTTGGGGCTTGCCTGGCTTGGCATCCAGTAGGACCCTGCCCTACTAAAGGGCTGGGAAATCTGCTCTCCTGCATCCTTCCCTCTGTCTGAAGCAGCGTTAAGTCTCACACAGCTGCACAGAGAAGGGAAGGGAACGAAGAATCTTCTCCGTTCTAATCAGGAAGTGGAGAAGCAAGCTTCTGCTCAGTCTATTGGCCAGAATTACATAACATCCCATAAATAACTGATGATTGGTGAAGGCAACAGAATGACCATGATTCTAGATAAGCTACGTTACATTGATAGTTGCTTCCTGAGAGTGGCTTATGTTTGCTATCTGCTATGACAAAACATACATGAGATAATTCACTTATAAGATAAAAAGTTAGTTTGAGGCCATGATTTGGGCTCCTACTGTGAGTGGAACTGTTGCTTTTAGATCCCTGGTGTGGGTGAGGGTACCACATAGCCTTGACAGGAAACTCTGATGAAGCAAACTATTCTTTATGTCATGACCAGGAAGCACAAGAGGGAGAAGGGAAGTGCTGGGCATCACAGTCACTTTTGACTGGTGGCTCCAATGACCTAAGGACTTCCCAGGAGCCCCTACCTTTTAAAACTTCCACCACCTCCCAGTCAGGTCAGCCTGGGGGGCCCAAGCAAATGTGTGGCACCATCCAGCAGCCGCGATGTCTCTGCTTTTAGGACTTTCTCTTCTCTCTGGCAAGAACCATCTTCTGCCCTCCTTCCAAAGAGCCGAAGGTCTGAGTCACACAATCAAGCCACTTAGGCTCTTTATTTAGAGAGACCACAGCTGCATTTGCAATTAGTAGAAAGCAGGGGTGAGTCCTAAAGAGTAAAAGACTCTGCTTGGCTGTGCTTCTGCCACCGGCATGGCAGCTGGCTCTCATACCTGCTCTGAGTCCTTTGATACAGTTTGGAGACTCTGGCCTTCAAGGTCTTTACGTCCTGGGCTCAGTCCCCTGGGTGTCTGGGAGGTTGTTGGGAGGCCTTCTGGGGGAGAATTTTAGGTGATTGGAAATAAGCTTTTGAAGGATTTGCGGGGTCATTTTTGCTTCCTGGGAGTGAGGCCAGCAGACTGTTTGCCACATTCTGACTCCCGTTTTCATCTGGTATACCCGCAGAGAGCTAAAAACACAATGGGCCTGCTGTGACGGTGTTAACCCCATGAAGGACTGGCAGGGGGAATGGGCTAAAAGGAGAGGTGCTTCTGAAGGTTTGATGTGATAGTCAAGGAAGAGACACAACAGAGAGACAAGGCTTTGAAAGCTCTACCCTGAATTTCAAATGTGAACTTGTGCACTGTAACCTCCTAGTAACAATGATTTTATTAGCCCTTGATGTTAAGATGGATGTTAATGCTGGTTGTCCAATTCATTCAGGAGGAAGGCATTGACTCGTCTCTGAAAATTCTTGATTTTATTTTGGTTTTTCAAGATAGGGTTTCTCTGTGTAGCCCTTGCTATCCTGAAACTTGCTCTGTAGACCAGGCTGGCCTTGACCTCAGAGCTCCAACTGCCTCTTCCTCCTTAGTGCTGGGGTTAAAGGTATGCGCCGCCACCACCTGACACTGAGAACCCTTTAAAGTTTCATTTCCAACTTTCATCATAGCCACTTCTGTTTATACCTTCAGAAACCACTTTCATAGTGTTCTTCCCTTTCTCCCCTTTAATGTTGAAGCTGTTCTCTTTCTAGTTGAATTTTGTTTGTTTTTATATTATACCCACAACAAATGATTTATACAAATTACATGATTTCTCATCATACATATTTTATGTGAAATATAGTTATTATTATTATTGTCATCATCTGCATCCATGGTTCTCAATCTACAGGTCACAAACCCTTTGGCAAAGTTCTGTCTATAAAACTATTTTTATTATGATTCGTAATAGTCACGGAATTATAGTTATTAAGCATCTCATGAAAACATTTTTTCGTTGGGGGTCACATGAGGGTTGAACTGTATTGAAGGGTCGCAGCATTAGAATTAGAAGGTTGAGAACTATTGGCCTAACACAAAATAATTTATCTTCAAAGAGGTCAAGTAACTTGTGCCAGTGACAGAGTAATCAGGGCTCTAACAAGTTTTGGGGGATGCTACAACCTACTGCCTGCCCCATTGTTTCTGATGAAGTGGGGAGCCATCCATCAGAGCAGATTCCAAGTTTAACATTGATACAATGGAGGATATTTGTCCCATCCTCTCACAATTTTATGATCACCACTCAAGACGTGGAAGGTGACAAGGATGTGGATGTAATGATGAGTCGGCTCTAGTTTCTGCTTTCATGGGCCCCTCAGAGACTCCTTAGGAGTCAAGCATTTTATCTCTTCTGTGTTGTGTGTTTGGCTATGAGGAGGGTGTGACTGAAAAAAAACAACCCAGGTTAGCAGAGGACATGATATCTAATCTCTGCATCGAAACATAAACCGTGGTGGTAATGGGCAATTTGGAAGCAAGAACAACCTATGTCGAAGACAGAGCCCTGAGAAGTTGGACCCAGCAGAGAAAGCAGCTTCATGGAGAGAAAGGAAGGGTGGACATGAGAAGGCTCTGGATTGAAAGCAGGAGGAACAAGGTATTGGGTTACCCTGGAGACAAGAAGATAGCCTTGGGTGCATATTAACTGCTGTCCTTGTGTGAATGGCTAGCTGAGATCCTGAGTGTCTAGGAAACACACAATTATACTAGATAGGATTTGCTTTGTTTTATTTTTAAAGGGCTGCTATGTCTCCACTCATTTTTTTTAAGTAAATCACACACACACATACACACACACACACACACACACACACACACACACACACACATAGGGTTATTAATCCTTACTGTTTGTCTCAAGCCATTACATCCTTATGGTAGCCAAACTTGATGCCAGAGTGGTCCTGACCCTTCTGACTTCTTTTTCTAGCTTGTCCTTGGACCATGAGAAGATTTAGGCCTCATGACTCTGATGATGACCCCACCCCCAGCTCCAAGTCTGATGATATGATCCCAGCATTGCAACTGGTAAGGGAAACTGAGCTTCACAATCAGCAAAAGCCAGTAAACATCAAAGTCACCAAAGGTGGAGACCCTGGCCTCCACTCCATCCATTCTGGTCATTAGAATGTCTGTGTCTGGAAATCAGAAGGGACCAGAGAAGTGATTTTTTTTGGTTGTGAGCCTAGCCTTTAACAGCTGAGCTATCCCTCCAGCCCGAAGTGATTTTTTTTTAAGTAGTATATTGCCTTGGTCATCACATTAACTATGAAATATAACTGTTAATTAGTGTTATTGTAAAAATGCCTCAAGTCTTGAAGAGGACACGTAAGTCAAGAGTGAATATGTGAGAAATCTGGGCTTTGCTGGCTTCTCTTCTTTTTGTGCTTACTCCTACACTCTTGAAAATCCTGAAACCTAAATGCAATTCTAATTAAAGCTCACCTTTGCTTTTCTATGTTTTTTTCTACATGTGGTGTGATTGTTAATGAGACTTTGGACAAACTAGTGTTGAAGGCAAAGGAGGTGACACAATGGGACAGTTATCTATGTGCTAGGAAGGTACTGACCAGAACAGAAAACAGAAAGCCAGGCTCGTCCATTCTCCTTGGACACTGCCCTCTCTCTCACCACCTCATTCCTCTAGCGTGGGCATTAGACGTCTCCCAAAGGCCCATGTGTTACCTAAAAACTGAGCCACAAGGTGTGGCTGTTGGAGATGAGGATCTATTTAGGTCACGGGGGCAGGTTGAAGGGGATTGTAGGACTGTTTCCTCCTTGTCACTCTGTTTTGCTTCTTGGCCCTGGGGTGAGCATGTGCCTCCTAGTTTCTGCTTCATGGAGGGTGGGTGCTCATTGAGCTGTCTTCACTGTTCACTCCAGGGAAGAGGAGGACTGTGGTACATGAGGTGAAGATACTTAGCAGGGACCAAACATTCCCAGAAGGACAAAGTCAACACATCTACGCTTACACTGGAGGGAGACAAAGTGCTACAGTGCATGTACCTAAGATGAACAGCTAAGTAGACTTAGTGCAGCCACATGCTCCAAGTCTCATGGTTGCCTCTATTATGACTCACCCACAATGAGACCAACACATGGTTTCTTATCTCTTTCCGTCTTCCACATTGTTGTTCCTAGTGTCTAGGACAGTGCCTGTACCGAGCAACATTTGAAGAATGGACACTGAATAAGTCTTTTAAAACTTGACTTTTAGAGAATGAAACCTTCCCATGTGTTCCCAAAGGACCCTGTTTCAAGGGCTTTAAGGGCCACTGAAGGGTTTTCTGGGCAGTCAGAGTTCGGTATCTTTTCTACTCCTGACCTACTCAAAACAGCTGTGCTGGGGACATTGCCCTCCTCTGGACTGAGATATGCATTGCCTTCATCTGATGGCATTTCGAGGATCATCTCAGTTAGAAGAATAGATGAGTAACAGAACTGCAACTTCAAGACTAGGCATACACTAAGAAATTTAGTTTATTCCCTTTATTACAAGTTGCAAGAATGTTTTTATGTCAATAGGTTCCCTGGGCAATATTTGAGCCTTTCTTTCCCACACAACGGAGAATCAGCAACAGCCTGGAAAATGTTTCTCTAAGGTCCTCAGTCATCAGAAGAGATGAAACTGTCAACCCACGCCGAGAAAGACAGGGTTCAGACTATCAGTGCAGAAGCAGTATGTGATAAAGCTCTCTTGTTTGCATATCATGGCATAGTTTATTTGCATATTTGTGACAAATGAAAGATCCAGCTAGATTGTAATCAGCCTGAGAACACTTCCTCTTTGCAATCATATCACACGTATTGCATAATACTGAATACATCTGGATTGATAACTAAATGAACTGATGAGATCAAACCTTCAAAGGTAGACATTGGTTTGAATCAGCAGGTTTCAATGTCTCCTGCTGGCAACAGATTTTTTTGTTTCTGTTTTCCATTAAAAGCCCCCCAGACCTAGTTTCTCTAGATAAAGTCAGATAACTGTGTTTCATATTTCTTCATAATTTAGTTGAATGGAACTGGGTGACCAAATTTCTCCATCATATAATTGTCTTCTGTTTAAGGGAAGATAGTGTGACCAAGAGCCTTTTTCATCAAGAGGAGATGGTGGTCAGAGGGTATAGAATTTTAGTCTTAATACGAAGAAGTTCTGACTATCTAACATAGACATGGTGATTATAGTGAACAGTAGCATATTTTATACATGAAGATTTCTAAGAGAATAGATTTTATGTATTCTCCCACACATGTAAAAGGTAATGAGTTTATTAACTTAACCCTGATCATTTCTCAATGTACACTTAGTATATACTTTATACATCACATTGTACACTTAGTATATACTTTAAAAATTATATATTGTATATATGTGTGTACATGTTATGCCTCTGTGTGTGTGCATGTGTGCTTTGTGTGTGTGTGTGTGTGTGTGTGTGTGTGTGTGTGTGTGTGAATGCAAATGGAGACAAGAGGGTGTCATGTTTTCCTCTGTTGGTCACCTCCTTATTGAACCTGGAGCTTACAGAATAACTAGGCAGCAAGCAGCTGAAATCCTCCTGCCTCCTCAACCCCAGCGATAAGATTCCAGGTGCCCACCTTTTATGTGGGAGCTAGGGATTGAAACTTCACTGTCTACTAGGGTATTAGGGTTTCTATCACTTCACTGTCTATGGGACATTAGGGTTCCTAACACTTCACTGTCTACCAGAGTATTAGGGTTTCTAACACTTCACTGTCTACTGGGGCATTAGGGTTCTAACACTTCACTGTCTACTAGGGTATTAGGGTTTTTAACACTTAACTGTTTACCGGGGTATTAGGGTTTCTAACATCTCAGTGTCTACTGGGGCATTAGGGTTTTTAACACCTCACTGTCTACCAGGACATTAGGGTTCCTAACACTTCACTGTCTACCAGGGTATTAGGGTTTCTAACACTTTACTGTCTATTGGGGCATTAGGGTTTCTAACACCTCATTGTCTACTGGGGCATTAGGACTTATGTTTTGGCTTTGCTGAAAAGTTTCACATAGGAACTATGCACAGTTCTGCAAGAAGAGTTCTGCAAGTTGTTCCTAACTTCCTTACACACACACACACACACAGACACACACACAACTGCAAACCTGCATTAGTACTGAACTTGCCTTAGGCACAGCATTTATACTTAGAGAAGTCATTTCACCTCTCAAGGTCTTAGGTTTCTTATCAGTGAAAAAGAAATGCTAATTAGGCAATCTTTAAAAACCCTTTTTAATCATAAAAATAACAGGGTTATAGACTTTGCCACCAGCACTTTTCCAGAATAAAGAACAAATACCCCAAAGACTTAGAATCTAATTCTAAAGAGCTTTTTTTTTTCCTTTTGTTTTTTTAAGCACAGGTGTAGGAATACAGCAATGGAACACATACATTGGGAACTAATATGGGGAAATAAATGATATTAACTGAAGGTAGAAAAATTCCAAACTTGGATTACATCAGCAATCTTGGCCAAATATGTGTGAGGAATTTAAAAAGGGAAAATGGAAAGAGATACGCAATATGTCATGCAAATCCTAAATCATAAAAAGACTGGCCTCGAACTCCAGATCCTCCAGCCTCTGTTTCCTTCAGCAAATCCTGCCAGCCTGTCCCACCAGAACCCACATAGCTCCAGAGAAGCTAAGAAACAAGGAGGACCTTAAGAGGGATTCATAGATCCCCTTGGGAAGGAGAAATAGATGAGATCTTCATGAGTAAACTGGGGAGGAGGGGACAATAGAGGGGAGGATATGGGAGATGAGAACATGAGGGAACAGGATGGTTGAGATGGGGGAGGGTCAGAGTGGGAGAGCAATGAAAGAGATATCTTGACAGAGGGGGACACTATGGGGTAAGGGAGAAACCTGGTGCTAGGGAAATTCCCAGGAATCTGCAAAGGCAATCCCAGATTAGACTACTAGAAAACTGGAGAGGGTGCCTGAACTGGCCTATCTTGCTAATCAGATTGGTGAATACCTTAACTGTCATCATAGAACCCTCATCCAGTGACTGATGGAAGCAGATGCAGAGTTCCACAGCCAAGCACCAGGCCAAGCTCCAGGAGTCCAGTTGAAGAGAGAGAAGAGGGACTCTATGAGAAAGGGGCATCAAGATCATGATGGAGAAACCTACAAAGACAACCAAACCAAACTAATGGGAACTCATGAAATTTATACCAACACCTGTGGAGCCTCCACGGGACTGGACTAGGCCCTCTGCATAAGCGAGACAGTTGTATAGCTTGATCTGCTTAAGGAGCCTCCAGGCAGTAGGATCAGGATCCGTCCCTGGTACATGAGCTGGATTTTTGGAACCCACTATCTGTGGTGGGACACCTCTCACAGCCTTGATGGAGGGGAGGGGCTTGGGCCTGCCTCTACTGAATGGACCAGGCTCTGCTGACTCTCCATGGGAAGCCTTACCTTCTTGTGGGAGAAAATGGGTGGGTGGGGAGGAAAAGGCTGGAGGGGCAGGAGGAAGAAAGAAGGGGTTCTGTGATTGGTATGTAAAATGAATAAAAAATGTCTTTAAAAAAAAAAGACTACTTTTAGAAGTCAAGAATGCTGAAGACAGCACAGAGGCTTTGACCAAATTCCTTCGTTGTTCAGTAGCATAGTTGGGATATAAAGATATGAAGAGGTTTTTTTTTTTTTTTCTCCCAAGATCACATACTTGAGACTGGATACTAGCACTGTATCAGTTAAGATGCTTCCAGTTAGAAGAAACAGGAAATGCCTATTCTTTTTTTTTTTAAATTATATTTGTGTTTTAATTTTACATATCAGCCATGGGTTCCCCTGTCCTCCTGCCCCCTCCCCCACCTCTCCCAGCCCCTTCCCTCCATTCCCATCTCCTCCAGGGCCAAGACTCCCCTGGAGATTCAGCTCAACCTGGTAGATTCAGTACAGGCAGGTCCAGTCCCCTCCTTCCAGGATGAGCAAAGTGTCCCCGCATATGCCCCAGGTTCCAAATAGCCAGTTCATGCACTAAGGACATGTCCCGGTCCCATTGCTTGGGTGCCTCCCAAACAGTTCAAGCTATTCAATTGTCTCACTTATCCAGAGGGCCTGATCCTGTTGGGGGCTCCACAGCTTTTGGTTCATAATTCATGTGTTTCCATTAGTTTGGCTATTTGTCCCTGTGCTTTTTCCAATCTTGGTCTCAACAATTCTTGCTCTTACAATTCCTCCTCTTTCTCGCCAATTGGACTCCTGGAGCTCCACCTGGAAACAAAGATGACTAGACTGCTACTCACAACTCCAGGGAGGCTACCTAGAAAACAGGACCCTAAGAAAGACACAGGGATCACCCAATGACAGAGAAATGGATGAGATCTGCATGAACAACCTGGATGAGAGTGGGGGTAATGAAGGGCAAGGTTTGAGGGAAAGACAGCTTAGGAGAACAGGAGACCCCAGCTGGATCAAGAACAGAGAGGGAGAACAAGGAATAACAGACCATGATAAATGAAGACCACATGAGAACAGGAAGAAGCAAAGTGCTAGAGAGGTCCCCAGAAATCCACAATGATACCTCCACTGTAGACTACTGGCAATGGTAGAGAGAAAGCCTGAACTGACCTAGTCTGGTGATTGGATAGCCAAACACCCTAACTGTTGTGCTAGAACTCTCATCCAATAACTGATGGAAGTGGATGCAGGAAATGCCTATTCTAAAGCATATCCCACAATAACAGAATGCATTTTCTTCTACAACAGGAATTCCAGAGCTGGGCCAGGCAGTAAGCCAGGCACAGCCAAGAGAGACTCTTGTTCTACTCAATTGCCAGATGTCAGCTTTAGGCTTGGGTTTCATCTTCCATGCTGTCTATATGCCTGGACACTGTAGCTGTAGAATGAAGACGATGATGATGATGATGATGATGATGATGATGATGATGATGGTGATGATGATAAAATGATTTCTTGATATTTTATTGCCAATTAAAATTATTTCCTTTATTTATGGAATAGAAGTTATATTCTTTGCCATAGGGTTCAGTCACATTGCCCATGTGCTCAATCATGAATCAAACAAGTCACCAGGAAAGTACATCTGAATACTGGCTAGTATAACCTGGGTATCCGACCAGAGCACTTGGCAGGGATTACTATGATTATCTATGGTTTTTAAAATCCACTTATGCAACACAGATGGGATAAGTTATTCTGACTCACAACTACTGGAGAATGGCAAGGGTACAGCATACAAGGGAAGAGGAAAAGGAATGGATACTGCATAAGCAATAAGAAGAATCAGTGACAGGAGCCGAGGATACGCTATATTTCAGTTCTGTGTTCTGTGACAATTGATTGCTATGAGTGGGAAGAAATATTTTCTGGAGCAATAGAGTGCTTAAAAGGGTACCACATTCAAAATATATGCATGATTTTTCCTCATTGCACAATATTGCTGAAACAATCCAAACAAGTCCAGAGAGACAGTGCCATCTGCTATGACATCACAGGTGGATACAGTAGCACATTTCATCTCCTAAAGTTGCCAGGGCAACCAAGTCCAGTTGTGATAGTAGGCTAAGGTGGAAGCACAGGAAATGACATTTTTCCCCACTGTGAAAAGCAATTTAAACTGAAGCAGCAGTTGTTAGAGACTATTTCAGATTCTATGGGATAGAATAACCACAGAAAAGGTAAAATGCTGGTACATCAGTGTGTGCTTTTTTTTCCCCACATTCGTCGATGAGTCAACCTGATTACTAAATCCTTATGGAGTAGAACCTTCTATAATGGGAGTGAGATGTTCATTTAAATCTTGTTGCATTCCTTTCGACAAGCCTCAGATCTCTTAGAGCTGAAGTCCCCCCCCCTATTAAATTCTGCCCATTTCTTCTAGCTCTTTTATGTCAACACTTAAACAAAAAAAAACAATAAAAAGGCTAATTATGTCAACACTTCCTGTGTCCATATTCCACAGAACCTAGCATAGACTGGATACATACAAATACTAAGTTGTTTGAAGATTGAACTTTATTCCTGTCTCCACTACCAAATATAACTTCACTTCTTTTTCATAGTGATAAAACCAAGCGTGATAATGTAATGAAGATATGGCTTACTAAGTAGTATGAGTCGTATTTAAGAAGTGTAACTTACATTGCCTTTTTAATGGCTGAGAGGTGACTTGGTGTAACGGTTCTACCTAAAGGACCAAGTGCTGTGGATATCACTCTGTATAAATAAAATGCTGTTTGGCCAGTGGCCAGGCAGGAAGTATAGGCGGGACAAGAGAGAGGAGAATTCTAGGAGGTGGAAGGCTGGGGCAGGGAGAAACCGCCAGCCACCCATCATGACGAGAAAGATGTAAGGTAATGGTAAGCCACAAGCCACGTGGCAAAGTATAGATTAATAGAAATGGGTTAATTTAAGATAGAAGAGGTAGATAACAAGAAGCCTGCCATGGCCATACAGTTTATAAGTAATATAAGTCTCTGTGTGCTTACTTGGCTGGGTCTGAGTGTCTATGGGCCTGGCGGGTGAGAGAGATTTGTCCTGACTGTGGGCCAACTCCACAGGAAAACTCCAACTACAACCAAGCTCCTACTCACCATCCTTACCCAAAAGTCCAGCATGTTCCCGAGGCTCAACACAAGCAATGAAGGAGATGTCTTGTTATCTAGTTTTCCAGAAAGCAAATAGTTTTGGAGTGACTTCTATATGCTGCCCATTCTAGATGCAAGGGTGGATGTGAAAGATTTCTATGTGCAGATGAAAAGAAACCCATGGAACTCAATCTCTCTCATGCTGGCATTTTCCTCATATCTCTGTAATATCACTGTTCATGTCATTCTGTCTGCCATGACACAGACCTCCCCATGTCAGATTGTTTATCACTGCTACATCAACAGAATGTTCTGGGGTTCAGAGTCAAGGTTCCAAAGTTCACGCTGATATTGACCTCTAAAACTTAAAGTTGAACTATGAAAAAGAAATCTTCAGGCAGTTTCATGTCTGTAATATGACTTCCAATTAATTTTAGGCTTTTAAAAATGTTCATTATGGGGCTGGAGAGATGGTTCAGAGGTTAAGAACACTGGCTGTTCTTCCAGAGGTCCAATTCCCAGCACCCATATGGTGGCTCACAATCATCTGTAATGAGATCCGGCTCTCTCTTCTGGCCTGCAGGGATACATTACAAACAGAATATTGTATACATAATAAATAAATAAATCTTTTTAAAAATGTTCATTATGGTTTAAATTTTTACAGTGATTATGCATTAACATTTAAAACCAAAAGACTAAAGGAAAACACCATGTGTTGATATATTGTGCATCTTTGCCTGAGGATCAGCAGACAGAGCCAGCCACTAGATTAAACATAGAAACCAGGCAGTGGTGGCACACACCCTTAATCCTAGCACTCAAGAGGCAGAGATTCATGTGGATCTCTGAGTTCAAAGCCACCCTGGACTATATGAGATTGATTCAGTCTAGGAGAGAAACAGAGCCAGGCAGTGGTGGCACACACCTTTAATCCCAGTACTTAGGAGTCACATGATTTTGCTACCAGTATTTGAGAAGCACACACATCATTAATCCCAGCACTAGAAAGGAAGTGAAATGACTGGGTAGAAAAAGGCATATAAAGTGTGAGGAGACAGGAACAAGAGAAGCTTTTTGGCTGAGGACTCAGAGGCTTGCAGTCTGAGGATTTGTGGAGGTAGGATCTCGCCTTCCATTCAGCCTGAGGATTCAGTAGTGGTGAGAAGTTTCTCTAGTGTCTTGTTCCTTTGTCTCTCTGGTCTTTCTTTCTTTTTTTTAAACAAACATTTATAATCATTATTTTATACAAATATAGATATGTAAATACAACATCGAGTTCAGTGGTCCTTCAGCATTTTTCACTTAATTTTTTTTCTGAACATAAAGACAGGTTATAATTGCAAAGTCTCTGATCTTTCAGTATATATCTGGCCCCAATATCTGGCTCTGGGTTTTTATTATAAGACATTTTAGAATTTGTGTTACAAGATCACATTTTAAGAAAATACAACTGTAGACACTCAGTTTCCACTGAGAATACAGGAGACTGAGACTAGTATTATTCTTACAAAAGAATGTTCTATAAAACCATTGTTTTTGTCTTTTCAAAGAACATACATCTGTACATATCTGGAGTGCATAGTGTGATAGTTCAGTGCATGCACAGAATGGAAAATAAGATCAGGATAGTTAGTGCCAATAACCCAACATTTGTGTTTGGAGCATTTAAGTTCATCTCTCCATAAACTGTGTAATAGGTTATTGAAAAGTATAGTCATTCTATGTGCAGAACACTGGGAGTGACTCCTTTTGTGGAACCTGTTTTGGCACTTGCTACCCAGATTTCTTCCATAATCAACCCACCCTGCCATCCTTCTTATTCTCAAGTGATCACTGTTATTCTCCTTCTATTTTATTATTATTATTATTATTATTATTATTATTATTATTATTATTTTATTATTATTTTTTTGAGCTGAGGATTGAACCCAGGGCCTTGCGCTTGCTAGGTGAGCACTCTACCACTGAGCTAAATCCCCAACCCTCTCCTTCTATTTTGAGTTCAACCTTTTTAACTTCTGATGATGATGGACAGCATGCTTAGGTTTCTGTGTCTGACTTGTTTCAATTAACATGGTGTTCTGTAGTGTTATCTATCCACTTTCCTGCAGTTGACAGGATCTAATTTTTTTTCTATATAGGAGGAGAATAATCCAGTGTATGTGTGTATACGAATTTCTTTTTCTTCTTGTTCTTCTTTAACTTTCAGTTTCTTTTGTTAATTTGCCATGAAGTCTCACAGTGTAGTCCAGGCTGGTCTAGAACTCATCATGCAGCTCTGACTGTTCCTGAACACACAGCAGTCCTATTGCCTCAGTGCTGGGATTATAGGCATGAGCTACCTTCCACATAACACAATATTTTATCCATTTATAAGTTAATGGCTACTGTAAGTCATATGTCAATAAATGTGTAAGAACAAACAACTCTTTGATATGCTAATTTTTATCAAGAAAAAGTCTAAGAAATCCATATACATACAGACATTTATATATACAAAAAAAACCAATGAAAACATAAAATCAGAAACAATAGTATATAAGCAAAAGATCAGTATTGTTAAAAATTCCCAAAGAAAACAATTTGAAACAAAGGAACAAACAAAATCTACAAAAATATCATTGAGTTCATTTTGTGTTTGCATTCTACTGCTGGGCATGGGGCCTGTCCTTAAGTGTGGTTTATATATCCAGTGAGACTTCACTGGAGAAAACTAATTTTTCCTTTGTAAGCATTGTCCATTGGAAATAGCTTCTTGGTTAGAGGTAAGAGGTTATGTTTTCTTCGCCCATTCAGCTTGGGGACCCTGTCTTAGTTAGGGTTTCTATTGCTGTGAAGAGATACCATGATCATGACAACTCTTAAAAAGGAAAAAAAATCATTGGGGCTTACTGACAGTTCAGAGATTTAGTTCATTATCATCATGCCAGGAAGCATTGCAGCACACAGGCAAACATGGTACTAGAGAGGTAGCTGGAAGTTCTACATCTGGATCTGCAGGCAGCAGAAAGAGAGCAACACTGAACCTAGCTTGAGCTTCTGAAACATCAAAGTCCATCCCCTGTGACACATTTCTTCCAACAAGGCCACATCTACTCCAACAAGGCCACACCTCCAATAAAGCTATTCCTTATTAGTCTATGGGGCTATTTTCATTCAAACCATCACAGACCCCATCTTGCCTAAACCTGTGCAGGCCCTGTGCATGCTGCCACAGTTTCTGTGAGTTCATATGTGTGTCAGTCCTGTTGTATCTGCAAGACACTATTTCCTTGGTGTAATGCATTCCCTCTGGCTCTCAACAACTGTTCTCTCTCCTCTTCTGCATAGTTCTCTGAGCTCTAAGGGAAGGAGTCTGACAAAGACATCCATCCCACTTAGGAATGAGTGTTCCAAAGACTCTCTGCACATTGTCCAATTATGGGCTTCTGTATTAGTTGCTATCTACTTCAGGGGAAAGTTTATATGATGATGACTGAGCAAGATACTGATATATGAGTATAGCAGAATGCCACTAGAGGTCATTTTGTCACTATGTTCATTTAGCAGAACAAGAGTATTTGGTTGTCGCCCAGGCCCATGGCCTATCTAGTCTTAGATTTTTGGCCACCAAAGAGGTGTCAGGCATGGGTTCCATATCATGGAGTGAGGTACATCCCATCCGGTAGTGGTGGTTTGTTACTCTCTCAGTGTTTGTGCCCCTGTTTCACCAGAGTATTGTGCAGGCAGATCAGCATTGCAGATTGCATGGTTTGGTTACCTTTCTCCTCTTGTAGTGTGCAGAGCAACTTCTACTACCATGAACACTGATCAGTAGGAATGAAGCCGCTAGTTAGGCCCCAGATCCACTTCTCCATTTTAACGAGATGTGTAAGCATTGTCTTCAGAATTAGGGCCTTACCATTGGTTAGTGGAAAGCAATCAAAAGCTTTGGCAATAGCTTGAGTTGTTTGGGGGTTCCCATGGGGCCCTGCTGGCCAACAACTCAATTAAATGTAACTCATTTCTGGTATTGGAGCTTTCACTTGTTGGTGAAAACTGTCTAGTTTGGGCTTTGTCTCTCCTGTTATTTGGTGACTTCAGTTAGATTTCCTTCATCTTTATATGTATTTTAAGAATCTTCAGACCAGAGGAGATTCAAGATGGTGGTAGTCACTGGGGCCATTGATGACTCAGGGATGCTCTGAGGAGCCTGAGAGACCCACAGAGGCTTCAAGGGGAGACACAATGGCAGAGGACGAGCCTGCAAGGTACACAGTCTCTCTGGAATGACTAAAAAAGCCAGGTCTTATGGGAAGAAGCTTTTAAAAACTGCTTTCTTGGACTTTGAAAAAAGAAGATAGTGGAACGGAATGGCATGTATGTGTGGCTGAGAAGTGGAACTAGAGATGCACAGTGGTGACAGGCATGGGATCATGGTTGTGGTGGGCAAAGGAACATGTTGTTGTCAAGTAGGGCAAGTCCCTAGCTGCTGGGAGGCTCAGACCAACTCTACTACTGCCACTTGCCCTGTTAGGAGGAGGAGAGCACAGGGTCCTGCCACTTCTCAAGAGCTGCAAACATGATAGTCATACCCAAGATATTGGCAGGATGGGTCAGTTCAGAGCCAGAGTAGTGGATGGAAGTCTGGAACTCAAGCAGGTCCTGCCACTGGATGAGCTGCCCAACCATACTACTACCTTGACTCTGAGCAACAACTAGATGTCCAAGATGAAGGATGGTTCATTTTCTGGATTAAATCTCCTAGAAAGATTTTGTTTGTCCATGCAGCCACTGAGCCAAAGAGATTGTTGATATATGTGATCTGTGCTATTGTTGGAAGCCATGTTGAGGTTTGTGGTCTGTGGGAGTCCAACTTCCACCTTTTCAAGGGTTCTTAGGAGGAAGAGAGAGGCTAAGAAAACATCAGATGAAAAGAGAGACCTAGATGACGAGAAGAAAGACAGAAACACAGGATAGCTTCAGGAGGGCGTGGATCAATATCCAACAGCCCCACCCTTTATTGAAAAGGACTTTTTATAATATGCCAAGGGGAGAGGCAAAAGACCTCCCCTTTGCAAGATCAAATCACACCATACAGTCAAGTGTAGACCCTTCCAAACATCTGGTAAACACACCCATGGTCAAATCATCTCCTTACTCAGCCCTGCTAGGTAAAGCAAACTCAGCTTCTCTGATCCTGAGTAAGTCCTCACTAGGAAACCTCTGTGGGCTCCCACAGTGGTCCAGGCTGTCCATGATCTTTGCTGGCTCCCAAAACCATGCTGATGCCCACAATGCCTGTGCTACCGCAGGAAGCTTTTGTAGTGGTGTTGATGACTGTAGACTCATAGCAGAATGAGAGGCTTTGAAGGCTTCTGGGACAACCTCTCCCTACCTTAAACAATGAATAAAGAAAAAGAAAATAGAAAAGAAACAGTCCAGACAGAAAGTTATTGAAGAAAGTCTTTCAAAAATGTGATGCTGAAATGTATGTCTCCACAGTTGATGGTTTCTGGCTGGGAAGTGAGGAAGGACTCAGTGTTCTTTAAGGTGCTGGCCACTGGGAGTTTGACCATGTTCCAATGAGTATATGGGCCACGCAAATTGTATTTGGTGGTTTCTTGTCTTTTCTTGTTTGGGGGATGGTGCTAGGGTGGGAGGATGGACCTGGGAGGAATGGGAAGTGAGTGTGATTGGGGTACACTGTATGGAATTCCCAAATAATTAAAAGAATATTATGTTGGGGTGGGGAGAATCTTCCACTGTAGTAGGTTTCCAAGTGGGTTTTCAAATGGCCCTTAGTGCTAGTTTTCCCTTCTCATCTTCCCACCCCTGCCGTATCCCTCCGTTTCCTGCTCTTCTCCATTAATCCTCTCACTCCAGACCTCCTACCTCCAGTCTCTATGGAACTATCAGTTCTATTCCTTTTCCTTGGAAGATCCTCCCCTCTCCCTAGTCCCTTACTCTATACCTAACCTATCTGATTATATAGATTGTAGCATGCCTATTGAAGGCTTAAAAGCTAACATCCACATACAAACAAATACCTACCATATTTGTCTTTGGGGTCTGGGTTACCTCACTCAAGGTGATTTTCTTCCTAGCTCTATCCACTTACCTATGAATATCTCAACTTCATTTTTACAACATCTGAATAATATTCCATGTGTAAATGTACCACATTTTCCTTATTTATTCAGTGATGATGGACATCTAGGTTGTTCCCAATTTCTGGCAGTTATGAATAGGGCAGCAATGAACATGGATGAGCAAATGTCTCTGAAGTAGGCTGTAGAGTCCTTTGGATATATGCCCCAGAGTGGTATAGCTGGATCTGGAGGTGAATCTACTCCCAGCTCCCAAGGAAACATCACACTGATTTCCATAGTGGTTGTACAAGTTTGCACTCTCAACAGCAGTGAATAAGTGTTCCCTTTCCCCCATATCCTACCCAGCATGAGCTGTCATTTGTTTGATTTATCTTGACCATTCTGACTAGAGTAAGATAAAATCTCAAAGTAGTTTTGATTTGCATTTCCCTATTGACTAAGGTTGTTAAATATTTCTTTAAGTGTTTCTCAGTCATTTGTGTTTCATCTTTTGAGAACTCTGTTTAGTTCTGTAACCCATTTTTACAATTGGGTTGTTTTCTTATTGTTCAATATTTTGAGTTCTTTTTATATTTTAGATATTAACCCTGTATTGGATGTGTAATTGGCAAACATTTTTTTTCCAATTCTGTAGGCTGCCACTTTGTCCAAAGGAAGATATCTTTTGCTATGTAGAAACTTTTCAATTTCATGAAGTCCCATTTATTAATCATTGGTCTTAGTTTCTGTGCTTATTGGTGTCCTATTCAGAAAGTCTATCCATATGCCAATGAATTCAAGGATATTCCCTACTTTCTCTTCTATCAGATTCAGGATATCAAGCCTTGTTAAGGTTTTTTTTATCTATTTGGATTTGAGTTTTATGTAGGGTGTTTGAACTTATATCTAGGTCTTCAATTAATTTCTATTAATCAACATTTCTGTTTTTATAATAGTAACATGCTATTTTTATTAATATATGTCTGTAGTACAACTTGAAATTGGGGATGTTAATACTACTAGCAATTTTTTTATTATTTAGTATTGCCCTGGTTGTTTGTTTGCTTGTTTGTCTTGTGTATGTATGTATGTATGTATGTATGTATGTGTGTGTGTTTACATATGAAGCTGGAAAGTGTCCTTTCAATGAAGAATTGTGTTGGAATTATGATGGGGACTTTGTTGAATCTGTAGAATGCTTTTGGTAAGAAGGCCATTTTCACTATATTAATTCTACCAATCCACCAGCATGGGAGATCTTATAGATCTTTCCATCTTCTGATATCTTTTTCAGTTTCTTTCTGCAATACTGTAAAGTTTATAAGGTACAAATCTTTAACTTGCTTGGTTAGAATAATCCCACATTATTGTTTTTGAGGTTACTTTGAAAAGTGTTGTCTTTGTGATTTCTTTCTCAGTCTGTTTGCCATTTGCACATGGGAAGGCTACTGATTTTTGAAAAACACAAGCTCTTGACTAACTCCTGATCCCAAGGAACAATACATTTAAACACTTTTCATGTTTTTCACAGATGATAATGTTAGATTAATTAAACTGGTGGGCACTGAGGTAAAAAGAAAACTTTAGTCTCTGCTGCTAAAACACTGCTTCCAAGATTGCAGGAGCCAGAGGAACAGGAAGGTTGCTGTGAGATTGTGTCTCCTAAGAATTTCAAAGAAGCTACATCCATCCATGAAGTCTCATCAACATGTCTGTCTAAAAGTCCTGAACAAGGACAACACTGGTTGTCATCCTAACATGGAAGGGGAAATCTCGGGAAGCCTCAGCCCTAGACAAGAACAACAGGCAAGGTAGCCATCCTAACATGGAAGGGGAAATCTCGGGAAGCCTCAGCCCTAGACAAGAACAACAGGCAAGGTAGCCATCCTAACATGGAAGGGGAAATCTTGGGAAGCCTCAGCCCTAGACAAGAACAACAGGCAACTGGAGAATGTGGAGAAGGAGAGGAATAGTTGTACCCAGAAAAGAGCCTCAAGCAGCGAGTGGTCAGCCCTGTAGACACAGACACAGGTAACACTATATGGACTGAGGAGGTGGTACTTACGTATTTAGTAATATGCAGATTTAGTAATATACTGTCTATAATATGTCATATATATGCATATGTATCAATAATTTTAAAAAGAGGTCATGAATTTAAGAGAAAGAATAAGGTGAGTGTATGGGAGGAATTGGAGGGAGGAAAGGGAAGGGGGAAATGATGTAAATTATATTATAATTTCAAAAAAATTATTTGAAAAAAACCAACCATCTCTAAAATATCTGTAATAAAAAGATACCAGCCACCTTCTCACCTTCAAGAGACAAAGCAATCCACAGAATCAAATTCATACATATTGGAAACTAACATAAAAATCAGTTAGCTATTATTATTACCATAAGTACTGTGGAGAAAATATGGACAACATATATAAACAGCTTGGAATGTCTGAGTAGAAAATTTGAATGAAAAAAAATTACACAATTCAAAATCCTGAATTAAAACCATGGTGACAGAGATGGTTTGCCAGAATAGTTGATACAGTGGGGGAAACTATCAGTGGACCTGAGGAAAATACACAACCTGAAACACGAAGAGAAATAAAGGAGGAGTGACAATTGACATGGGAAGTGAGAGAGCAGCCAACGACCCCACATTCATGCAAGTGGGTCTCGCCCAACAGAAGAAAGAATTAGGCAGAAGGCTAATAAGGACAAAATGTAAAAGTGACAATTTTACTGGTGAAATCAAAGAATCCTATACTGCTATCCCACCATGATAGCTCAAATAGATTGTTGATGCCAGTTAGCATAGAGAAGATATAAGCAACCTAATCCACAAGATTGACATAACTGACCTTATGAGATCATTCTACTCAAGAAACCTCAGAACATACGTCATTTTCAAATGCAGCTACAAGCCAACAAAGATGAAGCCTTTGGGGGCAGGACATACAATACATATCAACAAATTTAAATGAATTAAAATCATAGAAACACCAATTTTCTCATTATGTTGAAATTGACCTAGAGATCAATAGGAAAATATTTTTATAACCGGGAGAAAACAGAAATTAAACCTCACAGTTTTAAGCAGCCTGTGGGTCAAAGAGCAAGAAACAATGCAGATGCAAAATGCTGAAATGTGAATGAAAATACAAATAACATATTTAGATTTGTGTGGTACAGCTAAAACACTACTAGAAGGGAAATTTGTGTCATTAAATGTCTACACATGGCTGGAAAAGTCTCTGGTCAATCATCTAAGCGTCTAAAGGTCCTAAGAAGAGAAGAACACACTCCATCCAAAGATAATGGAAAGAAATAAAACACATGGGGCCAGAAGCTGTGAATCACAGGTAAGTTAACAGAGGAAACTGTGGAGTGGAAAGCTGGTTTATGGAGATGACTCCTGATTACTTAGGCAGATAACAAGGAAGCCACGCATGAATGATGCTGGCATCATCTCTGAAACTTACACAAACATTAGATTAGATGATAAGGGGAGATGTGAGCAAATACCTATCAGCAATGCCGGTTGTTTCAGGTTGGATGAGTGACGACAAAGAGACAAAATAAAAGACTTTTGTAGGAGATAGGACTATTCTGTGTCTTGACTGTCATACTGGCTTAATCCACATCTTGATTATAGCAGCCATATACTCCTATATGTGTTTGTCAAAACTCATAGGCCTATATACTGCAAAGGCTGATTATTTCCGTATAAATTAGCTTTTGCAGTTTAAGCTGGTGTGACTGCTTTTTAAGTCATCTTTGATGTGTGTAATCATCAGATCTAACCGTTGTACTTTTTCTGTAATTTAGTGATAAAAATACAGTAGGCATCAAAACAGTTACTTAAATTAGTGGATTAGAGATTGGAAGAGGCTCTGCAGACATAATTACTTCCTGCAATGTGGAATGTCGAACTTTCCCCTGGAGTAGATAAAGCACGTTCTGGGTAAAATTCTTGAAGATTAGAAAGTAGGAATAATAGAATTTTAAAATATACTCTTATTTTTATGAGTTTTTATTTGAGATAGGGTTTCTATGTGTAGCTCTGGCTGTCCTGGAATTCTCTCTGTAGACCAGGGTATCCTCAAACTCAGAGATACACCTGGCTCTGCCTCCTGAGTGCTGGGATTAAAGGCATGCGCCACCACTGCCCATCCTGTTATTTTTAATCTAAATATTTTTAATTAGTAAACTAAGAAATTCTAATGAGAAAAGGAACAATCAAAAACAAAAGTAGGCAACACACCCCTTTTGACTGGATTGCCCACTCATGGACATCTCACAAGGTGGCTTCTATTTTGAAGCAAAGACCACAAGACAAAGATCTACTAACAAGTGTGTGCAACTTATCTCTTATAGGTCTGATTCATGATCATGTGTTACACAAGAGGCAAGGCTCAGACTCCCACAAGGGAATGACTGAAAGAGAATAGCTAAGCTGCATCTACATTTTTGTCACAGTAGGCTTGATGGAGCCTTGTGTGGGCTCATAGAAAATTAGCCATTCAAAGTTAAAAAATCAGGTTATACCTTTGAACACACTATGTTTAACAAGTGAAAATTCATACTTAAAAATGTTTTAGATTTTATTATTTTATGTGTATGAATGTTTTGCCTACATGTATGTATGTGTACTAATTGGCCAACTAGTGCCTACAGAGATTAAAAGAGAGTGTTGGATCCCCTGGGACTTGAATTCCAGACAGTTGTGGCCACTATGTGGTTCTGAGAGTCAAACCCATTTCCTTTGCAAGAGCTGATCCATCTCTCCAGTGCCCAGGTTTTTATTTTGAATGAAACATCATCTTGTTGATATAACTTTCCATTACTAGACAGGTCTGGGGTCACTCAGGAACTTCAGAGATTACTCCGGAGTTCTTTGCAATCTTCATGTTTTTCCCACGGCATGGCATTCACATCTGTGCCTTTCATTTTCTTTTTACCTTACCTTATACTTCCTCATATACCTGTATTTTCATGTCTGTATATCAATGACACCCTCAATATTTTGTTGGAATTTCTACAGACCATACATGTATGAAAGGGAGGGCAAAGCTTTTGAGGTAGTGCCTTTCAGATGTCAGTGTATTCACTCCAGCAAGAATGTGCCAGCACCCCCAAACCCCTAATGTGCAGTGAAAATCAGACATGCCTTCAAATTAGAAAAGTCTACTCCAGAGTTTGATCTTCAGGACAGTGGCCATTTTTATGATTCTGTTAACCCTTAATCCGTATCCCACTAACAAATCAATAAATTGTCAAATCAACTCTGCAAATTGAAGAAACTTTCTTATTCCTTTTGCATTCAAGTCACAATTCCCCTACACATAATTCCTATAAATTGATGTTTATTTTAGTGCATGCATGCGTGCACGCACACACACACACACACACACACACACACACACACACACACACACGTATACACATACATATCTATCTATGTATATCTATCTATGTATATCTATCTATGTATATCTATCTATCTATCTATCTATCTATCTATCTATCTATCTATCTATCTATCCAATCCATGTGGGTAGGTATAGGATAAATAATAGTTTCTTTCCCCCAGAACAAAATATAATGTCTTCCTTAGGCTAATGTTGCCAATTTAGTTAACTTTGTCATGTGAGGGTTTCTTACTTGATTAAGGGTAAACACCATTACTTTATACTTTCTGCCCAACCTTTTTTGTTTTTTTTTAATCTGATATAGCATTTCAGTGTCTGGGGAGTCCTCAGAGCCTCATGACAATGACATAATTGTACACATGTCATAGTCCCTAGACACTCTTAATTCCTCTGTCACCTTCATGCTCCTCTTGGAGACATGAGAAGCATATTGTTTTCTAGAATCAACACTCCTGCAAGTGGGTAATGAAGCTTAGAATCTGCCTCTGCTACATCAGCCTGGGAGCCTCTCACAGCATCTCCTTTCTACACTTGTAACCACAGTGGTGTGGGAAATCCCATGGGTACTTGCTGCTGTCCAGTACAAGCAGAAAGCCTAGAAGACCCCCCCCCATTCCAAAGCCTCCTGATTTCTCTGTTTAATTACTTTGGAGTGGAACTCAGGGAATGTAAGGCTTGGACCTCACAGGTTGCGGTGAAGATTAAGACTAACTGCTACCTACTGTTTGTGTTTACTAAAGTGCTTAGAGCAGATTTTTGACACATTTTCAGCTTGATATAAATATAATGTAATAATATTCATACCTAGATCAGCTACTTTTTACTTTTATGGGCAAGAATTACATTAAGATTAAAAATTGTTCAGGTGTATTGAAAAGTAGATGCATCTTTTTTTTTTTTTTTTTTTTTTTTTTTAACAAATACAAGTATTGTGTGAATACCTTACCCTCTAACAACTAAAGAGTTTTACTTTATATGCCAGGAGGAAGGAGGGGCTGATAGGTGGTACACAGGTACAGACTCCAGTGAACACGCAGTTCCAATCACCGTTAGTTGCTGTGATCATTATGAGAAAAGCACACTTGGGAAGAGAAGCCCAGAGAACCAGGGCACTCTGAGGCACCCACCTCTGTTTTCCTCTCAGTCCCACTTCCTCCAGTCTATGGCATCCTTTCTTTAACTCTATTTGGTGTAGCTTGTTACTGAGAACAAGGTGAGTGTCAAGATAAGCTTCCCCTTAATGTCAGGCTCAAAAAGTCTTGTCTGCTGTTACTGCTAGATTTAGATGAAGAACGTTGTTTTAAGGACTTTGTTATTTGATAACAGATTGGAGTAAGGGGATAAGGTATTTGACCAGACATCCTTCCCAAAGGATAGACTTCTGTCTGCTGTTTGCCTTCTTTTTTTTTTTTTTTTTTTTTTTTTTTTGCCTTCTTAATTAAAAATAGCAATTAAGGAAATATTAATGCCTCAAGATGTAACTTGTCCCTGCAGGTGTTTATAGTCCAGAGGTACATCTGGTCACTTTGAGTACTAGTTATATATATATTTCTAAGATCTAGGAGAGCAATTGTTTGAGAATAGAATGCCTTTCTGCTTGGGTAAACTCTGAGCGTAAGGACCGGCTCAGTGAAGTAAGAGCCCCTCTGGTCGGAAGTGGCTGGTTGTTCTTGTTCATTCTGTTCTTTCAAAGTCTCAGTACTCTGCATCATCACAGCTGGTACTTTCCTGGTCCTCTGTGGTGCTCCACTTTAAATCCTGATCTTTCCTATGAATAATAAATCTATGCAAAGAACCGGTAACATTGTGAATTTGTGAATGTTAAAAGTGTCAGTAAAAACAGTGGAAAGGGGGGTGGGGACAACAACAAGACAGAATATTCATTAAAAATAATCCTTCCTTTACTTTGGCACTAGGTGAAAACTGTGTCAGCAGCTCGCCCGGGGAGACACATGTTGTTCTTTTAACAGTCCTGTCAGTTTGTTCCAGGCACTGCCTTTGGCTTGTGTGGTTTGGGGTTAGGGTGAGAGGCTGCTAGATGACGATAGCTTCTAACAGTAAAGATTGGTATATATATATATATATATATTCTTGTAAGTGACACCATAGGGTGGATCATGAGCTATCCTGGATACAGGCAGATAAGTTGAAACCTGAGGTCACAGGAGTTGGAGGAAGCCTTATTCTATCTGATCACAAGGGAGTTAAGATGTGTGTTTTAACTTTAAACAAAGCTCATAATCTTGTTTGTGAGATGATCAAGAAGTTACAGTTTCACTGCTATGTGACGACTAAGGTGAAACTTTAAGGCCTCAAAACCATGGTATACTACTTTAACGTTTGCTTGAATTATAAAATCTCTATTAGAAAGGACCACACACAGGCAATCGTCAGAGCAAATGGTGATATGCTGTTGTTAATTCTCAGACAAAGAGAAACTTCAGCTGGACTCTGGGGTGAAGCCTCCTTTCTCCTTTCTCTTTTCACATCCCTGTATTTTTTTCTGTCTTTCTCTCCTGCTGAAATTTCAACATGAGGCTTTGGTCCCTTAATCTTAAGGGTTGATGATGGCTGAAGATCCAGCTGGAACCTCTTCGCTGCTAAACAGGGATGCAGACCTTTTCTACCTTTGGATCAAAGTCTTGACCTGTGGGATCAAGGGGGAGGACAGGAGACAATTTCAGCTTGGAGAGTGGAGGTCTTCATTCCTCAAAGGTCTTCATTCACTAGAAATCTCCTGATTCATTTGGCTCCTCCTTTCCAAAGCATCAGTGAACTAGGGGAGTCCCTAGTTCAGTAGAAGTCTAAGAAAAAGGAACATCAAACATCCACCCTGAAAGACAAGGGGAGCTGAAGGACATGTCCTTCTCAGTCTCCACAGGTCCTACTTTTGTGGTATCCTTCTACACTGCTCCATTCTGGCTCAGCCTCAACTTGTTCAGGACAAATTATAAGGTGCCCAGAAGAGTCCAAAGAGTGGTGTCTTTGAAACCTTTTTCCCCCAACATGGGTGACAAGCTCACAGAAGCTATATCATGGAGTCCCCATCAATCTACTTTATTAAATGTATTTCTTTTACTTGACACATATTCAGCTAGGAATCAGCTCAAAACAGAGTTCTTGAGTGGTCATAGTTAACTGTTCCAAAGCAAAATACACAATGTGATTCTGATGAGACAACATAGCTACAGCATTATGTCTTGACTTAAAACTATGAATTAGTGAGCTGCAATAGTTTTTTTTTTTTTTTTTTTTTGTAAATCGTCTATGGGTAAAGCAATTTTCTAGGTGTCGAATGTATAACAAGAAGCTCAATTCTTGCAGCAGCTACAGAAGCTGCTATGGTCCTTGCCTGAGTCACACTGAGACTATGTTTCTTGCCCCAAACTGCAAAGTTAAGAAACAAAAGAGCTAGATGGTGAGATAGTGAGCATTGACCTTGTGAGTCCTTGTGTCTGTGTTTACATCCTGCTTATACAGCTTATACATTCTGTAAACATGTGCATGTATACATCCATGTGGGCACTTCTGTAGGTGCTCTGGAATATTATGCAAGTATAAATAATGCAGATATTGCCCCTGGGATTTTCTTTTCTTCGGGTGACAAATATTTTCTCTCCAAAGTTCTCACCCCTTTGCTTCTTTCTCCTAATAAAGATCATATTCTCCAGTGAGCCAGTCTCTGTAATTGTCCTCAGCCTCTTTTGGATGGTCTTTATCTCTTGAGTCTAATTTACAATACATCCTAAAAATGTGAATTTTTTTGTGGTACTCCACTTTGATTATCAGCTTATTTGGATTAAGAAATGCCCACACGAATTAGTAGCCTTGGTGAGGACATTAGTGAAGTACACCTTTGAATACAACTGGGAGGGTATTTCCAGAAAGAATTAACTGAGTGGGAAGACTCCCTCTGAATATGGGTGGCACTAACCCACAGGAAGGGGTCCCTGACTGAATGAGGAGGTGGGTGCTGGCATTCCCATCCTTTCTGCTTCCTGACCCACTGAGAGTAGAGCAGCCTTCCCCATTACGATGAACTGTAGTCTCTAAACTATGAGTCGAGATATACCTCCCCTCCTTTAATTTGCTTCTTGTCAGGAATTGGATCACAAAAATGAGAAAAGTTAATCCCAGCCTCTGGACATAGCATATCTCTGAATCCATGCCATCCAACCTTAAGGAAGTAAGTAAGTTAGGCTGACAAAGCAACTACTTTCTGCCAAGTAGGTCTTACTCTCTCCCTTCTGCTAAGAAGAAAGACATGGGAATATTTGGGATCAAGTTAAAATGACTTTTATCTAGAAAGTCTGGCTTGCACATGGAGGGAAAGGAATGGAGAGGACAGCAACAGATTCTTTGTGATTAGACAGCTGTACTTAGGAAAGACAGTTCATGTCTTCTTAGCCTTTAGTAAGAGACTGGAATAGACCTAAATGTTGTCACTTGCATCATTAAGAAATGAGTAAATACAAGCCAGTGTCCCCTGAGCTAATCAGATGTTTCACTAGGTACTAAGCAGAATATGCAAGACAAAAGAATGACACTGTGCTCCTTGGTTTCTTTGATTAAATGGCGTATTTTGGTTCAGACCTACATGATCTTTTCCTCTCTCTTTATATTTAACATTTGCTCTTTTTTCTACAGAAATAATTTCTCTGCACCAGGCACACACTACGCCCTTTTAAAAATCTCTATAAAAGGCCTGGAGGGTTAATATTCTTGCCCTCATTTATTGACAGAAAAGAATTGCTCTGGCAGAGCCAGTAGCTTGCTTGAGATTACACAGCTAATTGGTAGCTGAGTCAAGTTGTAGACCCAAAGCCCTCGATTGGATTGTGTCTCAGTATCACACAGGCCTTGAATGTGACCTTGTTTGGAAAGAGAGTTGTTGCAAATGTAATTAGTAAACCTGTGTTTATAATAGAGTAAGATGGAGCCAACGTGGCTCCTGCCCTTTAAGGGAAGCTGAGACACAGAGACAAGCTGTCTTAGTTCGGGTTTCTCTTGCTGTGAAGAGACACCATGGCCATAGCAACTCTTATAAAGGAAAATGTTTAACTGGGGTGGCTCACTTACAGTTCAGAAAATCAGCCCATTATCATCACGGTGGGACATGGTGCGTGCAGGCAGACATGGTGCTGGAGAAGTAGCTGCGAGTCCCACATCTTGCAGGCAACAGGAAGTGGACTGTCTCATTGGACATGGCTTGAGCATATAGGAGACCTCAAAGCCTGCCTCCACAGTGATACACTTCCTCTAACAAGATCACACCCACTCCAATAAGACCACACCTCCCATTAGTGCCACTCCATTTGGGGGACATTTTCTTCCAAACCACCACACATGCTTACAGAGAGAAAGGTCCATGATAACAGGGGCAGAGGTCAGAGTGATGGGAATTTCCAGTAATGCCAGAAAGCAGGAAAAGCACACAGAATATACTCTTCCCTATGGCTGACATGGAGAGTACGGCCTGCTCATAACTTGACATAGGGCTTCTATCCTCATGAGATACCATAACTTTCTACCATTTTAAACTGTCCAGCTTGTGGCATTTTGTTTAAGACCTTTAAGAAACTGTTGGAGCTCAGGAAGTATTGCTCCTAACATTACTCATTGACATATTATTAGTGTGTATTTTCAGAAATTATAGACATAGTAGTTGTAAGATGATTTCACATCTAAAAGGAGATTTTACAACTAAAAGTGCCTATGCTGGGAAGAACTACATATATATATTATGATATATGATATATAACATATATTATATATTATATATATAATTTCTGGGGCCCAGAATGTCCAAATCATGGAATGTATACTTCAAAGCATGTACTTAATGAGTGCTTTAAGTAAAGAATGACGAAGGTCTCTCTGACCCCCTAACATTCCTGTCCCTCATCGACAGGGGACTGAATCTCAAGAAGAAGCCTTCTCTAAAGATCTGCCCAAAGATAACTCTCTGTAAAGGAACATGTTCTTAGCAAAATCCCTCTTCGGCATCTTGCCTATGAGAGAAGATGAACTCATGAAAGAAGGCCAATACCACATTGTTATAGGCTACAACACACTCATCTGAGGGCTTCTCGGAGACAGACTTTAGCACCTGGGAATTTGCATTCTCAGATTGCTGTTGTCAAGTGGGTGTTTATCATCCAGGAAGATTTTCAAAGCCCTCTCACTCCCCAGAAAGGCCCATGCAGGGGAACTAGGATTTAAGTCAGTGTTTTCTGGGCCCTAAAATGATGAAGCCACTTTGCATTGTAGGTGAAGGAATGAGAGGGGGGACCTGTCTTCTTGGTATTGAAGACAGAGTTACTGGCTTCCTTGTAAGGTAGCTGTAAGAGGAGCAAAGAAGGTCTCTATAAATTCAGCACACAGGCTTTTGTAATTAATATTTGCTACACTGCCAGCTCCTAGTTTATGTCTAGAAAAATCGAGGCACTTAAATAAGCATATAGTGATTGGATTAAAAATAAAGAGCATACAAGAACCTTTTTTTTTAGATTTAGGGGCAATGCTGCCCTTTTGCCACTGGGTGGTGCGATAAAACCACTCATGCATACACCGACATGGGCTGTGCCACTTTCTGGCCTCCAAGCAGAGATTCCTGCAGTGTGTGCATTTCACGGCTTCTTCTTCTTCTTGTTTTTTCTTCTGAGAAAAGCTAGATCAGTTTTCAAAGGTGACGATTGTTCCAGCAACACTTCTCCTGGAGTTGGATCCTCACTGAGATGGTGTCTGCAGCTCTGACACTAGGAAGACAGACACATCGTAGAAGAAGCTTTTGCTGTTTTGATCAGGGACGGCAGTAGAGATTAGCTAATAGAAAACAAGGAAACCAGTGACTCTGAGATTTAAGGCTCTTCTTCATAGATCCCTGTGTGACTTTTCCTTAATTAGAAATATTCCATCTGGCTGTGACTATCAGATCGTGTTCCTGTTTGTCAATGAAAGGAATCTTCAGAGGCCATTCTAGTCACCAAGGTGTAGAGCTGTTGCTGTTGGTGGTGGTGGTGATGGTGTGTGTGTGTGTGTGTGTGTATGTGTGTGTGTGTGTGTGTGTGTGTGTGTGTGTTTGTGTGTGTGTTAGCGGTTGGATGACATGTATGTGAAAGCAGGGCTACCTCTTCTAATGATTTCAAGCAATTCAGCTCCATGTTAGGATGGGATGTGTTCTGGTTTTCTTCTTGAGAACGTCACTAGAAGAACACTGGTGCCTCTTCCAGCACTTACTTTTGTAGTTCTAGGTTCCCTGGTTTTCATGGTTGAATCGTTCACTCTTGTCAACACATGTGCATACCATGAGGCTGGGGCCTTCCAGAGCAGCCTGCAATCAGCACTCTAGTTCTTCATTCACCTGCAGCCCTTCTTCCTCTCTCTCTGTCTCTCTGTCTCTGTCATCTCTCTGTCTCTCTGTCTCTGTCTCTGTCTCTGTCTCTCTGTCTCTGTCTCTGTCTCTGTCTCTCTTTCTCTCTCCTGTCTTCTTGCTGTTACTCTTAGCTCTGGCTTCCTGACCCATATTAGGTCACTACACCAGACAAGATTTCTGGGGAAGGACTGGAGAGACCCAGAGACAACATGGAAATAGAAGTAATCATGTAGAAAAAAAAGTCTTCTCGTGAGCTAGAGTAAGAATGCATGCAGACACTGGATGTCACGCCCTCGAGTGGGAAAGCATCAGTCTAGGGCAGGCTGTGTGCAGAGACAGGAAGAAAAGGCACAGAGATGGACACTGAGGGCAAGTGAGAAGATGAGGGAAGATACGTCACAAGTGTGTTCCAAGAGTCCAGTATGTGCTGACTCTGGGGACACAGAGAGCTCTGTAATGAAATCTCAGGAGAGGAGAAGCAGATATGTAATTGAAGGGCTACCAGATCGTCTGTAAGTGTTCTGAGAGAAGAAGGTATGAAATTCTAGGACGTTTCAGAAGAAGCCTAATGTTGGCTGGTTTGAAAGGCTTCCTGGAGGTACTAACATGACTCAGAGGCCAGGCTTACAGTCACTCTTGTTGGTTTTTGTCAGAAATGGTTATGCCCCATCAAGGGCCCATTTTTCACAACTAATCTTTGCCTTTAGATCTATAACCAGACTTCAGGCTCATTGGTACCCTAGAAGTAAGATACAGAGTACGAGCAATGAGGAGATGCACTATACCTCTACATAACTTAAGTTTTCTAACTAACAGAAAGATATCTGGAGAATATGTGTGGAGATGGATTTTAAGGGTGTGGAGTGATGGAAGAAACACAGAACTGGATCAGTTTATTGATATGGGTCCACAAGGCAGAGATTTCAGCTTTACTATTGCAGCTCACACAGTTTTAAAAGATGTTAAGAGTTTAGGTGACACGTTGGCTAAAGTCTGCATCAAAAGATGGCCTACTGTGAAAGAATTGAAGATGCCTGATATCTCTTGGCTTAAGGTTGTTTATAGGATTCAACAGATCAGAAGGCTTAGGACAATGGAGTGGATTTGCCTATCCTCCACAGTAGCAGGGTCCAATACTATTGACAACAGATTTATGGGCTGGGCAATGGGTTAGTCAGGAAAGCACTTGCTATGAAAACACAAAGACCTGTATTTAATCACCAGAACCATTTTAAATCATCTGATGGCACATACTTGTAATCTTAGCACTGGAAGAGAGGCAGATCACAGAGGTGTATTGGCCAGCCAGCCTATTCTAATCAATGAGTTCTAGGCCAACCAAGAAACTTTCTCTCAAAAAAACAAGGTTGATGGCATCTGAGGAACAACATGTGAGGTTGACATCTAGCCTGCATAGATGTGTGTGTACATGCTATGTTATTTGACAAACTTTTCCTGGGGAGACACATACATGTCTACTCATCATAGATAGAGAGCCCATGACAAACCAAAATATGGATACCACCAAATTCCAACTTGGTGAACCAATGAGTTTTATTGGTGTTACTTATAGGAATATGAATGAGGGGTTAGTTACAGGAGTAGGGGTGAGGGGTTACTTACAGGAGCAGAAACGACTCAAAGACACCTGCATCACCAAAGCCTAGTGATGTCACTTAGCATGAGTGACATCTCAGGAAAGCTGGGAATCTGGAGCACATTGCACAGCCTACAGGCAACTCAACAGGTTGGAGAATGTCCCTCCAAGTTATTCAGTTGGTCTAAACCTCTTCCAGGCAGCATGGCTGGTTTCTGTTTCTTCCAGGCAGGTGGTCTGGTTTCAGTGTCTTCTTTGCAGCTCATCTTGTCTGAGATGACCTCTCGGCAGCTTACCCCTGGAGGGAAGGGCCTAGAGAATCTGGTCAGTTTCAGGGATTTTCTAAGCTATTTTTAGTTACTTGCTTTCTTGCTTAAGGAGCTTTCCTGTGGGATGGAAGGTTCAGTCTTGGAGAAAACTGTTATACAGCACAACACAACACACACATACACACACACACACACACACACACACACACACACACACAGGGTAAAAAAGAATAGAGAAGAAATGAACAAAATTATTACATGAACAGTGTTGAAATTTTAAAAAAGAAATAAGCTCATTACTACCTGCTACTTTTCTATGTATGCCAGACTTTATTGTAGAGACTGTAGCTGCTTATTTGGATAATTTAAATGCCATGGGGCTATTAAGAGCCTAGATGAGCAAGGGCCAAGTGGTAGTGTAGAACCCCAAAGGCAAAGTGAATATCATAGACAGCATAGGTAAAGTGACGTTCACAATGGTCTGACATGTGTACACCTTTGGCACTAGTCATGGTGTTCTCAGAAATGAAATAGATCTTAAGTTAGTTTTTGCTTGATCTGTATAAGCAGAAAAATTCCAGAATGAGTGAATGACAAAGGCTACCTTGAATTATAGCCATAGAAAATCACAACCCCTCAACTAATTTCCTGATTTGAGCAAGTTTAGACTTAAAACCTTTTGAATGAAGAGTGGAGCATATCTCTTTGAAAAGGGACCTTGCTACAATTATTATAAGTTTTATTATTATTATTTTTTAACCAAAGAGCCATACGGTCTTTTCCTAGGGTAACTGTATATGTGGGAAAGGAATAAGACAGTTGGGGGCCTGTTAAAAACATCTTCATTGGCACTGATTCTGGGATACCTTAAAAAGTGCTGTGGTCTTCCAGGTAGTAACTTATGGAGGTCAAATGTTCAGTGGAGCTTTGGCCAAAATTTGAGTCATGACGGATCCAGCGAGTCCCCAAACTCAGCCTTGGTTATTTCTCTAGTCTAGAATGCACACTTGTAATAGATATTGGTAGAAAATAAACATTGTTTCACCAACCCATTGAATAGGGGTTGAAAGTCAATGGAAGCCATTAGAACATCCTCTTGCATTGAAGATAGTGAATCCAAGTCAATATCACATCCCTAGGGAGATTCCAGACATTAGTGCCACCAACAAGGACTTGAAATATGTAGGGATGATGACTCCACTCTCCTTTTGATTCTCCTGTTTGGCCTGTGCAGAAGACAGACAGATCATGGAGAATGACAGTTGATTATCAGGTAATGTCTCTGATAGCAGCTGCTGTGCCCAGTGTAGTTTCCTTACTTGAGCAGATTATCATGTCTCCTGGTGCCAGGTATGCCACTATTGATCTTTCAAATGCATTTTTCTCCACATCTGTCCGTAAGGACCACCAAGCAATTTTCTTCCATTTAGCAAGGCCAGCAGTAAATCTTTATGATTTTACCTTGAGGCAATATAATTCTCCAGTCCAGTGTTATAACTTAGTTCACAGAAATCTTAAGAGCTTTTCTTTTCCAAAATGGTATCACAGTAGTACATTATACTGTTTATATTATACCGACCTGACCAAATGAGTTGGAGGTAGCAACACTCTGGTAGCAACAACAACAATGACAAAAAACAAAAAACAAACAAACAAAAAACAAAACAAAACACTTTTTATGAATTGAAGGGTGGTAGATAATTCCATCCAAAATTCAAGAGCCTTCTGCCATACTAAAGTTTCTAGATGACCTATAGTATGAGTACACACAGAGATATTCCTTGTAAGGTAAAAAAACATGTTGTTAGTCTTGTCTGCTCCCACAACCAAGAAAGAGATGCTTAATGGGCCTACTTACATTCTACAGGCAGCACGTTCCTCACTTGGATGTGTTATTCTGGCTCATATACTACATGACTTGGAAAGCACTAATTTTGAGTGTGCTCAGAACAGGAGAAGGCTTGTCAACAGGTTCAGGATACCATGCAGAAAGCTCAGCCATTTGGGTCACATGGACCAACAGACTCAATGGTACTCGACCTGTTAGTGTAGACAAAGATGCTGTCTGAATGCTATGGCAGGCCCCTGTATGTGAGTCAAGATAAAAGCCCTTGGTGTTTTGGAGAAAGACCCTACTGTCCTCTGCACACCACTGTTCTACATTTCAGAGACAACCCTTGTCTTACTATTGAGCCCTAGCAGATACTGGAGACTTGGGAATGGATCAACAAGTTATTATATATCCTGAGGTACTATGTATGAACAGCACAAGTAAGTTAGATGGAAAAGTTTCCCTGGTGGCTGTGTGTCCTATTCCTCTTGAAGTGCCTTCAGCCTGCAAGCATGTACCTATGGCCTCATGGGATGTGCCCTATCAGTTGACTGAGGAGGAGAATACTAATGTATAATTTATTGATGGTTCTATATGCTACACAGACACAACCCATAAGTAGACACCCTTGAAGGACAATGTTGAAAGGAAATCTTTAGCGTGGGCAGAACTCTGGGCCATATAAATGATCATGCATTTTGAAGAAAAAAATCATCCAGGCATATGATTGTAAACTGACTGACTCATGGGTTGTATAGCCAATGAACTTGGAAGGAGCATGATTGAAAAATTGGTGAGAAAGATGTTTGTGGAAAGGATATATGGACAGATGTCCTCACATGGGCAGATGTGAAGAAGGTTGTGTTTCCTATAAATGCTCATCAAAAGCTAACTTCAACAAAGGAGGAGTTAAATAATTAAGTAGATAGGATGGATGGTCCATTCTCTGTATATAGTCAACATCTTTCCCCAGGCATCCCACTCATTGTTCAATGTGTCCATGAGCAAAATGGCCATGGTAGCAGGGAGATAATTCCATTCATATTTATCTTTAAAGGTACTTTGTAATAAATCCCAATAAACAAGTCAGTCACCTGTATAATGAAAACTTCAAAATTCAGAAAGAAATTGGAGAAGACACAACAAAATGTCAAGACATCCCATACTCAGGGGTTGGAAAATTAATATTGGGAAAATTGCCATTCTACCAAAAGGAATATCTGGATTCAATGTAATCACAAACAAAATTCACACATGGTTCTTCACAGAAAAGGAATAATATTAGAGATGTTATCAAGCCTGGTTTCAAGTGACTCTACAGAACCATAGTAAAAAAGCAGTATTACCCTGACACAAAAGCAAGTATTTAGATCAATGGAACAGAATAGAGCAACAAGAGAAAGCCATGTAGCTACAGCTACCAAAGATTAGACAAAGGACTGGCTCTTTACTAAGTGTTGGGAAAACTGGGCATGTGCATGCAGAAGAATGCAACTAGATGCCCATCTCTCTCCTTGTGTGAAATCAGCTGTTGGGGCTGTAGAGTTGGCTCAGTAGTTAAGATCATGCTCTGCTCTTCCAGAGGGGCTCAGTTTGGATCCCAGAAGCCATGTTGATGGCTTACAACTGCCTATAATGCCATCTCCAGGAGATGTATATGCACACACATAGATACCCACACATAAAAACAACAAACATAAAATAAATTTTAAATAAATAAGAGTTGCCTCCAAATGGAATCAAAGACTTTACTTTAAGATCTTAAATTATTGCAGGGAAAAAATCAAACAATTTAAGATATAGGCATAGGCAAGAACTTTTTGAAAAGTCTTGAGTACTCAGGAAATAAGATAAAAAATTGACAAATGGGCCTTATAAAGTTAAATGTCAAAGCTTTGTGTAGCAAAGAAAACACCTAACTGGGTGAATATATAGTCCATAGATTGGGAGAAAAATCTTAGCTATATATCTGATAGAAGCTTAATATCTAGAATATAAAAATAACTCATAACATGAGCAGATGGTTCTTAAAAGATGAAACACAAATGTAAAAAACATGTAAAAACAATATTCAACCTCATTTGCCATTGGAGAAATGCAAACTAAATAAATATACATTGAGGATCCATAGGTAATCATTCAGAAAACAACAAATGCTGGGAAAGGTGTGGACAGACTAGCTACTATAGCAATCATTACAGAGGTTCCTTAACAAATTAAAAATAGATGTACTATATGATTGCCTATGAGTATTTATCCAAAGGCTTCTAAGTCAATGCATCATGGCTGCCCACAAATGTTTACTGTAGCAGTGTTCACAGTAACTAGGTTGTGGACCATCCTAATGTCCAACAAAAGTAGAATACACTTTTTAAAGTGGTATATAATTTGGTGGTTTGAATGAGAATGGCCCTTATATATTTGAATGCTTAGTCATCAGGAAATGGAATTGTTTGAAAGGATTAGAAGGATGAGGAGGCGTGGCCTTATTGGAGAAAGTGTGTCACTTGGGGTGGGCTTTGAGGTTTCAAATGCCCATGTCAGGCTCAGTCTCTCTGGCTACCTGTTGCCTGAGGATCAGGACATAGCTCTTAGCTGTTCATGAAGCACCCTGTGTGCCTCCATGCTCTCTGCTGTAATGATAATGAACTATAAGCCTCTGAAACTGTAAGCAAGCCAATTAAATGCTTTCTAAGAGTTGCTGTGGTCATGGTATCTCTTTACAGCAGGTGTACACACACACACACACACACACACACACACACACACACACACACTGAAACTTTTTCAGTTAGAGGGAATCCTGTCATTTGCAAGAAAATGGATACAGCTATAGACAATGAAAGAACTTAAGCCAGTATTAGGGAGAAAACTATCATCAATTTTCTTATATCTGGTTTCTACATTTTATATAGATACATAAGATCATGGATACACACACACAGACACACACATATCTTACAAAAGTAAAAGTGAAATTGGAGGAGCAAGGGGAACTAACAGGAAGAAGAGATGGTGTAGGAAGTATGAGGTGGAATATGCCCAATGCATAATTTCTACTTGTATGTCTTGAGATAACAATGCCATTTAAAAAGAATACAATGAAAGATTAAAATATACAAATAGTAAGTACTGAAAATATTATCTTGAGTTTTTTTTTTAATTTATTTTGTTTTCTGCTTTGACAGTTTCATACATGCAATGCCTTTCAGTACTTTCTATTCCCATTTCCCTATCTCATCTCTCCTGTCTCCTTCTTTTGCTGAAACCTCCTCTTCGTCCAAGATGTCCCACTCCAGCTTTCAGGTGTGTGTGTGTTTGTGTGTGTGTGTATGTGTGTATGTGTGAGTGAGAGTGTGTGTCTGTGTGTGTCTGTGTGTGTGTGTGTCTGTGTCTGTGTCTGTGTGTGTGTGTGCGCGCGCGCGCGCGCGTGTGTGTCTGTGTGTGTATGTGTGTGTGTCTGTGTCTGTGTGTGTGTGTGTGTGTGTGTGTGTGTGTGCGCGCGCGTGTGTGTGTGTATCCCACTGAGTTTCATTAGAGTCATTTATGTGAGCAAGTGAGGGGGGTTATTCATAGAAGCATGGGTATACCACTTCAAGAAAATGACATCCCTCCTCTAGTCACAAATGGTCCCTCAGGGAGTTGTACCCTATGCACCCCTCTCCTCCATGATTAAATGTTAAATTTTTCCCTGATAATACCAATGCTTCAGTTTTTAAAGGCAATAATAATGGGCATTTGCCTTAAGCAATTGCATTTTTATCCACAAAGGCACTTGTTCAGAATTTTACTAGAATAACTGAAAATGAGGGGTTTTCTGACATTGCTCTTCTTATCTCTTCTACCCTCTGCCTTCTTCCTTGGTCAAAATCGCTAGGTTGTCTTGATATGTCCATATTATCATCTAGTGCCTTAGTTTCTCATCTATAAAACAGAGCTAGTGATTTTGTACTAAAGAACCTCATTCAGACTTAATATATATTCCCTAAATAAACTATGAGTTGGCTTCACTAACACGAAAATACTATCAGAGATCACGTCAATGCCCATAATCTGGCAGGGGCACTCCAGAGGATGTAAAGTGTTTCCTGACTTGAACTGTAAAAATGGACTTCCTCATTTCGATAGAAGTGGCACACTAACAGTGAGTCAATGCCATAGAAGTGCGTGTTTCTTAGCACCAAAATATTTGTCTCAACGGTTTGTTCCCTGCCTTTTAGAGTTGGGAAGGGTTCCAGAGGCTGTCTAGCTCCTGCTACCACTCTTTGACATCAGAACACGGTGAAGACTTTGTGACAAACTATTCACTTAAACCTAACACAGCGAACCTCAGGCTACTGATCTCCCCCCCATCCAAGTACTGCAACTGGTAAAATTCACCATCCTCCGTTAAGTCTCAAGAAAAACAAAAGACTCTAACATTCCATTGAAACTGCTGCTGGGATAAGGTAACAGATATGAATCTGTTGTCAAACAAACAAACTACTAGAGGCCGGGTGGTGGTGGTGGTGCACGCCGTTAATCCCAGCACTTGGGAGGCAGAGGCAGGCAGAGCTCTGTGAGTTCGAGATCCAGCAAAGGTGCAAAGCTTGTCTCAAAAAACAAAACAAACAAACAAACCAAAACCTACTAGAAAGGGGTTAGGAGTCATAATGTTAAGGTAGTATGGCTACCTGGATGCCTTACTCTCCAATTGTTTGAATTATCATGAAGTTCAAATAAAGAGATAGATAGATAGATAGATAGATAGATAGATAGATAGATAAGTAAACAAACAAGCCACCAAACTCAAGAGGATAGGTATATCAGAGAGGATGAGGAAGGCTTGTTTAATATTGGAGATGAGACATTAATGTCAAAAGGAAGGATGATTTTGATCTTCTTGGAAATTGCTGGGCAGTCAGAAGTAAATGAGTTGATAAGATGTTCTGTTGTTGTGGGAGAGACCCATGTTAGTCAAGCTAGTCACAAATCACAAGATCCTGAGTCAGGGGCAGGGAGAGGCAATTTGTTGAATATAGATTATGTTTCTTTTAAAAAAAGAGTCTTGCTATGCAGTACTGGTTGTAAAGTCTGTGATGAGATCAGAGGCATGTGTCACTATTCCCCACTTCAGAATATGAACATTAAGACAGGTGGCAAGGGAGCAGGAAAAGATGGTCACAGGGATACTGAGGTGTCATCAACGCTTCCATGTGCTGTGTGACAGGCTTTTGACTGAAGTGTGGTTTCTAGAGAGCAGAGGAAATCCTTCCTGCATTTTGCCTCCCTACAATGAGAATTATCCATTCCTGGTCATGCCTGTAACTGCCCAGCATCTTCTCCTCTGAGCTCCAAGAAGGTTCACAATTCAGAACCAGAACATTAGAATGAAAGGACATGTACAACAAGGATTCTGTTACTGCCATTTGGGGGCAAATGATGCTTTCTGGGAGAATGTTTCCTGTGGAGTATGGGCTGTTTATCAGTATTCCTGGTCTCCTTCCATTGCATATTAGTAAATATATTAAATATATATCTCCTTCAATTGAATATTAGTAAATATATTAAATATATCTCCTTCCATTGTATATTAGTAAATATATTAAATATATATCTCCTTTTATTGCATGTTACTAAATAGTTCCTCTGAGGTGTTATCCAAAATGTCTCTATACATCAAGTGTTTCAGATAGATAGACAGATAGATAGATAGAGAGAGAGAGAGAGAGAGAGAGAGAGAGAGAGAGAGAGACTGACCTAGGATACTACACTCAGTCATCTAGTCACATCTTGCATGTGTAGAAAACAAAGAGCGGAAAGAAAATTGCAGATGATTGAGGAGTATTGAAAAAAAATTCAGTGGAAAAATTCATAATACTTATAGAGAAAATAAAAGCACAAAATATTTTAAAATACAATGAACATCACATTTATATCAAAGTTCCAAATACAGTCACTTCAAAATTCAAAGGAGAATGTCAAGTCTCATCATCCACTGAGGAGTCTTTATCAACAAATATAATGCTTTAAGTGGCTACCTACAACACTGGCCAAGACTTTTGATGATGATCTCTTCAAATCCTTAGTGGAAGTGATCAGCAAAGACCTTCACAGACAGAAGTACATAATAAAAAAAAAATTAAGTCATTGTGTGAAACCATTGGAAGGATTGCAGAATTCATTTGGAGCTGCAGAGGCAAGTAGAGTGACCCTTTCTAAGGCTGCCCCAAACAACATGTATTTATTAACTTTGTGTGTGTGTGTGTGTGTGTGTGTGTGTGTGTGTGTGTGTGTGTGTGTGTATGCAGGTACCAGAAGAATCCAGAACCCCTAGAATTAGAGTTGCAGATGGTTGGGAGTCGCTGGAGAACTTACGCTGGGAACTGAACTGGTGTCTTCTAGAAGAGCAGCAAGTACTCTTCACCCCTCAGCCATCCCTCCAGTTGTCAGTGTTTAATTTTATAACAATAAAAAAGGTTTTGAAAGACAAGCTCTGCATGTCACATCTTAACATAATGAGGTTCTAATGTATATATTGTATATCCATACACCTTGTAAAGTCAGTTGCCCAGCAGCTAGTGTGAAGCCCACTAAATGGGCTTCTTGTCCATCACTACAGATAGAAGAGTTGGTATATATAAAGTTAGAAATCCTAGACCAGTGTTTATTTATAGGAAGATCTACAGCCCCCAAGTTTCTTTACTCACTCATTCCCAGCTGGCTGTGCCCTGGGCTAAGCTGGTCCCATTGATCTTCAGATCTATCTAGGATGCTCGGTAGGGCATCCTTCAACTGACTAATAACATGCAGACACAAGAGAGTGCGTTTTGACTGCACTCAAAGCCATATCCTGGAGAAATGCAGTTAATGTGTCCTTTTCCCAGCGCCTTCTCCCAGGATTTCAAGGTAGTCTTTGAATTCCTACACTGCCCATGATCTCTCTAAGAAATCTGTGATGAGGATCTCCATGGGAACTGTCACACTCCAAATACCAAGGGACCCAGTAATTCATAGCACACATGCCTTTCATCCATGGTACCCCAGGGTATGTAGGATGGGAAGCTCTGCCTGAGAAAATTCTGCCTAGTTCTAGGTGAGCTTCCTGTAGCCTAGAGAGGGATGTGACTTACCTCAGGTCACACACTAACTTAGAGACAGAGCTAGGAACAAAACCTAACTCTTGTGTCTGTGTCTCCTGGTACCACACCCCCATGGAGCCTTCATGTCTTGTCTTTATTTTCCTTTCCCATCTTCCTTCCTCCCATTGACGCATTCCCCAGAGATCCCTCATGTGCCTCATCTATTAGCCAGGAACATTGACTTGTACAGCACCGAGTCTAAGCAGGACAGTGTTTCTTAGGCTTTGAGTACATAAGAATGGAACTGTAAAAATAGATGCATTTTACTGCTATGTGTTTGTGGAGAGAGTGGAAGCAGGAAGAGAGAAGAGTGAGGGTTTATGATAGGAAGTATGAGGCGGGATTTCTATTGTGTGCCATCTAATCTGTTGGTCTGAAGTCAATGCAGAAGGCTAAATCTCAATGGTCTTGAGGGAGCAATAGAGACCAAATGACTACAAATATATGACAGTCTGAAATAACAAATTGTCTGTCTGTGGAAAATACAAATGATCTCATAGCTGAAAGGGCTTTGCAAGTGTTTTCCAAATTCTAGTCTGCATGGAGCCTTGCTGACAGCCTGCTGAACACACCTAAGCAAACTAATTCAAAGTCAGTTGGTTTGATCTGAAGATTGACTGGATTGAGCTTAATAAGCACCTGGAATGTCTATTCGAGAAACACTGAAACAGAAATAAGGATTCATAGCTTGAGCTTTATGATGTGAACATTGCTAAAGCCTGAGAGGAAGTTGAACTATTTTACACTTATTTGTGTGTGTGTGTGTGTGTGTGTGTGTGTGTGTGTGAGAGAGAGAGAGAGAGAGAGAGAGAGAGAGAGAGAGAGAGAGAGAGAGAGGAGAGAGAGAGAGAGGACTGTGGCATACAGAGGTCAGAGGCTAGTTTCCTGGGTTGGTTCTCTTCTTCCAACATGTAGTCCCAGGATTGGTCTCGGGCTGCCATGCTTGGCTGCAGGCTCCTTTATCAGCTGAACACTCTCTCCTACTGTGATTTTTTTTAATTAAAAAATTCTGACGTGTATAGATAGACTACTACTATTTAGTTTGTGCTGTACATTTTTTTCCTAATGGGTTGGGAAGATGACTCTGCAGTTAAGCATAGTTGTTGCTCTTCCAGAGGACTCTAATTCAGCTCCCAGCACCATGTCATGAGGCTCACAACAACCTATAACTCCAGCTTCAGGAGATCTGACATTCTCACCTATGTGCATGTGGTATATATGCATTCACATTCACACAAATTGAAAAAAAAATAACCTTGAGGCTGGGGAGATAGCTCAGTGGTTAAGAGCATGTGCTACTCTTCCAGAGAACCCAAGTTTGGTTCCCAGTACCCATGTTGGCCAGATCACAACCATCTGTAATTCTGTCTCCAGGGCCTCCAGATTGGCCTCTATGGGTACCTGCACTCACAGATACATACCCCTACCCCCCCACACACACACCATGCACACACATAGTTAAAACATAAAAATAAAGCTTTAAATTATTTCCTACAACCCAAACAATCACCAAGCAAGGAAAGTCCTCCTTTCCTTCTGCTCTTCTCTCTGCTCTGTTTGTCCTTAAGTGAATGTAGAGCATTTGTATGAAGTCCTTGCCATGAATGGAACATGCAGGCCACAGGCTTGTCCTGGTTTGTAGCATCCTCATGGGGAACACTTCTGTGAAATGCCACTCTCAGAGAACAGCACAGAGACAGTGAGCTGCTGACAGGCTTTCTGAATTAAGTCAATGGCCAGCACCATGGCAGGGGCACGGCCCCGGCATACAGCACAGGCTGAATTATAGTATAGTCTAGAAATGAGCATACGAGCTTATTTCTACTCTGAGTTAACCCTGTTCAGAGGCTCCAGCGGGCTATTCACAGACACATTCCCGGTGGCATCCCTGCTAGTGTGTGTACTTTGATGGAGAGACTAGCTCTGATTAGCTCTTCGCTCACATATGATTGTCTTATGTTATACACGTGTTGTGTTGTGTTGTGTGTGTGTGTGTGTGTGTGTGTGTGTGCATGTGTGAATGTGTATGTGATTTCAACCATCTTACTCATATAGAAATAGAAGAATCAAAATGCCTGAAATCCACATGAAATAATAGGGCACATTTTCACACCTACTTTGAGCCCCATGAAGTCATTGTGAGGAAGGCAGAGTAGATATGTTTTGTTTTTCTTGTTTTTGAGGAAATATTTAGAGATTTAAGGTATGGTGTGACTTTAAATGGGTTATATTGTCTGAGCTCTGTCTTTTCCTCTTTGCTTGTTTAACCCATAAAATTCCAGTTTAGTCCCATAGCAACAGAATTTCATAATTAAGTTGTCCTAAATCATAAGTCTAGAAAAATATCTGAACCTAGGTCTTCATTCTCTGACCTCATTGCACAAGCTTTTGGATAACATTGTCAAAAAGAGTGACAGCAGAAATCGTTGAGGACCCACGAATTTTGTTCTGTGTATTGTGGGTAATACATTCCACAAATGCTCTCTGCATTGCTATGCATTTGAAAAGCCAGGGCAACTTATATAGATTGATCCCTCCATGTGGTCACATGTTAGGGTTCTGTTGTCCTGACCCAAGACATTCTCATAAAGCCATGTGCCCAGGGTCTTAGAATGATTGTGTGATGAGAGCACTAGGTGGTGGCATCAGCCTCCCTACAGAATGGTCCAGTTGTGCCTCAGCAGGTAATGTTAGCCTGCTAGAGTTTTAAGGTGTTCACATCTGGATCCAAAAGGCCTTAATTCAGCCTATTTCCCCTGTTATTTGTCAGTAAATGGAACAGAACCTTCTTTGAAATATCTAACAGACATAAAACTTGCATAGAATAGCAGTCAGCCAAGGTGTGGATTGGAAGACCTCATCCTAGTCCTAGGTATCAGGTGACCTTGGGAAGGTCATAGACCCTGTGAACCCCAATTTCTACACTTTGAAAGCAGATACAGCCAACTAACTTACCAGGTATTCATATAGTTTCAACAGGTCTTGACAGCCATCTCAAGGGCCTGCTTATCCGTGTTAATGGGAGTCATGGTCCGGGCCATTTTGATTTGGTAGGTTGACACAGCCATGGGGCACAAGACTCTGAATTTCAGAGAATACTCTAAATAATTCTTTCAGGGGTGGTCTGTATCAACAATGTTAGAAAGCTAGAAATACTTCAGGGCAAAGGACACTTTGAACTCAGGCCATGTAGATATTTGTTTATCTCTAGGGACCCAGATACAAAAATGGGTGGTTATGAAGGCATAACTTATCTCTCATCTAATCTTTCATTGCCAGGCCAATTTTATGTGCAAATGATGGCAATGGCTTCCTGTTTGAATTCCCACCTCCATTATTCTACCTTTCATTCTCATCCATTATAGTCTATCACTCATTATTCTGTTCTTCATTTCTACCCATCAAAATCCATCTATATTCTTCCTAAGACTGTCAAACCTCAACCAACCAACTGATAGCTACTAGTTGTCTGTAGGATGAACTCCCAACTCACTAAGTCTTCAAATTCTTATCTTTCATGGTGAAAGATGAAACTTTCTGCTCAGTGAGCCAAGTGTAGTCTTCACCTCAGTATGCCATGCTCCTATCCCTTCCTCCTTCCAGTATGCTCCCTTCCTGCTCTCCACCTACAACTGCTATGGAAATTCTGTTCATTTTTGGAGCCCAGGTATCGAGTCACCTTCTTTATAATGGTCTTTTTGATTATCCTTCTTGCTTTCAGCAGGTTATTATTCCTTCAGCTATAGCCCAGCATTGCCATGTGGGCATTTCTCTCTTTTGAATTCATAGTGTGCTTATCTCTGTATCCTCCCTCACACCAGTTGGCACCTGACAATGACTCAGAGTGATGCATTTCTGTGTTCTCCATAAGGCTCTTCACAGAGAAGGAACTCCCTTTGGGTGTTCTGTAGTCTTTACTCACAGAAGGCCTGACTGGGTAAACAAGAAATCTAGCATGTCTGGGCTAATTAGCTTCTGACATCCTTCTCTGTTTGCAAAATAAAGAATAAAAACAGGATACTCTACATGCCAGGATGTTATAAGAAACATTTTTAAATGAATAGTTGTTGACTAAGAAACAAGATGCACAGGTGCACCTGCCGGCTTAGATGAAAACTTCCTTTAGCTATTCCGCAGGCTTTCTTCCTTCTGTGAGGGCTTCCTGACAGACATCCTCAGAAAGACTTCTCATTAATAACCCTAGTGAATGCTCAAAGAGTCAGGCACTCTGTTAAGTACTTCATGTACATTGTTTTATCTAATTTTCACAGGCACCTTACATAAGCATCACTATTAATCTCGCTTTATAGCTGAGGAAACTTAATTGAATTGGAGAGATGAAATACTTCCGCAAAATTGCCAACTGGTGTGAAGCCCAAGTGTTTATAGTCTCATCATATTATCCTGCTTTGCTGTGGATGCCTAGTATCCCAGGGCTTTTTAGGTGTTGCCTGCAAGCCAATAGTCTGAGGAGACTAAATTCTTGAGAGGGGACATTGAACAGCTTTTCATATTTGTATCCTCAGTGTCTGGTACATAGTAGCCGTTCCCCGAATGTTGAATGAATAGAGGCTGGAAAAAGAGGAATAAAACATAGACTGTGGTATGTCCTAGGTTGGGTCACGGTGAGAAGTGATGATGCATTCCATCTACCATGAAAGAGGCAGAGAATAGAGGGAGCCCTTTAGCTACTGTCAGGGAGGCTGAGCTGAAGAGGTTTACTGTAAGGCAGTAATGACACATCTCCTGAGCATCGCCATCGTACCCATGACCTCTGCAAGCCTCTCATCAGAAACCAATAGAACAGCAACAACATAGGGTTAAGTCACTTGCTGGCTGCAATCACCTACATCTGCTTTGATCACTTTAAGAACAAAGGGAATTTACTGGGGAATCTATGGAAGCTCACGGCATTTCTACAGAACCAGACTTAGAAGTCACACAACTCAACTCTCTATGGATGAGGTGGCAGTGATATAAGACTCCTGCTTAACACCCTGCATGAGACTGGCTGCTCACTGAGACTCCTAGAATAAGGAAGCTCTGAGTGTGAGGTATGTAGAATCCACAGTGACAGGCAAGAAAGGGGTCAGAAATACTACCTTTCCAGGGAGTTATCAAGACCCAAGCTCGCTTGGCCTAGAGAACACATGGCATATACTTTTAAAAGAAATATTTGAATCACTAAAGGTATAGAAAATGCTAATTTAAATCTACTGATAGCTTTCAGAAACACCACATTGTTCCTGGAGTGGAAAACACTAGGAACACAATTACTATTGAGAATGAGCTCAATATATCCTGGGGAAGGAGAGGAATTTCCAGCCGTTGATTAGTTATTTAGTTATCAACGTTTATCAAGGACTATAGCAAATGTGCATTGTGTTTGGGCTACACACAGAAAATAAGAGAGATGAGGAGAGAAGAGGAGGAGGCAAAAGAGGAGAAGGGGAGGAGGGGGAGGAGGGAAGAGATGGAGGAGGAGGGGGAGGAAGAGGAGAAGGAAGAGGAGAAGGAGGGGAAAGATGATGGGGGGGGTCTGGGAGGAAGGAGAGAAGAAGGAGGAAGAGGGGGAGGAGGAAGAGATTACAATTGCTATCTGGTTCCAAGTAAGAACCAAAAAGCCCTCTGTCCAAATTATTGTCTCTTAGCAAAATAACTTCAAGAACTTCAGAACTGTCCTGAAACCCGGCTTCTGGTTTGTGCATGGCCATCCTACCAGGGGCTCACTGTTCCTTGGAGTGTGCAAATAAATCTTGCCTTGTCAGCTGGAGATTTACTTCAGCCTGGCTCTAGGGACAGGCTGCAGTGGGGTGTGAGGAAGGAGGTGCAGCAGACACAGCAGGAGGACGAACATGACTCCTTTATGAACATTCTATGTACTTCACACTAATGCTGTAGACAGGTACTGAATCCCAAGGGCAGACAGCATACACTGAGGACACTGTGAATGGAGAGCTAGCCTCCTTCCAATTCCAGCTCTATGCTTCAGGTTTTTAGACATTAGCCAAGAGCCCTGAGCACCCTGGTGCCTCAGCTGCCTGTGTTATGTGGAGCTGTCTATCAGTTGTTCTGAATTTCACAAAACAAGCATGAGAGAATGCATGAGAAAAGATTCTTTTCTTCCTGCAAATAGGAGTCAGTGGGACTTTTATTTCATGTCAGGGAAGGAAGTTGGCACTCAGCTCGTGGCTATGTTTCACACTAATCAGCTTTGTGTCCTCAATTCTGGCCTACTGCCTAGGTTACTAGAGCTCAGCAAATGTTTATTGATGAAGAAATGACAGAGGGTTGTAATCTTTGCCTGGAATTTCTTTGATATTTGATTCCAAGAATTGGAAATTACATCTGAAGTCATCTGCTCCATGCCTCTGCATCTGGCCATACAGAAGAGGCCATTTGCCATGGAAAGACTGCTGCTCCAATGACCAGGTCAAAGGACCTCACTGCTGATCAATAGATTCAACAGCACCAATGGGATACAAGGCAGAGAAAATCTGGTCCCTCTTCAGGTAAGATAAGTTGCTTTCAACACAGGCCCTTGTAAGACCCATCACCTCTAAAATAATTTCACCATCTGTATCTTACTGTTGGTTTACGGAAAATCCTCTTTAGTCATTATTGCTTTTCTCAACAAATAAACACAATTTTGTAAAGCCCACAGGTTCCTAAACTAGTTGTTTATATTTTTATGGGAATCTACAGAATGATTGACTTGGGCATATTCCGAACAGATTAGAGACATAACTTTAAGATGAGGGAGTTCCTGTATGAGTGTGAAGCCCAGTGGCCATCAAATCCAGGGTTAAGGCTTTCCTCGATGACAAGTCTCATTAGATCTCAGTCAGAGAGGCCTCAGTTGCTGCCTGAAACTTTTCCCATGTTGTCAGTCAAGTAGAGAAGCGATCATTGGCTCAGAAAGTCTTGACACACAAATAAGACACTTTCAATGAGGTACTAGAGTAGTTGTGAAGATCACTGTAGCCACTCAGATTCATCTGTGAAGTGAGGTAGAAATGACTTGCTTCTCATTCTGTGATCCAAATTTGTCCCCTGGCAAACATTAAATTGAGAGCATATATATTGTTTGGCGGGGATTTGAAAATAATTCAAATATATGGTTTTAAGCCCCAACTTCTTCCCGTGTCAAGCAATGTACTTGGGTTATCATCTGCATTTTCTAGGGTTTTCAGAGTACTGTTCACCCTTTCAAAGGTACTAATTTCAAATGACAATACAGGATTCTTCTTCTAGCCCATAATAATCCCAGGTCCCCTGCATTGTTCTGTATCCTACTAACTAATATCTGCTATATCGTCAGCAAAGCTGAAGGTATCTCAATGCCACTGGAGTCTTGTTGAAGGCCAATGGAGGGGCTGGAAGAAGAGGTCAAAGCCTGGCCAGGTGCCAGGTTTGTGGACTGCAGTCATCATCGTGGTTTAATCTCTCAGGAGAATTGTAAGGCACAAGAACTAGATGTGTTTGATTAGAGAATGTGATAGTATCAGCTGAGAGATGGAGGGAGATTGGCATCACACGTCATTTGGGGAGGGATGGGGCAGTCCCAAACATCCTGAAAACATCCCTGGGTGGGCCGGAACTCTAAGTCTACACACTGATGTTGTCTACGTGAGCCTCCAAGCTCTCAGCATGGTATATGATTGACTCCTTGGAATGTGACCAGCTCATGTTCTCTCACTCACTCTCAAAAGATAAGACAGGGGAAACAGTGATGCTGGGTGGGTGGGTGTGTGTTGACAGATTGCCTTCCCAGTATGGTCAGAGGGGCTAGTAGAATGGTTAAGGGATGTTATTTTCTTGCAGGAAAGACGTGGCGTTATCTCATAACCATCTGGTTGCAGTACGAATGGGAAGGGAAAGGAGGCTGTGAGCACTGGTCACGTAGCCTTGTATTGCTGTTTGCAAACACCAACAATCAAGTCATTTCCTGCCAGAAGGTCAGGGAATAGCTTCATCTCAGGAAAGAATGAAGCTTCAAGGAACAAGACCAAGAACCTGCAGAGGCTGGAGGGACCGACCCTCTGACAAGAAAACTTTGAAATACTGAGATGTGTGAAGCTTCTTGGAACACAGGCACAATCTGAGGATACAGTGAAAGTGTGTATCATCTCCCAATTGGATCTTTCCCTGAGACGGATCCAGATTCATTCAGCTGAGCTGATGCTAAGAGTCAGGGTCAGGTGACATCCATGGCTCCTGTGGCTCACGTTCCACCCATGCCTCTTTTTAAATCCACACTGATGTTGATGTTGATGGAAGGGTTGGATTAGCCGGCAATTTTAAGGTATTGTGATCTTTCACACAAAAAACAGATCTGTCGCTACTCTTGAAGCGAGGAAGGACCGTCTGATGTTCTCACATAGCAACATCTGGCTGCAGCTGAGCAGCTGCTGTTTCCAGAAGCAACCACATTCTGCTGCCCCACATTCCTCATTGACCACTTCACTCAGCCTCATGTTTGCGGCTGCTGCTCCAGAACACAACAGCAAAGAAGACTGGACGGCGTGCACGTGTCCCAAATGCAGCTTTATCCTGGAACATTCCTGTAGAGCGCTGGCAGCATGTGAGGCTTTAATACATATTTGCTTAATAACAGGGAGGGAGGGAGTGCGACTCTGTCCCAGCAGAGCAGATCTGTGTTTAAGCCCAAGCTGTTTGATCTTGGGGGAAGTTCCTGAATTGTCTGAGCCTCTCTTTTCCTCATTTGTAAAGCCAGGATAAAAACACTCATCCTCTAGGGCAGTCTCAGAGGATAACATGGCCAGCACATAACGGACCCCCAATACACATATACTGAATGCCTGAAAGTATGTTTATTCAAAGGGTTGTATTCTATGGACCTCTGACTAGAATAAAGTAAAAATTCATTTTAATTTCATCAAGTACTCAAGAGAATTGAAGTGAGCTAGAAAGGAATCTTACACTGTGGAAGAAAAGAAATAAAGTTGTCTCGCCACAGGGTTCTCCCCTCTGGGCAGCAGCAGACTTTACAGCAGGAGAGAAGAAGCTGTTGGGGAAACTGTAGGTTAGGCAGACTTGAGAGACAAACACGCATCATGCGTATTAAGCACTTTGCTAGGCTCCTAAACATATCAGGGACCTAACTTTCTTTCTCACAAAAGGAAAATGATGATACCTATGGTGTGAGGTTCCATCCAATAATATACAGGTCAAATATACAAATGCAACATGCTGGCCACATTGGCCAGATGCAAGGATGCTCAGCCAACATGCTGGCCACATTGGCCAGATGCAAGGATGCTCAGCCAACATGCTGGCCACATTGGCCAGATGCAAGGATGCTCAGCCTGCGGGGTGTGGATTGCTAAGAGAGGGAGGTTGGTGGAGGCTGCCATCCTGAGCACAGGACCCTTCATCCTGTCACCTTATTCTGCAGCTCCCAGGCCATCTGCTTTCTTTTAGGGACCCCATTCCTGGAAAGTGAGTGAGTTTGCTGGAATAGGAGATCCTGGTGTGTGGTACCCAAAGTCCCATCAGTGTCCCATTGACTGTCAGTGTTAGCTGCTAATGGGCCATCACCATTTTCCTCTTTAAGAATTCCCCTCTCTCGACCAAAGGTAGCTGCCTCTCCAAGGTGATACACAACCGCTCCCTGGAGGCAGATCCATACGGGCTACAGTGAGCAGCAAAGAGCAGAGAGATTCATTGGGGACAATCTAAAGGGCCATCCCAAGTACAGAGGTCCCTAGGGGATGAGCTGAAACGTCTGCCCCGCACAGCCTGTTTCTCTCTCTGCCTGTCCGGTTTCCTCCACCCCTTTTAGTTGTCCTGGACAGTGCTTGCCCAGAGTCCCATGGGTACAAGCCTTCCTCTCAGTGCCTGTTTCTAGGGAACTTGACCAAGAGTCCTTCAAGCAATTTCAGTGTAGCATGAATCTTAAATAGTCTTATTAATAAAAACAAATCCAGGCCGGGTACTGGGGTGAATGCTGGAAGATCAGAGAAGCAGAACAAGCCACAGCTTTCTCACCTCGCCAGTTCCTCAGCTCATCCTGTTTCCTCAGACTGGAAGCTTCTGAGTCCTCATCCAAATGGATCTCAGCTGAATTGTGCTGCTCAAAGCCTGAAAGCTTTACCAGCCAAAAGCTTCTAGTTTCTGGTCTTCATGCCTCATATATCTTTCTGTTTTTGCCATCACTCTCTGGGATTAAAGGCTCACTTCTTGGGATTAAAGGCATGTGTCACCATACCTGGCTATTTCCAATGTGGCCTTGAACTCACAGAGATCCAGACAGATTTCTGCCTCTGGAATGATAGGATTAAAGGTGTGTGCTACCACTGCCTATCCCCTAAGTTTAATATTGTGGCTGTTCTGTCTCTGACCCCAGATAAGTTCATTAGGGTGCATAATATTTCGGGGAACACAATACCATCACATTCAGTACCAGTCTTTCTGAGCTCAAAATGTGTTTGGCTTGCTGTATTTGGGTTGAGTTATAAGGAACTAGCACCCGTAATTCAAAAAAGGTCAAATATTTCTTCCCGTGACACCCTTAATACATGCTCTCCTGAGAATTCTCCAGTGAGGACCTTGAAATACAGTAGATTAAGGCAGATATTTTCTAGAAGGACACCAAGCAAATATGGTACTCATTCTGAGCAGCTGAAAAAAGATCTGGAGCTTGAAACAACACGCAGTATTGTCAGATATGCATTTTATGAGCCCCCACCCACTAGGAATCTGGATGGGAAATCCTGTCTAGAGGACACAAGTGCAAAGTCCTTGAGGCTCCTTCTCCCCACAGCAGAGAACATGCCTATGGAGGCTCCTTCCCCACACAGCAGTGGGCAGGCCTATGGAGGCTTCTTCCCCACACAGCAGTGAGCAGGCCTATGGGGGTTCCTTCTCCACACAGCAGTGGGAAGGCCTATGGAGGCTCCTTCCCCACACAGCAGCATGCAGGCCTATGTAAGCTCCTCTTCCCTCCAGCAAGAGAAATAGACTTGGGTAGATGCTGTTTCTGTCTTAGGAAGAGGAAACTGTCAAAGTCATTTGGGACAAGGACAGTATCATCTCTTAGTACCAGCATTTGACAGCAATTTCCTCCCTGACATCAGTGTCTTTGTGCCAGGCCTGGCAAGGGGAGCCCTCCTTTCCTGTGGAGATGTGGGCACCGTGGCCATTGCAGGAAGACTCCAGATGTCCTTTCAAAAGTGGGAAGGTATGCTCAGTTCCTCTGAGTGGGGTTAAAGCCCCTTCAAAAAGCAGTGTGGGAGAAAGGAGCTGTGGTTGGTGCTTGCACGTGCTGTCCTTAGAGACCCAGCTGCACAAAGTCCTAAGAATCTGCAGTCTGGTTCACAGAGAAAGGACTCTAGCAGTTTTGAGCACTCTGCATCACAAAGTCACTGAGGCTTAGAGCTGCTCCTGGGTCTAGACTGGACCATGTTGTGTGTAAGTCTGAATTACTATCACCAATAGAAAAGGTGCCCTCTCCCTTCAGACACTCCATATGAGCTTATCTTAATTGCCATGGGCATCCAGTTCACACTAGAAGGAACTAGTAGAGCCGATTTTTCTCTTGTGTTTGCCTTTATTGCGGTACAGTGTGGCTCACTGAATGGGTACCATGTGCCGTCCCATATACTGAGCGTATACTCCTCATGCTAAGTAATGAGAGAGGCAGCTCCATCATGGAATGAAAGTTCTGTGGAATCGGGATGCTGGAAGAGTAAAAGAAAAGCATAGCCCAAGCAGACTGGGGGAGGGGACACGCTCTGGTAACGCTGACACGTGGTGGGGAGGCAGCTGCTTGAGGTCACCCTGGTTTTCATTGAGACCTCCTATCCAAACACACACACACACACACACACACACACACACACACACACACACACACACAGAGAGAGAGAGAGAGACAGAGACAGAGACAGAGACAAAGACAGAGACAGATAGACAGACAGAGACAGAGAGAGCAGAAGCAAGATGGTAGCCAAAAAGTGACTAGGAGATGTCTCGTGTTCAAGTAAACAGGAGCCAGCCATGGAACACACTAAAGGGTCCTTCCAGACTAATTCCTTGTGGAGATTTGCATTTTTTGCCGAAATGCCTTCCTCTGTGTCTGTAAGCCAGAGTTTCTCCATGTCAAAGAAAACAAACAGATTCTTTGCCCTTAACATTTTCCCTGATTTGAGGGAGTCACCTCCTGAATTAGTCTTTTCAGTGAACAAATGCCTCTAAGGTGAACTCAGGATTGCCGGGAAAAAAAAAATCTGGCATTGCTCCTGCAGGTGGACCTCTTCCTCAGGATTCCCCAGAAGCTTCCCTGGGGATTTCCCTCTAGATGTGTCTCCTTCTGTGGAACAGGCCAGGGCCTGCCAGGTTTCTTTTTCTCTAGAAAGATGCTTGAAAAACGGGGACTGCCTTCCTTTCTCGCTTCTCCCTCTCTCCCCCACTTCCTTCTTCCTGCTCTCACCCCCCTTCTCCTCTTGTTCCCCTCCCCATCCCTCTCTTCCTTTTATTCCCCTTTCAGAAACAACACAAAATAACAACAAAAACAATAACAAAAGCCTTTGCCAGATAGAAGGCTGAAGCAGGGGGATTGTGCGTTCTGGGCCACCTTGAACTAAAGATTCAGCAAATTCTCAAAACATAATCAAAAGATATAGCAAATTGTCAAAAACATAATAAAGCCCAACATATCTCTTAGATCCGGTTTTACCACTGTAATATTTACGTGTTTGGGCAAGTTGTTCAGTATCTCAAGGCCTTGGATTCTATCTCTGAAAATGTTGAAAGTGACTTTTAGCTTTCATTTCAACATAAAATCAAAGTTAACACTATACCAAAACAACAGTAGATAAGACCTTAGCTTCCAGAGTCAGTCACGATACAGCTTGAAGCCCAGGTTTCCCACTTTGGCACCGTCTTAGGCCAGAAAAGCCACTCTGTAGCTCTGGTTTTCCAGTACGATGAAGAGTTTTTGATGCAGAACTGGGTCTGAGCACCCTCAATGTCTTTTTGCTTTAGATCTAAGCCACCTGCAGTTGTTGACTTGGCTAATGGGCAAAATTGCTCTGTAACAAGACCCCATAAACCTCTGCCCTCTTCTCTGTCTGGAAGGTTCTTTCTTGTTCATTTCTTTTAAATGATCTTTTTAGATGTATCTATTTTATTTTATGTGTATGAGTGTTTTGCCTGCTTGTAGGTATATATACCAGGTGCATGTCTGGGACCTGCAGAAGTCAGAAGTGGGGTTAGAGTCCCTGGTACTGGAGTTACGGGTGGTTGTGAGCTACCATGTGGGTACTGGAAACCAAATCCGAGGTCTTGCACATGAACAGCAAATGCTCTCAATTGCTGAGCTGTCTTTCTAGCCCCCTTGTTTGCTCAACATAAACTTAATTCCATTGCTCCCAGTTTGAGCTCAATTACAAATATAATACTAGAGGCTTCTTGATTTCCAATCTTTTCTTTAAAAATAGATTGTAAAAGTTATGGCTAAGAATATGACATTAAGACAAACATACTAAATCTCTGTTCACTAGAACAATGGGAGATTTTTTTTTTTAAGTACTCAAATTGGTGTTGTCTGTTCCAACTAAATCAAATATGAGTCTCTGAGGATGGGGCAAGATAGGATGTGTTTTAAAGTTCCCCTGTTATTCTAAGGAATGGCTAAGAAAGAGAATCACTATGCTACATCATGAACCCGAGATCCAGGTCTGACTAATGCACCATGGATGGATTCAGGTAAGAGGTGGATGGCGACTCTGAAGCCCTAGCATTCATCTATGTTTCTCTAAGCCACAGCTGACAAATGTGGCATAATAATCTAAATGCACTATTTTTAGCCTGTTCCTGATCAAGGCAGCCTAGTGACCTATCAGACAAAGAGCCCAGTGATGACTCTTTTTGTGACTAAATGCTTAGGTACATTCTCCAGGGCTTGGCCCAGCATAATAGCATGAGATTAGCATTGCTGAAAATGAGAAACTGCCTCTTTTCAGTCTTCTCAATATTTGCTTTCTTACTCTATACTCTACAAAGAATATTTTATTTTAAAAAGCTCCTCATCTATACGAGCTTCTTGAACCCTCTGAGCCATATTTTATATGTATTTGGGACTCAATGTGAATGGATGAATCTTAATGCTCTTTCCCCTATTCGTTACTTATGTCAGTTTAGATTTGTGGACTACTGACTCAGTTATCCCTTTAATAAATGCTTGATGGATGTCAATGCTGTGCCAAGTCCTCTCCCAGAGAAGTTCTCACTTGTACTAAAACCCTGGGGGTAGGTGGGCTCAAGGGCTCACTTTTTGCTCTCTCTGAAGAAATCCCCTTTCAGTCCTCAGCATCTGAACCCCTCTCTGTCCGCCTGTGTGAAGCCTGGTCTCTCCTTTCCCTGTGCAGGAGTCCCAGGTGGCCAGCTCCGACATTTGTATCTCATCCGGAGCCTGCCCCTGCAGTTGTAGTCTGATTTCATCCTATGCAGTGAGAGATCTGCACAGACAGCCCACTTGTCAAAACTGATAAATGAATGTGGAGCCCAAGCCTGCCCTTCTCCTCGTGGCTTCAGTAAAGGTCTGTTGCACATGAGCCAACAGTCTTGGCCAACTTGTGTTCTCCAAAACATTGCTCAGAGCCCTGGAAGCCTCATTCGACACAGCCTACGTGCTGCCTGGCAGGTCCCTGCACTAAGAGTTTCTATAGTACACAAAAACCAATGAAATATCTGTTGTGAAAAGGGGAAGTAATTGCCCTTTCTCTTTTTTCCTTCCTGCCCATTCTAAAATTTTTCCAGTTTTAAATATTCTGTGATTGTGTGCTGCCAACACTTCCTTTACATATTGAGGAAGTGCCTTACTATGGAGTCCATTATTTGATAGATGGCTAAATGGCTGACCCTCTATAGTTGCTACAAAATGCCTGAAGGTGGGACTGGTAGGTCTTTTTTGCAGCTTTTGGAGCTGAGATGCTGAATCCTTAAATAAATGTCCACGTTCCCACAGATATCAGGTGGCCCAGTTATGACTCAAAGTGGTCAGGCTGATGCCCAGAGAGCTTTCAGCAGTTCAAGTCAGATAGCCAGCTGCAGCATGGCTCAGGCCTGCCTCACTGATGAAGACCAACATTGGTTACTGAGGATTCAGGTTGACCCATGGCATGGCATTCTCAGCATTCCCATGCCACTGGCTGGTCACTTAGGTTCAGCTGACTAGTGGGAGGCTGACTGACACAATCCATAATAGGACTGGTGCAATTGTATTAACCACAACCTAAGCAAATGGCTGGGCATTTTTATAGCTTCTATTTAAGAAAAGTCTCCATTTTTAAGATATAAATCTCCACCTTCTCTGAGAAGAATGAACAATTCCCTAATACTCTACCTTCTTCAACTCTTTGTTATTCCCTGACACACGCGCTTTGCCCGTGTAGGACACATGGTGCCTTAAACTCCTCAGCACAGACTCAAGACGATTGTACATTTTGAATTGTACTGTTTTGAACCCAGATTCAAAGTTCTCTGCTCCTCTAGGAACCCGATGATTCAATTAAGGAAAACAAACACTTTTTTTCTTTATTATTATATGTTTTAAATTTTATACATCAACCATGGGTTCCCCTGTCCTCCCCCCTCCCGCCCCCACCCCCACCTTTCCCCCCAGCCCCTCCCCTCCATCCCCATGTCCTCCAGGATCAAGGCACCCCTGGGGATTCATTTAAACCTGGTGGATTCAGTACAGGCAGGTCCTGTGGCCTCCTTCCAGACTGAGCAAACACTTTTAATAGTTCGCTTCCATCATCCTTCAAGATGGAAGCATTAAGCTAGTATTTCTTTGATTGTTTCGGAGTTTTGTTTTGAAAATTGCTGTTTGAGTTGCTAACTGGAGTTTCCGAAAGTCCTTCAATCAGTTGTTTTGGCTTGGGATGAGGACAGAATTACCAATAATTCCTGAAACGACCCTAAACTGACTTCTTCCACTTTCTTCGACACACTTATGTAAAATAGTATTCTCAGCATTTATTATAAAATCAGAATATCAAACAACTGTGAAAAGCACTGGGTATTCTCCGTGTCCTGCAGTATCAAATACTCAGGCAAGATTTAATTACTTATATAAAAATTAACAAGTGTATCTACTTCAGTATATAAACTTGCTTTCAGTTTTAATGAATGGAAAAATGATATATAATGAAGAATTGTTTGGTAATAGTTTTTCACAGTTTATTGTCACTAAATGCTTGATCTGTGTACTTACACACTTATGTATAAACATATTCATGCATACTATGTACCTAGATAGACATTGGATATTGTGTACCTAGACAGTTGGGGTTACAAGGGGTTTAAGAAGCCCTCCTCTAAACACATGGAGACCCCTTCAGCTCCTCAAATTGTCTATACCCCTCTTCCCACAGGTCTTTGCATGTGCTGCTCTTGTGCTGTTCACCCTGCCTTTCTTCACATGGTCAACTTCTGTTAAGATCAGAGCCCCATCTACCCCTTTAAATACCCTGGGATGTTGCTAAATGGTACTTACATCGTCTGTGAATAGGCAATCATTGATTATTTAACCAATTCCAGGGTTCTCTCTTGTACTTTCCTCATCTCAGTTCTTGTACACAGTAGGCAGAACAAACACACAGATCCACATTTTACCAGTGAAATATTACAGGAGTCTACTAAATTACCAGCCGCCTTCGTGCTTTAAGCACTTAAAATAGGAGACCCGGTCAATAAATAACATTATTTGTCAAATGAGGCAGTGCCTGTGAGAAGGTAGCTGTCCTCCCCCAGAGGATGCTTGGCCACAGGCAAGAACAGGGGCAGGTACACAGGTCACACATGCTTTGAGGGTGGTCTGCTGCTCTCTTTTTCTAGCACGGTGGGGAAAGAGTGGCAGTGCTGGCCTCAGCCTGGGGCCTATACTCCAGCTCTAGTCCTTTGTCGCTGTTCAATGTCCTCACGTGACCTTACTTCCCTGGTTTTCAATTTCCTCCTACGCTCTTCAAAATCTTCAGTCCCGGGAACACTGGCAGTTCTTGGAGAAAAACTTCTCTGACGCTGTCCTTTGATCCTCCGAGTCAAGCTGCTCTAGAAAGGAGAAGTTTCTGCCAAGCTGACCTCAGGACATTGGCTGAGCATTCCCAGCCCTAGCTGCACTGTGCCTCGGTCCTTGTCAGAACTATGTGAGGCGATGAATCTCAAGTATCCCTCTACCACAGAGTCTGAATTACTGTTTGAGAAGCCCCTTCCTTCCTTCTGAGCACACTGCACAGCCAGCAGGACATCAGCACATTTCTAGAACTCATGATCGGTCTCTGACCTTGGGGCAGCGTACCGTTCTAAGCAGTTCCCTTATTTTGACATGTTTAATGCTCACAAGCGCTCCAGGACGCAAATGCCAGGACGATTATGGTTGTTTTTTTCTTTTGCTGTCAGAGGAAACTGAGACTCAGAGAGATTCAGGACTCTGTCCGAAGTCACACAGCAATGGCTTCACAGTGTGTTCCATATGACTCCCCGGGTGCTGTCTCTCAAGGAATCGCAGGCAATGAAAAGAGCCTCGGCTTTGAAAGGGGAAAAAGCTCCAGCTCTACATTTACAGGATGATATTGGCCAACTTGGTTCTCACTTCTCTACAATGGGGACAGTATGTTCCATCAGGATAAGAGCCAAGAGCAGTGACGAATCTGAAACCCCTGTCCATACTGGGCATGCAGCAAGCCCTTCTCTCTCTCCTTATGCCAGCCCCTGTTCAAGACAATTGGGCTTAAGTAATTTCTCTTCCTTTTATTGAAGTAATCTTTGAGTTTTCTTACCCACAGCCTGGGCAGGGGAAAGAGAACATTGGTATTTGGCCAGTTCTTCTCAAACAAAAATGATTGATATTGTGCCCACACAAACCTGGAAACTCCCAGAGGGATAAGCTGCATAGGCTCTGACCCAACAGAGATTTCCCCTAAATTCCACAGAGTTTCAACACACTCGAGACTCTTCAAGAGTGGGACAAGATTCTGGAAACAGAGGCCAGCGTGGGGGAGGCCAGCTCTACTCACTGAGAAGAGAACCCATCTTGGAGGACAAACTTAGACCCTCCCTCCTGGATGCCATGTAAGAACTCCCATTGCACCCCACGACTCAGCATCCACCCAGTGTGGCAGTTTTCAAATAAAAACATCTCTGACATTGTCCTTATGATCCTCACAGTCACTTTAGAGAAGAGAAACTCCTGACAAATTGACCTCAGGACATTGGCGGAGCACTCAGAGCCCTGTCCACACTGTGCGTCTCAGCAAGAGACAATGGTTTCTCTCTTCCGCGTTATTGAGAAGACGCCTGGTAATAATACATAGAACACCGTAGGACAAGGGCCAGCCTCCAATAGCCCTCCTTGAATGACAATCATGATGGTAGTGGCCCTGCTAGCTGAGGGACCAGCTGTGCACAAGACCACACAGCTACAAAAGGGTGTGTGTGTGTGTGGGGGGGGACTGAAACAAGTGCCTAGGGATTCCCAGGCACATTGCCAACACACAAAGAGGCCTCTTGGATCCACTGAACCTTCGTTTCCTGTAGTGTGTGCCAAAAGGGAGCACGAGAGGATCTGTAGTGGGATAAAGCCTGCCCCCACCCCACACCAGGGGTGTGGAACACAGCTCAGTGGTAGTGCTTGCCTAGCATGTGTGAGGCCCCGGGGTCAGAGACCAGTGCTGGAAAAAAAGAAAGTACTGACCAATTTTCTTCCTCACCCTGTGGGATTTTCAGGGACCCTAAACACTTCCTCCACACCACCCTCCAGAAATTCCCCCTAGGGCAGGCACATGCAGATTCTTTCTCTCAATGCTTTAGCTTCAGTGCCCTGTTACTGTCACAAGGGTGCCTGTGACCTACAGCTGTCCGGAACTCAGACATGGCACATGCGGTTATGTCCTAGGCTAGGTCAGCATGGCCAGTTGCAAGAGGACTGTGTTCCAGGTCTGTGTGACTGAGGGGGCGGGAGCCCTGTTCCCATGGCAGCAGGTGTGCAGGGGCAGTGGCACGAACAGCTTGTAGCTGTCTCTGCTGGGGAGGGCAGTAGCCTGGGGAAACCTGGTTCATGGAACAGGGAAGGACGCAGAAGGGGTTTAGGTGGGAAATAGAATTGTTTTTCTGCATCAGATCATCTCAAGATCTTATTCAAGAGAATGAGCACCTCTTCTCAGTGACCAGGAGACCCTTATGTCATCCTCATGGGTGCTAGGGCAAGGAGAGAGTGCATCTATTCATATAAGTAGATGTATTCAGTAAGGGAGCATTCACTTATTTCTTTCCTCTCAGAAACAAAGGATCTAGGTCCCCAGAAGATGTAACTGTGTCCTAAAATTAGCAGTAGTAATTCAGTATTACGTCTTGCACACAACACCATCTTACCTTCTCAGGAGCCCTACTAGACAAATGCTGTTACTGTCTACCTTGTCCATGCAAAGAAACTGAGGCTCAGGGAGAATTAGTGACTTGTCCATCACCACTGCAGGAAGGATGTGACACAGGCTCTGTCTTTTGTGCTCAAACACCACCCACCCCTATCTGTAGTCCATGACTTGAGCTGGCAGCTCTCAGCTAAATATCTGTGGACCAGGCTTTCTTTCAGCACTTCTGGAAGTTTTGATTATGGCTGAAAATGCTTTCTGAACAAATCCTACCACTTCCTCTCCTGACTCGCCACTGCTTCACCCCTTCTTCTGCAGCGACCGAGCTCCAGGATGTCTTCCTTGGACCACAGAAGTGGCGCATGTGCAGTAAAGGCAGGAAGCAGAAGCATGGGCTAGGTGGCTCAACTCTCCTCCAGGGATGACTAGCAGGGCTTGATCTTGGGGCTGGGGGCCCTGCTCTCTGTGTGGTACCTCTGCTGGGACACTTGGCACACTTTTTGGTGATGATCCCTTTTTGTCAGCTGGTGCCCACTTTCCATCCTTCCCACTGCTCATCCCTTACTTGACCCCCATAGTTCTCTTTCTCACAGACTTGGTCCATCAGCCATCACCTCTTACCTCCTGGCACCCAATATTGTTGGTCATGGTCATCTCTTCACATCATTTCCAAGCGTTGAGACTTTTCATTCATCATCCCTTCTGCAATGCTCTTGAGAGAAAATGCTACCACATGTCATGACTCTGCCATTCAAATGATATTTATTGAATGACTCCCAGCCTTTCTACCACTGTATACTTTAGCAGCTGGAGGATCTGAGCATGTATTCAAGAGTCCACATATGTGATATGAGGTGGGGAGAATTTGCTGACTTCCCTTTAACTATATACACAGAGCCTGTTAAGTCCCAGACAAAGGAGCCTGGAATCCATTCAAGGGCCTGGGCAGGTGAGGGCTGGACTCTCAGGCAATAGAACAGAGGTTTGGCTTGTGCTTTCTGTCTTGAGGCTTGCTCACAATGTATTGGAAAATTTGAATTGGCCATCCATGATCCCCCAAGGCACTGGGTGCTATTTTAAAAATAGCTTTGTTAACTTGAGAAATGGAATTCTATTTTTGTATCGGCTTGCTTTAATAAGGTTCATAATTTTCATACATAATTGGACATTTGTATTTCTTTCCAAATAAACCATTTATTTATTAGCATAATTAATTTTTAGTGCCCATATTATCTTCTTCATAATGATTTATTTTATGAGTCAAAATGAACCATTATAAGTTTGTTGAGAAGTCAATTATCCAAGGCTGAGAATGACTTATGCTCTATATACATGGCATGCTTTTCTGCATTTATTGTCTCCTTTAATGTTGCTTATGCTGAATTTTTTTTTTTTAGGTTTATTTATTTATTGTACATAGTGTTCTGTCTGCATGTGTCCTTGCAGGCCAGAATAGGGCACCATATCTCATTACAGGTGGTTGTAAGCCACTATGTGGTTGCTGGGCATTGAACTCAGGACCTCTGGAAGAGCAGTCAGTACTCTTAACCACTGAGCCATCTCTCCAGCCCACTTACGGTGAATTTTGACAAAAAGACATCAATGAAGAGAAGTATTGATTAATCTCTTCCTTTTTAGTCTCTTTATTTAAAAAGTTAATTTATTCTCTCTCTCTTCAGATACGTGGGTGTGTACATGATGTAGCATGTGTATGGAGAACAGAGGACACCTTCTGGGGCAGATTCACTCTCTCCACTATGTCCATCCTGAGGATTGAACCAGGGTTGCCACCTTTACCTGCTGGGTCATCTCACCTGCTATCCTTATTTTTAAGTTTAGAAAAAGATCTGTCCTATGTCTTGTCTTAGACTTTTTACCAAGTTAAGTGTGAATAACACAGACTATGTCAGATAACTTTCTCTAATGATTTATAGCCCTAAATTGATCTATTCACTAAACCTTCCTTACAAAAATGGCTCACACATTAAAATATTATGTATGGAAAGCTCAGTTTATAAGCTTTTGATTCTATCTCATGTGTCCAGTTTCTGAGCCTAAAATAGCACCAGTTTTCTGAAAACCAAAGCATATAAAATCTTTAATTATCTGTAATTTTTATGTACTTTTTCTTTCAAAATTCTTTAGTTAGTTTCCAGATTTTTTTCCTTATAAACCCTTTCTTATATTCTTTCTTATATTTCTCCTAGGCACAGCGTTTTGCTAAAACTATAATTCATCCTTAGTGATAGTCCATCATATCAAATTTTATATATTTCATTTTACTGATCTGTCTTGTTCATTCAATTTCACACAACATCATGTAAATCACACTTCTTGCTTCTTGGTCCTTGGTGCAGTTCCCATGCTGCACCCACCCCTCCCTCTTATCACCCAACTATCCTCAGGCACCATTCACACACTTGTCTCCTGCTCTTCCTGTGCCCCAGGCTGCGCTAGGCAGTGGGGCTCAGCAAATTTCATTTCCACTCACCTTTCAGAATTAATCTGTCCTTCAGAGTCTTCTAATTCCCCCAAGCCAATGAGGATTGAGTGTGTGTGTGTGTGTGTGTGTGTGTGTGTGTGTGTGTGTGTTTATGTGGTATGTGTATGTGTGTGTGTGTGTGTTGTGTGTGTGTGTTGTGTGTGTGTATATGGCGAGTGTGGTGTGTGTATGTATGTGCTAATAACATTTTCTGGCGTCTCCATGCTCATTTGGAGACATCCTGAATTTGGCAGCATGACTTCCATTTTAATTAGCTTCTCAGGAGGTGCTTGCACAATTCATAAGACACAGAAGCCTGTACTGGAAAGGAGAATCCAAGCTCAGAGGAGCCTGGAACCTTGAGTTCAGCTCCCTGGAGCAGCATTTCTGAGAAGCCTGTCAGAAGGGTGCTGGAGAAATGCAACTGGAATGATGTCATCTTTACTATGGAATGGAAACTCAGCTTTTGCTGGAACTCAAAGCAATGAAGAGCTGGGAATAGGGCGTGGGGTAGGGTGAGAGGCAGCAATATGGATTTCTTCTTTATCTGGAAAAAAAAAGGTTTTGTTTGCCATTACCTTGTTGCATTAATTTTGAATTAAAATGTATTAAGCTATTGTCTTGATTACTAATTTTGGGGGTATGCCCTTGACTTTGGCATTTAATATTAGAGTACTTTGGTTTTCCCAATGTCTTCCTGATGTTGTTGAAAATGTCCTCCCTGAAGGTTGAGTTTTGCACCCCAGCTCCAAAACTATGCCCATGTCCTAGACTTTAGAGTCTGGGAATGTTAACTTTTTTTAAGAAACGTTTTAGGAGTTTCCCTTGCATCAAGTTTCTGTCTGAACCCCAACCCCCTTTTCCAGTCATCTCTTTTAGTATTCTCCCCCTCCACCTACCCCCAAAACTGATCCCTCAAGTTCTTATCCCCACCTGCCCCCAGTCCACCCAGGAGATCTCTTCTATTTCCCCTTCCCGGGGAGACCCACGCATTCCCCCGTGGGCCCTCCTTGTTACCTAGCCTCTCTGTGTCTGTGGATCGTAGTATGGTTATCCTGTACTTCATAGTTAATATCTACTTGTGAGTGAGTACATACCATGTTTGTCTTTCTGGGTCTGGGTTACCTCACACAGGATGATTTTTTTTTTCTAGTTTCATCCATTTGCCTTCAAATTTCCTGTTGTCATTTATCCATTCTTTGGTTGAGGGACATCTAGGTTATTTCCAGTTCTGGCTATTATGAAAAAAGCTGCTTTGAACATAGTTGAGCAAGAGTCCTTGTGGTATGATTTCACATACTTTGGGCATATGCCCAGGAATGGTATCACTGGGTCTTGAGGTATACTGATTCTCAGTTTTCTGAGAAATCACCATGTTGGTTTCCAAACTGGCTGTACTTTGCACTACCACCAGCAATGGAAAAGTATTCCCTTTGCTCCACATCCTTTCAAATATGAGCTTTCACTTGTGTTTTTGATCTTAGCCATTCTGACAGATGTAAGATGGAATCTCAAAGTTGTTTTGATTTGCATTTCCCTGATGGCTAAAGATCCTGAACATTTCTTTAAGTGTTTCTCTGCAATTTGAGATTCTTCTGTTGAGAATTCCATGTTTAGGTCTGTACTTCATTTTCTAATTGGATTATTTGGTATTTTGATGTCTAGTTTCTTGAGTTGTTTATATATTTTGGACATAAGACCTCAGTCAGATGTGGGGTTAGTAAAGATCTTTTCCCATTCTGTAGGTTGCCATTTTGTCCTATTGATGGTGCCCTTTGCTTTACAGAAGCTCTTCAGTCTCATGAGATCCCATTTATTAATTGTCCATCTTAGTGTCTGTGCCACTAGTATTCTACTCAGGAAGTTGTTTCCTGTGTCAATGTGTTCAAGCTATTCCTCACTTTCTCTTCTATAAGGTTTGGTATAACTGGGTTTATGTTGAGTCTTTGTTCCCATGAATCTACAAGGATGACCCTAGCTAACTCCTAGCAATAGTGAATATGTAGCCTAAACTGGCCATCTCCTATATCAGATTGGTGGTTATCCCAATTGTCATCAGAGAGCCTTCATCCAGTAACTGATGGAAACAGATACAGAAACCCACAGCCAAACAATAGGCTGAGCTGGAGGAATCCTACTGAAGAGAGAGAAAAAGGATTGTAGGAACCAGAGGAGTCAAGGACACCACAAGAAAACACACAGAAACAACTATCCTGGCTCATAGGAACTCACAGAGTCTGAACCAACAACCAGGGAACCTGCATGGAACCAACCTAAGCCCTCTACATATATGTGACAGTCGTGTAGCTTGGTCTATTTGTGGGACTCCTAACTATGGGCTGTCCCTAATGCTTTGGCTGGCTCTTGGAAACCTATTCCTCATGCTGGATTGCCTTGCCCAGCCTTAATACAGGGGAGGGGTTTAGTCTTAATGCAACTTGATATTCCATTCTTCCTTGATACCGATGGGAGGCCTGCCTCTTTCTGAACAGAATCAGAGGAGGAGTGGATTGAAGTGGGGACAGGAGGGAAGTGGGAGGAAGGAATGAAAGGAGAGGAGGGAGGAGAAACTGTGGTTGGGATGTAAAACAAACAAACAAACAAACAAGACTTTGCAGATATGATTAAGGCTTTTCAGAGGAGGAACAGTCACAGACACACAGCCTCAGAGGTACTTATGTGCTCTAAAATGTCAAAATGAGCTTAAAGAAGACCCAATGGGGAGGGAGGGAATAAGAGTTTCTAATGGGTGTGTGTGTGTGTGTGTGTTAATTTATCAGTTATTTATAAAGTATTTTTACATGCTCTCCCCTCTGTCAGTGATAAGCAGCATGTAATGCACAGAACACTAGCTATATCTCTTGCAGTTCTTGAAGGAGACATAGCAAATCCTCTTCTCTGTGACTTCTAAATATCCTGTTTACCTCTAGCCAGGTACTTCGCCCACAGAGTTATCATACAAGCTTGGCCTACCTTCTGCTTGTCCCAGAAGGACAAACTAACTAAAGCCTCTTGAAGTCAAAGACAGGGTTTCTAAGTTAATTTTTCCAGTTCTATGTATGTGTTAAAGGAATAAATTAACCTATTTTTAATAACAGAACCCAAATGACATTTTGAAAGAAACAATCAATAGCTTCCTTTTTTTTTTTTTTTTTTTTTGAGATGATGAGCACAGTTGTGATTATTCTAACTCCAAAAACATAACAAGCAGAAATTCCCCCCAACCCTAAACCAATCTAAACAAAACCCAAAATGTAGAGACTGGGCACTGTGCCATAGTTAATTAAGCATCTGGACTCTACGCCTAAATCTGTGGCTTTGTGGCCTGGCTCTAGTGTACCTTATGTCACAGTATTCTGATCTGTAAAACTGGCCTCAGAGTGAGGACGGTGTAAATGGGCTGTTATATGAAGACTAACAGTAAATAGTACTAGGTATTATCTTTGTTCTCTGATAAATGACAGACTGTCCACTTGTGAATTTTAAATTTACTGGTAGAAAAAAGAGGAAGCAATGAAATGGAGTAGGAACTTGTTAACTTCAAGCTGAACAGATGTTGAAAGTTTCCTGCCCCAAATGATGAGCCTGCTGTTTCTGTAGTCGTTTTGAGAATATTTGTCCTTCCCATGCATAACATGGAAAGCCTTACAGCACCTTACAGCTCTCTCCTTCCCACACACTCATCATTGCCCTTTAACATATACTATAGATTCCATGCCATATTGTTTTTATTCCCATTTAAAAAGCCAATTACCTTTCAAAGAGATTTCTTAAACCTGAAAAAAAGTACATTATATAATGGTGTCGCCACTCTGCTCGGCTCTCTTCATGGAACTTTAACAGTTCCTACTATGGGGGACCCTTCAGACGTGTGCACTTTCAGCTTTTCCTGGGTTTAAAATCATCCTTTCACATTCACTGAAAAGTATTTTCATGTATTTGATGGCCTCCCTAGCACTTTAAAGACATCGTTCCACTGTATTCCTGCCTCCATTCATTATTTCTGACAAGAAATCTGTTCACATATTTATCTTTGCTACTCTCTGTAAACACAAGGCTTTCCTTCCTCTGGCTCTTGGGGTGTTTCCCCCTTTATTGCTAGCTTTAAGCAACCTGATTATGATGCACTTCATGGATTCTCCTCCAAGCGTCTGTGGTTGGGCCTCACTAAGTCTCTTCAATTTGTGGTTTTATGGTTTTCATCACATTCAGAAAATTTCTGTCATTATTTTTATAGTATTCTAATGTATTGGCTCTATAATATGAATGCATTGGTTCTTTCTGGTTCTATTCCCTGGACGTTAGGAAGGTTGTGAAGTAAAGCTGTCTTCAGAGTGGCGATTATTTCTTGTGAGACCTTGGAATACAATGGTCACAAAATGACTCGTCTGTTTTTTTGTTTGTTTGTTTTTCTTTTTAAAATTCTCTTCTCCGGTGTTCTGTTTTGAGTTTTGTTGGGCATGTGATAGCTGATATTGATTGTCAACTTGACAGGATCTAGAATCACTTGGAAAGCAAGGCTCTGGGCCTGCCTGTAAGGGATTATCTAGATTAGGCTAGCCTCTGGGCCTGCCAGTTAGGGATTATCTAGGTTAGGCTAGCCTCTGCACCTGCCTGTAAGGGATTATCTAGTTTAGGCTTGCTGAGGTGAGGAGAATCATATAAACTATGTGTGGTATCATTCCTTGGGCTGAGGTTCAAGACAGAATAGAAAAGGGAAAGCAAGCTGAAACTGTGACCCACAGGCTTGATGTTGTATCATTTTCTGGCCCCCAGCATCTTGACTTCCCCATCATGATGGGTGCTATCCTTGTAAGCCCAAACAAACCCTTCCTCATTAAGATGAGTTTGCCAGGTGTGTTGTTGCCTCAAGGAGATATGTAACTCAATTTAAATCACTAATCTTCCTTCCTCCAATGTCTAATCTTCTGTTACTCCTATTTGCATTCTTTACATCAGCTCCATCACTAACATGCTGAATCCAGGGAATGCAGCATGTCCTCCTTCTAACATTTCTGGGTTCAGAGTCCATTTTGCTTCCTTGACTTTCCTCCTTTCTTTGGGGTATACCCTCTTCTCAGCACCCTGGTAACTTCTCGTGTGTCTGTATTGTATGCTTACCGACTTTGGTACCAGGAACTTGGTTTCAATAAATGTCCCCTGTGGTGATATTTTGTTTGTGCTTTAACAAATAAAGCTTGCCTGGAGATCAGAGTGCAGAGCTAGCTACTAGTTAACCACAAAGGCCAGGCAGTGGTGACATACACCTTTAATCCCAGCACTTGGGAAGAGGAAGCAGGAAAAGTTCAAGGCCACCCTGAGCTACACCAGATTGATCCAGTCTAAAAGAGAAACTGAGCCAGGCAGTGAAGGCTCAAGCTTTTGATCCCAGCACATGGAAAGCTCAAGGCTTTAATCCCAGCACTAGAGAGTTGGAGACAATAACATAAGGTGGAAGGAGACAGGAGCTCAGTCCCTTTCCGCCCGAGGAGTCATAGAGGCAAGGGTGACTGTGGTTCAGCATTAACCCCAATATCTGTTTTTGGGTTTTTGTATTAAAACCAATTAGAATTTGCACTGCAGTTCCCAGGGTTGATTTTTGTCACATAGTTGAGTTACTGGAGAACAGTTCCATCTTTCTGAGTCTTGCTTTTGAGATTTTTCATGCAGTATTGTAGTAGTGCATGCTGTTTATGGCAAAATCTTGATCGTTCGATTTTACCAATTAAGACTTGGGAGCCAGATGCTGGGGTGAAAGCCTGCTAACTCAGAGTTAGAGAAAGCACTCAGCGGACCTTCCTCCTCAACCAATGTCCCGGAAAAAAAAAATATCTCTCAAACAAAATACCTTAAACTCAATGTCCCTCCCTTCTACTTCCTGTGCATCTCCTTATCTTTCCTCCTGACTCCCCCTTATTTCTATGGTTTTTTTCTTATTCACTTCCTGTCAACTGGGTGCTTGCTCTGCCTCTTCACCTGTTATGGTTGACATTATTTAATCCTGTTTATAATAAGCAGAAAGCTCTTGGATTAAAGATGTGTGCTAGGACTGAGCCACACCACAACTAGAAACAGGTTTTCCAGTAAATAATGCAATCTCAGGGTTCACAGTGTGATCAAGTATCCCACAACAGGTGCGAAGTCTGGCACTGAGCATTCTTTACCCGAGTTGTCTAATTGATGTTCTGTATCATGATGCTTTCTAGTCTGGCTGGTGGATGTGGGCATTGGCACCAGTCCTGTGTGGGCTCTGCATTCCTGTCTTCTCTAGCAGTTCTTACTCTGCCTGTAGGAGTGTTGTCACTGATGTGGTGACTGGCATTCTGTTGTGGACTTCAGAGGGTTGGGTCCTCTGAAACTCTCTATGTGTTCAGCTCCCTCAGTGAGAACTCGGGCCACATGGCTCTCCCCCGACTCCCTCAACTCTCTCCCTTCAACTCAGGAAGTCAGCTGGGCTCTGCTGGGGTTAGCACTCTTTGTGTACTGCATCTTGAAATTCTGGAGACAGTGAACTGGGAGAACCATGAGGCTCACTTCACTTGCTGCCTGGGTCACTCTCCTTTATGGACTTAGGTCTAGTATTATGAAAGGCACAGTTGGCCAAGTTTCATTCCTTTGGTTTCAGTCAGGATATTTAGTCTAGCTGTTACTGGTTTACAATGACTAGGCATAGGAGTCCAAGGCAGCTGTTCACACATCCTGTGTTCTAGACTCACTTCTGGGATTTCGTTCTAAATCTGAACTGTATGTAGTCTTAGTTAAAAACCAGAGCTCCAACCTTGCTCTTCAAAGTTGTATTTGTTATTTTGGTGTTCCTGTGACTAAGATACATGGCAGAGAACCTGAAGGAAGAAAAGTTTATTCTGGTTTAGTATTGCAGAGGATTTTCAGTCCACTGAGGTGACAGAGCTGAGTCTCACGAAGGGCCAGGAAACAAAGGGACATTTGGGTTCTGGGCTACATTTTCCCTTTTCATTCCCCATGCTGTGTCGTACATGGCACCCACGTTCAGGGTAGGTATTTTCCCCTCAGTTAATCTCTGAAAGGCCCTCACAGGTCTCCTCCATCTCCTAGGCCAGTGGTTCTCAACCTTTCTAATCCTGTGACCTTTTGATACAGTTCCTCATGTTGTGGTAACTCCCAACCTTAAAATTATTTTTGCTGTACTTTATAACTGTAATTTTGCTACTCTGCTTTGAACTGTAATGTAAATATCCGTGTTTTCCAATGGTCTTAGGCAACTCCTTGGAATGGTTGTTCAACCCCCAAAGAGGTTGTGACCCATAGGTTGAGAAACACTGTCCTAGGCAACTCTAAATGTAGTCAAGTTGATAGTAAAGATTAACCATTATAAAAGAATGTGCAGGGGTGAAGTTGGTTGTGGCTTGCTCCGCTTCTCTGATCTTTCAGCTTTCAACCCAATATCTGGCTCCCGATTTTTTATTAAAAAATCATCTAAGATTCGAACAACATAATATGCCAGCAGCAACAGCTGTGCCCTTAGAATTATGGGTGTCTTCCCATATGAGCTAATACCAAAGCTGCACTAAAAAAAAAAAAAAAAAAGTCCTCTGTTGGTTTGTGTGCATGTTCAGATTTGAGAGAGATACCACGTTAGCTACTTGCCAAGTTCTCTTCCAGTTCTAAATTCTCAAGCACCCATGAATAGATCATGTAGCCCTCTAAGATCAAGGTACATTGTAGAAAAGTCACAATGCATTAAACATAGGTTCTGAAGTGAACATAGGTTCACAAAAGAACCCTCTATCCTTGCCCAAAGAGAAAAATGAAAATAGCTAATAATGAGTTTAAAAAAACACAACTACTTAATCTATTGATATTTATTTTGTTTTCTCTCTCTCTCTCTCTCTCTCTCTCTCTCTCTCTCTCTCTGTGTGTGTGTGTGTGTGTGTGTGTGTGTGTGTGTGTGTGTGTGTGTGTCTTTCATACTTTTGTATTCTGGAGCTCTGGATGGTACTTGGCTGGTATCAGATACTTGCTAAACCATTTTTAACTGACTGACTGATCAATAGATTAGTTAGATGCACCATCCTGCCTGGAATACATAGGCCCCTGAGAAGGATCAGTTAGACATACAGATCTTTAAAAAGGCAAAGTATTTTGATGAAGAGAAGCTGGTTCAAGCTAACTAAGCAATATTAGTATTCAGAAGAACTTGGTAGAGAAGGGTCTCAGAAAGTCTACTCAGTATTCCAATAAGCATTTTTTTTTAAACAGTTAAAGAGGTAACTTGGGGAAATGCAATTCCATGTAATTACAGCCAAAGAGGGGTTTTGAAGAGGAAAGGACAGGTAGATTTGGAGAAAATGACTGTACCACCTTGGAACAGACAATAGCTCAATAGCTCAAGGCAGGAGCATTGCCAAAGCAGAATCTGCTGCTGCTCAGATGCTCAGTGGACTGAATCCCCAGGAACTTCATTAGTCATCCTGAACCTTATTTCTTTCAGTTGAGCTGGTGGGGATGCTTATGGTTGGGGATGGTATGGGTGATGCCATTGGACTCAAAACTCATGTCATGCATTTGTGAAGTCTGTGATAATCACAGACATAATCCCTATGAATGAATATTTCATAGACTATTCCAGTATTCCAGGATTTGGGGAAGAAAAATGATAAAAACTCATGGAATTACATGATAATAGTCTCTGAAGTATTTGAGTTTTAAACTCGAGAAACTTGATGAGATAGAATCATTTTCTCAAAGTAAATATGAAAGTTTGGGACCCTCAGATAAAAGCCAAAGGCCACATTTTGATAAGCATAGTAAAAGAAAAATAACAAGAAATGGGGATAAACTGGGCAAGGTAAAAACTCCCAAAGAGGATATTAAAAAAATCTTGATGGTAATCAAGCAAAACACCGCCTCCCACATGTTAGACCCTCCCCTGCATATACAAATGAAAACACAATTAAGGACCAAGGAGTTTTGTAACTTGGGCTAATAGCTGAGAGGTAACAATTCACAGACCAACCCTAGACCTGCTTCTGCAGATCAGAGAGAAAGAACTTTGTGAAGAGTAAATGTCATTATGATCTCATAAGGAGAAACACATCAAAGCAACAGAAACTCCTAAACATCCAGCTCTCCTTATCATGCTGAAATTCCCCCCTCAAGCATCTGCTTCAAGAGTAAAGGTCTCCTTCTTAGGCTAAGGAGTCACCACATTTTATTTGGGGACAACAAGAAAAGTCCAAGCTATCTTCTTTCTGAGTCTAGTCAAGTCTGTTGGGTGGCTTCTCTTAAGCTGTATCCCACTGGCAGTGTGATCAATCACAAATGCTTAGTCTGCAGGACCTACAAGTTCATTACCAAATGGAAGTGGAGTTATCACATTTCAGTGTGATTCATTTTCCTCCAACAAATCAATGGTGGGTCATCCTAGCATTCTCCTAATAGGTTTTAAGTTGATTTTAGGAACTATCCCCCTGGATAGAAAGAAATGCTAAAAGGAGTTGTCCTTTTTGTTTTTTTGTTTTTTGTTTTTTGAGCTGAGGACCAAACCCAGGGCCTTGTGCTTGCTAGGCAAGCGCTCTACCACTGAGCTAAATCCCCAACCGAGTTGTCCTTTTTAATGGATCTTTTTAATGTCCCCTTCTTAACGGACCACAAAAGCTATCAATTGAAAGGCCCCCTTTCATGTTCCTTCTAGTGAACCCACAAATCCACTCAGACCTTGATGTACAGCAGTTTCTTCCCATGGAGGAAGTGGAGGCTGCAGAGACTCAGGAAACAAACCTCACAAATCCAAGTCCAAACTAACAAGATTCACAAGGCTCCCTGCCAGAGTTACAGCCTCAGAAAACAGTTGCCTAGAGAATAAGCTCCCAATCTGTCAAGAGGTCTGCAGGTCACCCAGAGAGCTGCAGGCTTGCTGCTTCCTGCTGGGGTGGGCTTTCGGGTGAGGGGTGAGGTAGTTGTCTTTGAATTGCTCATGATACTATTGCCTACACTCCTGTAAGTCTTCCCAAGAAACTTAAGGGTTTGTCCAAGGGTACATTAGTAAAAGTGTGGTGCTGGTGTGTGTCAATATGAGCTGGTGAGGAGGTGCATGCGTGTGTGTGTGTGTGTGTGTGTGTGTGTGTGTGTGTTGTCTCCTCCTCAGGAAAAGTCTTCCACAGTATATCTGTGCCATTCCCTTCTTTTCTGTTATAGTGGGGAAAAATGACTTCTTTAAAAATATGTATAGTATTTAAATTAATTATTTGAGAACTTCATATGCTATATTTGTAAACATTGTAGCACAAACAGAAAGGTATCCCGGTCGTCAGGAGCCAGGGAAGAAGGCAAAGCCACTGCAAGCATAGCAGTTTACCACTCTGTTCCAGGGCAAGGTTTCCTCAATGCAAGTGTAACAACTCTGTCCAGCAGGGGAGGTTTCCCCAGAGAAGTCGTTACATTTCTGCTCAGGTGCCCCAGGAGTGTTACAGCTCTGCTACACTCTGGTGAAAGTGTCACACAACACATCAAACCTTACTCAAGAGATTTATTAGGAAGGAAGAATCCAGGAGGGTGGCTGCCTCTAGGGTGAGAAGCTACAGCAAACTGAGCAGGGTACAGAGTTTGTATAGGGTTTCTAGGGTGGCTTGGGATTGGTGGATTTTTGTGTTCTGATTCTGGGGCAAGCTCAGGGATTGGTGGGATTTCTGGCTCAGGGGTTGATGGGAGTCTGTGCTCAGGGATTGCTGGGACTCTGCAGCCTGACTCTGGGGCAAACTCAGGGATTGGTGTGATTTCAAGCCCTGGTCTTGGGGTCAAGTCAGGGTCAGGATGATTTTTCCTTAGCCCAGATCATGGGTCCAGTCAGGAGCAGGGTATTTTTTTTTCCTCCTCCCCAAAGTTTCCTTGATACCCCCACCCCCAACACACATACTTTTCCAGCCCTCCAACTTCATGTCCTCTTTTTAAAAAGTCATCCACATAATCCAATTGTGCTGACCACGTCCACTTCTTGGTGTGGGGCTATCCACTGGAGTGGGGTTAACATGTAAGAGGCCAGACCCTCAAAAAGATTCTGTTGCTTATAAAATGACTTCTAAGGTTACTTTCTCCATTAGTGCTCTGTACTACTCTACCTTTGCAGGCGGGCAGATGTTATTAGTAATCAGATTTCTCACTGGTACTTTTGGTTTTCTTCTCTTAGCAGTAGCCGGATAATGTCCATTTTTATTATAACATGCTTAAATAGTTCTCACATTTGAAGCTGCCTCCTTGAGTTATCTCTCCATCTCAAAATCTTCAGGGCTTCTTCTTCACCTTGCTTAGCCTCTTACCCTCTTACGTCTAATTTAACTCTTTGCTCACTGAGCACTCGCTACTGGGCCATCACTTGACTGAAAAGGGTTTGACTTCACCAGTGGTCCTCAGGGAGATTTCCTCATGGATCCAGGGGAGATTGCCCTTCCTCTCTTGTGCAGTCAGGTAATCTATCATGGACAATTTCCTTCTTAAAACATCTCTTCCTTTGGTAATGGCGCACACCTTTAATCCCAGCACTCAGGAGGCAGAGGCAGGCGGATCTCTGAATTCGAGGCCAGCCTGGTCTACAGAGTGATTTCCAGGCTACCCAGCCTCTGCAGACACAAAGTTCTCCTGGTTAAGTTCCTAGTAGTATGGTTTCTCTTTCTCCTTTACAGATGTATGTATGCCTTTGTATTACATGTTACACACCAGAGTAGCTCAAACACTAGTCCTGTCCCTTACCCCTTTTCTCACCATACTCTCTCTCCCTAGATATCCCCTGGGGTGCTGGGTAACATGAGAAGTGCTACAGAAAGGTACATGTGAAGCACCGTAGTAAAATACCTAACTTTGTGGGGGAGGAAACTAGAGTCTCTCTCTTAGGAGGTAAGGGCTCTACCATGGGTAGACATCAGCAAACTTCAATGATGTATTTGTTTACAAAATACCAGAATGACTCGATGGCCAGTCCTATTCTCTACCCCATTTTCTCAACCATACACTCCTTTGTTTGGATAGCCTATGGCTTCAGGAACCGTGTCTGTGTGCGTGTGCGTGTGCGTGTGTGTGTGTGTGTGTGTGTGTGTGTGTGTGTGTGTGTGGTTTTTGCAGATATAGGTATGATGAATTAGATACTGGGCTTTTATATTCAATTACTTTATTCACATGATCCACTCTATGTCATAAAGACAACCTTGGATAAAAAAATCAACACACCCTTCCCTGCCAATTAGAACTTCCCTGGTATTTCTTGTTTCAAAGAATGACTTTACCACCTTTCTATAAGTTAAAAACAAAAAACAAACAAACAAAAAAAAACCCCTAACATTTGTTCTCAAGTCTTTTCCTCCTTAGTATAGCCCATAGCCCATTCACAAGAATGTAGTATCTAAATAACTCCATATCCATCCATTTCTCTTTATTCCCACAGCCTCACCTTGGTCTAAATTACCATTTTGTCATGGTTGGGTTATGGCTTATAATCTGATCTCCCACATTCTTTGCTCTCCTCTCTGAAGGTGTCTACACTCTATATTTAGGGGAATCTTTCCAAAATGAAAGTATGGTTATAATATTTCTCTGCTTCACCATGTTGGTGGACTGTTTAAAGAAGAACAAAGTCTTACCACGGAGTTACATGGGATTGGCTGGCGACACTTTGCAGCACTGTTTACTGCTCTACACCTTGAGTCACACAAGGCTTCTTTCTCTTCCTCTTCAGAGGCTGTGCTGCCACCACTACAGAACTCCAGCCACCAGCTGTTCTATAGCCATACAATGTTTCTCTTCTCCTTTTCCTATATGTTGACCGAGATTGTTCCTCCCTCAGAAAACTTGTATCAGAGCCTAAGAACATACTAATTTCCAAAAACTGTTAATATCTGTCTCCTCAATTACATCCGCATCTAATGACAGTAAGGCCTTGCTTTGTTTGTATATTTACACCCAAAATCTAGTAGAGAACTTGGCTTATAGTACTTTCCCCAAACTACCTTTTTAAATAGATGAACATATAAATAGATATTTTAAAAAAATACCCTTCCACTACACCTGTTACTCCCAGCACTTGGGAGGCTAAGGAAGAAAGTTGACTCACACAGTGAGACTCTATCACAGAAGTCAACAAACCAACCAACCAAACATAAAGACAAGCATCCTTCATGCTCTCTCCTCTTTCCACATGCTCCTACCAGAGCTCGGGCCTTCTTGCCATTCTGTCCACTTGGTCTGCTGACTTCATTCATTTTTTTGTTTGTTTGTTTCATTTTGTATATATGAGTGCTCTGCCTGGCATGTAAGTGTGTCATGGACATGCCTGGTGTCTGAGAAGGCCAGAAGAGGGTGCCAGATTCTCAAGAACTGGAGTTACTGATGGTTGTGAGCCACCATTTGGGTATGGGAATTGAACCTGGGTCCTCTATAAGAGCAAAAATTGTGCTAAACTGCTGATCCATCTCTCTGGCCCCTTCTCTCACTTATATGAGGGCTCAGCCTGACCCCTTAGGAGAACTGCTCAGAGAGCAGTTCTCCCCAACCCCTGTAGAGTTAGGTGCTTTCATGGGGCCCTCTACCTTAGCCCTTCTTGTACTGTTGCTCATTATTTTGTTTGCACACCTATTTTCCCATATCTTCCAGTGTACAGGGTGCAGAACAGGTAATGTATCTTAGCATAATACCTGTGTCAGAGGCCTGTTTGGGCTCAGAAAACCATACTCTAAAGTGAAGACCTGAGAGGTGAACTATGTATCTGAGCTTTATTCACCACTTCCTTCTCCAAATACCTCCTCCCCTTCCAGACAACCTTAGAATGGAATTCCTCTTGCCATAGGGGACCATGAAAACCAGAATACCTTTCCCTAAAGTCAGCCATGAAAAAATAAATATGTCGGGTTGGGGATTTAGCTCAGTGGTAGAGTGCTCACCTAGCAAGCACAAGGTCCTGGGTTCAATCCTCAGTTCCAATAAATGAATAAATAAATAAATAAATAAATAAATAAATAAATAATAAATATGTCACTTTTATTTTCTTTATCATGTTGTGGAAACTCATAAAACATTCTTTTGTATACCTTGCCTGATTGTAGTCAGAAAACTCTACCCCAGAAAGGAAACTGGACTCAGGAAAGAGGGATTCTGAAGATTGGCTGATTTCAGCTGATAGAAAAACCCTAACAGTTCTTTTGATCAATTATTACTGAATCATACCACTTGTGAGATGGTATTGTTATCAGTTAGGGACCTTTCATGATGGGCATGAAAGAGCTCATCCCCCTTTCTGACTCTGTGGATTTGCTCATATTCTTCTGTACTCTTTCCCTGCTCTGTATTACCCCTTAGGAAGCTACATACTTGATGGAGGAGAACAATTTCCTTAGGATGAAGGAGCTAAGGCCTTACCTAAGAAAGCACAGCTGTGTTTACCTGTTAGATGAGCATAACAGAGCAAAAAATGGTGGGAGAACCCCTCTGTCATATAAGTGATTTCATGTCTCTAGACACATGGTTTCCCAGGATATTAAATGGATTTGGCATTTTTTATTATTATAATTTGGGGCCGTTGAGAACTGAGAGAGAACACATTATAAATAATAACACTAGGAGTGTGTGATAGGCAAAGACTATCTCACTCTCCAAAGTCAAGCACTAGATTGCCATCAGCCATATGACAAATTCTGAACAGATCATTAACAGTAGCCATGGAGGGACGTAACTAACAGAAGTTTTCATGCAGCATGACCTCTTGTCTATTAGTTGGGGTTAGTAGGCAGCACCAAGGAGTGGATATTTTAGAGATGGTATAACTACATTTCAGTAAAGTAGTTGAACTAATTTTTCCTGTTATGCTGTTGGCCAAGTCTACCTAATGATGGTGTGTACCTGGCTTAACTTACAGTTTACTCAATGCCCTTGCCTACAGAGCACTACTTAAGAGAGCCATGATGCTCTGGAAGAGAGAGGTAACAAGAACTCCACTCCTTGTCTTGTCATCACTTTTATTCCTTGTCCTGGTCATCACTTTTATTCACAATGTAAATAAAAATATTCAGTACTTTATTATCAAGGACAAAGCTGAGAAATGGTAAAGAGGGCATGGCATCTGGATGATCAGAATCACAACCCCAAATAATGTTTAGGCAAGAATTAATAACAATGGGTAGTATGAAGATATTTTTTCTGTGTATGATATCTTATTTAGCCATGAGAGTAGAGTATTAATATTAGTTTCACTTGCTACATGCTTGGAATGTGCCAGAAGCTTCGCTTAAACAGCCCATCATTCTAAATAATCTATAGATTTCATGGATCCTTTTATAGAAAAGAAAACTGAAAACCCACTGTCTAAAGACCCTTCTTAAGTTCACAAAGGTGGTACTAGAGTGGGAATTCACACTGAATTTTTGGATGAAATGTAACAGGGAAGTATAAATTTTGCAACAAGCTTCAGAGACTCAATTGTAGAAGAATGGGGAAGATTTAGTCCAAGGGAAAAGATGTGGAAAGCTTTGCTTGCCTGTGCGCACCTTGTGAACCATCTAGGGGAGTCACTGAGGTCCCCCAAATGAACACTATCTCAGCTGTGAGACAGTGCCAGCAACAAAGATGGGCAAGAGTCACACTACTCTTCAATGAACAAAGTGCATTCTTGGTTCTGTAAGTCTGTCTGATCCTGCCAGTGTGGGTAAGCCCAGGATGAACTGATCAGAATTGTCAAGGGAAGTCACATGAATAATGGTTCTGGAAACTACAGCTTGGAAAACATGCTACCTCTCCTTATGGGAACTTGGCAATTCATTCATACATACAGTGGCTCAGACATTATTCTATCATTTGATTCTCTTAATAATCACATGACAAAGACATTGTTATTATTTATTAACTCTGTTAGACTGATGAGGAAACTGAGGCACTGAGGTCATATAGCAGTTCCCAACGACTTTCAGAAACCACTTATTTCCAACTTGAACAGAACATTAGAATAGGAATCACCTGCTGGAATGGTTGTTCTTAATTATCAGCTTGACATGGTGTAGAATCACCGGGGACAATGAGAGATCATCTAGATCAGGTTGGCCTATCTACATCAGATTGGCCTGTGAGTATGTCTGTGAGGAACTGTCTTGATGATGTTAAATGATATTGGAAGACCTAATCTAAAAGTGGTGGTACCAGTCCCTTGGTTTGGATGCTGGATTGTATGAAAAAGGAGAAAGTGAATGGAATACAAACATGCATGCATTCATTTTCTCTTTGCTGTTGACTGTGGATTCAACTAGCTGTTTCTATTTCCCGCTGTCTTGATTTCCCCATGGTGATGGACTGTGACCTGGAATGTTGAGACAATTAAATCCTTTATCCCCTAAGCTGTCTTTGTCGAAGTGTTTTATCATAGTGGTAGAAATTAAATGAGGATATATGCATTATGTGGGTACAGATGGAAAGGAAGAAGTGAGGGAAGATGCTATGGGATTACAACTTGATTCCATCATAGAAACCTAAAAATGTAAGATATTGAAAAAGAATCATGCTGAGTTCTTTACCACTGGTTGCTTTTGATCAGGCATGTTTTTTGATGTATTCTTTGGTGTTGGAAAAGACAGATATTATGATTTACATATCTGCTCCCTCCCAATTCCATGAGCCTATCAATATCTGTGAAAGCATCTGTCCTTTTGGAATCCAGAAACACATGTAGAAAGGTTATATTAACTGGCATTTGAGTTCATGAGCTCTCCCTAAGTTAATCAAAATGTAGTTTTGATTTGTGTTTTTCAAAGTCAGAGGTAATTTTTCAAATGTATTTGAATATGTATCCTTCCATCTTTGGGCATATAATATATCTAGATGAAAAAGTTTTTTAATCACCCATCACATGTAATCTTCTATCTGATTCTTCCTGTAGCTGTCTGTTAGTTTAATATGATGAGAAAGTTCAGGGTCAGAAATATTAGTACACACATGTCCATGGTTAGAAACAGCCAAGGAAAAGGCCATGAAAATAGGTTTTTAAAAGGGTTTTCCCCGGTGTATTATATTCTTTACCCCCAAGAAACCCAAGGAGATGGATATACTTGAAAAGCTATTTCAATAAAAGCTATTTCTTCTACCATGAAATTGTGAGATTGGTTCAATAAACACCACTGAGCCCTCCTCTTCCAAGTGTGAAGTGAGGAAGTGGATCTGAAAAAAGGCCATTGTAACTGAGAGAAACAGAGAGATGGAAGCCTGGAGTGTACATTCCTCATGTCTGCCTATGATCTAGTCTCTTACAGTTTTCAGTATCCAGATTTACTCAACAAACGTGTGGTGCCGGGAATATGAGAACAGAGGAGTAAGCACCCAGTGTGATCCTTGCCCTCAAAAGCTGCCATTGGTTTGGATGTCTAAATTCTGGCCTGGTTCTTCTTGAGACTTCTTGTAGGAAATGAGTGAAACTGCAGAGCCCCAGCTGGCCAGGCAGTTAGGTGAGGGGCTGGAGAGAAGGCTTTTACTGCGATGAGCATTGGCCTGACATGATGACTCACAACTGTCTGTAACTCCAGTCCCAGGGTACCTGGTGTTTGCCTTTGCTGGCTCTGTGGGCACCAGGTATGTGTCTGTGTACAGACCTATGTGCAAACAAAACAGCACTACACATAACATATAAATAAACACATATTAAAACAAGAAATTAAATGAGAAGTCAGTGGGAAAATCAGATTAGGACACAACCAGAATTACTGCTGAAAAATTGTCACTCTGAGCACACCATGCTAGGGGCATGGAGGGTTCACAGTGAACACTGATGGCTCCAGGCCAACATGGCTCGGGGACTGAGGCAACGGATCCCTGCACTATCCCTACATTACTCTATCACCTGGAGAGAATTAAGAGTCTGTTAGGGGTCTCGAGGAGAACAGGGCCCAAACAGTATTAAAAAATGTACATTTTCCATGCTAAGGACTCCCTCAGTAGGAAACAGAATAGACCATGTTTATAACTATAGCTATCAATTATAATTTTTATATAACTCTTGTAACCAATTCACTTTTGGCATTGTATCTGATGGTAATGTTCAATCAGAAATCGGTTGCTGGAGAAGTCCTGACTAGAAACAACAGATGAGCTTTTGATTTTCTAGAGAAATTTGGTAATTTCCTCTTACTCATACATTCTTTACTGGATCACAGGTCACTTCTCTGTGGCTAAGTTAGTAAGGACCAGCCATTGATTATTTGTCACTTCTACACACACACACACACACACACACACACACACAAACACACACACACAAAGCATACACACACAAGCACACACATACATGCACATACACACATATACACACACTCACATAAGCACACACACATACACAAGCACACACATACATGCACACACACATACACACACACAATGACTTATTTTTAAATAATGTGTTTAAGAGTTCATAATTTTTTTTTCCAAGACATGGTTTCTCTGTGTAGCTTTGCACCTTTCCTGGAACTCATTTGGTAGCCCAGGCTGGCCTCAAACTCACAAAGATCCACCTGCCTCTGCCTCCTGAGTGCTGGGATTAAAGGCGTGTGCCACCACTGCCTGGCAAGACTTCATAACATTTAAACACCTCTTTCCAGAACAAACACCACAACCCTATCAGCAAAAGACTAGACAGACTACTGGGGAGGCTGTGAGCTTCTCCATGTGCTCTGAGGGTTATGGTCTAAGATGAGTCTTTTGGAATCACTTCAAATTTCTTATGTGTCTAACAAATCAACAGGTTTCTTTGCATTAAGCTAATGTACTATGATTCTGAGTCACTGTTCCAGCTCACCCAGCCAGGCTGAGGATACCTTTTATTTACCTAACATATTAAAGTCTTCAAAATTCTAAGGAGGGAGAAGGAAATGATTCAAGATCAACAAAGTGGTTTTCTTTGTCAGCCTTCACCACCTCCTCCCTGTGCCAAGGAGCTGCGTGAACATCGCCTGAGAAGAGAATGATACATTTGAGCCTCGGGACTTTTTGGACACAGAGAATCTGAAACTTCAATTGTGATTCAGATGAGCAAAGCAGCTTGCTTTTTTTGTGACGTCAAGAAGAGGAAGAAAAAGAAAATCTGCTTTAATGCATTAGAACTGACCATGGAATGAACAGGCCTACAATCTCGTCTATTCATGCTTTTGTTTATTCAGCTCATATAAAAGTCTCTTAAGAATGCATTTGAGCACAATATATAATAGTAATAATATTATAACATACATTGTGAGAAACTTTTGAAAACAATACAATGTCTACCTGGAACAGAGCCGTGTTACAGACATACGAACCCACTGGTCATGCACATTTGTGCCATTTTCCTTAACTATTGTCACAAGGCTGAACTGAAGCATGACACATATTGTATAGACTGAAACTGACACCAGGAAGAGGCCTAACAAGTGTTATCAGAAGCTTCACATTTGTATAATTTATGACATCAGTTCACATTCTACGATAAAAATTCACATTGTCTCATTGTTTCTTTTCATGATGATTTGAACATGACTCCCCTGCTTGTGAGCAGTATGGAGGCTAGCTCTTCCAAGTCAGTAGTTTGGGAACACTCAGCATCATCTGTGAGCAAATGTAGTGTTGTTTTTAGAACCAAAGCCACAATTAGAGCAGAGCCCAGTAACAACCCAACTCGCGCAGACAGAGACTTGGAGAGAACATGGGTAAAAACTACATGCCCGTGTTCCCAGCCCCTATCAAACTATACAAAATAAACCTCAGTATAAACAATTTAGTATCTAATATGAGAATCCTGTTTGCAAAACCAGGTCACCAAAGGGTTGGGCAGAATTAGGGACTCAGAGAAGGAAAGGGCAGGCCCTTGGAACAATGGCCATTCCTGTCCTCATTGCTAATGGGGCTTCACGTCTCTCTTACACGTTTGGATTATATAATACACAATACAAAACATTACAAGAAAAGGTTGCAACTCTTAGGCAGAGTTTTCTACACAAATTTAACACCACCGTTGGCAGGCAATGTTAGATATATAAATTAATAACTTACAAAACATTACAATATGTACAGTATGTAATAAATACATGGTTATAAACAGGACTAGAGAGAAGTGTCAGTGCAGGAAGGCAGTGCAACGACAGAGATGGCAGCATTGAGTTGACAGAAGCATACTTGAGTGAAGAGAGGTGGGGGGGGGATGGCAGGTGGTGTGCAACGCCCAGAGGCATGGAGGCTGGGACACAGCAGCACACACGGCCTTGTGGAACGGAGCACTCCATAGACCGATGGCCAACACCACAGCTTCCCTCCAGGCCTCTGAGCTTGTTCCACTCTCTCCATCAGTTTGAAAAGCAAAGCAGAGAAATTTCACAGGGGAAAATTGCTCTAAGCAGGCAAACATCTAAGTTGCAGGGGCCACTGTGGAGTCAGATTGGACAAAGAGAAGGAAGCAGCATGTGGTTGGATGTGCATCTGTCCTGTCTGTTTGCAAAAGTTAACTGGAGTAAAGCCAAAGATGTTGCCCAAGAAAGGAGACTGTTTTCTTTCCTTTTGTTTTTGTTTTTCCAGAAAGACTCAAAAAAAAAAAAAATGTTTGTGTCAGATTTAAACACGTGTCTGTGTAGAAGTTGGTACTAAACTCTAGATATTCAACAGGCATTTCAAAGACACGAAAACATTTTACAAAAAAGGCACACAGGTTGGCAGACAATGGGGTGGGTGAGATTTGTAAATGAAATTGTTAGTGAGTTCAGTCACCTGTCGGGACAGCTTCCCAACACCTAGTGCAGAGCAAGCTCTCAGCTTTGTGTCCTCTGTTTCAAGCCATTTAGCTGTGATGGGAACTGGCCTCTACTACCACATACAGCTGCAAGTCTTCGCCAAGCTTGCAGGCAAGGCAAGGCAGCACGGGACAGCTATTTGCTTCACGGCCTTGCATTCTGGCTCCAAACTCAAGTAACTGGAAAGGCCAGGTGGCCTTTGTCCTGTGCAGGCCTTGGCCATGGTAGGCTTGCCCTACCACTCAGCTGGCATGCTTGTCAAAGGTAGAATGTTCATCTCCACACAGAAGGAGATTATGTGTCGATGGGGGACTTGTCTTCTGTTGCAATGTCTATATCAGTCTCTTCCATGGAATCCCTGCTCTCTGGATCGATAACACAAAGTGTCTTTGTGCTGCTAAAGTAGTTGTGGCCTTCTCCTTCTTTTTCTGGTCCTTCAGAATCCTCTTCTTCAAGGGTCAGTTCAAACTGAAACTTCTCCATAAGCCCCTGGCAGTCTCTGCTCCTCTCATCCAGGGGTGGGGAGGGGCTCTGGGGTATCATGCTCTGGTACCAGTTCCTGTTATCTTCTAGTGTGTCCAGAATGTCTTGAGCATCAGGCTGAACTAGGTCTGCCCAGGTCTCCCACAGTGGATGGACAATGTAGTCAATGAAACCAACCTGGAGGAAAAGAGAACCACACATCTATTACTTCAAGGGCCCTTGAGAACCAAGGGTTCTTGGTTTCTAGGTAAAGAAAGAAGACTAACCCAAGGGGACCAACAGATCTTGTTTATTTGAGGGCTTGCTCTATGGTAGGCCCCGTACTATATACAATATGGGCAAACACCTCTCAATCTGCAACTTTTTGTTGCCTGCCGTTTACAAAGGAAGAAACTGAGAATCACAGAGACTAAACATGGTACAGAGGTCATGTAACTCCTAGGTGGTTGCTGTGGGGCTTGGTCTCCACTTTGTCTGATTCCAAAGCCTATGTTCATCTCATTGTGACATACTGTTTTTCCTTTCATGTCTGCCAGCTAAGTCTGGATGCAACTTGGAATGACTTTGCCACTACTCAGATTCTGTGAGTCATTTACTGAAGGAAGACCCAAATCTGAAGTGTTCTGATTCCACATTCTTTCCTGATAACTCTAAAATATGCTGTTGTCCTCTACTATCCTGGAACTTCTTAAGTCTTTGCTTTGCAGAGGATTATTTAAAATAAAACAACAACAACGACAATAATAATAGTAATAATAAAATACTTGAAAACAATTCAAACCCTAAACAAATAAGTATCTCCTCTATGGGTATGGCTGCTATTGTTAGGATCCATAGAACACACAGTCATTTCCATCAGTAGAATGAAGGAAAATAAAAACAATTAAGCAGTCCCTTTTGCCCTTGTGCAAGAGCATAAATCCAAGGCTGTGGCTTTGTTGTGCTTTACACAGAAGCTATGCAGGAGCTATGCATCCTGCAGGAGCTAGCTAAGTGGCCTTAAACTGACCTCCCTGTCAGACAAACAGGAAACACTGGGGATTGGGGCAGGTAGAGAGAGAATAGGCACCACTGAATGAGGGAATGGAATTCCCCTGTCATGGTGGGGGTAGGGCTTGGAGAGATGTTGAGTTGGGATCAAGAGGAAGATGAGCTAGGTTCTCTTTGGGACATTTTTATGTTGTTCCACTCTAGTGGAAACCTTCCTTTATCAATATTCTGGTATGTGGCCAGTCATTTAAAATATTCAAATTGTGTATATATAAGAACTTTGCTCATATGTGGGTTTCTGTCCCATCCCACCTGTGTCTATGTGTGTGTGTACATGGGTATGTGTATGTGTATGTGTGTATGTGGGGGGGTATGTATGCGTGTGTGTGTATGTGTGTGTGTGTGTGTGTGTGTGTGTGTGTGTGTGTGTGTATTGCATGCTTTTCAATGGTTCTTCCCTAAATTAATGAACAAGACTCATAAAGTCAGGGTACCTCTGATCTGCCTTGGTTACAAGAATTTGGGTAGATGATTCAGATATTACTTTGCTCCTCCACTCCCTTTTCTATCATATCTCTTTATATATGGTTTAATGGATTTTAGAGGCCATTTTTCAAAATGTTTTCCAGGGACTAGAAACAAACTCCCAACCATGAATGACTATGAGTAACATAGCACAGTCAGCCATTTCCTTTCTTTGTTTGCTTTGCTTTTACTAAGAAATGCTTCAGACTTCCATGAAAGGTCATTGCTAGTTGTTTATTCCTTGGGTTCTGGCACGAGAAAACTCCTCAGATCCTAAGAACTTCTAGTTAGAGGTTTTCTTGTTGGATCAAACGTACAAAATTTAACAGAGCCCACAAAAGAAGCAGCAGCGTGGCTGATGACATCATAGTACTTGGGGAGACCTGTCCACATGATGGAGAGGGCAACCGGGTCATCAAGAAGTTTGCAGACTGGACCCAAAGGACAGCTGTTTATTTGTTTGTTTTGTCTTTTTTTTCCCTTACATTGGGAAGATACTTGTAGTTTCCATTGCAAAGATGGGGCTTTTTATCATCTTTGGTAATGGTGACACTGTGTTTGTCTAAGCAGGCTACAGAAGAGAGAGCACAGATGAGGAGTTGAACTCCTGGATGGACAGGCGTCTAGGAGGAATCTAAGCAGTGGGATGGAGGGTACAGGTATTCATGTGTCCACTGGCTCTGATAAGGTCATGGACAACTGTAAAATTTGCTTAATCCCCCCACCTGTGAGGCCAGCATGGAGAAGACAAATGATTAAGTATAATGGAATTAAATGTGCAATTGCTTCTTTATCATTCTACACACACACACACACACACACACACACACACACACACACACATTAGCTAAAAGAAAGGAATTAGATAGAACTCGCCAGTAGTATCATTGGTAGAACTCATAAAAACAGAAAAAAAATCTCAGTATAGATACCTGGGATTTTTCCACAGAAGCTGTGTGTTTATCACACATTGGGCTAATCTCCATTCCTCTCTCCCTTTCTTTGTCTCCCTGTTGGAAAAACTCCTCCATGATTCTATCAGTCCATTGCCGATACAATTCCAAGGACTTGGTGGGGTTGCTCAGGTCTGCACAGTGTACCATGTTGCGAAGGACCTGAAATGATCAAGTTTTGGAAAATCCCATAAAACTAAGCATAAATACCACCAGAACATCTTATCCCTCTCATCCCAGTACACTTTGTACCAAGAACATTTTAGTTGAATATAATTATAATCCACCCATCAAAAGAGCAGTAGTCTAATGGTTCTGGCCAAGGTTGGTTATTTACCGTTAGAGCCCCCAAAAGGAGCATGTATTTTCCTAGACTGACAGTTTTTGAGTTTAAAAACTGGAAGGGGTATTAAAAGTCAAATTCTGCTAACATTTCTTTCCTCAGTTTGGAAAGAATGCAAAGAATGGCCCAAAGTAATTACTTCTAGATTTTCCATGTGCGTAAAAAGGCCAGCTGATGACAATTTGTTTAGCCAAAACAGACCTAACAAACTCCTAGTTGGTGGGGTTTATATTCAAATGTGAGCTTTGGGGACCAATAGTCACATATTTTCTATAACAAATAGACATTGCAACTCAATGTTAGAACTAAGCAATTCAATGCATACAGTATTGTTTTCTTTATAAATGAAAAGTTAAACTCTTCAAAAATATGCCAAAGATATAGTAGCATCCTAGATCATGCAACTAATCAAATTTCTGTTTTCTTTTTCTAAATACTGCTTGCTTTTGTTTGGTTTTACTTTGTGTTAAACATCAGATACCTGTATCCGGTCAGTATAGTTGTCCAGAAGAAGGACACCCGAGCTTGTCACCTTTTTGGTTTCTACCATTGTTTTGAGGTCTGCCAGCAGGCTCATATGTTTAGACATATCGGTTGCTAACACCTTGGGTAGAGACAGAATTAAAACTCTTAATAAAGTCAGTCTATGAAAGAAAATGGCAAATGTAAGTGATGAATGCAGGCTAGCATCTTACCATGTCAATCACCATTTTCCTGAGTGTCTGGCGTTGCTTCTTGGTAAGATTCTGGAAGATGTCACAATGCTCCTCTTGTAGCAGTTTGAATCCCACAGCAAGGTGGTGGTTTTCCAACACAGATTCATCATTGTACATCAAAGCAAGTTCTGAATCTAATAAAGAAAAATGATGAAAATAAAAAAATCAATAAAACTGTATAATCCAAACACTGGTGTTACTTCAATGTGAAATTAGATATATCTCTCTTTACATTATTTCAAGAGGTATCATCCATAGGTCATTTCATACTCAGGAAGCAGAGCAAAAAGTGATTCTTGGAGCTATTACTACATGAGTTTGCTCTTTCATTAAAATTTAGTCTTAAAGCACTTTCTCTCTCTTTCACATGAGATGAAGAATTTGACATCAAATAAACTGTATTTTCATTTCAGTTGACAATTTCCTTTAAGTCATCATGAATTTTGTGTTTTGAAAAGAAATGAGATGAAAATGCTGTGAAACATTATCAAATGTATTAAGATTTTCAAACTATACTCACTTTCATGTATGCTCCCAACCTCTGACAATTGTGAGCTCTGATTTTCAAAAAAGATAATGTATTGCTATAAAATCTTATTTTATCCCAATAATGTGGCTTTTGGATGTTTCTATAAATAGGACTTTTCTCAACAATGTTGATACTGAATTTTCTGTTCCTGAGTTTCTGTTTTCTGAGTTTCTATACCAGAAACTGCAATGCCTAGGCACTCAAACTACAGCTTCCACTCTGCTCTTTTATATATTTTGTCCAACAAAGTTTTATACCCAGAAATGTGGTCATCAGACTCATTAAATTATGTTTTATCTTAACCAAAAATAACAGCCAATTAATGCAGTACGTTCCTAGTATACACTAGTGGTTTCTCTCTCATAGACTATCGCTTTCTCTGAAGTCAGCTAAGCCCCCTTGTTCTGCTAACATTGTAGTCAAGGGCATAGATTTACTAACATGCTTTATATGTCTCAGTACTATAGATACTATATTTCCCTTGAGAAACAAATTGTCAGCATGCTAAATTTACTAAACTAACCCATGCAAAGAAGCAGGTACCCAAAGTTTATGTTGTTGATTTTTTCAATAGAAGAATAAGATGTTAAAAATGAAAAAGAAAACTAGTATGCCCCAAGCTTGGGATACTCAGATATTTTGAACATAAAGACAAAGATAGACAACAGAAGGCCTCTTCTAGCAGGAAGCTCATAGAGCACTTTTATAAAACTTCCAGCACTAGATGTCAATTATGATCAAAATGAGATAACAGTATTATCAAAAGCAAATGTACTTGGGCTTTCAGCACATAGACATGGGGCATTAGCTGAGACAATGAATGAATATTCAACATCACAAAAATCAAGTGGGTTGAGCATGATAAAGCCCTGGGGATAGCTATAGATCCTAAGGCTGGTCAAACTAGGTCCTTCCCTTTGGCTGCACACCAGTCTTCAGTCAAAGCAGTACAGATGGAAGAGAATGTGTGAACCTTTTAATGACCCTTCCTCCTGAATTGTAGAGACCTACTCCAGTGTTCCTTAGGGGGTATTACTTCTATAACATGAAGGCTGACACATTCAGGCCCAACATCTCTGCCTGTCTTCTGAGGTAGAGGGATATTCATGGCTTACTAGGTTGTATATGTTAACCTCAAAGGAGACTGAGAGTTACTGTCCCCAAGGTTTCTTAGTCTTGGTGGGCAACTTTAAATCTGTTATTCTTTTTTTTTCCATATTGTATTTTTCCAAACTTTTGAGTTGTTTTTAATGGTTTGCCCTGACCCTCTCCAAGTTCTCCATGCACCTCCAACTCTGTGTTGACAAGCTAGACACAGTATCCAGGAAAGGCCTGAGCAATTTTCATGGGATGGAAGGATTACCTCATTATTGCCCTTGTTATTATCCATAATGAAAACATTAGGAGGAAAAAAGTGCAGTGAATCACAGAATGGCCTGGAATGACTTTGCAGTGGTAAACTCACTTGTGTTGATGAGAAACTGATTGGAGACTCCAGGATGATCCACATCATGGATGGCAGCTGCAAAAATGGCAGCCAGAATCTCCAGGTCTGTGAAGACAGCCTGTGGGTTCAAAAGAGCCCATTAACCCCACATCCAATGTACTTGTCTCACTCTTCAGTTTCATCTCCTTCAAGTATCACATTTATCTCTTGTTGGGAGAGGCACTGCTGATGTATATAGTAGCTCAGGATGTTGATTTAACTAATCATAAGACTCTGTTTATCACCATAAAGCCTCTGATATGAGAAGGATGATGCCCAAAGCTCATTTCATATCGATCCCATATAGGCTGAGGTTTGGTAAGTCATTAGCACAATTTTGATAGTGTGTGTGTGTGTGTGTGTGTGTGTGTGTGTGAGTAGTTGGTGTCTTGGATTTATGGCGGTACGAGGCTTATGTAACCATGGCTCTGGAAGGTGGCAGATAACAACCTTCATAAATAACTAAGTAACGAGAGGTAGAAGAGACTAAACTTCAGTTTTGGAAGACAAGTGATAAAATATTTGCCAAAGTTTATTTTATAGTGAGGTCACAATGTGTCATTATGCAATAATTCATTCACATACCCACTACATGTTTACTACGGGAAAGAGTTGAAAACATTTCTAAGAAATAAAGCTTAATGTCATACCACTTTACTCCTTCACATGGCCACGAGGGCCTCTCTGTCCTCCTCCTCCCCCGTGTGCAGTGATTTGAACCTAGTTCTTTTTAGATATGCAATGCTGCTGGTTCTTAAGCCTCTCTGAAGTCATAACTCTTTAGTTCACTCAAACGCTAGCCCCCTTTCTACCTCTTCTCCAAAGACCAATCCTCCTGCACAACCAAGCATTCCATACTCCCTTTTCAAAGTCTGTAACACTCACAGCCAATTTATAGTAACACAATAGTTATCTATAACTAGGTGAATAGTGCTACCCTATTTCATGTGTGTAAAAGCAATACATTTTTTTTTTTCCCTTTAGGAGGATTAAACACCCTTAGCTCCATCTCACTTTAGAAAGCTGTCTTAGATTTCTTAGGTCATATAGAAGTCAAGCAAAGAATTTATTCTTTCTCTGACTTCCAAACTGAGTCTGCCAAGATGGCTGGCTAAGGCTTGGCCAGCCATTTCCTGCAGTAGGCAGTACAGTTTGGAAGTACCTGGCCACTCACTGTTGCCATCTGCCCAGAGGTAGCATGGCTGGGTATATTACTAATTACTGTAGCCCATGTGAAGGCATGATCCATAAGGGAAAGAGTTACAGTCATCTCCACAGAGGGTGTGAGGAGCAGTTTCTCCTGGCTTCTGTTTATTAACCCATCTGCTCTTGATTCTCACTGACTACTTGGAATTCCTAGGAAAATGAGTCTCTCAATGTTTATCCCTAATAGAGACTAATAGAACAGTTCATATCACATATACACTTTATCTTCCTCAGGGCCTGGGATGAGTAGATATTGGGCAATTCAGATGAGTACATACATGTATATGGATTGTATGAGACACTAAAGAAGGTGTCTTGAGATGCACTGAATCCCTTACTAAGAATATGATGAAAGTAAATCATGGATTCAATTCTTTGTCTGATAATTAAGTAATCTTCAGTTGGCAGAAATGGAAAAAAGCACATTACACCAACATTGGAAAACGAGGAAAGTAGATGTGTAACCTATTTTTAATAACCACCCCCTAATTGGTGAATGCCACAGCTACCAAAGAAGCTGTTCCAGTACTCAGGGTCACTCAGTTGCCTCATTTTTATAAATGTATTGTACATCTATGGTACTTTTAAAAACAGGATGGATAGGTATATCAAACATATTGTAACTACTCACATCCAATGCTGGTGTGGAAAGGAGAACATGGGTTGACTGGGCCACATCAGCAGCATGAAGGCTGTTGTGATATGCCACATCAGAATGGTAATGGTCTTCTAATGTCATCATGTAGGTTACAAAGGTGTCGGATGAGATTTTGAAGGTCTTTAGAAGGTCTCTTTCCTGTGTAGTAAAATGGTTAATGCATGAATCAGTGGATGTCCAAAAAAGGGGAGAAAATGGTCACAAAAAACCCTGAGATATAAAATATAAAGGGCAGAGCTCCTGGATAACCAGCATTTGCTCTAGCTTCCTCACCTGGAATATGGCATACATGATGCACGTGAGAGGCCGATTATGTGAGTACCCAGCCACGTTGAAAATGTTAAGGCCCCATTTGTTCAGATCTTCCAGCTCCTGCAATCAAAATTAGAGGCATTTAAGAATAATAGTTTTATTTTTTTTTAATGCTTTAAAAGAGTTTATTTGGATGAAATTGGCTGCTGAGTCTTTTATGCATCTGTTTAGAGTGTCGGGTTGTATAAGAATCTGAGAATGGTGGGCTGGGTATTTTCTATGTGGTAACTGTAGGTTTCTGCACGTTCTTTTGTAAAGAAACACCCAACTGTGTGCATATTTATAAATTAGTTGCTTACTTATACTTGCCAAACACCAGTCTTCAACTGATGCTGCTTTCTAAGGCAGCTCAAATGAGCCCAGGCTGCTGGTCCTGGTCCTCTGTCTCTCCTCTTGCTACTTGATGGCCTGTCAGCAACAGCTACATAACTGTGTCCAGGAAATTCCTCTACTCTTTGCTTATTATCGCTGAAGTCAGGTCAGGCAGACACAATTTCCAGAATGTGTAGAACTCAACCCTGACTTAGCATTAACTGCCTGGTATGGGTTTAGGGTGAATGAGCTACACACAGACCTGGGAGGAACATCATTCAGACCTTTGATGTGAGATTATTCCTAAAATTATTTGCTTGGGGGAATAGTTTATTTCATTTTTAATAACTTACCTGGAGTATTAGACCAATGTTTAATCAATTTTTCTCTAATGACAGTTTTCAGAAGGCCTCATGGAAGAACATTTGCTCAAAGGAAGCTTACTTAATCCTTTGACTAGGCTGCAAGGACCTTAGCAGCATCTGTGCAGCCTATGGAAGGAATGAACATTTTCTGCCCCTTCCTCCACTGCTGGGTTTGGGCATAGGGGTCAGCACTGTCACTAGCCCCTTGTGTTATTGTTAGCCCTGCCAATCATGGCTGACATTCCCACCGGTGCCTGACACACTTTCTTCCATTGTCCTCTGGGATAATGCAGCCTAGCCTGTCAGCTTTCCCTGGGACTTTCTGTGTCCCCCACAATAGGATGCTGTATCCACAATTAACTCTGCATTATTGAGCCTATACTCAGGACAAAGGCACAGTCTTTTGGTATGGAAGGACTTCAGTTTGGTGCTCCAACAATGGACAAAAGGGATACATTGGTTTCCTCATCATAAAACTCAACCAAAAAAATGTATGGGATCCCTCTTTCCTAACTTGTTGATGAGGCATGAATGAGTGTGTGTGTGTGTGTGTGTGTGTGTGTGTGTGTGTGCGTGCGCGCACGCAGTGAAGAGCTGCATGCACACATGCCCAGCTCATGCACACCTTGGCTAGATGATCTTCATTTTCTGTGTTGACTCCAAAGCGTGAGATGCTTGTGTTGTTCAGGCTTGAGCTGTGCATCAGTTTCTTTACCCCACTTATCTGGGTCATGAGCTGCTGCTTCTTCTTCTTCTCCCTGTCCTTCTGGGTGGGGGATGGGATCTCCACATCATTCTGCTTGTCTGCAACAGAACAGTGAACATGCTTTTGAGCACACGTGTGCCAGTGAGCGTATAAAAATATTCAGAACAACTTGAACCATGTATATTGGGGTTTAAATTTCCCTGGACCTATAGATGGTCCTGAGAAGCAGGTGAGAGTTATATGAGTTGTTCCACATTTCTGCAGAAGTAAACTAAGGTCCAGAGGGGCAAGTAACTTCTCTAAGAAGTGGCAGAGATAAGACAGATCCAAGCCAGTTTTTCTATTTTCAGTGTTACCCAGAATCACACTCTTATTTTCAAAATGGAGCATCAATACTTATATACAGATTTTTCATCCAAGTGAGTAATGTATTTTTATATATAAAAATGATCATCACTTGAGAGGCAGAGGCAGGTAGATCTCTGTGAGTTCGAGGCCAGCCTGCTCTACAAAGCAAAGGCCAGGGCAGCCAGAGCTGTTACACAGAGAAAACCTATCTCAAAGAAACCAAAAACCAAATAAACAAATATAAGATGTTCATTAGTGGATATAATGGAATGGGCCTAAAATCCCAGCACAGAGGACATAGAGACAGGAGGAGGATAAGGGTTCAAAGATCTACATAATGAATTTGAGTCTAGCCTAGGCTACATGAGACCCCATCTTAAAACAAATAACAATAAAAGGTTCATTGTAAAAGACAAACCCAGTTTAACAAAAGCAAACTATGTTCTGCTCATTTTATCATATTTCTATTCTTTTTTCTATGTAAAAATTCATATGGCTTCAACCACGCTCAGTTTAAATAAGGATATATATGTTAGAAAAAAATGGTTTTGTAACATTCAGATAATTACTTTAAAGCTTTGGTTCATTACCATTTGAGGTATGGGAAAAGATTATAATTTGATTTCTTCATGTTTTGTGCCTATTAATTCTGCTTATAAATAATAAAGCCTCTCATCCATAATAGGCACTTTAGTTCATAATATGTTTATGTTTATTAACTATTGATAATAATCTCAGTTAGTTTTCTTTTAAATTTTCAAGGTCACGGTAGAGCTAGTATTAGTAAAAACAAATGTCTATCTACATGTAGACTCTTTCCTGTATATTGCTATTAACTATCAACTATTGTATTTCCCACTGTAGGAAGATGAATCCTGGGTGCTTATGAAGATGTATCACCTCTGTCCTGCTACAGGGATGCCTGTGAGTGCACAAAGGTGATGATTGGTTCCATTGCTGGCCCACTTCCCCCTTGAACTAAATGGAACCTGTGGCTGAAATAGTTAACTCGGCTTTCAGAAGTACCCACGTCTATCTTTGCTTGTCACAGCGAAAATCAGTAGGGTAACAACATCCCTGTTTGAAAATGGCATGCTTCCATATGGCATGCTGGGACGTAGAAGATTTGCTTTTAAACTCCTGCAGATGATGGCATACTCATGTGTCCTCCTCAGGGACATCTTTCTACTTACAGACCCTGGAGACACTCCATCAAAGTAAAGCAAGATGGGGCCAGCTTCACGTACAGCTTACCACCCAGCTGTTGGGGGAGCCTAGCATTTTCCATCCTCAGCCTCCCTGAATGGCCTCTAGGTGCTCACAAGCCTGTAACTTTTTATTAGAAAAGGAATTTTAGTCATTTCTATTAGTTTAGAGGTTTCCAAACTATTTAGTATCAAATAGCACTGAAGAAGTTTGAAAAAATTACGAACTTATGGACTCCACCCAGTTCTACTAAACCAATATTTTAAAAAAATTCCCTTGCTGTCTTGATGATCAGAACTAGATTTGGGAACAAATAACAATCCCACACTCATTTCTCAGATGAAGTCAGCAACTTGTCCAAACTCAAAGGACAACTCAGTGAACAGATATTTATTCTGTAATTACTTTGTACACAGTGGTTTAATAGCCCAGAGCCCAGGCCTTGGGGTGCCTGTTAAAAATCTTTCTCCTGCCACACAGTGTCTGGTATGGAAACTATATGTTATTTTAATTTTGAAATTCCCTTTCTCTCTGTCCCTTCATTGCTAAAAACTACCACTTTTTGCTAAAATGAAATCCCTCGCTTTCCCCAACTACCATTTTTCACATTTAGTGAAAAAGGGTTTTATAGATTGCCTGGTGCCTCTGCAGAGTCCAGCACCTCTGGTGGGACTAGCAGTTTTCCTGGTGTTGGTTAATTAAAGATTCCCTGCACCCGTGAGTAACTGAGCAGAACAAGTGCTGCGTCTGGAACAGGGCAATAAAGAAGAACATTATTCACAGGGGTACCAGCGACATTCCTGGGTGTTCCCCTATGCAAGCACTGGAACAAGTGACAGGCTTCCCTCTTCAGAATTTCCTCTGGTGAGGATTGAGCCAACACGCTGTGGAAACAGACTGAAGCACAGACTCAAAAATGGCAAGAAACCCTCAGGGGATTGACACTTCCAGTGGTCAGAATATGATGGGGATTCTGCTGTGTACTGCACAGCCAGCATGCCAACAAGAAGCAAAAAACAAACAGGAAAAGTGGGCTTATCATTTAACATTGTTAGTGGCACAATTTGGAGTATTTTCTTTGCTAGGTCCCAGTATCTTGTGGTCATGAAAATTCTGAAATTCTTTTCCTCAAACCATGAACGTTCCAGCTTTCGAGATGAGATGTTAATTAAGTAAATTTAGAAAGAAAATCTTCTTTACCTATAAACATATTAACTAGCTTTTAATATAATGCTTAAAAATCTTGCTTTATGAGTGGTCTCCACCTATACCCTATTCATTTATCCTGAGATTAGATATTCTAAATTCCACTTTTCCCAACAACATGAAAACCCATCATCATATCATAGTTTTAAGTGCCAAGATTGGTGCAGGGTTTGTTGCCTGGCTTTCTGCATCCCATCTGAGCATTGTCTTTTCAGCTGGTAAAACTCAACAAGTTTCACAGATGCCAAAGTTAGGAGATTCTTTCCTTTCTGCACAGCATGTTTTAATGTCATCTGGCTCTTGTTAGGATATTGTTTTTAAGTTTAACTTAAACAGAGATGGTCATCTCATTTTGTTCTTCGATGTATGCCATATTAAGAACAAAGCTTTTTATATAACTAGAAATTGTTAATCCTTTATTTTTATTTCCAGCCACCCTGATTTCTAAAGAAACTATTCCAAAATAGTATCCACATCACACCCTTAAATAGGACTCTATTCCATATGCTCTTAAGAGTTTCTATTAGGATGGTATCTGGTATTCACTTCTAAAAGCCAGCAGAGTGAAGTTCTGCCTAAGAAAAACATTAGCCCAGTAACTTTGGTTAGATTCCTTCATTCCTCTTAACTTCAATTCTGTTTCCTGTCCAATGAGGAAATTGTATCAGGAGAGTCTTAATGTCCACTGCAGACACAACAGTTTATCAAGAAACCTTATAGGCTTCCAGTGACACTCCCTCCCCACTAAGACAGAGTAAAGAGTCCCATTCCCTGCATTTGTGGTTCAGAAGCAAGCTTTGATTTTCTGTACAAATTGCAAGTCTGGGGCTCATTACAGAAGGTCAAGTATGTCTCAGGGAAGCTGCTGAGCAACACAGCCTGTGGCAGACAACTCACAGAATGTCCAAGTTGGATGACATGAAGGATTGCATTTCTCCTGGGGTTCCCATATTTCAGATAAAGCAGCTGGTGTCTCTTATGTTTGTATCTTTTTACTGTTTTCTAAGAATCTTCTCATTTGCCATGTACACATTCAAGTGCATATATACACATGTATATACACATATATATACACACTACCCTTCTAATGCTAAGAATGAGATTTAAATAACTCTCCTCAAAATTTTTCTCTGGATAATTTAGTTTTTGGAACAATGAGAAGCTAACTTCTCCTGAAGGAATGTGCCTTCAGAATACCAAATAGAGTATTCACAGAAGAATAGATATTTGTCTATTCCTAGGATGGAAAGTATTGAAACTAAAAGCTTATCAGCTTTCCTTCTTGATAGCCAGTGCTAATTAAAAAATAATAATAAATACTTGAGACAGTAAGATATTTTTCTGATCCTTAGAAAGTGGTCATTAGAGAGACACTGGGAAGACTACTTATATCCTGACCTGACCAAGGACTCAGAGATTCCATGGAGCTTTAACGTGGACACTGAGAGAAGCTTTAACCCTCAGAGGCCCAGGGATTAGACAATGCAATGTATATGGGAATAAAAGCACCGATTTTACTCTTCTCTCCTGCTGTCAACACCTGTCATGTGTCCTGAAAACAGTCCCCAGCTTATGAAAAATAACTGAATGTTTCATGAACCAAGATATGTATCTGAGACACTAAGGGGACAATGCCTGTGTTCAGAGATAAAGGGGGAATCCTGGGGAAGGAAAGGATTAGGGGTTATGCCTTCTCTTTGCTTATATTCCAGCCACCTCTGGAAGACTGGGTACGTGTAAAAATTCCTCTCCTTTGTTCTCTGTCAAAGGTTGTTGCAGCTGCAGCTGGGGATACCAGGTGCTGGAGGACACCCACACGTGGTGGGGAAGGCCTCTGCCTGCTAATCTGCAGTTGGCGGATCTGCTGAATGACCATGGGCTGCACAGTAATGCTGTACCGATGAGAAATCTGGCTGACACGCTGTCAGAGTCAAACTGCTCTTGACTGAGAGAAATGGGACCACCTTTTAAACAGAGCTGCAGGCAGACTGTGTTCCAGAAGGCAATGAGGCAGAGGTTCATCTAATAAGAGGCTGTGCCAAACAGGAAGCTGGGATGCTCAGCTGCAAAAACGGGGTTATTTCCTTGGAAAAATGGCTGCATACGCAAGGATATTCCAGAGCCAGCCGAATCAGAATCTACAGGCTTCCTATGCAGTTTTGAGGTACACACACCATCTCCCCCTCCCCGCCCCCATCCTGCAGGCCTCATTAAAGTAAAATAGGCAGAAGAGGTTCATGATACCAAAGTTACCTTGAAGCCTGAGATCAGAAATTCCTAAGAGTCAAACAAGACCCGGGGAATAATTGAAGACCACCCCTGGAAACCTCTGACCAGTGTTGTGTGTTAGGTACCATCTGCACGTCAGAGAACAGTCAAGGATCAGAAGGAGAAGACAATGGTGCTGCTTAGAGAGGACAAGGCATCTGAGACAGGAAACCTCCCCCCCACCCGCCCCCCAGCATCCACTCTTAAGAAATAACCTAGCAAAGCAACAGTCAAATTATCTCCAGAACACCCTTTCCTGGCCTCTGTAGAGGTAGCACATCCCCCTAAAGCTTTTTGTCTCAAAGCCTTGTTAATTGGAAGAACTGAAAAAAAAAAAAAATTACAGTTTTAGAGATGCTGATATAACAATTGCTGGGCTTAGGCACTGAATCTTCAGCGGCTCTGGAGGTCCCTGTAGGGAGGGGTGTGGTAATATGCAGCCATGAAATGCAGTCAACCTGTAATAGCCTGCTCTCTTCAACAGGTATTATCATTTCAAAAATATTACCTTCCTGTGCTTACTGTTTGCCTTTAGAGATTGGCTTTAGCTCTTATCTCGGATGGATTTGTTTTCTGTGCTTAACCTCACTCCAAATTCACTGGGATACACCCTTGATAGATTGTTGGAATTCACTCTGGAGAAGGTTATTGGGCTTCCTGCTAGTGTCTTACCTAGGAACGTGTTTGAAATGTATTCAGACACTTGGTTCCCTGATCTGCTCATCTCTGAGAGGTGGGTCAGCTCCCGGTTCAGCATCCTTTTGAACTGTGTATAAAGAGAAGAAAAGGCATTAAGTGTCTAGGAAAGAGCAAATGATCACTATGTTTCCAACTTTACTTTCTAGGAACTGAGACACTGTACAGACCATTTCATTAGATTAATGAAAGCTATGCTACAAATCATAATGTCCTCTCAATTTGAAATTCATTCCAGTGTCACTGTAGAAAAATAAAAGATGTTCTTAAATTTTCTTAATATTGTTGATTTCTTTTGAAGTTTCAAGCTCAGGAAAAGGAATTTTAATAAAGATCAAAATAATTTCACTTGAAAATATTGCCACTTTTTAAAATTTGGAATATTCCCCCAAGTATAATTTGACATGATAACATATTCAGTGAGAACAGATTAAGTGAAAAGTTTAAGGGAAAATGAAAGGGAGGGAGGAAAGCATCCTTTTAGAACACAGTTGAGGGAAAAAAAAAAAACAGGATTGAAACACATTACAGTACATTAAAATGTGATGCAATCAAACATGTCCTTACTTCATAGGAAGCCCCAGTGGATTAAATGTATATACAAATTCAATCACTGCTGATACCTTCTACTCCACAGAAAACAGATGGATGTAAAGCATCAGATTCTACCACAGACACATAACAAAATCAAATTGACCCACCTTGATATAACCCCAAGATACAGATAACAAATAGTTTGCCTCAGGCATTTTGGAGGCTCTTCTTGCCACAATCCACAAATCCCTTTGAAAGAAGTAGGTTCTAGGAGAGCAATCCCCAGAGGATCAGAAAAACCCTGCAGATCCAGGGGTTAAAGAATCAAAACTTAGAAATGACAAAGCCTTGCAAATGCGCGGTATTTCCTCATCCCCGGCAAGCCAGCCCATCTTCATTCACACTCCATTCTTGCAAGAAGCCTATGCACTCCCTGCTTATTTCCAGGCAGATGAGAGAGGAATAAAACCAGGAATTGTACTGTACGACGGAGCCAGAGCTGGTCCAAATGCAGCCAGCCGGCGGGCCGGAAGCACTCTTGTCAGTTATGAACAGTCAGTCCCTGGTGCCCGGAGGGGTTTCCACCCTAGGTTAGTCCAACTCTGCCAGGGAGCAGAGAATCTCTTTCCCCTGGGAGCTGTCTGCCTGGGAAACAGCCATCTTTTAAAAAGGAGAAGATTAAAATGGAGGAAGCCCCATGAATATTTAAGTAAATCTGAGGTCCTACCCTCCCCCGTTCCAGCTAGGTGTTCTTCAACCCTCTCTTCCTCTGCAGACAGCCCTCTGCAGAAGCAGCCTGACACAGCACTCTGCTATTGTAATTGCTTCCAAGTGATGGTACATTTGATTAATTGACTCTGGGCTTTTTTTTTTTTTTTTTAATTGGAAAAGGTCGGAACTGTAGCTGTTTTCTGGTTCGGCTCCCAGCATACAAGAATTTCTTTTTAACATGCTTTTGGAACATTACTTGCCCACCAGCTGGGATGCTGATGCATTTAGCCTCTTTTCACAGTGGAATGAATGAGGATGAAATGCGTTTATTTGACTCAAAAAGTATTTCATCCAAAAAGTGCAATTTTCTGCACTCAAGTCAGTTCATTAATATGCTTATTAGCTCATATTCAGCAAATGGATTAAATTCATTTAACCATTCCTTTCCATGTAGGATTCCCCAGTACATTAGGAAATAGGAGATACCATTTGCTGAATGAACAGTGAATTATTTGGACTCATGCTTATTTGATATTTTAGGGCTGTTACATCTTAGAATTCATGTTAGAAACGTTTCATAGTTAAATTATTTTAGTTTCATTTTAGCAACGCAGGATAGGTTGAAAATGTCCTTCTTTTCCTGGCTCCCCTGCCAGCCTCTTCCTGTCAGCATTACAGTACAGGCAGTGGGATGCCCTGCCCAAGCCGACTTCACTTCTCCCCCTCCTCCCCATCCCCATCCTTCCAGGGAGTTCCTGTATTGCACGTTGAAGGATCAGCCAAGCACCATGGCAACAGCCTGAACTTGTAATTGGCTCTCTTTCCTGTGAGGCATTCCCCTTCTAAATGAGCATCCTGTCTCTGACAATAGCTTCTCTTCAGGCATCTAAGACTCAAACCACTGGTTCTCTCAGAGAGCTGCCTTTGGAGGTGAAGCCAGACCCAATCAGAGTCGCTGCCTCTTGGCTCACTGTACCACACACTGTCCTCTGAGACACAACCTCTCTCTTTCTGGGTAACCTCGCTTGCGTATGTGTGTGTTTTCACAAGTAACCGGACATCTCTGAGTCAATCACTTCTGCTTGTAGACTTTTGCAGACTTTACATGTTGAACTTAAGCGTAATTTTGAACTCCAGGTGAATTACATAAATTCCGAGTTATTTATTTATTTATTTTTAAGATATAACTCTGTCACAATGGCCTCTCACCTGCAAGCCACAAAACCAGGACTTACTGAAGACTAGGAGGTTAGAAAAGACAGATTTATAAGTGCTGATGGGTCTGCTGGCCTTTAGCCAAGAAACAAATGTTACTTAAACTATAGTAAAACTATCTTACATAAAAAGCTTAGAGACAGATGATTTCTTCTCTAGCTCCCCCCAACCCCCCCGCACAAGACTTAGCCAAATATAATAGTCAATTATCCTCATTTTGGTTCCTTTGGTATCGCTGAAATATTTGCAAACATTTTGGAGTCGACGACGCTTGTGACACTTCACTAAAGCCATTCTGTCAGGTTTTCAACAGCCATTGATGGAATACCTGAAAAGGTCAGACCAGGTCAGGGGGAGGGGCAAGCGAATGGACAAACAGAAAGTCCTTTCATGGTTTTAATCAACTTTCATTCCAGTAGAATAGCCAGGTCTACTAGAACTCATTGGCTAGACCTCAGGTAACAGTCTAAGGAGGGTGAGGAGGGCTCTTTGGTGGTGTGGTTGGCTACTTTGCTCAGGAGACGAGAGCAGGATGAAAAAAATGGTCATAAGACACCTCTCCCTACCCTCTTCCCCCCTCTAACTTCCCTTTATCATAGGATCCTGTTGGGATCCACGGTCCATCAGTCTGTGTGGTAGAGGGTGGTGGTTTCCAGCCATGGGGCTGAGTAAACTACACACCTTCTGTGTCTTTACAGAGGGGTCAGTGTACTCATGAAAGTAAACAGAGGAATACCATCTCCCTTTTTTCCATGCCTAAATGGATTCTCCTATGATCTTTTTACTTAGGGCAGGGCAATGCATACCAAAAGCAAAGTTTTCCAAAGTCATCCTAAGGTAGCCATAAAATACACATGGTGAAGTATACAAGTGGAGGTCATCCAGGGTCAGAAACCAACCTAGACCTTTTAAATGTTGCTTAGCAACCACCACTGGTTTTCCTCAGCAAGGGAGGGCCCTACCACACTGACTAAGGCAATCATTGCTTTCATCAAAAAATACTTATGAAGGGCCCACTTGTGTGGGGTCCTGAAAGACTAAGAAAGGCAGATATGGCCTTCTAGAAAGGGTAAGTCATAAGGGTAGAGCTGGCCCTAGTAACTGGACAAGCCAAGGACTGGAACTGATATGTTGAGGTGACAGCTGATGAGACAGTTGGGGAGTTCATGGTAGGTAGGTTTCCAATGTCTGAATTCCATATGTGAGTTGCTTCTGGCAAGCTATGGGTATCCATGACACAGCAATCGAACCTCAACTTTGATTCTCAGTCTTTATGACTGGCTTTGTGATGTCACTTCAGATGAAATGAGAATGACACATAAGACTCACGACCCACCTTTTCGCCCTAACCTCTCAAGATTGTGTGAACGATTCTAGAGCAGCCTCCTACCACTTGGGCACAGCATTTTCTAGCAACTAGCTCCTCTCAGAAAAATGAAATTCTTTCTATACTGCTGAGGTAAACAGGGTAAAAATGGAGATGCTTCTGTTTATAAGAATAAACAATGACTCAGGACGGAGGGATTTGTCATAACTCAGAGCTCCCTAGCCCGAGACTCTCGGAGCCTTCTTGCCAATTTACCCAGCTAGCTGCTTCGGTGTGAAGGAAAAATGGATCCCGAATGAAACCACGGCCCAAGGACTTGCAGGATGGAAAGGGAATGAGTTTATTTACTTCACCAGATGCAGTAGAGAATTTACAAACTGGAGGGTGCTGTTTCAAAGATAAATGGGTTCTCATGTCTCCTGTACACAGGTCCTATTTTTCTTTAATAATCTGTCCTCACAAGAAAGCCCTGTTAGAGTCTACCTAGAAATAATGTCCCCGGGGGAAATGGCCAAATTCCCTTTTCAACACAGACAAACAAAGTTTGTGAATGAAGCCTTAGAACACAAACTTCCCACACCTCCCTGAAGCCGCGTCTGTCCAACGCTACATCTACAAACACTGCTAAGAAAGTACAGTTACGTCTTGAAAAGAGAAGGGCTATTATTTCCTATAAATGACTTCATACCATTTTCCTAGAATATTCTTTCTCTGTAAAAATCATCTGTGATTTTTTTCAATGGCCTGCCTTTGATTTATTTAATTTTTATGCTCCCATTATTGCAAATGATAAGTAAGTCTGTTGTTTCCTTTGCACCAAATCAAACACAGACCCCTTTTCATGGTGAGAAGCTTCTTAGGAAATGTTTGAAATTAAATTTTGTCAGATCACTTCAGTTTTCCTTCAGCTTCTGAGCCACGGGCCTCTAAAGTGATGAAAACACATCTTCATTTTTTATTCCTTCTCGAAAAACGAGCTTAAAATTTGTGCAAAGATCAGCAGACACTGTTCTGAGCTCTTAGTGACTTCACATAGAAGGGACTATGTTTCTCAGAAAAAAAAAAAAAAGCCAGAAGGCAGATGGTAGAAGGAGCTAACATCAAGTATGTGAAACAGCTGCTTTTAAACTAATCTGGATTTGCTAGTGGTAATTTTACATGATTAAAAATATTAAAATAATTGGTTAAATATCTACCCTATCAAAGACTAGAAAAAGTCGGTGCTTTTTCTCAATGATAACCTGGTGAAGTCAGTAAAAGAACATTTTCAGGACGGTGGGGGAAAAGGTGCCAAACAGAGGAAGGCGGCCCCAGTCATTGCTCCTGTGGGTGGTCATCTACGTCGGAGCCCAGCTGTGAGACAGGCGCCTTATTGTGCGGCATCTTCCTGTTTTCGCAGTTCCGAAACAACTGCAGAAGTCATTAAAGTCACAATGACTTTTTTAGGGACTAACTTTTGACTCATATTTTACACTCTCGTTAGTCATAATTTTATAAGGATTCCCGAGTATCAGGGAAGTGTAGGGACTGAAAATGCCTCCTCGTGAGATCACAGAATGCTCACAGTGGCAGAGAGATGAGGCAGTGACGCTGGTTAGTGAGAGATGACTGTAAGCCATATGTAATCTCGGGTAAAATGAATTGACTTCAAGGTCTCTGTTTCCTCAGTCGAATGAGAAAGTTGACAGCTAAAGTCCCTCTTTTTTTTAAAAAAATCTGACTTAAAAATAAAACAGAAAATAAATCTGGAGCAAGGGTATGGTGTAGTACTTTAAACCCCCTTTATATGAAACTCGTAATTTCCACTGTTCTTAACAGCTCAGTTTATCTCGTCCTGTGCTTCCTCTCTCCTGTCTTTCTGCCATTCCTTTGAAATCCCATGCCCTGCTTCTTTAATGACATGCTCGTCTTATTTGGAAGGCAAGTGAAATAGCACTGAGTGCATCAGTAACTGAATGGAGGAAGGAGTTCCACTCATGGCCATGCCCCTTTTGCTGGAGTAGCTGAGCCCGAGAGCACAGTTCCAGGGTGGGTCATGCCTGCCAACAAGTCTACTGCGAGCCAACTCTGGACTGGGGGCGCAGGGATAGGTAATGTTCACTGTTCAATGGCCACGTGAGAGAGACCCTCTTCTGCAGTGAATTGACAGTGGAGTCCCTTCTCCTCCCAGCTCCCCAAAGGTGTAGTGAGACAAGACAGGTAGGAATCTGAGGAAAAGTGGGCATGAATCTTGTCATTACAATTTTGCAACAAAATGCTGACGTTTCTGGTGAACAAAGCCAGTTCTAGGCACCAGCTAGAGGAGCGCTTGTTCAAGGGACATCTGGAAGGCAAGGTAGGGATAAAACATTAATGCTTCCATACAGAGAGCTGGACAGAGAGGGGAGTGGTGGCCATAGACAGTTGTTTCACATGTTGACACTAGGTTCTCCTACTCTTGAGGTGTTCGTCCCTACTTAGTCTCTTAACTATCCACTTACTTTTCTTTTCACGATTTCTGAAATCTTTTTAAGAGAAAATATGACACACATTGTCTGAATGCTGAAAATGCTTCCCAACCCTGTAGTAATTCCCATAAGAACCTTTTCAGAAAGTTCTCATGACCCACTTTCCTGCTTCAGTTGCTACAGTGACATGATTAAATAGACCCAAAAATTAAAAAAAAAAAACAACAAAACACTGCAAATATTTCTAAGAACTAACATAATCACAGCATTTTATGCAATATGGTATTTCTAAATTATGTATAATGTTTATTACTTTATACAATGCATGCTATTCATTATATATATTTATGCTTCTGCATATGTAGAATTGCTAAGTTTGATGGGTAAAAATTCAAGATACTCTTTTAAATTTGAAATTCAGATGAAACTTTTGGGGTATATGCATATTTCAGATATTATATATCCAAACACGTCACAAGAACATTCAAAGCTATACTCTCCTCATGACAATCAGTGTGAAAGGCTCTGTATACTTTTAGATGATTATGCTTTTCCAGGCCTTAAAGAGAGATCTTTCCTTCTTTTGAGAAATAAAAGACCATTAACCATTCTTGGAACTCTATAATGCCATCTTGTGCTCTGTTTTCTTCCTTCTAATCTGCAAAGGTATTTTGGCAGAGTGCTGGCCTAACAGTGAAATACAGCTATACAGCTGACCTCCATAATCAACAAAGGACCAAAATCATTGTAGCAACTGATAAAAAGAATTAAGGAATCAATCTTGAGCTACTTTTTGTTTGTTTGTTTGTTTGTTTTTTGAAACAGGGTTTCTCTGTGTAGTTTTGGAGCCTGTCCTGCTGTCCTGGATCTCACTTTGTAGACCAGGCTGGACTCGAACTCACAGAGATCCGCCTAGCTCTGCCTCCTGAGTGCTGGGATTGAAGGCATGTGCCACCACCACCCGGCGAGCTACTCTTTTATCTCCCCAAGGTCACAGAATTTTAATATGACTCTAAAGCTGGTGACTAAGATGCTTTTAAAAAAAAAAAAAAATTACCCATCTAGAAGACATACAACTTACAATATTTAAAAAATAGAGGGTTGGGGATTTAGCTCAGTGGTAGAGCGCTTGCCTAGCAAGCCCAAGGCCCTGGGTTCGGTCCTCAGCTCAAAAAAAAAAAAAAAAAAGTAGAAATATTGAATCAGATGCATGGATCTGAGTCTAGAGTCCTCTCCAGTGAAAAACAAAATCTATAGTTGATCCCCATTTTTTCCAGAGGTAACTACACAAAATGGGGGGGGGGGGAGGCACATCACCACAAACATTCCTCATTTCTTAGTCCAGCCCCTAGTTTTTAAGATAGGATCTTGCAATGTTGCCTGGACAGTCCTTGTGTGTCCTGCCACACCCAGCAATCTAGTTCCTTCAAGAACTGATTTCTACTTTCTGACTCTAACATTGCTTGAGTTATTGTAAATCCCACCTTCTTAAAATGTCTACTATTTATGCAGCCGTACAGATCTGCATAACTTTTCTTTGAGATTACTATTCTGCAATCCTGAGGGGCACCGTGGAGCCTACAGTGCATCTGACATTAGTTATATTGTTTTCAGCTAGTTCCTTTCCCATACTCCCTGAGATACATGAGGCAGTGGGAGGCTTCAAAGCTACTTTAAGAATCACTCCTGTTCTAACATTACTCAGGGCTGGGACAGTCCAACAGTCTGTCAAGTTTCAAGGTCAACTCTGGGGCGTATCAAGAAAATTAAAATCCTGAGCTACACAGGCTTATCGTTTTTTTTGCTTCTGGAAGCATGTATCTTGGCTCTTCTGGTATGTCTCACAACCAAACTGAGAAAAATTTTCCACAGATTGAAGGTTTGAATGAATTTGTAAATGATAAAGGATGAAACCAAGTGTCTCAAGTTATTCCTAGCCTATTAGAAGAGATGGCTATATTCTGCATGTTGTTTTCCTAGATAGCTACCATAATTTAGACAAGATGGATTCACACTTTCACCAGAATATACTTCAAATGTATAGTCCTGTTGGGATAAAGGCAATGCCAGAGATGGATGCCTAGCTCTTCTGTGGAGAAGAGGGAATGTTCATTGCAGACTTGCTTTGTTGTTGTTGTTGTTTTTGTTTTTTGAGACAGGGTTTCTCTGTGTAGCTTTGCATCTTTCCTGGAACTCACTCTGTAGCCCATGTGGGCTTTCCTGAGTGCTGGGATTAAAGGCATGTGTTACCACCACCTGGTGCAGGCTTGCCTTTTTAGTGGGATTTAGTGACACCAAGGAAGCCCTACCAGAGAAGTCAGTAGCCTCTCCCACACAGGGTGTAAAGGCAGCTGAATGTTCTCTCAAATCTGGAAATAAACTCCCACACTGTAGTGCAGTCTGAGAAACTGTGCTATTCATTGAGCCTCTGAGAGACCAAGGATTCCCACCTTTGAAGTGGGATGACTAGAAATGACATATGTCTGTGACCTAGTGGCGACTCTATGCCATGGGATTTGTGCTTGAAGATAGGTTTTTATTTCTGAATTTTAAGTCTGAACTCAGGCCTTCCTTACTTTGGGTTCACTATTGCATGAAGGTTTAAACTCTTTTTTGTTGTTGACAGGAGCTTGCATAACTAACTGCAAAATTCCCACAATGTGCATGATGTGGTGTCGTATCATGCAGGTTACGTGTGTGATACATGAGTTACTCACACAGGTGCAAGCTTGCTGGTTGACATTTAGATTGTTCACCAGGCTAAGCAGTGTAACCAGAATTGCAGGAAAGATAAATGAAGCATTTAAAAATGAAAACCGAAAGTCGAAATGGCCTTATATTGAGACCATACTCCCCTTCCCCCCAAAAAAAGCCTGTTTGGAGAAGTCAGGATGTTAGTAACACTATTGATTAATGCTTCTTTAATTTAGCCAATTTCTACTAATTAGGAGACTTCAGAATTCTCCATGTATTGACTAAAACTAGAAACAAGCACAGACTGCCTGAGAAATAAGAATATCTGCACCATGTACCCATTTGCTCTGATTTGCAGAGTAAAAGTCAATCTGGTAACACATGAATTAATTGACTATGCTACTGGGGTGAAAGAAACCTCAGTAAAATGCCAGAATGAAAATTGTGGTCCAATAGTGGGAAAGTAATCAGGTGCCATGCAACAGAGAGAGAAAGCAGATGATAAACAGACGTAACTGTGGTGGGTATTGTGTTCCCTGAAATATTGTGTGTTCCCCGAAATAATCATATCTGGGGTCAGAGAACAGACAGCCACTAGATACAGAGCCACAAATGGTGGCTAGAAAATGGGAAGAGTAAGCCATAGCAGAAGTTGGGCAGTGGTGGTACACGCCTTTAATCCCAACACTTGGAAGGCAGAGCTAGCCAGATCTCTGAGTTCAAGGCCACTTTAGAAACAGCTAAGCATGGTGACCCACGCCCTTAATCCCAGAAACCCAACCTTTAATCCCAGGGAGTCGGGGGGAAGAAAGAGAAAGGTATATAAGGCATGAGGACCAGGAACTAAGTGAGTAAAACATGTAGTTAGTTAAGCATTTGGTTGGTTAAGTGTTCAGGTTTGGGAGCAACAGTTCAGCTGAGATTCATTCTGGGTGAGGACTCAGAAGCTTCCAGCCTGAGGAACTAGCAAGGTGAGATAGCCGTGGCTTGTTCTGCTTCTTGATCTTCCAGCAATCACGCCAATAACTGGCTTCAGGTTTGTTTTTATTAACAAGTACCTTTAAGATTCATGCTACACGTAACACATGCTCTTAGATCCCACCCACTCTCCACACCCCACAGACAAGAAGTTTGAAACAGCAGCCATCACAAGGCTCTGAAGGCTTAGATTCATGTCCAGTGAATGTAGCCTTTCTGAGAGCATGATACACCAAACAGCGCCCAACTCAACCAGTCAGCCTTCAACAAGCAACATCGAGCTTCCCATTTCTGCTCACAGGAAAGGTGCATCTGCACCTCACCTCTGGGGCAGATTCAGAGTTCTTTGGGCAGTGTAGTTCTGGCTCATCTGACGAAATATGAGGAGCAGAGATGGAAAGAGCAAAGGATTTTTCCTGAATTATTCCTAACAAATATCTACATGTGAAGAACTCATGCTTTATTCATTTTAACCAAATAGATTTACCACACTTTTTAAAAAAAGAGGATCTCTTCTTGCCCAGGACTTCATATTCTTTTGGTTAAGTTGTCCTATTTTAGTACCTCGTTATGGGTTTTTCTGTTTTTTGTTGAGTTGGAGAGATGGCTCAGTGGGTAGAGTACTTGCTGTCCAAACATGAGAACCTGACTTTAGATTTCTTGCATATACAGAAAAGTCAGGCTTGGCAGTGTATGTCTGTAATGCTAGCATGGATTGAGGGGAAAGGCACAGGATGGATCCTGGGATTTATTGGCTAGCCAGTCTAGCCAATTTTGGTTCAATGAGAAACATTGTGTGTGATTATATACATATATGTATACATATATATGTATTATGCCTATATTCTAGTGTAAACAATAGACAATTTATATTGACCTTCAACCTCCACACACATACTCACTATTGAGCACATACAGATACATACAGGTACACACACCCTAAACAACCCCTGAAGCTTTTCTTGAAAATCAACATATGACCACTTTCAGTTTGAAATTTTACTCTGTTAGTCATACAATATGCCACTATACAACACCCTTAAGATTTTAACCATACAAGAGGTATCTTAATCTTATAAAATACTAGTACAAAAGTAGCTATTAAAGAACTTATTAAAAATTCAACAACAGTAAAACTACCCCAAATTCTCTGAAATTAAATGATACTGACAAACACTTGATAGCCCTTGTTGAAACAGTCCCAAGGACACTCCCACGTCATGCTAAGAAAGATGCAAATAAGCTTTGTGCAACCAGATCCTGAGTGTTAAAACACAGCAGGGAAAAATTCAGCAGTAGCTCATCCTGTCAAGAACACAAATAATGTACTTGCTTGGCCAAGAAAAATATACCCAGTGCATCAGTCAACATGACTGTATCTCAATTATCTGACTCAGAATGGAGCCAGCTGCAATCATCACAAAGAGCCAGGGAGGGGCTTGTAGCTGGCAAGGTAGAGGACTCTTGTGGGGAGTTTCAGGCCAGTTAAGTTTTAGGCTGAGTTGGATGGATATCCAGGGTAGGGGCTAGAATACACTTACCTCACTAGAGAACCATCATAAGGTTCCTAGCTTCCCTTAATCAAGTGGGCATGTGAAACTAAACCGAAAACCTATAAAATCCTAGATTTCTCCAATGCTAGCCGTGGTAGTCACCAATAGGATGGTAAGAGGTTGGTCTGCACAAAGACCAGGAAGACTGTGCACACCAAGAGAGGTTTACAACACAGGGCCTGGCTGAGTGACTGAAGGGGAGTCCTCCAGGTGGTGAAATGATGAGAGGAGCCGGAAGGCCTGGGTTTATTCATTTGCAAGTGAAAATACAAATCTGGTGATCTACAGCCACGGTTTTAGTAAATGTTCTTACACTGAGGGTAAAGAGGAAGTTGGAAATCCACCATGTTGACCAACCAGAGTCAGTAAAATTTTAGTATGTCTTTTGTAATTTGTCTCTATTTCTTCCCACACTAAAATGAGTATTGGGGTTCTTTTGCAAGTTTCCCTCCAGTGTAAACTCCTTTTTAAATATTTTAGCTTTTAATTCAAGTCATCTGGTTTTTATTCCAATAGCCTAAACATCAAACATCTTTATTCAGTTGAAGAATTGTAACGTTTCTCTTCACTTTTTATGCTAAGGATTGTATGCTAAGGACCATCACCTTACTCTGTTACATCATAGAATGTAAATAATGCCCAGAAATGGATAGATAGCAAAAGAGCTGAAGTTAGCATGTCAAGAATCCATTAAACATGGAAAAACTTTCCTTAATAAACATTATATCAACACAATTAATTCTCCCTAAGTCACTCTATTTTCCCCTAGCATTTCTTCATTCTAAAAAAATGAATACATAATTGCTTATTCACATTTATTACAAAATATTTGAATAATTTACCTTAGAATTCTAAATTTTAATAAATAATAAACTCATCTTGAGCCACAGTGGGTAGCTTAAAAAAGCCTCTATGCTGTGAGTGTGACTGACATAACTCAAAATACTTATAAGCATTTAATAACATTGGCATTGTTTATCAGTGGGCATCTGCCAATAGGACTGAACTAACTCCATTGGGAGGTAGGTAACGGGACTCAAGAATGGGGATCTCAGTTAAGTCATGAGAGTTTCATGTTGGGACATTGATTGGAAAGAGACATCATAGGGATAGAAAGGGGGTAACCTGAGATTCCCATCTCAATCTCAACTTGCTAGTCTAGCCACTCTGCCAAGCAGCTGAAAAAACCCACAGCCTGGTGATTTTTTCACCAGGATGTAAACTCTCCAATTTGCCATCTTCAGTTCCCAACAGATTAAAGGGAGAAATAAGGGGGATTACAATTTGATTTGAAATGAGACCCTCATCTCAGTACCGAAATCCTCCCATAATCTTCTGACTCTGGAGAAGTCATGGAAAAATAAAAATACTTTTCAGTGAGAGTATACCTTGTATTTTCAAAGGTTTTTGGATCGTATTAGATATTTAAACTTTATTTCATATTGATAAGAAAATAAGTCTTAGTTATGAAATGTTTCCTCATCTGTAAAATGACTTCAAATAAATAGTATATAATTTAAAAAAGTAACAGGAGCATACAAATGCAGTACACATACACACACACACACACACACACACTCACACTACCACAGAATATACGTCAGATTCCCCACATTAGGAGACACCACAAGGGTCTCCACAGTCAGTCAGAGTGCAGTAAATAAGCCTTGCTGTGGGAACACCGCCCTGATCATGGCATCTTCCCTGCCTGGTAAATACATAAATAGGACTTTTAAAGTTCTGTTCTCAACTGAAAGTTGCAGGATCATGTGTAGCACAACTGTGTGAAACTATAATTGGAAATCAAATGTGTAGAATTTTTTGTTATTTATCAAATTTCACCATCTACAGTGACCAAGGCATTAGTTGTTGGGTCAACACTTAGTTTCTTGGTCCTCTGTGCAGCACAGCCCATCTAATTCAATTGGGAACATACTTTTATTGAGTGATGAATTTTCTTCTTAAGGTGTTAGATGCCAATAATTCTTGTCCTAAATGTATTTTTTAAAATATTGGTTGAATCTTTTAAAAAAATTTCTGGGTAGCTATACTCTGCTTTCATCTACATAATAGTTCAAGATTGTAATATTTTGCAGTCTACTGAGCAAAGAAAGAGCAATGTGGTCTTTTAAGGCTTTTAATAGCAAATTTATAATTTACTATATTTGAAATTTAGAAGTTAGAAGATGAAAATGACTTCACCCTGCAGGTGAGTTTTACCTTAATAAAGTTGCTACACTTCAATCTGGAAGGGGCTTGAGGCTTCCAAAGCAGTTCGTCCTAAATTGGCAATTGTTTTTGGAAGGGAACATATTGTGACTGCTGAGCAGAGGTGCATGTGGCTTCTAGCGTTAGGGTCTACTCCGTGAATAAGCAGAGATCATCAGGTGCTTTCCAAGACAGGCACACAAGAACAAGAGGTTCACTATCGTCTTCTTTTCTCAGCGACTTAACAGTTCTTTCTTTGTGGAAGTACTTGGCTACTTTAAAGTAAACCAAACAAGGGGAGTTACAGTAAAATCTCCCAGAGACTAAATAGTTTGGCACCAGCCGAGGGAAACATCACATGCCATAGGGCAAGACAGAAAGGGGCTGGTAGATCCCTGAAAAGAGCTAAAGCAAGTCTGCACAGAAAAGCACACTGACAACTGGCATGATGCCACCCAAGAATGCAACCCAACTGACCAGCGTGAGTGTGCGCTAGTGTCTTCTGGCAAGGTATTTTGGTTTTCATAACAGTAAATGATCCTCGCCTACTGAACCCATTTTACTTAGAAGTCAAATATTTTGGAAGAATTGCATAAGAACAAGTCTCACTCTATCTTTTCTTCCATAGATAACAATGGCAAGGACCTTGGTGGGGCTCTAAGTCTGGGACATATACTCAAAGATCAAACATGCAAAGGCAGGGAAGTATAAAGAAAGGAAATGAAATGCTTATTCCATTACCGTGCTGGGAGGCAATAGTTCAAGATTGCTCTTTTCAGTTTATCATTGACTCCTCTGCTATAGTGCACTCCCAGCAGCCGGTCAGAGTCACACAGAGGTGAAATTCCTTCATTGAATTCCTCTTGAGAGATTTGTTCATTTACAAAACTTGTAAGTGAGTTAACGAAAAGACTGGGTGAACTAGGTCAGAATTCAGTGAAGGAACCAGTTCTTAGATATACCCGTGTAGAACTATTTAGATTAAGCAAAGTATTACAAATCACATTTATTTCAGAACACTTGCTCCCACTTTGATTTGCTAAGTTTTCGTAAGACTAGAATTTCAAAAACTGAATCACACTCAAGAATACAACTCTATTCTATAATTTAAAAAGCAATTAAAAAGATTAACTTAAACAATAATAAATAAAGACTGGTCAGCTAAATCTTCCTTTTCATCTCTGAAGACAATAAAATAAGAAATCTCTCTGCAATTGGGAGTTCCACAGTCCAAGTAGCTCTGCTACAAACATATGAATTCTCTATTTTACAGTCAAGCCACACACATTGGGAAGGACATGCTACAAGGTGAAACTGTTGTCATCATTTGAATGTCAATAAAATCAAATCATTAAGAATAGCCTCTCTCTCTCTCTCTCTCTCTCTCTCTCTCTCTCTCTCTCTCTCCCCTTTGCAGGAGGAGTCAGGCAGAGGAGGTTGGCAAGAAACAAGGGAATTTGAAGTAGACCACAGCTTTCAAAGAAGATGTTACTATCTGATCTTAAGCTAAGTTAGGGGAAACCAAGAGAGCTGGGATTTTGCACACTAATCCCCAAGAAGCAAGGGATGCCTGATACTACTGTTTCCATTTTCATGAGTGTTTATGCAACATTTTCTAGAACTATGACAGATTCCCCCTTTCACTTGTGTTAGAAGGACTGCCTTCCAGCCCAAGCTGAGTCTGGAATTAATGGCTAGACTGGGGGCCAACAAGGTTGGCCAACATTAGAAATTTGAACCAGACCTAACCAATAAAGACCTGTTTTAGAAGAATAAGACCTCCCACCAAACACTACAGAATTCACACTGAAGAATTGCTAAGTACCTGTCAACTTTCCCTTCCATTTATTTGTCTCACTGGGATGCTGACCCTGCTCCTTGATACTCTTCCAGCCTCACCAAGTCTAAAGCCTCATTTGTGGTGTTAGGCAAGCACACTACCACTGAGCCACATCCTCAGCACTAAGAACTAAAGCTGTGTGTTTGTGTGCATGTTGTGTGTGTGTGTGCTTGTGTGTGTGTGTGCTTGTGTGTGTGTGTGTGTGTGTGTGTGTGTGTGCTTGTGTGTGTGCACGTGCACGTGTGCACGTGTGGGTAGAGTTGGATCTTAGAGCCCCAGGCATGGTGGCAAGCACTCTACCAATGAGATACATTTTCAGCCATGGTGCTTTTATTTATTTATGCTAATCAGGTTGTTTCTACTATATCCCACTTTATCCATCTGTAGACAGTGCCTACTACAAAGAGTCTCTGTATGTTCAACATGGGTAAAGGACTCAGCTGTGTGTCTACATGCAGCAGCATCTACACCTGTGTGAGTATTGTGGCTGTCTACCATCATAAATTCAAGAGTGGATATAAACCACAGAAGTAATCTATTCCTTATAATCTTGTTTCATAATAAGGAAATGAAAAGATTTACAATAATTTAATTGCCCTGGAAAGTATTCCCAGTAAAGGTGGAGCTAGACTTTAACCCATGCCTTATGCTCAGATTCTGTCACTTTACTTCGCTGTCTCTATACTTCATAGAAGGCTGAGCAGTAAAGGAAGAGAACTGGGTCAAAACAAAAAAAAAAAATACATGCTTCCCCTCCTGCCTGTCAGAGCTGATTTTCATTTCAGTCCACCCTCTAAATCAAGATCATCCCTAACATTTGTCAGGACACATACTACAAGCCTAAATGCTTAAAAACACAAACTAAGCTAGCACTGAGACTCTTAACCTGACAGATAGTCCATCACAGTGTGTGAGGGCAATGAGAGCTTCAACTCCCTCAGCTCTGCACCATATCCTGCCCTCTGTCTGTCTGACCATCGGGAAAGCTTGGGTGAGGCCTCTGCCACAGCCTGCATGCCCATGCTCCCACACACTTTCTCCCCAGTCCTGTACGGCTGCCTCATGGCTGTCCCTGGGTCCTCCAGATGTATGACTCTGCAAAAGCACATCCACGTGCAGGCTCTGGGAAGAGGGTTCAGAGCCCTTCGGGCAGAAAATGAGAAATTTGGCCAGAGATACAGTGAGGTCTGGAGGGGACCACATGTATCCCTTGGGTCTGATCAAGCCCCTTCTGTTGAGCTGGAGAATGTGCTAGGACTCCTTAGAGCCTAGGAACCATTAAAAAGCCCCTGTGTTAAGGGAAGCCCCTCTCTCACCATTGATGAATCCTTCAACAACCTGCTTCCCTTTGACTGGCAGAGTTCCTAGATGAATCTTTGGCCAATAAGATCTATTTCCTTTCAGGTCTGTTAGGGCCAGCATTCCCCATAGATTTTGATTGATCATTGAGTGGTACAGAAAATGACTCACTCAACATTAGAGCAATTGGCTTGCCTTGGTCATGATCACCTTTCAGTGGCATACATTCTGGTTTCCTGGTAGCTCCAGGCTGGTAGAATTGAGTGACTTTATTCCCTCTCTCCCTCCCTCCTAAGAGCACAGGCAATTAGTTGGTGCAGGCTCCTGTAGAGCTGGAAAAATAAACCTGTGTAGCTAGAAGGACTCACTTCTCCAGTGATGGTATCTGTATGTGATTTTAGGATGCCTCAAGAAAGTGCCATTTATCTCCCAGCTGGTGAGGTTCCTTAGCAGTTACTGAAGTACTATATCCTGACTCTTCAGTCTGAAGGAAGCATTGGTATCCAAGCCTGGACTATTCAATTTCAGAACATCCATTCATCATCTGGGTCCAAATTTGTCCCAGACAAAACTGGTAGGGAAAGAAAAGGACCCAGCAGGGCCTTTGGAGGGCATCTGGGACTACCATTAATAATTTGAATGTAGCTGTAGTTGACTACCACAATATGCTTGTCTTTTGACATTCTCCATGGCAGGTACTAATAAGCCTGTGGTTCTCTTCACCTGAATCCTAAATGAGAGACTATGCATCTCAGTCCAAAAGGGGAAGGAACACCTCCCACTCCTCCCCAGTCCTGCCCCACCTCCCTAGGATTGTTTTGGCCCATCCTCAGCCTCTGTTGTTGCAACCCTGTACTTTTCTGACTGCGTCTGTCAGGAAGGCGGCAGGAAATTCTAGTCACCCTCACAGCAGCTGTACCATCCCTCCTATCCTCCTCTGATGACGTGGATTGGCTTTGGTGAGAGGAGGTCAGGAACTGAGCCACAGTGAAGGTCGGAAAGAGAGGTCATTGTTTATGCTGCACTCAGGCTGGGGATCCCGGTGGGGCTGTTTGCTTTCTTCCTTTCTATACTGTTTCTCTTTCCGTTCCTCTTTTTGGGCAGAGCCCAGGCATCCTGTTTTCAAAACATCAGGCTGTTCTTTTTTTTTTTTCTCGGCAGATGAACTCACGCTCTGATGCATTTTGCCAAAGTGTGAGACGATTCTTCCAGGTGAGGAGGAGGCGACAAAATTTGAAACACACCTACTAATGAACAAATCTAAGAGGGAGTCTGACATGCCTAACCTAACTTGGACTGCTCACGGAGGGGTCCAGGCATTCTTCCCACATCAGAAAGCATGGCCATGCCCTCCAAGCTCCTGCTTACCTGTCTTGGCTTCTTGTCATTTGTATTTTATTAATTTTAATTTAGAGAATATATTCTCTAACACTAACTCATCTGGCTGTAGTTTTCTCTAAAACGTTGACATTCCACTTGGCCTACTGATGGTATTTAGGGGTCAAGAAAAACCGTTTTTGGTAAGCACAGGAGCAGCCATCTAGCCCCCTGTAGAAGCATAGGGAAAGTCAGTTACCCCTCTGAACCACTCCTTCTCTTTAGGCCAAAAAGGGGTCAAGGAAAGTCATAAATAAACAATAAGAAAGCATTGACCTGCCCAGGTACAAGAAACCCTAAAGACTGCTTGCTCTTCCTCTACCAACCAGGCAATGGCACCTATGTTACCCAGTTACACTCCCTTCACAGGATCATCGCTCTCCCATCTATATATACTCTGAAGTTAAGTTCAGACTGTAAACAAAAGCCTCAGGTCAGCTGTGAAGCGCAAGTGGAGACACAGATTTGATTTTGCAACAACATAAGTGATCACTCACTGGATTCTTACGCCACACCAGGGGCCACTGTACTCTATGCTTTGGGACACTAAACCCGGTGAGACAAGGCTCACTTTTATATTGTAAAACTGAATCTTCAAGGCTGTTAAATAAGTCGGTTCACACAAAAGAGCTAGTAAGAGAGATGGCCAGAATTTAAACCATGCATCTCCAGAGCCAAAGCTCTTCACATTTTCCCTCCTGCTTTAAAGTGTGTTATATGCATACTCCCTTCCATCTCTGTGATTCGGTTTTGCTGGGCTCTTGAGTAAGCAAAATACGACCAAATCTGACTACTTGGTGATAACTATGATGGTATTTCCAAATAGCTACTCACACAGAAATCTCAGCTAATTTTTTGCATTTAAATTTTCATGTGGTGTACTAGTTTTATTGTGTATCACTTCGTCTCACTTTTCCAGATAATACCAATAAACTCTTTTCTGGTGGTCGCACTATATTCTCCGGTTGTATTACCCAGGCTACGCCTGCCATTGTGCTCAGGATCACCCAAGACAATGATCGGAACGGAACAAATCGATGAGCTGAGAGGAGAGACCTTTTTAAACATGGCATTCTTTTTCACTCACTGAATGGCTGCTATGCCCTGCCGCCCCCCCCCCCCCCCTGCCAGGGCACTAGAGAACAGGCAAGGCAGCATACTCCTGCTTCAGCTAACCAACTGTGCTGTGAGTGGCATTTCTTCAGAGTTAGCTCTGTTCAACTTTCATTGCTTCCTGTACAGGACACCCTCAGGGAAGGGTGGAGGCTTAGGGGATTGGGAGTCTCTGGTCTCAATACATATCTCCTTTCATAGTTAGCGAAACATTTTAATAACTTTACAAGATAGACAGTGAACAAGGCCAGCACTCAGGACACACACTGGAAGTGATAACTAATGGCAATGTGCAGGTTCTTTAGGACTGTTCTTTTCTCCTCTGGCTAGTCCCCTGCTCTGTCTTGGTGTCTCCAAAAGTTCACGTCCTTGATGGTGAAAACTACTGAAAAGATTACCCCAGAATTTTGGATCCACAGGTTGCATCACATATCACAAAATAAGAGTCGACCGAACCTCTGTTGATGCTGTGAAGCAGGCCAACCCTGTGTGAAACATTCTATGTAAATCCCAAAGTGATTTGGAGAAGTTATACAGTGAAGCCCCCAGCATGGGGAAGCGGTTGGGTTTTACACCAGCCTGGAAAGTCCCTGCTTAACAGGGAGCTTGAGAGAGGTCATAAAATACTAGTTAAAACCCCAGTGTGTCCTGTTTCGTTATTCCCCATCAAGTGGAACTCCGAGATAAATTTCAGAAGGGGCTCATTTCTGCTCTGTTACGGATCAGTTCATGAGAGAGTTTCCAAGTAAGAAGACACCACCACCACCACCACCACCACCACCACCACCACCACCACACACACACACACACACACACACACACACACACACACACACACACACACCAGCATCTCCTAAGGATGCTCTGCTTCCTCTGCCATGATGCTTTGAAGAGGAGCCAGCAAGCTCTGCTCCAAAGTGATGCTTTTTACCCAGAAAAAGAGGAAGGAGTGTGCAATCAGCGACAGACCTCGGGCTAGAAGGGTAAATGTGGTACAAAGTTTCTTCCAGCCTCAGAAATGTAAGACAATAACACACATCTCAAGCTAGAATTGTAGGTGGACTCGATGGTGAACTCTGTAAGGTGCAGTGTCCAGGCTTTCCCTCCAAGTACACGAATGTAGATACATATATAACTGCATAACTTCTAACACACACACACACACACACACACACACACACACACACCTGTGCACACATACATGCATAGTTAAAATTCTGCATGTAAACAAGCAGAAAAAAAAAAAAACAACTAGCAACAACCCTCACTATATAATGTCAATAAATTAGCACTCTGTGTCCAGATGTTAATTAAACAAATGAGATAATGACAGGTAATTAAAGCTCCTCAACACTGTTTTTGTTTTGTTTTTCTGGATATTGTAAATAAAATCTTTTTTTTTCCCACTGTGGGTGGATTTTAGTTTTAAATGATTTCACCTTTAAAATTAGGAAAAACAAAACAAAACCCAACTTTCTGTGGTAGAAGGCAAAATACACCATACACCTTTGTTTTCTTTTTCCTTTGATCTCAGGCCTTGTCAAGCATCACAAAGGAAGAGTTGTAAATCCTCCAATGCCCTGCTTCCCAGCAAAAGTTTGTCAGACTGGAAGGCAGTCTGTATTCTCATTAAGAAAAAAATGGACCTGCTTTCACATCAAACACGTGTATGCTGCACCGATTAAAATGTGGCAAATCCTGCACTCTGCCCAGTGGACTCAAGCAGATTTCAGTTTTCTACTAACCGTTTAAAAAGAAAAAGTTTCTACAACTGTCAAAATGATCTGGAAGCTACGCAGATGCCCTGTCACTTATCTCCGATACCGCACGAATTCGGAGATTTGTTTCTGAACAATTAACACGGCTTAAGAAATTTCCGTTTACTGTAGTACCGGGGCATGAGCTAAGAAAGTGCATGCGGCACTTTGACAAAGTTCTCCGGACAAATCAACAGACTGGCTGCAGCCCGGCGGCGCTTCGCTTCAAGAGAAAGGGGCGCCCTTACCTTGTTAGAAGCCATCTCACTGACAGAGCGGTAGGTCTGGATGGTCTCTAGCTGGTCTAGGCACCAGTCTAGTTCCTCCAGCGTCTCCATTGCTAGTTTCTGATATGATTCTTCTGCAAACAAACACACAGACAGGTAGTTAGGCTGCAGCGGCTGCAGGCTGGCCATAGCCGAGTCTCCTCCACCTCGGCTGCTCCCGGCGCCACTGATGGTGCCCCCTTGCTCCTTCATTGTTTGCTTGCCGACTCCTTGCTTCCAAGCTCTCTGGTGCTCTGCCCGGGGTTGGCCCGTGCCAAGTTTTCACCCCCTCGCCGGGATGAGGTGTCAGTGATCTACCAAGAAACTTCCTCAGAGGAAGAAGGCGGGAACCTGCGCCCAGACGCTCATCTGCATAACTGTGCCCTAAAACCCAGGGCCCAGCAGAGTTTTCTCAGGCTGCCTCTGCCTTAGTCATCCTGGGGCTCTGTGGGGTGTGTGATGTCATTTCTGAGTGTTTGCAGTCTGGAGGAGAAATGAGGAAGGCTTTTCCTTCTTTTTGCTTTGCTTCTAAGTGAAACTGGCTCGCTATGGCCATGTGAGGGCAACTGCTTGACCGCTGTTCCCAGGCAGGGAACTTATTCATTCTGGGGGAAATGCTCCAGTTGAGTCCCTTTGGACTCAGCAACACTGACCCAGGACAAGTCTGAGGCATAGGCTATTCCTTTCTCTTGGTGGATTCTCTCTCTAACCTAGAGGTAAAATGAGGTCTCCCTGATGATAAGACTCCAGTCTAGAGAAACTGTCTGGAGTTTTACGTGAACACGTTTATTGGCCTGGGAGTCTTGTGGCTCTTGTTATAATAAACAAAGCCAAGACTTCTCTTCGGGTAGTGCCAGGGTCACAGAGAAATTCTGAACCGGACTTTCAGGTGGAGCCAGATGTGTGCCTTTCCTGTGCATGAAGGCTAGGGGTCTCCTTTGTTGTTTTCTGGAAAATTTTCAAAGTGTCCCATACCCAAAACCAACCAAGCAAACAAACAAAAAACCCCACGGAAAAAACAAAAAACCAATAGTGTATTCAAGATCATACATTTGGCTATTGGAACACTTTTATATTTTTCACTTCCCAGGACATGACATTCCATAGTCAAAAGTTTGTGGGTCTCAATAAACATTTCAGGTTATTTAAACACTGAATTCGTGTTTTAATTTTAGGTGAATTAATGAGGCTTCAGATACACGGAGCAGGCAGACACTTCATATAGAAGTGAGAGGAACAGCAGCCAATCACCACGCATTCCAGAACACAAGCCTACAACAGGCACTGATAAGATGCAACGTTCCTGCCAGCTTTAGAATGCTCATACAGTAGTTTTAAACACCTTGTGAAGAAGCCCTAGTGAGACCACACAGGCTTTCATTATCACATGAAGAATTTTGTGTGTGTTGCATCAAATATAACACAGAACAAGCACAGAAAGAGAAAGAACTGACATGTGGTTCCAGGGAAACAGAGTGGCCTGTCCACAGATACACACTTCACAGAATCGGGTATTTGTTTATCCCTGCACTTCAGGGTAAAGAGGGGTTAAAACTCAACATCCTGTATGTCATACGTGAAAACCCACAAAAACCACCGGAGGTGACTCCCTCCATCTTCTTTTCCACACTCTTCAACATGCAGACAAGAATTTAGGTGTTTTCAATAAAACTATTTGCAAGTCAGACATGCACATGCCTTTCTTCCTCTTCACTTTTGCAAAGCTGCCTCAACTCCAAGATGATTCTTCTCTCTCTCTCTCTCTCTCTCTCTCTCTCTCTCTCTCTCTCTCTCTCCTATGTTCCACAGCACCCCTTCGTCCCATTTCCTTAGAGGAGTACTTCAGGAAAGCTTTGTCTGCAGGGACAGAGCCCTCACACCCCAACTCCCTGCATCACTCCCTAGCTGCCTTCCACATCACCACCTGCAGCCTCTGTAACTGGGCCCAAACATTCAGCAGGCCAGCCAGGAGAGGAGGAGTTTGTGCAAAGCTGTTGGGATCAGCAGATATGCAAAGTGACTGTAAGATAAAATAGTGCAAGCCACGTTTCTCCACCAAGAGGAGGGGATCTGATTTCCACTCCAGCTTCACACAGAAAATACAGGAGCATGCCGGCAGAAGCATTGAAAGGGAGACCCTTTTGGAGGTATACCACAGTACCTGATTGCTGAAAGTGGTGCCTGAGCAGGGTTGCTAATGCCAGTGCAGCCTGAGGTGTGTGTGTGTGTATGTGTGTGTGTGTGTGTGTGTGTGTGTGTGTGTGTGTGTGTGTGTGCCTGGCTGACAGAGCGTATAGCATCTTGCTCCTGCACCTTTTCTTCTGCAGGCTAACCACCATATGTATAGTCAAGACTATTTCATTTTGAAATTCTGTTAGACTGGTCACTTACCAAATTCTTTCCCTCTCATAATAGCTGCTTATGCATTAAAGTATTTTTATGAATTCTTTCATAATTTCACATATTATCTCCATATATATATATATATATATATATATATATATATATATATATATATATATTTTCCAAATCCTTACCCCACAGTCAAGATTACATGCCCCGCTTATCACAACTAAGGCACAGGGCATAGGCACAAATGGGAGGAAGAGGTGGTCTAACACTTGCTACTCAGGGTTGTAACTAGGAAAATGGCAAGTGTAGCTTAGCACTGGCCTCCACCTTGTGGCTTTGTAGCCCTTGAACCACACACAGCCAGGTGTTTGGGACCCGGCAGACGACACCCAGGCGATACCGGTCCAGATGGAGATGAAATGCCTGGGCAAGCTGCTTGCAGAGCCTTGGGCACTGGTGTGAAGCAGAGTAGCTAGCATACAATGTGGTGGGAAAGCACCGGTTCTGCAACAAGAACCAGGCAGGCTGGCTTTCTCTTTGAACTCTTACTGTGGGATCTCAGACGCCCATGCCCTACAGCTAGCTCTAAAAGGAAGGTATGCCTCTTCAAATTCTAAAGAGAAAAGGTACAAGCTTATATACAGCGCTGAGCAAAGAAGCTAGGGTTCAGTAGGTAGGGCAGCAGGATGTGGGGGCAGTTAGTCCTGGCAAGCAAAGAAACCGAAGGCCCAGCGTGAGGGAGGACAAGGGTGTGAGGAGGACGCCAGACAGCAGAACTGTGCATTTGCTGAGAGGTTTTCCAGTGAAGAGCTGTAGCACATTTTTGCAGGGCAAAAGGAAAGTGCAAGGCCTCTGGGCCAAACCCTAGGAAAGAGAAGGGGTGGGGGTGAGCCTGAGTATGGAGGTTTTTCCTTCCTTCTGCATTCTCTATCATCCCCTCATCCATGAAATTCTTATTTTAAAATACTTTTAGACACCTTGCTTCTGTCATCGCTAACTGACGTTTTACATTACAGTGGTACCTTTGCCTTCAGTGAATGGTTTGGTGAGTTTCACTTAATACCATGTTCTTTGAGGCATGGCAATACCATGAAGGGAGGAAAGACCCTCCAGGAGTCTTGAGGTGCTGCTTCCTATGACCAAGAGCGTGCATACAGCTCACCAACTGCTGGCAAACCTTCCTACAGCAGCCAGGTTGTTGTGCTTTGCCTGGCCAGGGAAAAGGCAAGGCAAGTATTTTTCCTCATTACGAGTGTTGGGCAACGGGGTTTCCAGTGTCTTACTTCACAGCACAAGCACACAACCATTCAGTTTTCCAGTAGAGTCCCAAGGGTACTGCTACTCCTTCACTGAGACCTGCTGGGTACCTAGGTCAGAGATTGTGCTGGTGACATTTGGGAAGAGGGAACCTTAATTGAGAAGATGTGCGTATCAGATTGCCTATAGGCAAGTCTGTGGGGGCATTTTCTTGATTCAGGATTGATGTTGGAGGGCCCACCCAACTGTGATAGGTGGTCCAAGGTTATATAAAAAGGATGCTGAGAGAGTCAAGGGGAGTTTGACAGTCAGCAGCATTCTACCATTGAGTTCCTGCATCCAGGTTCCTGCCATGCTTGAGTTCCCATCTTGGAGTTCCTCAGTGATGGACTGTGATAGCTTGTATGGACAGTTGTAGCTAAATAAACCCTTTCTTCTCCAAGTAGCTTTTGGCTATGGCCTTTAGCACAGCAATAAAAAGCCTACTAGAACTTTGATAAATAAGAAGTTTGGCCCATGGAGACACAGGCTCTGTTTAGCATATTTGTACCCTTGCAACTCAAAGCATGGACAGCTCTTAACTATGCCCCACCATAAGACTTTGCATAGCACACTCACTCAACTCAGATCCTTCTTGTGCCTGTACCCAGCCTCTGCTGAAGATGGTGGGAAGCAGTAGTCACAGGTGATGATGGGAAGGAAGAAGGTGGATGGTTGGATTCTGGAATGCCATGAATCAGAGGAAGAGAATGGTTGGAAGAATCTGTCTGGGGATGCCCCTCAGTGGAATAGCATGTGTGCCTAATGACATGGTCCCATAGTTAATCCCCAGCACTGCAAAGAGCAAGCAAGCAAACAAATGAAACGCACCTACCAAACAAGCAAATTAGTTGAGAATCTATCTAGGAGGAGAGACAAGTAGTCAGCTTCCATTTGCAAAACACAAGTTCCAAGATAAACTCTGAGCTCTGAGGCATCCAACATGGGCTCTTCTGTGCCCAGGAATCTATGTGAGTACACAGGTTCGTTTCCAGAAGGCTGACTCTGTTCCTGTCATGCATAAGATGGTCCTGAAGAGAGCAATGTTCTCACCACAGATGCAAGTCTCAAGAACAGGGACTGCAACCATGAATGGTGTCATCAAGCCTAGCATTCAAAGAGAAGCCATAGGGAAAGCCAGCCTTCTTCCTTTCCTTCCTCCAAGAGAGGCTGAAGAAGCTTTTCTTCCTTCAATAGGAAGGCAGAAGGTACTGTATTTGATGAATGGGCAAAAACTATAATTAATATTAATCTTATAATGATATATTGTATTCAAATAGCTCTTTTCTCAAAGGAACTCCACAGTGTTCATTAATCCTTGCAACACCTCTGTGTGACAGACAGGCAAGAGGGTATGATTGATTTATATTAAGGGTGAAGCCAAGGATCAAGTCAGAAGTTGAATCATTAGAGACAATAGTGCCCTCCAGATTCCTGGCAGGATTGGATTTTGCTCTGTGCTAAAGAGGATTCAGCTTAGAGCAGAGAAGCAACTGTGTTCCTGAAAATGCTGCATTTAGAGTTACTTCTTACCATGTCTTTTCTACTTAAAATTGCACAATTGCTTTCCTAATGTTGTCAGTTCCGAGGCTCCTCTTCCCTTTTTGGTCCATCTAACGTAGCTCTCATCAGAGGGAGGCTGTGCAATACTTCCTCAGAAGCCTGGTATGACCCTCACATTCATCTTGCCCAGTGCCTGACCTCAGGTCACTTACCCAAGGTCTACAAAACTAAACTTCTTCACATGTAAAGTGAGTTCAAGTGAACTATCCTGCTCTCTGTGGGAATGTAGAACAGGAGAATGCACACAAAAACAGGTAATAAGCCTTTAACTATGGTATATGTTTTGCAAATATATCTTTTTTTAATTTCAAATGGGATGCAGATGCATAGTAGAAAATTAGGAAAGGGCAGCGGAGAAAACCTTGACATGATATGAGTCTCAGCAGTAGATCCCATTGTTAACATCCTAGTATAAACCTTTTCATTTATGTACGTGTAGTCACATACAAACATATAGAGATTAAATAAAATCACAATGTACAAATTGCTGAATCACCTTCTTTTATTCAGTCAATGCTCTACCTTCCTCCCTGTTTTTTATAAATTTTCCATTCACTTATTATTTGGGATCATAGTCTTAATTTTCTATTCTTCTAAGCCAGTAGTAGCATGCACGTGTGTGTGTGTGTGTGTGTGTGTGTGTGTGTGTGTGTGTGTGTGTGTGTGAGAGAGAGAGAGAGAGAGAGAGAGAGAGAGAGAGAGAGAGAGAGAGAGAGAGAGAGACTAAGAAAATGGACAGACCCAGAGAAGAGTCATGGCAGGAAATAGCAATTAGAAACCTATGAGTAGTTACACATAGCCAGCTACCCCCAGTCAGAAAACACTGTAATAGATACAAACACTTGCAAAGATAGTGATCTGGTTGGCAATAGACTGTAGGTTCTCTAAAAACTGGCCCTGCAATGCAGGGAGCTCAATGTGATCTTATTACCCCCTGACTTCATGGAGGAGAGGGACAGAGGCTCCCTTACAACCTCGATACTGTCTAAATTGAAATTTATCACTCAATGCAGATGAAGAAGTTGGAGTTCAGGGAGGTAAGTGCCCTGCCCCCACAAATGCACACAATTAGGAAGTGAAAATATCACAGTATACCGCAAATATAAGCTTCCCTTCAAATTAAATGCATAGTTACTCAAATTGATTAGAAATTACAATACACACTTTGGAGGGTAAATTTCCTAAACATACACACACACACACACACATACACACACACACATATTTATATATATATTTATTAGAAAACAAACAAATAAACACAGTTACACAAAAGACTTGGAATAAAGTATGATCCAATTTATATAATGCACTAAAGAGGCAAAAACGAATCCATGATGTAAGAGGCAAATAATGATCATCTTGGGGGGTAGGCACGTTGTTGACCAGAAAGAGCTTCTATGGGGCTGGCCATTATGGAGTCAAGCATGTCTAGGTGCTGGTTAGATGAATATGATCATTTTAGGAAAGCTTATGTATTCTTTCATGATTTGTTTCTTTTTGACATTCCGTGTTAAGTTTTTCCTTCAACAAAGTCCCATTTAGGAAAAGTCTAGCCTAAAACAAACACACCCTCCCCCCCCCCCCCCCCCCCCAAATAAAAAACAAGAGTGAGCAGGATTTCTTTTCTTCCTTTTTATTTTTTGAGATAGGGTTTCTCTGTGTAGCCTGGCTGTCCTGGAACTCACTCTATAGACCAGGCTGTCCTCGAACTCAGAGATACACATGCCTGTGCCTCCCTAGTGCTGGAATTAAAGATGTGTGCTGCTGTCTAGCTTAAGAGTGAGACTTCTTAAAATGCCTTTGCTTCCCTTCTATGAAGCTCTGGCAATAAGCATCTGAACTGGGGCTTCAGTAGGTCTCACACAGCCGAGTGATGCTAGCCAAGCAGGGGCCTTTGATGTAGAAGCAACTGGGATGCTCCTATTAACTCAAACACCAGCAGCGTGCACTGGAGTCAGACTGAGCCATGTATGAATCCTGCCTAAGCCACTTGCAAGCCATGTGTTCTGAAACAAAAGGCCAGCACCCCCCCCCCATCACATTTCTTCATCTCTTCACCCTATTTGAGGGCTTGGGGGCTTCAATAGCTGTGAGGATTAAGCAAACAACACACGCCAAAAACATCTTGAGAGCTTTTTTCTGTTTTCTTATCTCCTTCTCTTTGGTCTTCGCTTTCCTGAGGGTACACTGACATGTTTCATAGCTAAATCATATAGAGATATGGCTTGGCTTCAGGGAAAGGAACACAGGTAAGAGTATCCACAAATGCTCCTTCTGTTCCATTACTTCAGGAAATGCCTTCTTGGTGCTTGTCTAGATTAAGCTGTTGGTTTTCACCAAATCCTACTGATATACCAGATCAGTGGCCTGTCAGATACCAACAATTGTACATGAACCTGTTCATTAATTTATCCATTCATCAGAAATACACTGAACATGTACTATGTGGCAGGCCTGCTGCCAGGAACTATACTGATTTTAACACTGAGTAAGTTGCCTTAGGAACCAAACTGTCCGTGGTGTTGAATAATCAGAAACCCATCTGCCATTCTTTAAATGGTAAGTTTATGGACTTAGAGGCTGTACCAGCTTCCTTTCTGTTTTTCCAAGGAAGTGAGATGTATATATTTGTTAGATTCTTTACACTCAGCTAAGGACCCTAACTTTATGCCCAAGCTTCTAGCTCTGTAGATGTCCTTGGTTTGGGTGTCTTGAAAGATGCTAAGTACCTCAAAGTTAGCATGCTTATTTCATTCTTATATTCTTCTCCATATTGGAATAAATATATGTTAAATATGTTACATAGTTTCATCCACATGGAGATAAGACTTGTTATTTAAACAGGTTGATGCCATTGGCCTGTTTATTTGGTGATCTTCATTATGATTTTGTTCCTTGTAATTAACAGCATCTTTCTTCCTGTCAAGCTGTGGTGCTCAAAGCTGTGTATTTAATTTTGATGAATAGTTAATGAAACACACTCATGTTGGAAGGCAACATCTCAGGAAAACATGTGTTTTGAACCTTAAGTAGAACATTCTTAGAACAAAGTGTAGCCATTGGAGAACACTTACATGCTCTGCCATGCAAATTTTCCAAAGGCACAGTTTATGAGCCCCGGGTGGGCGTTCTTTAGGCTGGACTTTGTTCATGTGTCTTTACAAATATGGGATATTGAAATTGCTTATGACAAGGACTTCACTCTGGGTGGATTCACTGGAGAGTTTCACAGCCCTCAAGGGAAATAACAGCAGAAAGTAGGTCATTTTGATGCTGCTGTCTTTAGCAACTCCTCAAGACTCCAAGTTACAAATCTCCAATCACAACTAATGTTTGTGTATGTAACTTGACAGTTTACCAGGCACTTTCACTTGTGTGTCTCATTTTTTCCCTGAAAAACAAACCCCATGGGACAGAGTAATGATGGTGATGTGTAGTTTCCATGATGTGCAAGAGAAAACTGAGACTTAGGCACGTCCCACAATTAACCCGAGAGGAAGGGGAGAGGAAGATAGTGAGAACCTAAATTCTCTGACTCTAAGTCCTGTGTTTTTGGTTGTTGTTGTTTTTTAATAAGCCACAGCCATGTTATAAACACATGGTCACCATTGAAGTTAGCCTTTCTTGGAGGCACACAGACAACGCAAAGCAAGGTCCTGGTGTGCCAGCCAGCAGCTCTTTTCCTCTTGGTTCTTGCCCCACCCCCATCCATTACCCAACTGAGAAATTTGCTCTGCAGAATGACTCTGACTTGGGCTTTTGATTGTTAATGAAAACCTGTGCACATTCAATCAAAAAACAAAACAACCTCCAAAGTTAAAGGAACTTAATCATTAGTAGTGGTTTAAAACTTGGTCCCTGGAGCTACAGTGCCCTGGTGCTTATGATCTAGACTCATCTCTTACTGTCAACCAATCTTGGAGAAATTACTTAAGCTCTGTGGGCCCATTTCAGTTCCTCACCCACACAATAAGAACAATTGTATCTGTTTATATAAGGAATCTTAACTATGTGCAGTAGAACTAGGAGGTGAGTCCTTTAAGAAGTAAATTAGTTATATGTGTAGAGCCCTCATGAATGGTATTCACAACTTTGTTAAAAGGCTGAAGGGACCTAGGCTTTCTGTCACTGCCTCCCAAGGGAGGACACATTCTTGTCACCTGCAGAGGACTTTCTTGCTACAAGATGCCGTCTTAACGCAGCAAACAGCTCTCCCCAGACAATGAACCTGATGATACTTTCATCTTGGACTTTAGCCTCCTAAATTGCAGTAAATAAAATTCTATTACCCAGTTCAAATATTTTGTTCTAGCAACTGGTACACTCCAAAATATTCTCACTTTTAAATTGCAGCTGCTTGTGCAAGGGATGATGGTGGCTAGCAGCACTGTGCAGCACTGGAGATGATGAGGGAGACGTGGATTTTAGACATCTAAGAGGGAAAAACCTGTCAACCTCCAGAGAGGTGGTATATGGTTGAAGTTCAAAACTCACCATCCCTTCAGATTTTCAGGGCCAGAAACATGATTTTGATCAGAATGTTCTGAGTTCATTCAACCCAAACTAGTCCTATCCACAAGAATTTAATGACAAGTGAGAGGTTAATGCATTAATATATGTAGAAAAATAGTTTTATGAAAGGCTTTTAGTACCTTCTTGTCATCTTATCACCAAATTATACTCATATACCAAATGCTAGATAAGCATAAAACTGGGAGAGCAGGTAGCCAAGTGCTTTGAACATTTCCTTTTTTCCAGCTTGGTCCCTCTGCTTCATTGCTGAGAGATGTTGGAGTTGTCTTGGCTCCAGCCTTTGAATCTGCCTGCACCTGGCTAGTGCATATTTATCTTTGAAGACTTGGCTGGAAGCCATCTCTTTCCCATTTCTTAAGCATTTTAGGTTGAATTAAAATTCCTTTCTCTAAGCTCTCACAACCCATGCAGACCACTGCTCTCAACTGGCCATATTTTACCCAACTGTTTCTGCTTTTGTCATCCTACTAGATGCTAACCTTAAAAGCAGAAGATATTGGTGTACCTGTTGACTTGCCCAAAATATTGGAATATTGGGATATCCATTATTGAAGGGCAAGGGACCTTTGCTGATGAATAGTACCAAAGAGAAGGCATCAATAATTCTTGTTCCTTGTCCTTTTTTTTACTAGTTTCCAAATAAGCCATGTTCTTTCTTGGTTATTTATTCAGTGTTACAAAAAGTAAAGAGCTCTGGGTTTCTTTTGCATTCTTGCCTAGGTTTTTTAGAGTGGCTAGTTAAAAAATGTGGGGACATTCTGTCTATCAACAGAACCTCTACAAAAAGCATTTGGGGATTTTAATTCACTCAAACAGCTAGGTTCAACAAATTATTTGTAAATTTCTACATACCAAATGTTACTTAGAATGCCAAGTAATGCTTTCAATTGTAAAATTATATATATGTGTGTGTGTGTGTGTGTGTGTGTGTGTGTGTGTGTGTGTGTGTTGATTGTAAAAAATACATATGAGCAAAATTCAGAGAGCATAGATAGAGCTTAAGGACATCAGGACAGGAGGTGGGGGAGACTTGAAGATGGTGAAGAATGGGTGGGGTTTCGAGAGCAGGGACAATGAAGCAAGCAGGGCAGCGAACAAAGAAAGGATAGAAGCCAGCCACACCATCCAGTCCCACTTGGGGCAGCAGATATGCCAGTATTCTTTCTCTAGTACCTTTGGCTTCAGGTAGAGTTGGTTAAAAACTGCAGGGGTAATAGTCACAGGCAGAGCTTGTCCCGGACAATGTTTTACGCTAAACTGAGGAATCCAGCTTTATCTGGAAGGCAATATGGAGCCATTGAAAACTGTGCATCAAAAGAATGGTATGTGCAGAGTGCTTTATAAATCTCTTAATCTGCTTTAGAGTTCTGTAGTGCTTTGCAGTTATGGATTACTGTCTACGTGTCATCCTTTTTAATCCTCATCCTACCCTAGGAGAGCACTCTGGTTGTCCCTAGAGCATAAGGAAAGAGCTGGAAGCTTGGAGGGTTTCAGTGTTTCATCCAAAAATCTCCTAACTAGTGAACATAGAACCCAGAGACTTGATTCCAGTCCTTCTGGCTCCAAGGTCTCTGTCTCTGTTTTTGTTTTTGTTTTTCATATATGTAGTGAACCTTTAAGAAGAGGAATATTGTTGCCTTGATTGTAGCAAGTTGTAACATTATGCAGCATGGAGAAGGACATGCGTGAAGTAAATTGTTGTCAGAGATTGCTATTTGAAGCAAAAGACAGGTGCTTAAGAAATAATGTGGTTTCAAATTAAGGTGAGTTTTATAGGTAACTGAAGGTTATTCATTGTTTATTCATGTTATGTTCATCATCTTAATTTTAGCTTTATTTTTATTTTTAAAAAGATTTATTTTACTTTTAATTACATATCTGTATGTGTATACATGTGCATGCACATGTGTATGTGCACACTGGTGTGCACATGTATGAGTGCAGTACCAGTAGAGTCTCGAAGAAGGCATCTGATACCATGGAGCTGGGGTTACCAGTGTTTGTGAGTCTCCTATTATGGGTGCTGGGAACTGAACTCTTGTCCCTCTCAAGAGTAGTACATGCTCATAACCCCTGAGCCATCTCTCCAGGCCTCAGTCTTTATTTTTAGAATAAAAGGAATATCAAAAGGCAGTAGGTAGCAGAAGCATTGTGTCTCCTGTTGAGTTTAAATGTGGTTAGTGGAGAAGAGACCAATAGCTTTCTGATCTCATAAAACATTATTAGTTAAAATCTCTTTCATCTGGCTCTCGGGAAAAGTCTACACAGAGCTATCTTGGGTGACTCAGGTCATATAGGACTCTAGGCAGGTCACCTGAGAGTGGCTTTGCATTTGGCATTCCATGTGCCATGAAGAACAGAAACCCATTCACACTGCTTTAGAATCTGGGAGTCCTGTTCCATCCAGTATGAGAGGTAGCTTCCAGGGGTATCTATTGGGTCCCTGAAATGTGGCTAGTCTGAAGGAAGATGTGCTGCAGATGTAACATTTTGTTTGTATAAAAAGATGAAAGACATGGTTAAATTTCATAACAGGTTGAAACAATAGTATTTTAGATATAATTTAGGCTAACTAATTGATTAAAATTAATTGTACTTGGGATCTTAGAGACTGCTCATTGGTTAAGAGCATTTGACTTTCTTGCAGAATACCTGGGTTCAACTGCCAGCACCCACCCACATGGTGGCTCACAGTCTGTAACTCCAGCTCCAGTGGGTCTAATACCCTCTTTTGGCTTCTGAGGGTACTGAGGATGCATGTGATACACAAACACACATGCAAGCAACACTCATACATATAAAGTAAAATTAAATTGTAAAAAAAATGTACTTACTTCTTTCCATGTGTTTGTTAGAATTTTTTAAATCACCTATGGGGCTTTCACTATATTTCTATTGGGTTATATTATTACAGAGCATAAGGCAGTAGCTAGAACCAGAAGACTCCAAGGCCTATGTGTTCATCCTGCTGTAAATGCTTTCAAATAGTCTAATGATGGTAAAGCCTGGAGCTAACCCAGTCAGTCACTGTTTCTAAGCACTTTACATCCATTATCCAATGTAATCTATGTAATCTTTATGCTAATTTGATGAGCTGGATATTATCTCATATATATATGTAATAGATAGGTTTTTTTTGTAGACAAGAAACAGGGAAATTCAGTAACTTTCTCAAGGTCCCAGATAGAGTAGAGCTGAACTTTCAACTTACTGAGTTTGTTCCAGAGTGACCAGAAAGGGTCTCATATCTCTGTGCTAAGCAAGTCCCAAGGAGACATTGTTTTTCCTACCGAAAGTCAAGCAAAGCTGGAGAAATTGTGTATATCAACTCTTCTAATATCTGCAACAGCCCCAGTAAATAGTTATGATCCACCTCCCCACTGAACAAACAAACTGAAGCTCAGAAAGGCTACACAGTTTGTCCAGTAAGTATTGGCTGAAACCCAGTGTCTAATCCACTCTGAATTCAAAGCTGATGCCCAGCACTGTATCAGTTCATGAATTACATGTGAACTTGCCTTTGGGGCCATTCTGAAGCCAAATTCCAGTGGGTACCTCTTCCCTCAGACTGGTTTCTGGGAACTTTTCGTTTTCAAAATTACTTCAAGAGTCTTACTTGAACCCAAATTTGGTGCTAAGTATCCCATTTAATCTGACCTTCTTAGACACCATTTTCCAAGAAGTTCCATCCCCTTGTTCTCTTTGAGGAGCTAATGAAACTTAATTTTAATTTTTTAACAACAGAAAAGAAGCCAGGCGTGGTGGTGCACGCCTTTAGTCCGAGCACTTGGGAGGCAGAGGCAGGCGGATCCGTTTGAGTTGGCTCCTGTCTGATATACACATTGAGTTCCAGGCCAGCCAACAATACATAGAAAGACTGTCTCAAATAAATCAAGCCAACTAAACAATCCCAAACCCCATTGTTTGTCTCAAGTAGTTTCAGGAAGAGATGGCCATTCATCTCCACTAGATCCCTGCCCTCATATCCCATCATCCATCTCAGCACTGGGTGTATGATGTTTCCATTAGGCAGAGGTAATCATAGATTTTAGAGATAAAACAGTCGGTCCTCTTGAAGACTTTCTTAGCCAGCATCTAAGCCTCTGGTGTTTGTGTCTATGTGGGGGGTGGAGGTGGGACTCAGAGGAGGTGGATGTGAAGGAGGAACACCCAGCAGGAAATTTGGACTCTCAAAGAGTTTAGGGGGTTCTAGATGAGCGGGTAGGACTCCTGGATGTGAATATAGATAGGACAAGCCAAGCACAGATGTGAGATTCGTGGAGTGTGTGTTGAGGAAGGTTAACAGCCTGCCTTTTGCAGTCTTCATGAGGAGACAAACAGTTGCTTTGTGACAGATCCAGAACTTGCAAGGAGATGTAAAATTCGGGCCCAGGTTTCATGGCAACCCAAGTTGACACAGTAGCAAACAAGAATAGTTTGAGAGTCAGAGGAGGCCAATGCTGAGTATGTCACAGCTCGCTGCCTCTCCTTAGGCCACCTTCTCCTTATTTAGTAGTGCTTCCGTTGCTACCCCGAGTTCCCCGGGTCTGTAAACGACGTCACTTCACTGAACACAGATCCAGACTTTAGAAAAACAAAATTTTATACTTCAGCAGTGGTTTCCCTGGCCTTTCTCCCTCCGAAGAGTTTTAGTTCTGATTTTTCCGGGTTTACTCTCGGAGATTATAGCCATCAGCTGTAACTGGTACTTCTCTGTGTCTTCCGTTCTAACACAGGGTCTGCTGCAGAATAATGCAGAGTCTGTTTAAATGTGATTAAAGATGCCAGTGTTTGCTTTAAACCAATATTTACCAGGAAAGCCTGGCCAATGTAAATGTGCAGGCTAGGCAGAAAATACTGGCTAAAATCAATCTCCCCAGAACACAGACAGACAGACAAGGATTTTAGTGGGAATTGGGGGTTCTGGCAGGCCACTTCTGCCATTTTGACTTTTTATTTTTTTGCTAGCTTCACACATATATCAACTGAACACTGATTCAGAAAAACCTTAAAACAGAAAATCTAGACAGTGTAATCCCAAACTGTTCCAAGTAGTTTTCTCATTGGCCAAAGTTAGGAGTTCATTATTTTTCCATAGTGTTTCTTCTGGCACTTGTAAACTATCGTGTTATCTGGTTTAAAAGGTTCCTTTGAATTAGGAACACATTAAGTTATTTGACATAGCAGGAAACTTAGAATACTAGCCATTTTTAAAGCAGCTCAAGCTACAGTGTCATGCAGGAGCAGAGCGGACATTTTGAGGTTGAGTCAGCTTTGCTGAATTACAGCTTCAATTTTTGCAAACTTTTACTTGATTCTGTTTATTCATTAGTTGGATTCATTGAATAAATGAGCTGTGGCTACACTTTGAATGAATTCTAAGTAGTTGTAGTGTAGATCAGGAACTACCTAACCTAGCCAGCCAGCCAAGCAAAGTCCTAGTTGACACTTAATAGCCTAGGTCTCAGGAGAAACCACAAAGGATGAGATGGAGGGAGGTTCCCAGCCCAGCCCTCTTCTTATCCTGTGACTTCATGGTTCCCATACTGCCTTTCTCCTGTGGCAGGGAATATCCGTCTGAGCTGAGGATGAAGGAATGATTCATCTGTAAGAAAGGCCACTGAAATTGCTCATGGCAGCCTTGAGGAGCTAAACAGCAGGCACTTAATAAATGTTTTTCTCATATACAGATGAAAGAAGATGTATTAACCTAATGTAACTTGTAGGACTGAGTATGGAATTTTCCAGATTTATGGGCAAAACCAATGTCTGTGTCTGATGGTAATTGTTGCTTCCTCTAATTCCAACTGTTACGAGCCTGTACACCAAAGACTGAGTCATATCGAGGCACCATTCAAATGGTGATATTTACCATTACAACCACCAGCTAAGGTTGTTATATGCATTTTGAATGAAATAATTTGAAACAACAACAACAACAACAAAACCTAATAAGGTAGATTTATTACCATTCGTTTACAAATGACAGGCTAGTGGGTAGGAAGTGGTAGATAGGACAGGAAAGGATCACGTGGGTGTAAGGACCTTGCAGTGGATTGCACTGGAGGCAGCAAGAACCAATGCTTTAGTGGGCAAAAGACTCAGTCCTTGCTGCCCTCAAGAATTATGTGGCCTGGGATGGGCACAGAATGTAAATACCAAGGACGTAATAACAAGCCAGGTAGCGGTGCCCACAGGCATAAGGGCAGGGCCCCGATGAAATGAAAAGCGGGCAGCAAATAGATGTCACACCAGACTTAGTGCTGAAGAAAAACAGGGCAGCCCAGTGCCTGATGGGAGCTGACTGGATTTGGAGCAGGGACTGCTATCGTGAATGGGGGTCGGGGAAGGTATGAGGAGGAAAGCCTGGGGCAATCAGGACAATGATTTGAGGGGGCTCTCACTGGGAAGTGGCAGAGGACCCTCCTGTTGGGACTTAGGCTGAGAGCCATGCAGGGAAACAGAGGTGCTGAGGCCAGGATGAAGGGAGACAGTTATGCACTAAGCTAAAAAAAATAGATCTTCACAAGCGATGGAGTGCAAATTGTTAATGCTCACCATGGTTTTAGCTGTGGAGTAGGACACAGGAGCTGCGAGGGAGGAAGGTGATGGGTGATGCGTGGAAAGATGTCTGGGTGATGTGACATGCCCTGATCCCTGTGTGGCCACAGGATTGAGCGTGGGTCTCCAACGAATGGACAGAGATCAGTCATGGGATGCCACAGAGGAGTGCCATATGCCTGAACATGTTTACGGCCTGGCTGCTGGAGAAACATCAGCAAGGGGTATTTACAGATGATCTCAGCACCTCCTTGTTCTTTCTACACTTCACCAGACCCAGTGGGGCCTGTGTGTGTAGCAATAGCAAAGCTATGAGTGATAACATGTGGGGTGATTTCCAACTCTTCAGGTCATACACTTAATGTGGGAGGTTGCTCTCTCCTCTGAAACTGTAAGCCACTGCACCAAGTCTTCCCTGATGGAGATTATTAAAACCAAAAGGGCTCTAAGAGGCCAATCCTTTTTTACCCAACTTTTGCTTCCCAGGTGGTAATGCTCGGACCCGGCAAACAGAACTAACATCCACCAAAAGCACAACCATTCTGCCTACAGTTTCTCCATCCAAGCTTGAAGATACTAAGAGTAGACATGGCAGCTACTGCCACTGAGGTACTTATAGTCCCTAGAGACCATTTCAGGGAGACTGATTGCTGTCCTTGAGTGGAGTTTCCTGGATGAAGGTGTACATTGGCAGGGTTCTGTAGGTTGAACAGGAGTGTGTGTGGCAAGGGAGGGAGGAAAATGGTAAATGCATTCTGAGCAGAGGAAATGGCCTCTATCAAAGCAAAGCGGATTGATACTCAGTGGTGTTTAGAGTAGCTGCAAGGGTTGAGTGGTCTTGCAGCAATTGAGGATGGTGACAGAGCTGCTTTATGAGGTGGGAAAGAGAAGATGAGAGAACAAACACACATGAAAAAGACATTTATATGGCGTGATGCTGTAAAGAGTTAATGTCAGGACCAGAGACCTATAGAGTGCCACAGTGGGAGACAGGGATCTTTATTTTTAGGTTTTTAGGCTAACTATTGGTCTTTCACAAATTCTCAGCTGCTGTGTTATTGTGAAAGCCCACAGGCAACACAGAAATGTGTGTCTGTGTCCTGTAAAACCGTCTGCAGAAGCAGGTGGCTGACTGGCGGGACACTGGTTGCCAATCCTGTTTCAGAGAGCTAGGGAGCATAAGGTTACTGTCCTACTTGGGGGAGACAGCGTTGCAGCCTCCTGAAGACTTTGACATCCTGAACCTGCAGTCTCTCTCACCTAAGGCTTATCAGCACTCACAGCCATCAGCCAAGGAGGAAAGACGGCAGAGTTCACATTGTGCCCGGGCTGACCTGAGGCTGAACAAAAATCACCGGGAGACGATCCAGGTGGACCAATGAAATCCAAGTTCTCTCAAGAGTGAGGAGGGACACAGGAGAATTACAAGAGTTGGGGGGGGTCTCAGTGATGTGAGGCAGGAAAGGTTTGATTTGCTGGCTTTGAAGACAGGAAGTGGCTAGGAGCTAGAGTGTGTACAGTCTCTAGAAGATGGGAAATGTACCCTCTGTCTGTACAAAGGAATTCAGCCTTGCCGAAACCTTGGTGTGTGATGTTTTAAGTCACACTCACTGTGTAAATGTTATCTTGGTGACAGAAAATGAACAACACTCCCTGGGCACTCTGAGGAACCCCCACTCCCCCTAGTGATGGGTACCTTTCTATGCCACTTCAGCCATCATTTTGAGCAGAGCAGGCTAAGGACTGGAGACAAGGAAAGCAAACCACATTCCTAGGGTGCTCAGAGTGAGAGACAGACCTCACTTGAAAGGGCCCTGGGTCCCACAGTCTAAGACCTCTGCGATGCAGAGCTCCAAAGGCAACTGCCCTAGAGCTTCCCAGGCCTCAGACTAAGGATTTACACTGGAGGAAGGAGGGAGGGGCTCTGGGTGTGAAGGGAAGAGCAAAGTCACAGCACACACTCAAAGCTCAGAGTGTGGATGGCAGCTACTAGTAATCAGTCCTAACTCTCCATTCCACTAGCAGTAGGCAGCCTACCCCATCCTGTCATGATGCCACGGCATCATTTTATTTCACAGGCAATGCCATTTGCTACTTTTGAATATGTTGGAGAGAAAGGAGAAGCTGATCTGGTTGATGTCTGACAAGGACAACAGCAGGTGAATGTGAGCATGTGCCACATATACCCTACCTTAGGGAATGGCTTCTGAGGCAGTGGCTGCTGCTGCTTCTGGCACTATTTGTGGACTACTGAGGTCAATGGCTTTGTCTAGAGTGTCTGTCAAGTCATCTGTGATGGCTACAAGCAGACAGTGTGGTTTATAATCTCCTGGCCACACTGAAAATGTTCTTAAATCAAAGACCGCCCCCTAAACATCTAAAAGAGGACCTTATCCTACATGGACAGACAGGCAACAAGAGTCACAAAGTAACTACTAGATGAAAACAAGTCACAGTGAAGTTGGATCTCAGAGCTGTGATAATTTGACAAATTCCTAATTTATCAAACATGTATGCTTGTGTTACCTCAAATCATCTGGAAAACTGTATTCTGATGTGAGTCCTTGCAAGCCCATTTTGGTGATAAAAATAATGCATTGCACACACTGAAAAATCCACAGAGGTACAATTGTCCAGATTGTCTAAGGGAAAACTGAGTCTCGAGCCCAGGTCTTCAGTTTTTCTGGATGGAATTGAACTATAGTTCATAGCCATGCCTCTCTCTTCTTCTTCCCTCACTTCTGGAAACCTGAATATCTTCTCCATACTAAATTAGCACCATCCAAAGTTCTAGTAACTAAAACAAGATAAAAATTCAACAGAGGAGACAGGCATGCCAATCTGCAAAATGAGATGAAACATTAATATTTAGAGTTGGTTGAATGTCTGCTCTGATAAGCATGATCCTGAGAACTTCAGGTTTCCCACTGTTCAACAGCTCCTGAAGTAGGTGCTGTCTTCCTCATTTTACAGCCAGGGGAACCTTCCAATTCATTAAGTGTCCAATATGAATCATCAATGGTCTCATTTTCTCTTGATCCCAGACCTCACACACTTAGTATAATACCTTACTATAAGCCCTATGGTATAGGTCTATACCAGCACCAGGAGGAAGCCAGGGAAAGATGATTGACAACTCAGGGCAATTAAAGTGGGTGCTCCCTTGAAGGCAGGATATTTGCAAATACTGCCACCACACACAAAAATGTCCTGATCATATGAAGATGTTCTTTGAAGCTGATATTTTATCTAAACATTGAATATTAGAAATGGAGTGGCTTAGAAATTCCACTCACAAGTATTTTTCTTGAAAAAGTTGAATGCAAAACATCGGCCAGGGATGCCACAAGGAAGAACACTCAAGCCTACTCTTAAGGAGATAGTGGTCCTGTATTTGCACTGAGAGGGTGAGGCTGAATTCTGTCCTACGAAAAGAGCTCTTGCCTAGGAGTTGGGACGTCCGAGCCTCACTCCCAGCTTTATTGCCAGCTCACACAGGAGCCTCATAGCTTCTTTGAGGTCTGTTTTTCAGCTACGCATTTTGGATGTCCAGCCAGGTAATTCACAGAAGTCTCCTCGTTGTGATGGTCCATGATTGTCTCATTCATCTAAGAAATTGAGGGAAGAACCAGGCTCACTCAGAACAGTGTGGTGGAGAGAGGAAGTCAGCTCATCTCATCAAAAGCTCTGCCACCTAAGTCCCTTTCTACCCTTGATCCTTGTATGTGCCTAGTTATCACATGGTGTGTGCTGCCATGTTCCAGGTCTGCTCTCTATCACTAGTCTAGAAAGGTATCTCTAAACAATGAAATTGTCCAACACTGGGAAAGCTTGGCCAGTTCTCTAGAAGACTTTGTCAAAGACTTGAACATAAGCAGCCCTAAATGGCTGCTTCAAGCTGGGGTTCTGTTATTAACATTATGAATTACAGGAACCGACACTATTTATTAGGATAATTCTATGTACAGGTTGGTGTGCCATGAGGGAGGCCTTTTTCCCCCTCACAATTACCTCTCGCAAATCTAAGGAGTGTAATTATCTCCATTCTACAAAGAACTTGTGGCTACAGGAGGCTAACTACCTCTCCTGAAGTCACCCAGCCATAGCAGCTTGGAAGAGCTTGTTTTCCTATTCGGGCCTGTAGGACCTGAAAGGTACAGTCACTTAGTCTCATCCACTAAGCACCCAAGGTGCCTTACCCTGCAATTCGACCTGTGGTGAATATCTGACAAGATGCACAGCCAGGAGGACTCATGCTTATTCTTACTGTACAATTTGCAAAGTGCTTGCTCACATCACGTCATCTGATTATCCGAGTAGTTTGGAGAGTGAAGCTGAGTGTGAACTCAGTTTTACAGAAGAAGAAATAGCATCTGGGATGACTGTAATGTAGAGGTTTTAAAACCCCCTCACTATACAAATCACACACTTGTCTAAATTTCCAACCACCCAGGGACATCATTTTCCTGAACATTTTGTTTTGTGTCTTTAAGGGTATTCAGCTATTTATATTTGTATTGCAAGATGCTAACAGAGGGCCTTCCCGGACAGATATTACAGAACAGCAGCTGTTGTTTCCTTAAAAATTTCCCCTGGACTATGTGTACATGATTTCCAAACAACTAATAATAGTGTGATGAATCCTGGTCCTGCGTCTTCATAATAATTGTCTTCTTCCGCTAAAATGACAGTGCACGTTGAACCCTTTCCTGTGTTGGAGGCTGGCACATGAACTGTGCTGAATTTTGTGCCATCTTTTCTGTCTGTAAAGCCATAGTGTTTATAGTATTATAGTATATAGTATCATGTGGAGCTTGCTCAAAATGTTTGGCAGGCTATATGAAGTAAGTATAATGAAATATTTTCATTAAGTATTAGCTATCTGTAGTATTGTGTTAAATAAGGCCATTTTCATGGAAGCACAGACTGTGTTTGGAGCACATTGTCCCCATTACCCCCCATTGACCTGCTTCTCCACTCTCATCCTCCTGTTAGTCATCTTTGTTCCTCAATAGGTTCATTTCTATTAATGTTGAAAGATCCATACATGATTTTATATATCTGTATGAAATCTAGGAGCCACACATGAGAGAAAACATAATAATTGACTACCTAAAACAGGCTTAGCTCATTTAATATTATCTCCAGTTACACCTATTTCCCTACAAACACCATAATTTTGTTCTTTAAAATGCTGAAAAAATTGCATTGTATATTTGTAGCAAATTTCCTTTATTCCCTCACTTGTCTGTTGATAGACACCTAGGTTGTTTCCATAACTTACCTGCTGTGAACAGTCCTACAGTGAACATTGATGGGTGAATGTCTGTGATATGCTCACTTGTAGTAAACATCCATGAGCAGCAGAGCTAGTTTTCATTTTTTTGAGGTCCGTAGTGCCTGAGTGAGTTTACTTTCATATCAGCAGTCATTGGATTACCTGGAACTGTAATTACATAACTGTGAGCCACCATGTAGGGCTGGGAACCTACCCTGTGGCCTCTGGAAGAGCAGCTAGGACTCTTCATATCTTGAGCCCAATCAATGCAGTTTTAATTTCCATTTCTCTGATGGCAATGGGTTTTTTTAAATGTCTTTATTGATCATTTTGCTATATCTTTTATGTGCTCATTGGCCCATTTATTGACTAGGTGGTTTAATGTCCTGTTTCATGATTTTGTCTTTTTGTATATTCTAGATTATTAGTCCTGTGTTAGATGCATATCTAGGAAAGATTTTCTCCCATCCTGGGCTATTTCTTCATTTCACTATTCCCTTGCCATGTGGAAGCTTTGAAGTTTCATGAGATCCCAGTTATCAACTTCTTGAAATCATTTCCTGAGCAACTGTGATCTTATCTGAAAAGTCCTTGCTATGCTGTATCAAGGAGTGTTTTCTCTATTTTCCTTCTAACTGTTGGAGTTTCAGGTCTTGTGTTAAGATCTTTGATCCACCGGAGTTGATTTTTTGTGTAGGGTGAAAGATAGTGACGGTTCATTTTATACAGGATATCCAGTGTGGGCATCTGAAGAGGCCATCTTTTCTCCAAGTACATTTTTGGCATCTTTTTCAGAAATCCTGTGTGCGTAGTTGTATGGGTTCATGTATGGTCCATTCTATTCCATTGACGTACATATTTTTGAGCCAGTATCATGCCATATTATTATAGGTATGTAGTATAACTTGAAATCAGGTATGGTGACACCTCCAGAAATATTAATTTTTGCCCAGGATTGATTTGGCAATCTCTGATATAAGTTACTTAGGCTCTGATATAAAATTTAAGATGGGTTTATGTTTCTGTGAAGACTGTTACTGGTGTGTTTGATGGGTATGTCACTGAACCTCCACATTGTTTTATATAAGATGGCCATTTTCACAATACTAATTCTTCTACTCCATATCATGGAAGGTATTTCCATCTTCTAGCGTGTTCCTCAGTTTCCTTCATCAGCATTTTAAAGTTTCCAATTTAACAGTCTGTCACTTCCTTGGTTAAGTTGTTTGAAGGCTTTATTTATTTAATTTTTGAAGCCATGTGATTGAGATCATTTCCATGATTTCTTCCCCAACATGTTTGTTATGAGTATATAGAAGAAAATCTACTGGTTTTGTTTTTAAGTTTTATATTCTGCCATTTTATTGAAAGTATTTGTCAGACCTAAGGGTTTTCTGGTGGAGTTTAGGGTCTCCTTGCATAGCATCCTACCATCTGGAAATAAAGATCCTTTGATGTTTTCCTTTCCATCTGTAACCCTTTTGTTTTCTTCCCTTGTTAACAGCTCTAGTCAAAACTTTAAGAACCATTTGAACACGAGTGAGGGAAGTGGACATCCTCATCTTATTCCCAACTTAGTAGAAAAGCTGTGAATTTTCCCCATTTCATACGATGTTAGCACAGTTTTGCAGCATAAAGCCTTTATTATGTTGAACTATATTCCTTCCATTCTTAGTCTCTTCATGACTTTTACCATGAAGGTTTTTATCAAAAGACTTTTTTGCATCTATCATAAAGATAGTATGAGTTCTGTCCTTGAGTCAATTTATTACATTAATTAATGTAATTTATTACACCTATTAATTTTTCTATATTGAACTATTACTACATCTCTGGTATATGAATTTTATGTGCTCTTGCATTTATTTTGCATTTTATGGGATATTTTTGTACCTGTGTTCACTAGGGAGTCTGCTCTAGAATTTTCTTTTGCTGTGCCATTATCTAGTTTTGATACTAGGGTGATCCTGGGTTCTCAAAAACTATTTGGGTATGCTCCTCCCTTCCCTATTCTATGGAAAAGTATGAGAAGTGCTGGTGTCAGTTCTCCTCTGAAGGTCTGAGGGTATTCAGTGGTGAATCCGTCTGGGCCTGCACTTTGATTTGGAAATTGAAAACGGTTTCAGTCTTATTGCTGGTTGTAGATCTATTTATGTTATTTGTTTCATCATGGTTTAATTTTTCAGGGAATGTGCCTCTAGGACTTTATAGATTGCTATAATTTTGTTAGACTTTTGCTGCTTATGTCCTTAGGCCTATTCTGAGTTTAGTAATTATGGCTGTACTTGTTTTCTTAATTCATTTCTAGGAATATTTTTATTTCCTTCTTCATTAGTCACTTAGTAGTATGTTGTTCAACCTCCACAAAATTATGTATGTTGCTTTTAGTTACTAATTTTATTCTATTATGCTGAGATAAAATATTAGAAATAATATTTCAGATATATTTGCTGGGAAAATTGAGTTGGTAGCAATTATCTTTCAGAGTTTGAAATACATTATTACAAGCTCTCCTGTATTTTAAACTGTCTGTCAATAAATGTGCAGTTATTCTGATGGCCCTGCCTTTGTATATTGCTTGGTATTGTGTTCTCTTGAAATTCACTTGGGAGTTGAATTGACTTTTTTGAATATACTTATAATATTAAAATTCTTCGGCATTTCATGTAATGTGCTCTTATTGGAAGACATTAGTGTGGGGTTAGCCATTTTTTGAGGAACCACACTGCCTCAGTTTTACATGTTTCTTGTGTATTTGTGCTGTGGCTTGAGTACTTGAGGTTAGATTGTTTGCTGGGTTTTCTTTTTCCTTTCTTTAATCACTCATATTCTTTCAGTGAAGGTGTTTGAGTTTTCAGTAAAGACTAGCTTGTAATGGCACCAAAATGTCTTTGTCTCTGATAGGCTTATGTTTGGTGCCCCAAGCTCAGTGCCCTTGTATTCTGGATGCAGAGTACAGTCTGAAAAAGCAATCATTGTTGAGCCCAATAAAGGAAAAATATTCCAGGTGTATCTGTCATCACAGTTGTCTATAGTGAGATGGGAGTCAGGTACAGCAGAATCACTCAGAGGTTCATGGGTCAGCTACCCTGGAGTATGCAATATGGCTCCCGACTCAACAAGGGAAGTCAAGAACTGACTTCCAAAAGTTGTTCTCTGGCCTCCACATGTGGGTCACAGCATACTAGTGCATACACACACATACACACACACACACACACACACTACATTTAAAATTAATAATCTCTATCAAAGCATTCTTATCAACATACAAGCATACAGTAACAATCAAATAACCAACAGTTACTCCTTAAACTCTGATCATTTTAGGATGTAAAGGAACAGTGACAGTACAGTATACATCAAGATGGTACTCACTAGTTATGAACAAAATGGAGTAAAGGAAGTGAGACTTGTGATTAGTATTGATGGATAGAAAAAAATTAAGGAGAGAAAAGTAAATAGAAGTAGGAAATACCAGGGGTTGGGGAGAAAAGAGCCAGATATTTCTGACTAAAGGTACAATGGAAAGAGAAAGGTAAAGAAATGCAATCAGATAGTCCATGAATCCCAGGCCTCAGGGGACTGAGACATAGGGATCTCACAAACCACACTGGTATATGTTTTTGGGGAAAGACCATTAAAAGCAAAACTTTTAAAAAAGAATAGAGTTTTCAAAAGAAAGAGAAGAGAAAGGGGAAAGAGGAACAGAGAGATAGATAGAGAGATACACAGAGAGAAGAGAGAAGAGAGAGAGAGAGAGAGAGAGAGAGAGAGAGAGAGAGAGAGAGAGAGAGAGAGAGAGAAAGGACTGAGCTGGCCTGCTGATAGTGGGTTAAATAAAAGAAAAATAAATACATGTGAAGGGGGAGAGCTGGGTGGAGTAGAGAGTCTTCATGAGGTCCTGAGGGATTACTGAATCCCTCTTTTGATGTTCCTTTATGGATTTCCCAGGTGCTTGTGATATTCCTGGGCAGCCAGATCACAGATACTGGTCACACTTTTGGCAAGTCCTTTAGGATTTGTGTTGCAAATGCTGTTCTTGCTTCTAGACATCCTCTACAAGATCAAAGTATAGTTATGAATGCTGGTCCCACCAGTGGACAGTCCTTCAAAAGTCAGGTCACAGATGTGCTTGTCAGTCCTCTGAGCAGTTCTCCAGGGGTCCAGTTGCAAGCGATGTTTTCATCCCTAGATAGTGTGATGCCAGGTCACAGAGGCTATTCTCATCTTCAGAGATCATGTTGAAAATGTTGGCCCTACCCTAGTGCAGTAATTTGTCTACTCTGAGTCTGTTCCCCAGCAGACTTTGGTTCTAACCAATTCCCACCCTACTGCATACACACTGTGGTTTTGATTCAGGTTTTTTCCCTGAAGTCTAGAGGTGTTTTGCCAGCCAGGTTCCAGCAGATAGTCCCATGACACTTGCTCTGAGTTTGCAATCTTACCGTTTACAGAGCTCTGTGACCCCCCCCCCCAGTCACTGACTCAGCAGGGGACTTCTAACAGTGGTGTCTGGTTGTTGCTCCAGTTTCTTGCCAAGAGGGCAGGCTAGCATGCTTTGCAGCTGACGGATTTTACAGTTAGTTGTCTTCCCATCTCCTCTGATAACTGTTACCCAGTTTTCCTGACTGTACCTGCAGGTCATCCAGCATCTCAGATCCTTCCTCAATGCAATTTTTATGAAGTTTTATACAATATCATTATCTTGTACTTTATATACTCAGTGAAAGCACATGTAAAATGAAAGCGTATAGAATCTTTCCTCTATCTGTCTTGTGACTGGGTTTTTCCCATTAGAGAAAGTGGCTAACATCAACATAATTGCCATGTGCAAAAACAGGGATAAGGCCAAGCATACATGTATGGCAGAAGAAGCCATATTCTAAAGCAAGTGGCAAAAAAACCATACGATTCAATTTTTGGAAAGTTCTGAAGAGGCAAAAACTGAGCTGTGACATTAAAAGTCAAGCTAGTGATTAACTTGGCCAGGTCGTAAACACAAAAGGAGTCAAGGTTTCTCTGGGGCAGGCCATGATCCAACTGCTGATGAAGCTACTGATCATGTGATTATGCTTATTTTATAAAACTCATTGACTTCTATAACGTGTGTGATTTTTTTTTCTCTTTGCATGTTTACTATGTTTTGATAATGAATTGAATATGTCCCAAAGAGTTGATGTCACCAACATAAAATCTTAGGGTGAGGCTTAGAAGGAGGTAACTAAGTCAACTGAGGGTACTTTCCTCAGAAGGAGTTACTGGAGGTATCTAAGTGCCCTGGCTAGTTCTCTTGAAAGCTGTTATAATAGAGAATTTCTTCCTACCAGGATAACATCTGTTTTGAAGGAGTGTAACAGGAAGACCATTGCCAGAGATGGCACTACACTGCTTGGACTTCCTACCTCCAAAAGTGTAGGCTAAATAAAAAGGCTTCTTCCTACATCTACTGACCAGCTGAGGGTATTTTATTACAGCAATGGAAAACAGACTGATAGAGTGTTGTATTTCAATAGAAAGTTTGTGGGGAAAAGACAAAACCCTCTGATTCCTTGAGCTTTGGCATTTGTTACTAGCCATTTGGTGTTTTTCTCTTGCCCATGCTGTTAGCTTTTTGAGCTTATTAACAAAGCATATGCTATCTCTAATTTTGAAATTTCCCACTAAATTTTAGCTATGTGATCTGTCCAATGTTTCCTATTATTCTTGGCTGTTGAAGATAACAGTGTGGTTCAAAGAGGATGTTCTGCCATTTATGGTATGAGGCTCCTCAAGCAAACATCACTCAATTTGAATTTGAGTATCTCTACCTACAAAACTGGGGAAATGTTAAATGAGATGATATGGGCAAAGGCCAACAGAATGTCTGGCATACACATCTTCTTTGCCCTTAGTGTGAGTGTGACCTCATTCTTTCAATACTTTCTCTCCACATCTTCCCAGCCATTATCCAGCATGAATTCCACTATATTTTTTCACAGTGACTAAAAACAAACCAGCACACAAGAAAAGACAGTCATGTTATTGCTCGAGTTGATGTGTTTTGGTATCAAGCAGACAAATGGAGGAGCTCTTGCGATAGCTACTTGTGGTAGTCAACTTGATTGGACTAAGAACTGCCTGGTAGATTAGTGAAGCACAGCCCAGGATGTATCTGTGTTCTGGGGGACTCTGACCTCATCCATGGATGGCATTATTGGGAAATGGGACCAGGTTAAAGGAAGTGGCCAACAAGAGCATGTTCTTGGGGGCAATCTCATGCCCTAGTCCCTTCTCCACTTCCCTATATCCCTGATTCCCATCCACTGGAGAGTAAATAGAATCCTACACCACTCCTCATAGCATGATGACAAGTGTGTGGGGCCAAGCCACCTTAGAATGAACTCTGCAAAACTATGACTTAAAAGAAAAAGCCATGCCAGGTGTTTTGTCATAAGATGCCCCCAACCCGAGAATCTTTGAGAAGCCCTGCTGTGGGATGTTGTCTATGCTGAGAATGCCCCTGCCATTTTCCACACTTTCTTCTCTCCTTCCATAACTGGAAAGCATCAGGGACTGGTGGACCAGGCTTTCTCCCAGATGCACTCCTTTAACCTCGGCAGGGCCTGACACACAGTTTCGCCATCTGCCCACTGTTTCTCAACTGTTATTATCCAAACATTTACAGTGTTCACAAACTTCCACCCCCACTTCAGACTTCTCACTTTATCCAAGGAAAGATGACCCTGGGAAGGCAAAGGGCCTTTGGGATCCTTTTCATGCTTGTGAGAGGGCCTTCCTCACTCACATCTTCCTGGCTCCCCCAGTTCTTGTGCTGCCTTCACTTACTGCTGATGTGGCTCCCGCATTTATCACCTGTCCTTCGGCCTGGCTCTTTGACCTGCAGACACACTTACGGCTCTTCTCATCCAGTTTAAGTTTTCCTAGAGCCCCTGTTTCTATAACATCCCTTTCCCCTTTTGTTGCCACCTTCAAGTCAAGCTATTTTAAGTTCCAGATGTACTTCCTTTCTAGCCCCTCATTTAAATATTTATAAACTTGCTTATGCTCTCATGATTCAACCACAGCTTGCTCCTCTCCACTTGCCTCCAATTTAACTTATATGAACTCTATCTCTGCACTCCACTCTCCTATCTGGCAATGTGATGGTCATTTAGATGTCCCCAGACCTGTGGACTTTATCTGCTATCAAAATGCCAAAATGTCTATATTCCCAACCAAGCACTACAGCTCACCTCACAGTTATTCTACAAACTCATGATAAGACATATTGAAGGAAAGAAGTGTTTCATGCAGAGAAAACATGACACCAATTTCCAAAATCAGCCATTCCATTAGCCTACTAACAGCAAATAAGCTTTTATTCTCTGGGTTTTTTTTTTTTTAATGTGAAACCAAGGACTGGACATCATCATGATGACTTATCTGGCTATAAAACTCTATCATACAGTGTTTAGAAGGGATAACCATCATCTCTTTTGCTTATAGTCCTGTAGTGGGTAGCCATCCCAGAATTGGCCTGGAAGTTCCAACCCCCATTGAGGCTTCAGTAATGGTCATGCCCACAAGGCAGGGCTGAGGGAGGAAGCTGAAGACCCAGGATTGAGAGGAGAGCTCTCTCTTGGTTCTGGGACCCTGGATGCTGGAGGTAGACCAAGCAGAGTTGTCCAGAGAACACTAATGGACTGTGCCATACCTTTGCCAGACCCTACAACATTTCCCTTCATTTGTAAGTTACCCCACAAAATAAACCTCCCTTTTAACTATGTGGAGTGGCCTGAATAATTTCACCAATATCTGGTCCTCAATGTGGGGCCCAAACCCACGACCCTGAGATTAAGAGTCTCATGCTCTACTGACTGAGCTAAAATGGTCTGTCAGATACTCTAGGCCTATAGCCAATTTGAATGCACCAACGATGCTGAGAAACATTAGGTGACTTTCCAGGCTGCCAGCTGTCTCTGTCTACTCTTGCAAGACTCCTGAAAGTTGCTTGCATCCTTCTCCCATTTCTCAGGTATTATATTCCTTCTCAGGTCTTTGATGAGGCTGAAGACTAGCAGTTATAGTTACAACTTTATATATATATATATATATACACACACACATACATAATATCTTAGATAGAATATATTAAGTATTAGACTCAGGCTCTTTAGGATAGGACACCTTTTGGAATGATCTTTGTAACATGCCACCTACCCACACTCTAGACTTCCCTGGATTTTAGTATGTGTTTTTTGCTTGATATTGTTTACATTTATTGTAATTTCAACTTATTTAGGTCATTATCCCTCACTACTCCTGGACAATATCTGATAACCATTTCTTTGTATATAGTCTTGTATTAGGTTAGAACCTTCTTATTTAGACAAGAGGGGGAGATGTAGTGGGTAGCCATCCCAGCATTGGCCTGGAAGTTCCAGCCCCCATTGAGGCTTCAGTAATGGTCACGCCCACAAGGCGGGGCTGAGGGAGGAAGCTGAAGACCCAGGATCGAGAGGAGAGCTCTCTCTTGGTTCTGGGACCCTGGACGCTGGAGTTCTCCAGTGAACACCGCTGGACTGCGCCATACCTTTGCCAGACCCTACCACCTTTCCCTTCATTTGTAAGTTACCCCACAAAATAAACCTCCCTTTTAACTATGTGGAGTGGCCTGAATAATTTCACCAATACAGTCCACCCCTTCTCCTGTCTTCTATATTGTTATTGACAGCTCATGTTTTAAATGTGACATTATGCTCACTTCTTTGAGCAGTTTTTTCCTGGACAGTGTTCTCTGGGACTCCTTATGAAATTCTTCCAGATAATCAAGGGCTACAGTTGGATTCTAACTCAATGTTTCCTTCATTTCCATGACTAGACACTATCTCTTTCCACTCAAAAGACAAAACCATTGTGAACCTCTGCTGTGACCCTTCACCATGATCTAGGCTGACTTAAATTACTCTGTTTTACTTGAGGGTAGGAATTGTGCCACCTCTGTACCCAGAAGAGCATCACTAGAAGACGGCAATAGATGGACAGCAAAGAAATGGATTAAGAACATAACATTGCACTTACATGAAGTTCTAAATTGCCACAGGTGGGCCCAGTGGTTATAAGTACATGCTGTGTGACCTTGCTTATGAGTTCCATTCCAGGATCCCTTGGTGAAAGGGGAAACTGACTTTGGGAATGTGTCTCCTGATCTCAACATGCATGCTGTGGCACATGCATGACCACACTTTCATACATACATTGTGTACACATGTACACAATAATGGTAAGTAAAGGAAGCGTGTCCTTAAGGAATTGCCAGGTAGACAAATTATCAGCAAGAAGGCTGGGAAACACCTGTGACAATTGAAGCCATACTAAGCCAAGCCCAATGGCTTCAGCTTTCCAGTGAGATTTGAATCCAGAGAAGCTCCACAGGGGCTGGTGACATTATGCCCAGTCCCACTCTGGATCACTTCCTTCTAAAATGTGCAGTTGTTGTATTGAATCAAAAACAAACAACAAAACCCAGGATGCCCAACTGCATTTAGATTTCAGAGAAATAGTGTGCTTCTTAATTCTTATGTTACAATTATAGTCTTTATACCCCAAAATGTCTGTCCATCTGAAATTCAAATTTAAGCATGCTATATTTTATTTGGATGCTGTGAAGAAGAAGACTGTTTGTAACCATCTCTTGTCTCCCTACTGTAAGATGTTGTGTGCAGCCATGTTTGGGGAAAGGACAGAGGAAACGGTGCTGCTCAGCAATCTGCTCTTTGCCTCTGGATCTCTGCTCTGACTGGAGCACAAGACAGGTTCATCTAATCTCTCCCAACCTCCCTTTGCCTTCCAAAGCTCCCTCCATATGCTGCATATCCTGCTACTTTGATGTCTTTTTGTCACCTGAGAATACCTTATTCTTTTAGGCACATATTTTATATCTCTTCCATCTCCAGGGAGAAGAACTTTATCAAGTTCATAGCTGTTCTCTGCAATCAGAACAAGCCCTAGTCCAGGAAAATCTTAAATAATCAAAGAATATGGTCTGTGCTGTAATGAATGTTGTGACCATTGAGAACTGAGGTCCATAGAAAGGAAACTGAATGTGGGTTACTATTGACAAAGAGGCTTCCAGGTGGAAGTGGTATTATACCAATGCCATAAAGGGGTGGTTTGGAGAGAGTGGGAACTGAATGGTCTGAAGAAGCTGAGGAGAATTTTCAAATGTATATGATCTCTCCCTCACCTCTTCTTACTGGGTCTTGAGAAGTTAGTTGGAGGAGGCAATGCTGCTTAAAGTCAAAACACTCTGAGGACCCTCCCTACCACCTACCATAGAGAATGGATGGGATACGACAAGGGAGAAGAAATGACATCATCTGTATAGAGTGGTATGAGAAGGGTGTAAACTGAAGAAAAGGAGCTTTAAGTTTCAGGGGACGTAAGCACAGAGACAACTCCTGGGAAAATGGAGAATACAGGGAAGATTTTCAGAACGAAATAAAATATTGAAAACTGGTAATTAGATGCTATTGCTTGTGCTGGGGTCAGGAAACAATGCTACACCAAACACAATGTGTGACTTTTACCCAAATTTTAATGGCACTTAGTCTCAGATCAGTTGTGGAAGTACATACTTTAGTGGAAAGTTGTTTCTAAAAGTTGACAGTCTCTGTAGTGAGCATTCTTTGCCAAGGTGTCTATGTTTCTTAAGATTCTGCCATTGCAGAATGACTTTGCTGGCATATTGGACTAAGTCATTTCATATGAGTTAAGCTGATTCATATCATAATTATGATCTTGTACTTATTAATTCCTAAGCACTTATGAGGATTTTCATGTTTAAATATGAGATTAAATGATGGATCCCATTTCCAACATGATTTGTGAGTCGTAGACCCTGCTTCTCATCTGTTGTGTTGCTGCTAACACATGATTCAGATAGCATACACTGGTGTTGTTGCCTGGCCTTAAACTGGTTCCAAATAGGAAAATAGTTATAAATAACCACATTAACAAGTCCAAATGTCTTCCTGAAAGTGATATCGGACTGTGAGTGGTCTGATGTGAAATTTGGTTCCCAGCAATAGCACCGGACACATGAGTAGACCTGTTGTCACAGCTACGTTCTCCAGTGACAAAAATATCTGCTCTTACCTTTCCCCATTTAGTTACACAAACAGTAACCTCCATTCTTGCCACTCCAAGGTCTGCTTCTGGGAATGAGCTCACATCTTAGGCAAACGATTTGTATTTGGTGTTCAGCCAACCCTCTTGGGGGTATAGTAATGTTTTAGAAGTTTGGTCAAACAGTGTAACATTTTAGTTAGATCAAGGTGCAATCTCTTGCAGTCTACTGTACAGCATTGTGACTAAACTTAATAACAATGTGTTGGAAATGTCAAAATTACTGAGAGCTCTCAAAAGTTCTTACCATACAACATAGGTAAGAATGGGAAGTGTATGATAATTACCCTGGCTTAATTATTATATACATAGAAAAAAACATGCTGTATATCAAAATACATACAATTTTAATTTGTTCATCACACCTTAATAAAGCTGGGAGTGGGATGGGGGAGGAGCTTTCAATCACCTCCTACCCTTGAAAAAGACTTAAAACAAGTTTTTTTTCTTTGAAACTGAAAACAACTGTGATGTCTGCAGTGTTAACCAAATTGTATACATAAATAGGGTTTTATTTTATATGAGTACCTATCTATTCCCTGACATTAAGATGATATAAAAAGCTTTAAAATATTGACAGGGATAGAGACACAGCCAAGCCTTTAACAAAAGTTCATTCCCTGGACCAAGACCAGGTTTTGGATGATCTCTAGTAATTCTTGCAACAAGAAGCTTGAAGGGTCTAACCTTCTTGGGAACCAGAATGAACATACATATACCCAGAGGAAGACACACACACACACACACACACACACACACACACACACACACACCCCATAATTAAAATAAAAACAAATCTTTAAACTAATTTTCAGTCATGAATGTTTTTCTATTATCATTCTGGTAACATGGGTTTTGAGGCATCTAAATGAATACAGAGTTTTTCTCCATCATGAATTGGTCCATGTAACAGAAAGCAAGCATGCAGTCTTGAAGTCTGAGTAATCTATCATTTTCAGTCTGTGATATAGTTTGAGAAGATTTAGAAAATGGCACCCAGCTGGAAGAAATTGGTCATGAGGGTTGGCCTGAGCATTTACCTCCTACCCTTTAGGGTGATATGAATGGGAAATGCTTCCTTGGCTAGAGTTGATTATAAACATTTACTTAAAAAATTTATCCATATCCTGCTGTGGTGGGTACTGGGGTTACTATAGGTGAAAAGACAACGACTTGAGGTTGACTTATTAATAGCCAGTCTCAGTGCCTACCTGGGGTTATTTCCAACACAGACAACAGAATGAGAGTAGAAACGGCAGTGGTGGTGATCTTTGAGTGGCATGGAAGCCCATAGGATGACATCTGTAACAAAGCCTTGGGTCTTCTTAGGGCAAGTGTTTACTAAGTGAGAAACTGAAGGAGATACACAGCTCGTGCAGTTGGAGGACAGGAGCCATGGGAAGAGCAGGTGTGAAGGCTCTGGAAGAGTAGAGCTCCAGAGGCCCTGCTGATGCTGACAAGCCAGGTATTACCCAAGAGCTTTCTAGTAGATTCTAATCACCCACTGGTATGTTGCACAAGGAAGCAAGACCTGTAGCTTTGATTCTCTTTCTGCATTGCCAAACCCTGGCCAGTCACTTCACCTTTTGAAACATCATATTTCTCATGTGTCAAACAATGCTAAGAATATACCATCAGGGCTTTGTAGGGGCTCAGTGAAACAATGTGTGGGAAAGTGCTTTGTAACCTGCTAAATGCAGGGGATTATTTTTCTAATTCAGGCCACCACCCAGGGCACTCCCTCTTTCCATTCCCCGTTGCCTGTCCAGATTTACTCAGCTAATGCAAGCTAATTTTGATATCATCTGCTGACAGTAAATCAAAAGATGATCAAAAGCTGTAAGACCAGTTTTGATATTCTCCCAGGCCATATAGCACAGTCCATGCACAATGTCTTTGGAGAAGATAACACTAAAGTGACCAGTGGAGAAACTTATCAAACTGGGGAATCTCTTATTAGTTTTGTTTTATTTGGCAAACGGGAAATAGGTGCAGGGAGGGTCTTATGGGCTGACCAAGCTAGGGAGCAAAGCTGGTTGTGGGTTTGCTATGCATTTCTAACATCTACTATGTCTAAATCCAATGGGTCAGTTCAGCTTTCAGGTCTTTCTCAAGGCTTCCAGAAACCAATATGGGCAGTGTACTGCAACTTGAAAGCCATTAACCTCTCTCCTTCTACCATATTGTAATTGGGAAATGCAAAACTCTGGGTTATGGGCTATCACTGCCATCCTGATAATCAGTTGGCTGGGCAGTAAGCTCCAAGCTTCTGAAGAAGCTTCTCTTTTTGTAAAAGCCCAGTGACCATGTTCTATACATCACTCCAATCACAAACTAACAGAAGGCCAGTAGCAATTCTGCAGGGAAAGGATCCTCATAATTCACATGGGTAGAGCTCCCAAACCTTCCATTTTGAAAAGAGTTGAATCATTGTATGGGTAAGAAAAGCTAGACGGTGGACTTATGGTTTAATTATGACATGAAGTGCTCTCATGTCATTGTTATTACTTTATTATATCAAATTTATGTGGTTACAAATACTTGTTTCTCTTGGGCTAAGGGTGTAGTGCAATGGTAGGACATTTGTGTAGTGTGCAGAAGGCCCAAAGTTAATTTCCTGACATTCCAGAAAAGGAAGGAAAGGGGAAAAGGGGAAAGAGTAAAAAAAAAAAAAAAAGTATGATGAAGGGAGAAAGAAAGTGAGGGAAGGAGGAAGGACAGCAAGGAAGGAATAAAGCAAGAAAGAGAAAAGAAAGGAGAAAAAGAAAAGCCATCCTCCTCTTGCATCTAAAAATTCATGCCAGGCATCTTTTTACTTAATTAAAATAAAAATGAAACAGCGCCCTCACAGCAGGAGGACTAGGAATTATACTCTAACTTGACCCACCGCTCACTATATCAAGTGTCTTGGCAAGACTCTAAACCCTTCTGGGCCTCGGTTTCTTCCTCTGCAGCAGAGAAATAGTACCACTTTTCTCTATAAACACTGGGATCACATGGAACACAAAAATGACAAAATTGAAAATGTGAAAGTGGCGTGAAGATGATAAGTCTGTGACTCAGTTGACCACAGGCTTAACCTCCTATGAGTTGGAATACATCAAAAGAGAAGGGCTCCTCACATAGAAGGAAAAGAGTGTCCTTAAATTATTAATCATTACCAACCGAAATAAAAAAAATCTGCCTATCCTGTACTAGTAGTTTTGTGAATTTCACAGCTATATAAAAATCTGGATATATTTGTAGTTTATACTGTGGTCTATGGATGTGCAAATATATATTAGTATCTCGGACAGCCACAACCCATGTATAAACACATACACATATACATACATGATTTCAACTCTCTTCCTCTCTTTGCTTTAATAGGGAGAAAAATGAGGCCTTTTTGCAGCTAATAGCTTGATATTCAGAGTGTACCAATCTAGTGATTATTATTTGTCAACAATGCTTGTTTGGGGACATCAGGTAGAAGAGTTTAAAAAGAACCTGGAAGATAGGCCATCTCTGAGGAGGCATTTGGCTTCTGAAATAGACTCTGCATGGCCAGCAATGGCTATCTAACCCAGCCAGGGTAGAAAGGCTTTCCTGGGGGGAGAATTAGCATCTTAGTGTAGCTCAGATCCTCCGGGGAATCATCAACAGCTAATGTGCAGCATACAGGCCTTGAATACACCTAGTTCATCTTTGAAATCATAGCTACTCAGAATGTTGTTATCTATAAAGGCAGGCTAAATGCATAAACAAGAGAGTGGCTAGGACAGGGAAGCATTCTGAATCAGCAGTCAGGCCACCCCAGCCCATATAAAATATTTAGCAGGCAGCCCCTCCAAACTGCTTTTCCAGGCAGGTGAAATGAGAAGCTGGGAAGAGGCTCTCCCTGGCCAGTCTCTGAGAGGGGCAATGGTGTCTTATACGCTCCTCTCCTTCCCAACACAGTCTTCAGCTCCTTGGTGGGCAAACAGAAGGGAGTCCAGTCAGCATGGTCCTCTAGGCTACAATGCAAGAATGCACTCTACCTGCTAAGCAGATACTAAGTCAGCATTGCTAACTTTGGTGCTCAGTGTCTCTTTTAAGAAAACTTGAGGAGGGGGGAATAAAATTCTACAGAAAATCAATTCATTTAAGGGAGCCACTAACTTTCCTGTTCACTCTTCTACTTTTTTATAGGGTTAACTTGTCAACCTTGAAAATCTCCCAAGGCCAAAGAAGGAAAAACACCAAAGAGAAAAATATTCTCTCTCTGAGTTTATGTTGTGTAGCAAATGTCCTCAACATACATTTAGCTGAGTTTCTATTTTCACTTGGCAAACAAATTTACTTAGTGTTTAAGAAAGTTCTTCAGCAATAGCTGCTAGGAACCCGGTGTCCTCTAATCTCAGACTGTGGAGGCAGCCTGTCATAGTCTGCAGATAACCCATTCTGAGCAGACACTGGGAATGGCATCTCAGATCCCATTGTACAGAACACAGTCCCTTAATTTGCCAGTGAAGTTCATAAAGTACAAATTTAGTACAAACTTCTTTTACCTCAGGTAAGAAAATAATATGGAGAGATGTCTGTAAGTTGACAAAATTGAAAAAGCTCACAATAGTACCTTTGTTAATGAGCTGCAGGTTATCTGAAACCAAACAACTACTGGAAATGGGAAGGGCCCAGAATGAAACCCTGGAATATAAACATCCACTAACAAAATGGGAAAAGAGTCAAGGATGCTAGGGAACAATGGATTTAACACAAGACCCAGGAACACCATTAAATTCAGTAATTTTCTCTAAGCTATTGAACTCAACTCTGTGTCTGTTTAATATATAGTACACTAAGATGTGCTAATGGATATATGATAAGCACGGAGACCAGCTGAAATGACAGAATCAATCCTGAATGTCCAACTGGTCCAAAAGCTCCTTTGAGGAAGGCAAACGCTGCTATCTCATCTGGGGTGTTGGTTTCAAGAGTTGCCATGCAGGGAAAAATCTCACTTCTGTTCCCATAAGTTGCACATAATGCATAGACCAAAAAATCCTGCTGAAGAGTTGGTGAGACTTTCACATGAATAAGAATTGCTATACATAAGACCAAGCAAAAACAAAACATTCATTGATTTAATAGGCATGTGCCAGCTGCTCTTTTATGGAAACAAATCAAAACCACAAGGGCTCTTGTCCTTATGGAGTATACAAGTCATTTAACAATGTTCATATACTCCTGAGAACAGCAAGGGAAGGTTGCTATCTAGATGGGGAGTCTGGGGTTTTATACAATAACTTGCTTAAGGTCACAGAACTAGTAACTGGTAAAGAGAATTTGAATCCAATGCTGTATATTTCCAAAGTCTGAGTACTTAACTACTTGGCTGTACTACCTCCTATTAGCCATAGCAACAGTAGATTCTAATGAGGGCCAGCATGCCAACTACCCTGAAATCCCTCCGAATGGAGGCATGCTCTGTTGTTTGTGCTAAAAAGACTGCAGTGTATCAAGAGCTCAACCCACTGCATACCAAGTGCCCACCAACTGAAGAGTCTCTTTTATCCAAAATTTGTTAATCAGGCATGTATTAAGCATTAGACTAGTTCATATTGACATAAAATACAACATAGATTTGGCTTCAAGAAATCTAGCAGGCAAGAAAAAGCATGCAAGAGCATTATATCGAATCATAGTGCAATAAGACAGACGAAGTTAAGTCCGGGTTGCCCCAAAGAGTGCTACAAACACTCACAGGGCTCCAGAGGAGGGGATGTTGACTCCTGAATAGAATATTAAGCAGCTAGAATTAGGGAAGAAAGAGGAAGTGGAGTGGGAAGGTACTGACGTGCTCTGGGCAGACAGAGTGACGTGCAGGAAAGTGAAAGACAGCTTGGTGTTTGAGGAATTGCAAGTATTTTAGCAGAAAGGAGAGTATGAGAGAAGTGTTCCTCAACTGTCTGCACCCTGCTTTTTCAGTGTGTCTGTTTAGAAGGGACTTGGAACAGGACAGACACTGGACAATGTACCGAGTCCAGCAGTGAGTTGTCAAATCCATAGCCAAGTAAAACAACAAAGAGGATAATGGAATAGAACAAAATAGAAATACCAGATGTCACTCATGTGTCAAAGTTAAGTATTGTTTCACAGAAGAGGTGGACATGTGGGAACTGAGTCATGATGTCAATCCCAATTAACAAGAAGGATGAAGACCGTTATTCTGCTCTGCACTCTGTGTGGAACTGTGCACTCTGTATGGAACTGTGCAGGGCTTTTGGGGGACCTACCATCCATCTAGTCCTTCAAGAGAAAGAGGCTGCCAGGAAAAAATCAGTCTTACTTTCCTAAACATTTTCCGTATTTCAGTCCACCAAACATTTTAACTCTCAAGTGGCTATACAGATCAAATCTAATATTAGGGAAATATATTTCTGATAAGCCACAATATTTCCATGTTAAAGAATTGAGAAGAAAATATTCATCCAACCTGAAGGTGCAAGTGATTCCAAGAAAGTTTGAAACCTGTAAGAAGTTCTCGGACTCAGCGATGTTTTCCAGCAAGTGAGTCACCCAGGAGCAGAGCCAAGGCCTGAGTCACAGTGCACACCCTGCACAGCACCTTTGTCCTCTGTTCCTTCATGGGGGTTTCCCCTAGAAGTTCCTTTTGGACTTATCCCTTATTTTCTCCCCCAACGTAGCCTGTCCCTTGCCAGGTTCTCCATTCTTTGATATTTCCTTTACTGTGTTTCATTTTGTATTTTTCTCTTCTGTCTGATTATCCCAAATCCATACAATATAGACAAAATACAAAGAAAAAGAATACATAAAACATAGCTTTGAAAAGAAAGAACTTAAGATTCATTTTTATGTACATACTACTGACCCGTTTTCAAAGTATAAGGGGCAAAAGTGGTTTAATGATGGAAATGGTTTAATGAATACTTTTTAGCAAAATTATCTGATGAATGTGTGCTCTAAAGATGAATACAAAATTCACTTTGGTACTAAAAGATATTAGGTTTGGGGGCCACTGTCAGGAGAGAGCTCCAGAAGATGGTGTCTAGTGAAGCAGCACACACACTCATCTAGGAATAACCATCAGAAGTTGACTCTAAAAGTGATGATTTCCCAACTCTACTGATTTATCTTCTTAAAAACTAATTTATCTCTCTTCTGTAAGGTATAAACATTGACTCCCTTGGGTGGAGCCATCACTGAACCACAGACTTTTTGAAGTTGACAGAATTTGAGAGGATATTTGGTTCAGAGTTCTCAAGCAGTTGACGGGAAATAGCATACCAGGCCATCTTGAAGAATTAGTATGGAAATCTCAACCAAGAAGCCAACGAAGAGGATTTTGTCAAATTTTACTTTCTTTAGTTTCTTTCACCTGATACACTACATGTATTGTATGTAATAGTACTCAGTAAATATTAAATCCAACCACCTTTAAAATGGCCACAAAGGAAAAGAGTGAGAGAAGAATTTAAAGGCAAGAAAGATCCCACTGAGCTAGTCCTATGGCTACTGTTTACAGGGGAAGGGGGATCCTCAGAGGTACTTCAGACCTCAACCCCTCTTTCTGTCCTTTCAGATGATCTTCCAAGACCTCTAGAGCAGGCTGTTGCTACATGGCAGGATGTCTCTCTTAGCAGGCAGAGTGAAAACACAGTGGATTTGTTTAGAATCCTATGTGCTCTTCCCCCTTCCCTCATCTGACCTCAAGAACCCCAGAAAGGTAATTTTGTGAAGCTCTGGTGTATAAATGAGAAAACCTGAATCACTGTATGTCACAACAGGAACCACTAAGCCAAATGCCACAGACCAAATTACCACGTCATCCTCAAATAGGTTGTTATGGCAGGTCTGGGCATCTGGGTCACCAGAATTCTCTATCTGAGTTTGTTTTCAGCTCACTCTCAAGGGGAGCTCTGGCTTTCTGCAAACATCAATACATAAAGCTATTCAGAACATACCCAACATCCTCAAACTTAATATGGGACAGAAAAGCAATAGAAATACTTAGGCTCATTTTCCAACAATGGAGAGTTTGAGTAGCTTTAGGTGGCTTAAGGTACTGACCATATCTATAGAAAGGGGGAAGTGAGAGGATTATCTGAGCAACGGGGACTCTCAAAACTGAGAAAAGAGTGCACGATGCATGATGCAAGTTTTTAAATTATGTCTTTTTATTGATCCTAGTGATCAGAATCCCAGAATACTTTAACTTTTCAGCTCACTAAATTTCAGTAACCGTAGAGACCAAGGAATGATCAGCTGCCACAAGCCTGTGTTTTGTGTTTTTTGTTCTATCACATTTTACAGGAACCACATTTTCAGATGGTTAGTGGCAAAGGTGTGATTAATATCCATGGTCATCTGTCTCCAAATAATGGCTTGCCTCCAAAGTATCCAGAATCCTTTTAGACCCTATTTTGCCCTTTCCTAAGTATGTGTGACCTTGGACTAAGTTACTTAGACTCATTCCATCACATTTATTTTATCTTAACATTGGGCCCAGAAATAGCCTGCCTAATTATATGTGAACTCATAAAGGGCTGCTCATGGACACAGCTAAGGTTTCCATTAGTATTGTAGGGACAGCCAAGTCCTTTGGAAGATTTAATTATTGCCATCTTCATGTGGACAGGTCAGGGAAGGAATTCCATGGTTAAAAGACATTTACTCAGTAGTTTTGAAACTCTATTTTATGTAAGAATCAAGCAGCATTATTTTAAAGCATGGATTCCCCAGTTCTTGCACAGAAATTCAAACCTCATATTTAATCTTAGTGAGCACCATTTGGGTCTGATTATGTATGAAAATGGAGGTCTTCACATGAGCCTTTGTTTACAGACAATCTAACTCACAGGCCACACCACCCAACTCTGGCTTGTAACCAAAAGTTTATCATCAGTGTAGTGATATGTTGTGTACCCTAATAAAATTTGCCTGAAGATCAGAGAACAGAACAAGCCACTAGATTAAACATAGAGGCTAGGCAATGGTGGCACACACCTTTAATCCTAGCACTTGGGAGGCAGAGATCTGTCTGGATCTCTGTGAGTTCAAAGCCACCCTGGACTACATGAGATTTACTCAGTCTAGGAGAGAAACAGAGCCAGACAGTGGTTGCACACACCTTTAATCCTAGTACTGGGAAGCACACATGCCTTTAATCCCAGGTAGTGATGGCTGGGTGGAGAAAGGTATATAAGGTGTGAGGAGACAGGAACTAGAGACTTTTTCAAACTGAGGAATCCTAGAAGTAAGACACATCGTTGAGGTAAGAGGTGGTGGCTCTGGCTTGTTCCTTTGTCTCTCTGATATTTCAGCATTTACCCCAATATCAGGCTTCCAGGTGTAGTGGATAGCCAACCCAGCATTGGCCTGGAAGTTCCAACCCCCATTGAGGCTTCAGTAATGATCATGCCCACAAGGCGGGGCAGAGGAGGGAGCGGAAGACCGAGGATCAGGAGGAGGTCACTCTCTTGGTTCGAGGACGCTGGACGCTGGAGGTAGACCGAGCAGAGTTCTCCAGAGAACACCGCCGGACTGTGCTATACCTTTGCCAGACCCTGCAACCTACCCCTTCATTTGTAAGTTACCCCACAAAATAAACCTCCCTTTTAACTACGTGGAGTGGCCTTAATAATTTCACCAATATCCAGGTTTTTTTTTTAATTATTAAAAGACCAATTTAACATTCTTGTTACACATCAGTATAGCCACGGGTAACACATATGGATCGGATGCCCAGATAGGACATCTGAATGTTCCAATTGACCTCAATTATCAAGAATTTGTTGTAAAGGTCAAATTTTAATTTGAAATTACATGGTGGGAAAAGATTAGGTTGTGGCTTGTCCCCAGAGCCCATGTTGATTAGCTTGTGCTCCATCACATGTGTCGGCACATTTGACTTGAGGGGGAAATTTTCCCAGCACAGGTCACCAGGCTCGTACAAAAACAACAAACCACAAGCTTTTCACTTTACCAGGCTCTTGAAAGAAGGAAATATGAGTAAAATCCATTAATTCTCCAACCACGTCCAATGAATTAATCCCTTATTTAGAGAACATGGGAAAATAGAACCTGGTTTTCATACAGCTGGAAATGAAAATCATAGCTTTTCTGAGTGAGTCTTGTAGAGTGGCAGCCATATATGATAACATGAAGAAATGTGGACCAGCTTGAGCTGGCAAGGATACTTCTTGCTGAAAGGGTCTGCAACCTAGAGTCTGGTTTCTACTCTTTTCTACTTGTATGACTTCTTATCTGTAGGAAAATAGTTAATCTGTCTAAAGTTCAGTCTTCTTATCTGTGAGGAGGAGATTACAAGGAAGCTAAGCTCGCTGGTTATTTTGAAGTCAATGGAGATGCTGTTCAGGAATACACTCAGCTCAGCTCCTCACACAAGTACATGTTCAGGAAACTTTAGCTAGTGCTGTCATAACATACAGAAGGATTGTGTATCAAGTTTAGATTCTACATCTTTCTACATCCTTAAAACCTCGGAGCTGCAGAACGAAGGTAGTAAATACTTGGTAGAAGAAGGACCCTTGCTGCTGAGAGAAGCCTGGCAAGGTTGACCAGATAGCGTTTAGCCTAAACCTCCTGTAGGTATAAAACTCAAAAGCAGCCAGTCCATTGCTAACATCCTCTGGATGGTTCTGTAGGTGACTCTGCATATTTCTTTCAAGAATGTTATAGTTTCCCCTGCTGAACAGTGTGTGTGTGTGTGTGTGTGTGTGTGTGTGTGTGTGTGTGTGTGTGCAGTATGCTGTGTGGAAGGTTCCCTGTGGCTGTGTCTACAAAGTCTTCTCTATGAAAATGCACTAAGGGCAGGAATGGTAGTGTACTCTGTCATTACTCCTAGCAGTGGAGACAACCCTCACCTTCCAAGAACATCAAGTCAGTCAGATCCCGAAGTGTGATTGCTGAATGCAGAGTAAATCACTTGTATTTGGGGTTGAATTCACCTTATTTTCCTTGTTGAAGATCACAAATGGACCCTCAACTCTGCCTGAAAGACCTGTTGCTCCAATGTTTCCCTCATGTCTTTGTTTTCCCTCTAATAGAACTTAATATACCCATTAAAGTATGAAAGACCTTAATAACATGTGTAACTTTTTCTTGTTTTTCTCATTTTTCCATGTATTGACTTCTGATTTGCTTTAAAATACTCCGAATTGCTTATGGTGGCCTAAAGACCCTATGGGATGTTCCTGTACTCATCTGCCATCAACCCCTCTTGTACTAGACAGCACACTCCATTCCACACCAGCTGTCTTTCTTGCCTATGTCATCCTCCAGGCTCTAGACATTCTTTTTTGTCCTTCCTTCTGGGCTACCTGGTATCTGTGAAAGTCTGCTTCCTGGAAGACTCTTTTCCATTCCCCAATCTGAACTCTTTCACCTCTTTCTGTTCTCTCCTGCCTGACCCTCTGAACATCTTTCAAAGTACTCAACAAAATCATGTGATCTTGCTTATATTGTTTTCCCCTTTTGGTTCAAATAAAGACCATTTCTACTCAGTTACCAATGACTCACAAGATACCCTGGATCTTTGTTAACACTTTACAAAGAAATGAGTAGCTAAATCAGTAACTGTTCAGTGCTCCTCTAACTGAGTAGTTGAAACCATAGCATGGAAGCAGACTTCTGCCAAACTTCCAAAGCTGAACCATGACAAATTCCTCTTCAAGAAACAGGCCTCAGTTCTGAGGGTGAGAGTGTCTCATGACCTGATTCTTGCTCCCACCAGTTCTTGTAGATGTCGCACCTACAAATTGCTTGTCCCTGCTATTTCATGCCTAGACCAAGTACAATGTGTTTTAGATGAATCCCTCTCTGCATTGCTAGCTCACAAAGTGCTCTTCCCCCTCAGAGACCCTGTGGCACCAATTCATACTTTTATTCCATTGTATGCACTTATTACAGGCCAGGAAGTCATAAGGAAAGGGAGCAAGCATAGAGCTCATTAACACACACTCAACACTTTTTATGCTGTTCTATTATTAACATGCTTTTCTGGAAAACCAATGTTCTATTTATCTTTACTTAAAAAGGATGTTCGCCGGGCATTGGTGGCACACACCTTTAATGCCAGCACTTGGGAGGCAGAGGCAGGTGGATCTCTGTGAGTTCAAGGCCAGCCTGGGCTACCAAGTGAGTTCCAGGAAAGGCGCAAAGCTACACAGAGAAACCCTGTCTCAAACAAACAAACAAACAAACAAAAAGAGTATGTTCATAGAACATACCATGTACCTGCCTACGAACTATATAAATATTCATTTAATCCTCTTAACAAACCTAAGAGGGAGGGAGTTTATTTCATAGATTGGGAACCTGAGGCAGAAATGAGTCATTTGATGAATACACAGAACTAATAAACTGATGGACCAGAATTTAGGCACAGGAAAGAAAGCTGGACTGTTCATCCTCAGCCAGTACTGGAAGTCATCTTTCAACTCCTAAGAAGCAGAGTTGATTATTGCTGTTCTGGGAGGAGGAATGTAGGCTCGGAGGCTAGTCTGCTAGGGTTATGCCATTAATTTATGTGTTCATAAATATTTATAGCATGCTTATTCAACACTAGACATTGTGCTGGCTTCAAAGATATGCAGTGTTTGGCCAGACACCATCCTTGGGGATTTTATGATTCAAATAATATATGGTGATGGGGGACCCTGACATGGGAACTCATGGCCTCTCTATTATCACTTCTGAGACTTAATCAAATTGTTGAGTTGCAGATATGAATTCAGCATGCCAGAAGAGGAGGTGGAGCAGCTCCAAAAGTCTTCACTGAGGAAGGAAACCACCGCTTACCACTTTTATTGCCATTTAAAGATAAATGTGTCACATTTCAGTATCATCCTCATGTGTGTTAACTGTAATCTCTTTGAGGACTGAGACTAATTTGGCATTGCTCACAGTGCTCAGGATCCTGTCGCACATTGTCAGTATCCAAGAAGGGGCCTTTGAATGACTTGTGATTGGCTGAGTTCTTAACAGCAGCTATCGAAGCTAGCAGTATTAGTTTGGCTATGTTGGGGATTTCTGTGAGCTACTCGAAGCTTGACCATTTAGTTGCTACGGCAGTAACACAATAGCTTTTCCTGTCTCTTTGGTGACAGTGACTCAAGGAGTAAATGCTATCAGAACCAGAGAGTGTGCAGAATTCTCTTTACCAGGTGGTCTAAGTCCCTTGTATTTCCAGAATCTAGATTGTCCTCCCTAAAGATCTCACAGCCCCATGTACTGGTTACAAAACCCTTTAGAACAAGGAGTCCTGAGGGTGACCTCAGATTGTCTCATGTTTATGTAGCTAAAACAGTCCAACTCTGAGTCCTCACTTTTCTTTTTCACCAATGCAGCAGGAAGCACCAATTTCTAGGTGTGGGAGAGGATGAAAACAAATTCAGTTGTACACAGGGCTAACACCACAGTTTGCCAGGCTGTATATTTGTTTGGGGAAATCTGCACTTATTAATAATAAAGTCTCACAATGAGGCAGGCACATCAGGGCCACAATGTATCAGTCATAGAAGGTAATACAGGAAAAACCCCATTAACTCACCTGGGCTGACATCTGCCAAGGACACAGGCTATGTTTCTTCCTTCTGAGTTTGAACTGCGTTTTATAATTACGGGTGAAATGCTAGCTGTGCTGTCTTACTGTGATTCATAACTATTAATCACAACACACACTGTGATGGGAAAATATTTTAAAAAATACACAAAGCTGTAATTCCTTATAACTTCAGCTTGTGACCCCCAAACAGGCCCTTCCCCCATATTTACACAGGAAGAAACATGGACTAATAGGCTTCAGTTACCAGAAGCATGTGGCATCTTCTGCAGAGACTAGCGGCCAAAGGAAGACAAACCACCCTTATTTATTTAAGATTTATTTATTTAACCTGCTGGTGGGGCTGGTTTGTTGGATTTGGTTTTACATCCTGGATCACAAAGTTTATGATGGGAAAGAGTGCTAGCTGTTGAGGCAAAGAAGACTCCAGCTCTTCGTCTCCTGATAACGGAAGCCCAGGCTTTTTTGGAGATGTGAAAAGGAAGCAGCAGGAGGGGCCGGCCCCTCCTGCCTTCATCTTCTACTTCTTATCATCTCTCTCCTCATCTGGTGAGGCTTCTGGTCTAGCCTAGACCACTTCACAGGCCTTGACTTCATTTCTTCTCATGTCTTCCCACTCCATCTAGCCAGCTGCTGCCGAACTCTGAATGGGCTATGAGCTTTTGAAAGCCAACCTCACCCTTTTCTTCTATCTCATGTAAGACAAATATGCACCCTATATTAAGGTTCGTAACCTTATTGTCTTGTAGGGAGAATGAAGTATGAACAGTAACCAGAGGCATGGGCTCAGGAATGTGCAGGAGGAGTCTGGCTCCTGCCTCTATTTCTTTTCAGCGAAAATGTTTGGGATGTCAATATCCTGATTTATAGAGTGGAAATCAGAATAGTGCTTACTTCCCAGATTTGCTTTTGGTGGTTTTAACAATAACATTGAAGAAGATTTTATGTATCAATGATGTCATCTTCCCAGGTATATAATTCAGCATTTTTTTTGTTGTTCTTGTTTTTCTTTTTTTAAAAGATTTATTTATTTATTATATATACAGAAGAGGGTGCCAGATGTCATTACAGATGGTTGTGAGCCACCATGTGGTTGCTGGGAATTGAACTCAGGACCTCTGGAAGAGCAGTTGGTGCTCTTAACCTCTGAGCCATCTCTCCAGCCCCCAATTCAGCATTTTTAAAAAGCAGTTTTACTATGTTGATTAACCCCTGCCCTAATGTTATCTCTCATATACACCCATTGATATTTAGTAAATGGATGTTATGCCCTACTTTAGCCCTAGGCAAGAAGAATATTGTCTTCCTTCATAATTTTGCCTTTTGATAATATTTTAAGTAAGGAGAGTCACACAATAGACACACCTCATAGCTGACCTCCTTTCCTGATCCTCACTTTTTTATAATCCTCCATATTGTTTATACCACATATTTCAAAACTGTTTCTTATTGATAAAGGATGTGGTATGGTTTAATTATAACGCCTTTTGTACAGTTCCTGACCACTAGATAGGTAGATTGTAATTGAGTTTATTTAAAAAATATAATGGTACTGATATTTGTGTTTGAGACTTTGTGTAGACAAATACCTTAAGTTCCCTCATACAGCCATTTGGGATTAGTTTGGCAAACCATGTGGCCTAAAAGTGTGTGCGTGTGTGTGTGTGTGTGTGTGTGTGTGTGTGTGTGCATGAGTATGTGTGTATGTGTGTGCATGTGAGTTAGTGACTCTGTGTGTGTGTGTGTGTGTGTGTGTGTGTGTGTGTGTGTGCGTGTGTGTGATATCTTGAATTTATGATCCTTCAACCTCTACCCTGAGTGTTGAAATTCCAGGCATGTGCCACCATGTGATGCTGGGGATTGAACCCAGGGGTTTCTTGTTTGATAGGCAAGCATTCCATCAACCATGCTATATCCCCAGGTCTGAATGTTTAACTTTTAAGGATGCATAGCGTTGTTTTAAGGCTTAAGCATTTTGTGCAATAGTAGCCTTACACAATGATACTCAAGGGGCAACAATTAAAACAAGTATTATTCCTGCTGTTGTTGCTTTTAGGAGGTAGTAAATGAGAATGAATATGGCTCAGAAATGGTTAGGAACTTGCCCAAGATCACATTGGTAATGGATTGATGAAATGGGATCCAACTTTGGATCCAACTTTGCCTCATTTTCTGATTCCATCTGGTTCTATTTCTAGCCACAGTAGTCAACATTGTATCAACTCAAGAAACCGCAGTTCCAATGGCACAGTGGCCTGCTAAACAAATGGAAGTGTCTCACTGCATATAAAGTAAAACCCCAGCTTCTTTACTAGGTGTATAAAGCCCTTGGGTATTTTCCCACCCATCTTACTGCCCCAACTCCCACCATGCCCCTCTACCTGGGCTTCCCTTCCCTTCCTCTACAGATGTCTTCCAGTCCAATAACCACCCTCATTCTTGTGGCTTCTATATGTTTGTGTGTTTCAGCATTGTCTGCTTTTTTAAGCTTCACTTTGTGAAATTGTACCTGTTCCTTAAGGTAGAGTTCAGAGTGTAACTCTTTTGTAGTTAGAGTTTTCCTGCCTGGCTCAGTCAGGACAAATCTCTCTTACCCGCCAGTCCCACAGTCGCTCAGACCCAACCAAGTAAACACACAGAAACTTATATTGTTTACAAACTGTATGGCTGTGGCAGGCTTCTTGTTATGTACTTCTTCTATCTTAAATTAACCCATTTCTGTTAGTCTATACTTTGCCACATGGCTTGTGGCTTATCAATGTCTTTACATGTTGCTTCTCATGGCGGTGGCTGGCGGTGGCTGTCCTCCCCAGCCTTCCACCTCCCACAATTCTCTTCTCTGCTTGTCCTGCCTATATTTCCTGCCTGGCTACTGGCCAATCAGCATTTTATTTCTACAGAGTGATATCCACAGCACTCTTTTACCTTCCTCTCCTAATAGCAGAATACCTTTCTTCTCCCAACAGCCCTAGTAAAAATCTGTCTGTGTTCTCCTAATCCTGCTGCTCATGAGAGATAGTCAGTGAATGTGCTGGCTTGGGTTGAAATGACTGAAGAATTCAACTATAGAACTATATGACCCAGCAATAAAAATACTAACTTTTAAAATTCAATAAAGCTCTCTTTACAAAATAACATAGAAAAGTCAGTAACCTTCCTATGTAGTAACAATCAACATGTTAAGAAAGAATTCTGGAAAACAGTCCCATTCACAATTTCCTAAGCTAACCAACCAACCAACCACTAGACCCACCCTTGTATCAAACCTAACCAAGTATGTGACTCGCTTCTATAATGAAAAGCTTAAAATACTGAAAAAAGAAATTGAAGGAGGCACAACAGGAAGTGAAGACCTCCCATGTCCATGGATTGGGAGAATTAATATTGTGAAAATGTTCACCCTACCAAAAGAAATGTAAAAATTCAGTACAATACTCATTAAAATTCCAATAGGATTCTTCACATGCAAAAATACAATCACATAGAAAATACAGTCTTCAAATGAATACAGAGGCATATAAGACCTAGAATACCCAAAGCAATCTTAAGCAAAATAAATAATGGGGGAAGTGCCACCATTCCTGAGTTTAAGTCTACTCCAGAGCCATAGTAACAAAACCAGCAAGGTACTGGCAAAAAACAAAACAAAACAAAAGTCTCCATGACGGATAAGGTGATCTGCTGATGTCCCATGTAACCTAAGTCAGAAGCTCATTTTTTAGTAAAAGAGGGGGGGGACCTGTAGGTCCCACGTTTTGAATAACTGTTGCCTTGCTTGCTGACCTTGACCTTGATATCCTCCCTATACTAATTCCCTGCAAGATTCCACCCTCCTGAATGCTTAATGGAAGCTCCTTGTCTGTGTATCCAGCATATTGGGTGTTAGCAGCTTAGATGCAAGATTGTAAAACATCAGGAGCAGGGGTGGGGATTTAGCTCAATGCTAGAAGTGCAAGGCCCCGGGTTCGATCCTCAGCTCCAAAACAAACAAACAAAACATCAGAAGCAAACTTCTGCCCTCCAGAGTTCTCCCATTGTGCTGTAAGCCTCCTTCAATAAATGGCATTCGACATTCAAAAAAAAAAAAAAAGAAGAAGAGGGGATCAAGATCATGATGGGGAAACCCACAGAGACAGCTGACCAGTGCTAGTTGGAGCTCACTGACTCTGGACTGACAGCTCGGGAACCTGCATGGGACTGAACTAGGCTTGCTGAATGTGGGTGACAGTTGTGTGTGGCTTGATCTGTTTGTGGGGTCCCTAGCAGCAGGACCAGGACTTATCCCAGGAACTGACTTTTTGGGGCCCATTCCCTGTGGTAGGATACCTTGCTCAGCCTTGATACAATGGGGAGGGGCTAGGCTCTCCTTCAGCTTGGTATGCCAGACTTTGTTGACTACCATGGGAAGCCTTACCCACTCTGAGGAGTGGATGGGGGTAGAGTGGGAGGGAGGTGAGGAGGCAGGAGAAGTGGAGGGAGGAGGAACTGGGGTTGGTATGTAAAATGAAAAATAATTTAATAAATAAATATCTTAAAAACAGTCATCTAGATCAATGAAATTGAATAGATTTAGATGCAAACCCACAGAACTACATCCACATGAGTTTTGACAAAGAGGCTGAAAATTCACATTGGAGAGAAGACAGCCTCTTCAAATGAATGGTTTTGGCAAAATTGGGCACTCACATGTAGAAGAGTGAGCCTAGATCCCTATGTCTTACTCTGTTCAAAGTCAACTCCAAGTAATTTGAAGATGTTAATATAAGATCTGAAATTGTTAGAGGAAAAAAAGAGAGAAAGTACTTCAAGATAGCTAAAGACTTTCTGAACAGGATTTCAGTCACTCTGGAAATAAAGCCAACAAGTGACAAATAGTACCTCATGAAATTAAAAAGCTTCTGTATAGCAAAGGAAAGAATTAATGTAACCTACAGGCTGGGAGAAAGATCTTTGCTAACTGTATATCTGATGGTGGCTTACTATCTTACATATACAGGGAACTCAGATAACTAAACAGGCCATCAAACAACTGGACCAATTAATGGGCTGGTGAAATAGACAGTTCTCAAAAAGTGAAACACAAATGACCTTTAAATTATATATATATATATAATGTTCAGCCTTAGTAACCATTAGCAAGATGCAAATCCAAATGACATTGAGATGCCTTGTCACCTTAGAATGACAGACATAAAGGATGGCAGCAGAAGGGAACATTAAACACTGCAGGTGGAAGTGCTTGTCTAAGCACTAATGAAATAAGTATAGAGGGTCTTCAACATTCTCAAAGAATTCTTCAAATTCTTGTGACCTAGCTATCAATGTTTGCTGCAGTACCACTCACTACAGCAAGTTAGGGAGCCAGCCTCGGGGTCCAGCACAGAGGAGTGATGAGGAAAAGGAGGTGTATATGCACAATGGAATTTCTTTAAATGGGAAAGAAAAATAAAGTTACATCATTTGCAGAATAAAGTGGATGGACCTAGAGATAATTAGACAAGTATTAGATTTTTTTTCCTCTCATGTGGCTGCTAGGTTGTGTCTATCTCATGTATTCATGTATATACATATGACTTGAAAGTAGAAGTAAACTTGTCTAGGGGAAGAAAGGGGAGTAATGGAGAGGAATGGCAAGAAAGAGGAAGAGATGGAATATGTTCAACAGTAGTGCTTGCATGAAAATGTCCTTACTTAACACAATACCATGTACAGTGAATATATGCAATGAAATTGGAAACAATTTGCAAAAAGTAGGACACTGTCTCCTTTTTCTATTCAAGTCTGAGGGCTTCACTTAAGATAGATCAGCTGATTAGTAAATTTACATGTGACCCGCTTCCCTTCACATTCTTTACCTGTTTCTATACAAGAGCCAAGAAGAAAAGGAGAAAGAATGAGAGAAGGAGGAAAAGTGGGCAGAGGAATAATTATTTAATAACCACTCATTAAGTGCTAATGATGAAGGTTCAGTTTCAACCATGTCAAGACCGCTTGGAGGCTGATAAGCACACATAGTCACAACAATAATAAAGATGACTCAGTCATAATTCTATGACTGGCACTATTTAAATGGTTCTACATGAAATAACCCATTCAATCCTATAATAATTCAGAGATGAAGGATTTAAAAGAGAAGGAAATGAAGATACAGAGACCAAGGTTTAGGGAAGGCATGCGAAATAATGCTCCTGAGATCTAAGCCAGAATCTCAAGCTTAGGGGGAGTACAGACTTCCCCCTGTTGCTTGCCTAGCACATGTAAGTACATGATGTGTGTTTACTATTTAATGGAATTGGCTATCGGGATGGGGAAAAGACTAAAGAGCTAATGTGTTGTGGAAAAAATGGTTTGACTTAATTTTGTGGTGGGAGGGTGTGGACGAGGACCAGGATTTGGGGGCAGAGAATACATCTTGGGCTTGAACTCTGAAAGCCCCAGTTACTAAGCTATGACCTGTTCATGTCTGACAAAGAATTACCCATCCTGACACCCACACACAACTGTTTCTGGGTCAGGGACCATTTTAGCAGTTTGAAGCCTCTGTAAAATTTGATTCTAGAGTCAAAGATCCAGAACAGTGCCAAATTAAAATGACCAAGGATTTGGGAAGGTTATAGGATTTACCTCGAATCATACATGTGGCTGGTGTCAGCAACAAAAATGTCAGTTTCCAAAGTTGCAGCCCAGTGCTCTTTCACTTAAGTCACAGTTTCATCTGAGGTAGGGAAGTTGACAGAACAAATTATTCAAAATGGGACTTTCCAGGGCCTGACTAGAATTGGATGGGTGCCTCCCTGTGTTCTTGCAAGGCACACCCTGGTTTCACTGAAGATCTGAAATCTAAATCTCTCCTTCTGATGTCAGTTTTCAAGGTACCTTGTCATAAGCAATGAGTAGCACTCTGTCGTATCCTAAAAACTCTGTCCCACCTCTTTTCCTGCCGGGATAACCTTCCTCAAATCCTCAGTCTTCAATGAAGGGATTTACCACTGAAAGAGAGAGAGGCACAGTCATCTTCACTGGTTCAGTAATTTCTCTAAAAGGAGAGAACAACACAGAAGATGTTGCCTCTAATTTTTCTCTGTTTCTAGAATCTGAAAGCAAAAGCAGTACATTCAAAGTAATTCAGATGCTGATGAGTGCTGTTCAGAGAAAGCCAGGATTGAACAACTGATGTAAGTTTGTTCATGAGAGAGCTTACACCTTTATGCCAGGTGCCAGTGAGCACATTGCCTCTCACTAAGTGGAGATTAGTGCCAAGTATGTAGGGGTTGGAGCTAAAAGCCAAACTTTAGCTCTTAGCTATGTCACCTACTAACTGAATGTGCCTTCACTATTCATCTTTGCTGAGGTGTAGTTTTATTGGTTATCAAATGGGGTTACATACTGACCTTATGATTGGTGAGGTTAACAAGATGTAATAGCAAATACCATACTTAGTATATGCCATGACACCACACTGACACATCTCTACCATACCTTGTGATTTAAGCCAAATCTTTGGAAAGAAAGAGCACACACTGAGAGTAGAATAGAATTGAAATGGATTTATCAAACCAGAGTGCCATACATAACCATAGTACAGGAGTTCTTCCTTCTGCATGAAAGGGTCTACCCAGAAATCTGAGGAGCAGAGCAATAAGTGATCCGGCAACACATCTGCAAAGTGGACAGAAGAAGCATTACTACTGCAGAGGAAGAGGAGGTGGAGGCAAATGCTTTCAGAACTGGAGCAAAACAAGTCACTCAAGAACTGAAGAAAAGGCAAGACCTAGGGGCAAAGAACATGGTGAGCTGCTGACTCATTAAGCCACAGAAAGCTCCCACAGTTGTGTTTGCTCAGTACCTTGCTGTGGCAGCCCTTTATCAAAAAACAACTGGGAGGTGGGGATGGGGGCCTATTCTATAATCTCAGCACTGCTGAGATAGGAGGAACATGAGGAACAGCCTTGGCTACATAGCAAGACTCTGTCTTTAAAAAGAAATAGGAGGGAGGTGAGTTGAAGAGGGAGGAAGGTGGTGGCCAGGTGTAGGACAGTCTGTGCTGGCTGCTGTGAATGCTACAGGTGATGTATTACAGCACTTGTCTGAAAGGCACACACTTCCCTGTGATGTGGCATGCACCTCTGAGATGTCAGGCTGGGAACTATGGTGAACACAAGTCTAGAATGAAGTTGGGAGAGATGCCTGATGATAGTGTGTTCTGCAAAGGACCGGGGGCATTCTGAGTGACAGGAACACAAGACTCAGAGGACATGTGCTGATAAGAATGTTTGTTCAGATCTGTAAAGGAAGAAATCTGAAGGATCACTTTCTAAATCAGGTTGGAATTCAAATTTCCAAATTCTGAGAGAGAATATAGACCTTTCAACCTCAAATCCTTTCCTGCTAAACTCAGCAATATGCATAAACTGGACCCTCCAGCCCTTCTAACCTCCCCCAAGCCATTCCTTACCAAATTAACTTGTTCAATATAACCAATCTCAACTGAGTTTTCAGTAATTGGTTCTGAAGTCCGGGAAGTGCATTTTTGTAAAGCTAAAGCCCTAGGGGTTCATGATTGGCTGCCCAAGTAGAATGGAAGGTGAGAACAGCATGCTCCTGTGACACCACACCACATGCACATACTGTCTAGGTCTGCAAATACAAAGCCTTGTATTTCTGGCCATATATATATATATATATATCCTCTAATATCTAGAACAATGCTGTGAGCTAAGATTGAAGTGAGATGTCAGGCACATGGAAATTTTCATTTTTCTTGACTTTCAATATCTAACTTGGAGCAAGTGAAGCATCATTCTAGATTGACTTCTCTTAAGACACGTTGTATACTTTGGTGGCTGGTTGGTGGGTGCCTATGATAAAACTGGCTTGAGGTATCAACTTGGCTGGGCAGTATTGTATCTGTGACTTAACCAGTGTCCTATAGCTAATTGCTGTACAGCTATTTTGTCCATGAGGATGACATTTGACCTGGGAAACCGAATTTAAAGATGGTCCCATCTATGCAGTCCTTGTGTAAACTCAAGATCAGGATCTGAGTCTTATTTATGAGTATATCACCTCTTCCTCCCTAAAAGATATTGTTGAAGGAATACATATAGAGCCGAACAAATGGGTGATGCAGGGAGAGAGGGCAGGCTTGGTTCCAAGTAAGAGGAATGAACTGAGCAGCACACAGAGGGAGAAAGCTTTCCAGAGGCAGCAATTTGAACTGCTTGCTTTAAGAGGACTCTATTGAAGGTAGTTGGGAAGAGAGAGGGCCATGGGGTCAGGAGGGAAGAAGTAGAGGGCCTTGAGAGAAGATAGCTGAGCTTTCTATGAGAGAGGGAAGGAAATGGAAAAGTAGACCACTGGGAGCAGAGACCTATTATGTGGACAAGATTCTTCTCTGTAATCTTTGTTTTCTCCTAGGAACAAAAAAGTAACAAACCAGGTCTAGGCACATCTGTGCACATACACACAGCACCAGCTGCTGCAAACAGACATGGAGGGGCTGCTGTCTGTCAAGAGAGCTACCCTGGGAGGCTGCACAAAGAGGTGAAGCCACACTTCTCAGTCAGTCACCAAATACCTAGAAGACTGGAGCTTATGAATGTGTGAACAGTCTCTTCCTGTGCAGACCCACATGCTTCCTTCCGGTGAGTGTTTACTTAGCTGTGCTAGGTTCTCCTGGGATGGTTAGGTCTTCCGAGGCCCTGTCCTTCCTGAGAATAAGGAACTCAGGGGTTTGGACTTGTCTTGAGCTCCTAGAGAAATAGTTACATAGCCAAAGAGAATGAAAAGGCTCTTTCATGTTGTCAGTTTCTGCCCTTGCAGATGGCAGTCTGGATTGTCATCACAAGCTTTTGAAACTAATTTTACCCCAGAGACATTGTTTTAAGTTCCCCAAAGTTACACAGCTGGACAGTTGCCAAGTCCTGCAGGTTGTCACTGAGAGAAAACTCTCCCATATCTGGATGTACCCTGACTCAAGGAAGACCTCTTTGGGGCTGACTAGATGGCTCACCTGGTAAAGGTGCTTGCTGCCAAGGTTGGTAATCTGAGTTCAATCCCAGGTTTCCACAAGATGGAAGGAGAGATCTTCTGCAAGTTGTCTCAATTTCATGAGTATGCACATGAATGCGCACACACACACACACACACACACACACACACACACACACACACACACGTATACAAACATATACACAGGCCAAATAAATGAATGAGTATGCACATGAATGCACACACACACACACACACACACACACACACACACACACACACACGTATACAAACATACACACAGGCCAAATAAATGAATGAGTATGCACATGAATGCACACACACACACACACACACACACACACACACACACACACGTATACAAACATACACACAGGCCAAATAAATGAATGAGTATGCACATGAATGTACACACATGTATACAAACATACACACATGCCAAATATTTAAATGTTTTGAAATGAAAAAAAAAACCCACCAATTAGCATCTATTTAGTGCCTTTGGTATGCCAGGTATTACACTAAACTCTTTACATACAATTGGCTAATTATGGTCTTAAGATGATCCATTGTTCAGATTAGAAAACCAAGACCCAGACATGTTGAGTCATTCAACTGTAATCACAGAAAAATAAGCAAACAAGTAAGTAAGTAAGTAAGTAAGTAAGTAAGTAAATAGAGACAGACAGACAGACAGACAGAGGGAGGGAGGCATGGAGGAATGAAGGGAGGGAGGGAGAAAGAGAGAGAGAGAGAGAGAGAGAGAGAGAGAGAGAGAGAGAGAGAGAGAGAAGGATAAAGCACAGAAAGGGTAGCATGATTCTGCCTTCTTAACACCAAGGAGGGTGGGAAGGGCTGGGCTGACTATTATGGTGGAGGAAATTCAGGTGCTGGGAACACACAGGCCCTGCCAATCATTCTACCTCGGGGCTCGGATTGCAGTTTTGTGTTTAGAATTCAAATGATCTGATGCCAGTCTCATTCTCAAAATCTCTCCATGGCTCCCAAGTCAACTGACAATAAAGTTCACACATCTTCCAAGACCAAAGAGTGCCATGCCCCTCTCTTCTCCGTCTTGCTCTTCACTGGGGCTGTGGCAGTCAGGGTCCAGGGATGAGGTGCCTCTAAGGTGTTGGCTTCTCTCTCAGTGACCATCCTACTAGTTTCTGTCCAGTCGGGAGGGTTCAAGTTCAAGGTCACATATTGACAAAGCTCTCCCTTATGCCTCAATCTACTTCCATCCCCATAATAACAGACAACAATGATTAGAGGAAGTATTATTAAATAATACTAGGTGACAGATAGAGTTATAAATGATTTACATATAAGAACTCATTTAAATGTTAGTGTAGCTCCAATAGATTTTAGCATGGTTCCTACTTTCATGTGGAAAAAGCTTGGAGTAAAGTCAGAGCATCGGGTACCTTCCATCACTACAGTTATCAAATGGCAGTGGTGCATATATTCAGGAAGTGTGTGCTGGACTGTCAACAACAGGGCAAGGTCTGCTGCAGCAGTCTGTGGGTGGGAACAATGTGGCCAGGCTCAAGAGAAGAGAACACAGGCTTTCTTTCTTTCTTTCTTTCTTTTTTTTTTTAAATTGATTTCATCATTTTAAAATGAATGTATACATGTGCTTGACTGTCTGTGGGTATGTCCATGTGAATTCAGGTGCCCTGAACTCCTGAAAAGGGCTTTGGAGTCTTTGGAGCTGGAGGTACAGGCCCTTTGCAAGAGGAGTACTTGGTTCTAACTGCTGAGCCAGCCCCAACCCTTTAAAAACAGATGATATATGTGAGTATTTATGTGTGAATTCGGGGATCATGGGCTTCCAAGACACAAAGATCTAGATTTCAGTTCTGACTTAACACTTGTTAACCTGCTGTCTTGAATAAGCCCAGGCTGTTCCCCAAACTCTCCTCTCAACCTGCGAGTAACAATACCTAAAAGAAAACAATATGTGGTAGATAACAGATCCAGAGGATACAGCACAGTGCCCCCACCTAGCTCCTTTACCAGCTCCTTTCCTCTCTTGCTGTGAGAGGCAGGCATGTGTGGCTTTGGAAATTTTTCATGCTAGCTAGACTCCAGACCCTGGAAATGTGAAGACCAGGGTATAATTGGGGATAGCCAACAGAATCTGTTGTGGCTGCCTCTGCTGGTTAAATGAGTCAGATGACCACCATGGCCTCAGCTCACTTCGTAGACATAGGGAAGGAGGGAATAGGAAATGTACACAGAACTCTGTCACTCTTGGTCCTTGTCAACAGCTCTGGCTGGGAGCAAGTCAAGACAATAAACTCGGATACAGTGAGCTCTGTTGCCTGTTCTCTATTTCAAGGGGACAGTCCCTGCTTTGTTTCTCTTCTCTCCAGTGAGACACTTCCCTGAAATGCTCCCAACTTCTCAGAGACAGTGCATAGGGATCAGCAGCAAGGCAGAACCCATCCTGGCCCCAGGATCATGCTCTTTCTGGGATGTGGGAGCAGAAAGGGATACTTAGAAGGCCCCCTTCCTTCCTTCACTTTCTCCTAGCAATTTTTCCCTTTCATCCTTCTATAGGCTGAGTTTGACTTACCCTGTGGAGAGGAGAAGGGAGGTAGGGTATACCTGAGGGTTTGTAGAAGAAACCACCACATTCTCCTATGCTGTGCTCTGCTGTGGGATTATTCTTGTCTATAAAGGGAAGCTCTGAGCTGGCTTCATCTTCTACTCATTGCTTAGCTGCCTGGGCTGGAAAAACCTGTGCCTAGAAAGGTGTGTATCAACCCTTGAGGCTGGATTTAAACACACTTGCAGTGAGCTGTGTAACTGTACCCAGGCTATCTCACAAAGTGACAGCCTCATGGGTTTATGCAAGAGAATGCTCAGATAACTAAGGTCTGGCTTATCAGAACCCACAGCCATTTGCCATTCTTGGCAGTTGGGTTTTAAGGGTAATAGCCGGACTCAATATCCTGTTGTGTTTTGTACTAGCTCATTCTCCCCACTGCTCCTCATCTCTCTAATATATGTCTTAGAGAACCCTGTCTTCAACTCCAAATCTATTTCTACATGACCAGATTTTTTATTCGAGGAGGAAGAATGTGTTTGAAACTAAGAAAGCTTTCCTTTGGGTCATACAGCATTCCCCATTATCTTCAGGAGACATATTTCAAGACCCTAGGACATGCCAAAAACTTTAGGTACTGCTGAATGGACCCTGCCTACATGTGCTGCTTGTCCTTATGCACATATACCTGGGATAAAGTTTCATTTATAAGTCAGGCACAGTGAACAATCAAACAGAACAGTTACTGTAGTAAGTGAGGGTGGGATTACTTGAAGACAGGCATTATGATAGATAGCACCATCTCCGGTCTCACAACTCAGAGGTAACTGAGGAACTAACGGGCAGGTGGATTGTACAGCATGGATCTGCTGAGTGAACTGATGAGTCATCCGGGCAGGATGGATCAGGATGATACACAATTTCATCACAATATTCAGAAGGGCATGTGACTGGAAACTTATGAATTCCCCTCTCCGTGGCATTTTCTGTTTATTACTTTTGGATCAGGTTTACCAAGGATAACTGAAACCTTCAAAATCGAAACTGCAGGTGACAGGGAGAGGGTTACTGGATTAGTGTGGATGGGAAGTCAACCAGGACCTTTCATGAGTGCTTACTGTTCAGGTTCCCCACTGATACCGGAAGTCCTGGACCCTTAGCTCTCACATACGGACCATCAGCTATGAGCTAGGTGCCATGAGAGGCATGCTAAGGTCCTACAATGCACATTAAAGATTGTGATCCTGGCATTTTCTCATTGTTTTGCCTGCATCAAGTCATCTAATCCTTATAGGTAGCTAAGAGGTCATGCACACTTTGCATTCTAATTAGAAGGTGAGGCAGGCAACTGAGACACAGTGAGATTAAGTAACTTGTCCCAAGGTCCCAAGGTAGTAGAGGTAGAATTTGGAACGGGTACTCTAGCTCACTCATAACTGCTCCACATAGCCCTTTTTATTTATTCTAACCACCATCTTATGAAATAGAAAATTAAAGTGCCCATTTTCCAGATAAGAAAACCAAGTAGAGAATAATTTGTCTGGGAGACTGATCCAGATTCCTAATTCAACCTGTTATGTTATTAAGTACCTATTTTGTGCCAGGCACTGTGGTGGCACTGACTGAGCGACTGCTGTGGTTAGCATGATAAGTTTCATGAGGTTAGTCATTTTGCTTCCTTCTATTTCTTTTAACTTTGTTACTCCTCTTCAATGTGATAGAACAGAATTCGCCTCATGTGCCTTGAATGTCACATGCAATCTAGGGTAGCCAGGGATGACAGCACTGTGCACATGTCCCAGGAGCCAGCAGAGAGTTAGGCAAGCCTGAACAAAGCCAAGAAGGCAACTCAGCTCCTCCAATATTTCGGATTCGAGCTTGGGCAATCATTCACTGCTATTTTTTTTTTTTCATTACATAGACATTTATTGGGCATCTGTTATGTTTTACATTCTTAGTTGGGAGCATAAAACAAGAGGATTTGTATATGAATTTGAGATGTTCACGGTTTAGTAGGGAAGAAAACAAGATATTTCAAGCACTATTTTGAGACTTTGAGATACTAATTTAGAGTTTTTGAGACAATAACTGAATAGGACTTAAGAGGGGCACATTCTGAAGACAACAGATAAGAAAAATCTTAAAGGATAAAGATGCATGTTTCAGATGGAGATGGATAAATTATGTGGTGTTTTTCTAAACACATACTATACACTAGGTCCTAGGTCAAAACTACACATTGATTTGGATCATCACTCCAGAATCCAAGAAGCCAAAAACATACGCAGCTTTGGGAGAAGAGTCAGTGTGAAAAGTCAGGAGGCAGGAGGCTGGCATATTTAGCTCATACAACCAAGCAAGGTAGGAGGGAGGCAATGAGTAAGACCAGGACGGAGAAGGAATTGGGAGCAGAGTTCTGAGGGCTGACAAGCCTGGTAAGAAGCCTGGATCTTAAGGACCAAGAAGCCCCAAATCAGGAAATCAGCCAAAGAACACACACAGACACACTCACACACATACACACATTCACACACATACATACACCACCCCAAAACAAGATGAAATAACAACAAAACAACCTATAACTGGTTTTAGAAGAAGCACTGTAGAACCAGAAAAAAGGCAGGGTTCAAATGGGCAAAGACTATCGACAAACCAAACCGCTTTGGAAGGTCACCATAATGTTTTGGGTATAGGTCAATAAAGTCCTTTACTGCAGGAAAGAAGGGAAGACTAGAGGAATGACTAAGAAGCTGGCTGTCCTTGGTGATGAGCGATACATGGGTGTTGGTGATAGTATTCTCCCAAACTACATGAGAAAGGGACAGGGCAGGAAGGACATGGTAGCTGGGTCTCCAGATGAATCAAGTGGGGTTACCAAAAGTTGCAAGTGTCTAGTATGTCTGTACACCCATAGTAACAAATAAAGGAGGTAACAATCCATGGACTGGAGGGACAAGGATTGAAGTGAAAACTGGATTCTACAGGCTGCATGGTAGATGATGGGAGCCAGATCTGAAGAGCTGGTGAAAGTCGTTTTCTGGCCCCGAGCCCCGGTGGTACAAGAGTCCAGGTGTGGGGTGAGTCTTTGGCAGTCATTCCAACTGCAGCTCAGGTAAACAGAGCCAGGAGGCATTCCCAGGAAGAGGCAGCTGTGCCCTGAAGGGTTTTCTCTGACAGACCTGGAAGCTGCATGACCAGGCTTGAGGCAGGCAGCAGCTGGGGTTTGGGAGGACACAGGCACGTGGATAGCCTCCTGTGGGTGCCCTGCTGCAGATGAGGCAGCCATGAGAAACAGTTTGTCTTTCCAGCCGCCTCCTCCACCCTTTGCTACAGAGCCTCCCTGCCACAGCACAGTGCCAGCTCTAGAAAGATTGATTCATAGGTGAGGGCTGCGGCTTTGAGCCACGCAGAGGCAGCAGCAAAGGGCAAAGTGTGTGTGTGTGTGTGTGTGTGTGTGTGTGTGTGTGTGTGTGTGTGTGTGAAGGAAACTTTATTTAAGGGTCCATACATCAAACACAACCTCAGTAGCAGACACTAGTGATTTCCTAGACAATGTATGCCACTGAATTAACATCAAGATGGGCTACAGGGAGCAAGAACAGAGTATCTTCCTCCATGGTCTCAATTACAGGAGATACTTTTGTGCACAAAACATTTAGGCAACAATATGGGTGTCTTTTGGAGTCTACTGTTACTGAAGAGAAAGAAAGGCTGCAACTACAATGTCAAGAACAAAAAGAAACTGTTTGGAGACAGGTCGGCTACAGTGTAAACTTTTCGTTTTCTCTCATAGCAAAACCTGATGGTTGTCTTTGAAAAAAAAAGTGTCTGTATCTAGGTCCCTGGCAGTGATTTGCCTCTGGGAGGGCCAGCAATCTATTTAATGACTCCATTGACGTCAATCGCATAACTGAAATACTTACTAACATGCATGATTCCAGCTTTCAGGGGGAGGGGGTGGATGGTGTCTCTCAGCAGTGCGAAAACACGATGTGGAGTCATGAGGAATGGACTTGGCTCTTTCTGCAAGTACTGAGGGACTAGATGCTGCTGGTCCCCCAGATCCTATTTAATGTGAGAAAAAGTTTTCCTGCTAAATGAAGAAATTAATTCTGAATAAGTCAAAGTGGCCATTAATAAGCAAGACGTTATTTTTGGCTGTGTTTGCTCAAGGGAAACATTTTGACCATTCACGCTTTAGCTGACACACTAATGATTTTGTAGTTACCCATACTTAATTTTAGACATATATGAAATAATTGCAAATCAATGCAGACAGCTCAGTGTTTGTGTTTAGGGGTAAACTTTTACAGGATGTCTATTTTAGACAAAGGAGGGTCTTTCAAACTGTTTAGGGAACTATACTGAGAATTGCCCAGCTTTTCTTGTGTAGTTCTATTCTATGATTTCATTTTGTGTGCAGACTCTTTACACATTCACAGTGTGTAATTAAGCAGATTGTCCCAGCAATTCAGGTCACACACATCATTCTGAACACTGAAGAAAATGTCTGTCATTTTTATTTTCCCTTTTTCTTTTTGTGATTCCCTCCAGGATCTCCTTTATCCTGAGTGGTCAGAACCTTTGATAAGATTATTGATCTTACTTCTGTTCGCTCATGGTATAATCCCGCCCTATGCTTCTTGCTTAATGCAGAAAACAAGCAAACGTTCGGCTTGTGCTAACCTCCCTTTCTAGTCATCTGACATGGATCAGATCGGCTTTCAAGCCATAGTTGTCCTCAGAGGGCCTCAGAGGGACCTCTGCCTGTCTACACCAGTCCCTCTCTCATTAGACCAAGGGAGTTTTAGCAAAGCCTTGACTTTCTGTGTGTTGTTCAGGGTCAGAGAGAATGTGCTGAGCCTCTACTCTACTTAAACAAAACGTACATCTGGCACATCTATGGAGATCTCAGAAACAGTCAAACCAAGTGAAGACACACAAGGAGTCATGTGGAGAAATGGGTTTCCTGAGAGGAGGCCACTTCTTCGCTTTATCAGCGGGCAGCATCACTCCTTCCAGTGTGTCCCAGAAGCCTATTAGAAGACATGGGCTCCCCAGAGCCTGGGAAGAACCTTAATTAAGGCTGTTGCTTGGAGAGGTCAGCACATTTCACGCTTTACTGGAAGGCTTATGCTTCCTCGTCCTATTTCTCCAAATACATTCTTTCCTTGAAATATATTTTAATTGACTCCTGTTGAAAATCACCAGAGTTAATGCTGCAGACACTCAAGCTGAGACAGATGCTGTGTCTGCAGCAGTCTGGCCTGGAGACCTGCAGGCAGTTAGCTCTTCGGTTATCTCGTCAGCCATGGTTGGTTGCCTTTTCGGATGATCCATCAACTTCTGGGTTACTTTAAGAACATAAGGTCTGTTACAAGTGGTGATCTTCATGATTTGTACAGCCACTGGTACATTTTAGAAAAAGTATTATCATAGGACACCCTACTTCACACATCCCTCTGGCTGTTACAAAATTCTATATATAATACATCTTGCTGTAAATCAAGTCATTTATGTGGCTCAGAGGTGAGAGTTACTAAGAGCAATACTTCTCTGATCCTTTTGTGTAAAAAAAAAAAAAAACCCTTCTGCAAAGGCAGTGGTCACTTAGTAATTTATCTTCTCAGTAAGTTCTTTAATGACGTAGTCAAAAACATGACTGAGATGCATGAAAGAGCATAGGACAGAGGTGTGGGGACAGTGGGACAGTTGTCACATAGCCACATGTGTGAATACAAACAGATTCATCTTTTCAATTATCTCATTTGTTTGCAGTCTTCCATTTTGAATATGACAGGTAAAAGAATTCGGGTCCCTGCCTTGTTTTAGACTTTTCTTCCTTTTATTCATTTTCCCCTTTTTGTTTCAGGCTATACAGAAAGAGCCAAGAATCCACACATTCAAAAGAAAGTAATTATGTTATACAAGTTGAGCTGCTCATTAACCTCAGCCTTAGGATTTTCAACACACTCAAGAGGATTATTTCCCATGACCTCCCAAACCTGTGTGCACAGGCTTCAGAACTGCTCATTCTGGGTTCATCCCTCCATTAGTGTATGGTGGTGGCTTTCCCACATTATTGGCAAAATGTCACCTTCTTAGGCATTACCCTTTTTGACCTGCATGAGCACACTGACACATAAGCAGTTACCAAATTCACCCCAATACCTTCTAATTTCAACACAGCAAGTGATACAGCTTATGAAAACAACAACAACAACAAACAAACCAGAAGTGAATACTTTCCCTAGACACAGAGCTATTGGCTCATTATTACTTTTATGAGACCATTCCTTTGAATGAAGTCCAACTTGTATGTAGTTCTGGCTAGTTTGGCATTTACCCTGTTCCTACTATGCAGAAATAATTTACCACATTGTGACCTCCAAGAGATGAGAAAGGTGCAGCCTCTGTCTCCAGGAGCTTGGGTTCCAGGGGAAGAGATACACCACTGAGGACTCATAGCGCATCCCAAATTAGATTATTAGATTGTTGCCATAGCATGAAACAGGAGCAATTATGCAAAATATTAAAGACTGAGCTTTTCTGTTGAGCCCCAAGAGCTGAGAATCACCTTGGTCCAACAGTGGGAGGGAAGGAGTCTCACACTGAGAGATTGCCTCACCCAGAGTTCCAATTGTTGAGTAACAGTCACAGCCAGTGTAGGACTCTCACCTGGATTTGGAGAGTTCCCTTTTACAGAGGCTCACATTTCATTCATATGCATGAAGAAGCAGCAGAAGAGGAAGAGAAGGAGTATGAAGAGGAGGAAGAAAAGGCAGGGAGGAGAAAAGGAAGGGGAGGGGAGAATGAGGAAGAGGAAGAAGCTGCAGAGGAGCCATCTTCTAAATTCTGGGTTCTCCTACTTGCTTCCACACAGTCAAAGTCAGTCAGGCTTTGCTGACACAGTACATTGTTGCTGGATGTGTTCAAGCTATCATCTTGTACTTCTTAAACCTTATATTTCTATCAAAATATATCAGTTCAAATTCAGCACTTCTTAATAAATGACCCAATTTTCTTTATATGAAAACTTAATGTTCTAAAACACATTCCAGTGCACCATGCTGTTTGCTGGGAGCCATGGATTTTTCATTCCACTTTCAAGCTTCTATTTAAACACACCTCTTTGTCATATGCTGATAAATATTAAAATAACAGGAAAAATCTGCCTGACTTATTTAAGCTGATAATAAGAACAAAACACGGGATGTGTGTCTCCTCCCTCCCCCTTTTCCAACTGTGGTTAACCGTTGAGAAGATTTTGAAACCAGCAATTATGTAATAATTGGTACCACCACAGTCTCTTCCCGAAGAAAACCCAGGACTCTTGTAGTTTGCCACAAAGACAGACAAAAACAAATTGCTGTAAGTGGTATTGTCGCTTCTTTGCTCCATTGTTTCAAAAGCATTTAAGAAAAGTTCCCCGTTGCCAAGTTGGAGCCAATAATCATAAAACATCTTTCAAACATTGTTTCAGCTAACGAGTTAATTTATAGAGCCATAAGCACCATATACCCTCCTGGTATATGTCTGTATTTATACAAGAAAAAGAAAATATACTCTAAATATTCAAATTGGTGTCAGGAGCATGTTGGTAGAATTGGCAAACAAAACCAGCAAGGATGCCTCATGCGTAGGCCAATAAGATGAAACAACAGACGGTTCAAAACAGCTCCTTTGATCTCCCAGCATCCAGCACAGCCACACACTAAGACACTGCTCTGTTTCTTTTTATACCTAACGGAAGTGGCCCATCAGCATGCCGAGGTTTTGAAGTCTGTGGGCAAAACACTGTTTACTTCTTTCTAGTTCATATCATAGGGCTCTGGTGTAGACTCACCTTCCTTCATGTCTTTCTTTCATTTTTTTCTTTCTGTTCTCCTTTTCTTTTCTTCTAAAACTTTTAAAAGCCTATACCATAAATACTTCAGAAGCCAATGAGCAAATGGAGTCCACTGCCTTTGTTCCTTCATTCAGAAGTTCGTCATTTCTAACGCTTCTGAGATACTTAGGGTCATCATAGTAGGAGAGCACAACATCCAAAGGGGGAGAAGCTGAGTATTGGAGTGGGGGTGGGGGACTAGCACTGTTAGATGTCAGGTGACTGTGGTGAGTGCATCTTATTTTTTATAGCGCTTTGCTACACTCCCCTGCTATAAGAGTGAGTTGGGTTCAAGGGAGCAGAACTCAACGGACTTCAAAGCAGTCATCTGAGTGGTCACACGTGATGTGACAAATACATATACAAGCGTGTTCCTTCATGGTAGCCTTTCCTCTCAGTAGATTTCAGTACACAAGAAGAGCAGATGTACAATATTGAAAGACAAGAGGAGCAAAGATGGATGACCTCTGAGAGAAATGCTTTGTGACCTGGAAAACACCTTTGGTTTCACCACCTGACTAGGATACAGAGCAAGTTGTAGTTATGACTGATGCAAGGCGGGGAAACCATTCATGAGCCTTGGGGATCTTGGGCTCACGTGGGCACCCTGTGGGGGAATGTTTGAGGTTAGCACTCCTGGAGTTCACTGGGGTCAGCAAGCTGAGGTCAAGTTGCACTGTTGACATAGGTTTGCTCCCTTCTCTCCTGGAAACAGCAGGACCACACATTTAATTGCAAAGGCCTAGGCATACACTTTGTTTCGAAGTATTTTTAGTCTGGCTTCACTTGGGGTAAAGGTCCAATTCATCTTTTAGAAAAGTCACCAAGAGGCATCCCAGTTACAGTGTGCATACAAATGCAGTTTTGAATAAGAAACACATTTATTGCTTGAGAAGATGGAGATAGGTCTCCTGGCTTACCTTGCAGGCTGACCCTGGAGACTGGAGCCTGACTAGCCGCTGGCGACCTCCTGTGGAAAAGCAGAAAAGGAGGCTGAGTATGCATTGACAAGCCCCCCACCCTTCCATGACTCCTGATTCCTGGGGAGATTTCCAGGGCATAGTGAGTAATCCAGTGACATAAGGCTATCTCTGGAAGGCAGGCTCCTGGAACGTGGGTAGGTGATTGCAATTCCCTCACATCCAGATGGCCTGGAATTTCCCTCAGCACAGCATCAGGATGCTACAGCTTGCCAGGGAGGAAGTTGTTTACCTCAGGTCCCTTGACAGCCCCTCTGCTCCAGGTTTTCTGTCATGAGAGTCTCTCAGAAAAGGAGGCACTTGCTTAGGCCTCACTCCAGTTATCTACATGAATCCCAGTTCTTTGAGGACAGAAAGTCACGGTCAGAGAGAGTTATCAGTTCAGGACTCACACTTTTTTCACCTCAGGACAAATCATTTGCCAAATGCTGTACACAGCAACTAGCTGCAGTGACCCAGGTTTCTTAATAGAGGCACTGGCTTTTCATGGAGGAAGGAAGGTTTCATTCTCCATCAAATCCTTATACCAAGAGGCAAGTGAAACAAACAAACACATATTCCATTGATAGTGCGACTTTCCATTTGTATGTTTATCTACGTGTGCACAGGTGTGTGCATGTATGCATGTCCATTTATGTAGGAGTGGGTGGAGGTCAAAGATGAAGTCAAAATGTTTTCCCCAAATATTTTTCCATCTAGTTTTTGAGACAGGGTCTCTCACTGAAGAGGGAACTTTTCTTTCTGGCTACACTGACTGGCTAGCAAGTCTTTGCCCCTCAGAGTTAGAGCTACAGGAACGTGCCGTCATGTAGACTTTTCTTCCTAGATTCTTGCTTTTCTTTGCCTGACATTCCCTGGCCCTTTGCTGGTCTAATCATCCTTCTGGTGATTTGCAGAATTTCTCTGTTACACTCTTCCAGATTCCCAGGGTATTGCTGGAGTCTCCCTGTAAAAGGATAGAGCAGTGATCTCAAACTTCAGAGTACTCTGTAAGGCATATTAGAATATTTTGCTCCAGCCTGTTTCTGGTATTTGGATTTAACAGACCTAAAGCAGTCCTGCCTCTGGGGTCCCATGCAATAGCCTGCAGTCAGCCCTGCTCCAGGGTCCTATGCAGTGGCCTGCAGTCAGCCCTGCCTCTGGGATTCTAATGCAGTGGTCTGCAGTCAGCCCTACCTTTGGGGTCCCATGCACAGGTCTGCAGTGGACAGATGGGTCTGTATTTCTGACAGGCTTCCAGATGCTGCTGACACTGATGGTCTCACATAGAAGCCCCTTCAGTAGCCTGGATGGCAAGAGTTGGCCCCACTGAGGAACAACAGGATGTTGCTGATGATCAAGAAGGAGATTTAGGCCAAGTATTTCTGGGTGTAACTGTCCGGACGTTAGTGAAAAGATACCCTAGAGTGAGACACTTGTGGCTCTCCCTTTGGTCATCAGATGTACTGAGACAATGGACCCTACAAAATTGGAATTTTCCCAGGGGGTTCATTCTGGAAGAGAGGGAAGACTGAGCCAACCAGAGAGTAAGCTTGTCTCTTTGAAGAGATCCACACAGTGCTGAGATCTGATCAGACCACCTTCCAAGACAGAGCCAGAGCTGAGCTGATGATGGTAGATCAGTAATGGGTGGGACCACAACTTGACCAGAGCTTGTTAGTTATGGGCACCTCCTGCCTTCTATTTAAATCTAATATTCCAGTGAGGAGCCTGAAGATAGGCTTGTATATATATATATATATATATATATATGAGGGGGGAGGGTGCAAGTGAACTGTCTTATTTCTCTTCCCAGTGTTGTGAGATTGAATAAATCTCCTGGTTTTTTTTTCTTTTTATTATCATTTGTCTCTTTAACTGGTGTGTCATGGATGGGTAGCATGCTACTCACCCTGGGCCCAGGCTTTGATGCTAACAAGCTCTGGTAACACAAATGAACATCAGACTCATTTGCGGAGGTGTTTAATAAATACTTTTCCCATCTCAGATGAATCCATTTTTGTAAGTCTAGTGCAGGGCCTAGGGATCTGCATTTTAAAGCCCTCCTTGCATTCCTGTGAACAGGCAGGTCTGAGGGAGAGGCCAAATTCTAAGTGATGGAGAAAGGCATGCACGGCCATTGCTGAGGAAGCCTCTGCCTATTGGTCAGCCACAGTAGTGACTTTTATTCCAGTCATCACATTCCCCTGGGGATAAAAGAACTTATATGTAGCTCTTTTTCTATAGCTGCAAGTCCATGGACAGAGTCCACAGCCACTGTCGACAGACCGACAGGATGAGCCTGTGTGACTAGGTGGGCAAATCCTCATGCCATGATTGCTATTCTCTGCTGGATACTGGGCTTGCCGTTTCTCAGCTTCTTCTACTAGGGGTGTTATCATTTTGCTTTAGTGATCAGGAGATGAAGACACTCTGCAGCACACACAGTGATTTCTAACTGGCAGGGCAGGATTCAAAGCCAAGTATTTCTGAACTGGAAGTGCTAGATCCTTTCTCTATACCATTTGCTGAACACTTCCGTTCTACTACCAAGGGCTGTTTTTGTTTCGTTGTGCAGGAAAGTTGAAGGATTCAATTCAAAACTCCTCAGCCCAGCATGCAAAGCCTTTTGCATTCCATCCTCATCACACTTCTCTAGATTAATGCTAGACCACCTCTCTGCATGACAGTTCATCTCAGACCACAGACTGGCTGTGTACTCCCATGTATTTCCTACTTCTCCCTTGTTGAACTCTAAAATTGTAATTAAAACTGTCTAATTAGGGTTTGATATACAATTCCCTAGATTAAAGGTAAACTTTATGTAGGCAAGGGAAGACTTGTTCACTACCGGGTCCTAGGAGGGTCCCCAAGAAAGTCTTTATACACCAACTACTCAATAACACTTATTGAGGGGAATGCTGGATGAACACATGCATGAAAAATTGATGGGCACTTTGCTCAGGCCAAAGTTGGTTTCTTCTTTTGCTTTGACCTCATCCTGCTCCTTTCTTGTTGATGCTCAGGCCATTCTTCTGTTGGAGCAACTCTCCCCATACTAAATATCACCTACCACTGAAGATTACAAATTTCCTTCAAAATGAAACTATATTCTTAATTGAAAATGGTCCCTCATGATGCCATGGTACTCTATCTATAACAGAGGTTCATTTCCTAATGTGATGATTCATATGTACAAACATTACCTCCACCACTGACTCCATGACTTGCTTACAGTAGGATCCAGTCTGACCTCTTTTTCTTTTTGAATCTTTTGTAGGACCCACCAACTTCCTGGCAAGCAGTAGGAATTCCCACACTACTGGCGGACTATTGACTGAACTGATCATCGATAAGGAAATATTATGAAGATGCCAACACACTACCTGGATGTTTCAGCTTGCATCTGTTCATATGCAGTCTTGATTCCTGGGCTGCCCACTTTGCATGCTTTATCATATTGCTGTGGCCTTGTTGACATCTGGCTCAGTGGCTAACTCTTTTTTGTCACTTGGGACTGTGCTCAGGCAGTCCTGCACATACTCTGGTATGAGAGGCCCCCACCTGCGCTATGTAGTTTCCTACACTTCATTATAAATACTGTAATGCAACCCCCCATCTGCCCAGCTCTCTCTTCAGCACAATTATAAGAAATGCAAAGAAAGATTGAGTTTTATTCCTAGTCGCAGCCCTGCAGTCTGGCATGGCATTTGAGTGATGCACATTTCACTGCATACCCAATGGGTTCACAGGACAACTGGATTCTGAGGCTTTGGTGAAAGGAGACTGTGAACTAGGTCTTCTTAAAATGTCAGAAATATCTACTTTCTTAGTAGCATGGCTACTCATATTATGCAATTCTTTCCGTAATTTCTTGGAAATTACACATTATGTAAATTCTTTTGTCTTGGAAGTTATTTTGGGAAAGTATGGCCTTTACTGAAAGTTGTTAGTTCAGATAAACATCCCTGTGGAGGAGAAAAAGCAAGGGCTATGCTTATTCCGCTTTTTGACTTCTCTTGATAAGTGGTCCAAAAAGGAGGCCCAGTACACTTTAAAGAATGGATGGCTTCCGGAAACCACATTATTGTTGGTAAGACAGGAGACTGCCAGCCAGAAAACTGATGGGCTCAGGGGAGAACAATCTCTGCTGCCTGGTTTCCCTCAGTCTCTAACTTATGAAAGAATGGGAAGAAGTTCTTTACCTGGCTGAAGATGTTGATAGGAATGGGGAAGGTCATGTGGCCACAGTAGTTAATGCTTTCCAGCCTGAATTGTGTAGTAAGAGAGAACTGGGCTGCAGTAGAATTGGGAATCTTCCCAGTCCTGACTCTGGCACCTTCCACTTATGTAGTACCTGGCAGCTCACTCAACCTCAGTTTCTTTCTTAGTTGGGGAAAGCAGGCAGCAAACACTATTTCCTGATGATTTACAGTGTGTGAGGTCTTGTATGAGGGGCTCCCATATATTTCCTCACTTACTTGGAGGAAATTTGGCTAGGTATTTTCCATATCTAAATGTTCAAGATTTTATGATTCTCAGCTAATTTAAACCCCATGCCAAAATATATAAAGCTCTGAAAGACATTCCAGATATGCACTAAGGAAGATGGTCATTAATATTTTTCAAAGAATATGTACCTTCTGATCGAATTATGCCTTTGAAGAATTGTGAGCGCAAAGATGACATGACTCTCTGGTTGTCACATGTATCAGTGATTGTTGATAGATGATGGAAGCAGACAATTCGGTTACTGAGTGGTGAGTACTCTTCATATCACATTGGTCTTTTGGAAGCCATCAAGTGCTTCGGGGAAATGTTTCTGAATTAACAACCCCAAATGAAAGCTATAGTTTTCAAAATTAACTACTGGGACAACGGAAGTGTAGGTTTTAATTTGCAGCCAAGAAATACAGGCCTGATCCCCCATTTCATTAAGGTACAAGGAGACCTCCTCAGCAGAAACATTAAGATTTTCACCCTTTGGGTGGCAAAGCTCAGGCAGACAATGGGCTGCTTTATACAGAGCAAAGAGCCAAAAGATAAAAGAAACTGTAACTTAGGAGAAGTATAGTTCTATGTGGGAGTTCCTTTTCACATCATAAACCACACTAGCCAGATGTCTCATGAAAACCACTCCAAGGACATAATTACTCCTTAAATGCTACATTCAAGACAGGGAGTGGCACCCTGGAACCCACGTTAAATATCCCAGAAAGCAACTTCTAAATTCCATGGATCTTACAGCTTCAATTGTTAACATAAGCTAATGCATGTGGGTGGGATGGGGGATGCTTTCTGTAGGCCATGTGCACTCCTGGTAGACATTCTTATCTTCACTTCCTTCTCTTGTTTGTTGATGGGTACTGGTTACCTAGCAATAGAGTGAAAGTGTATCAACAGACCCTCAAATCTCCAACCTACCACTGCCATGCTGCTCCATTTGTGGCTTAAACTCAACACTCAGGTCTTAGAGCTACACAGAGCCATTGATCCTCTTGGGAAGCTCTTGAGAATCTACCTTTTCTTAAATTTTTGTCCTTTGATGTTGATTATAAAGAGATACTTGAAATAATCAAGCTGGGGATAGTAGCTCACACTTACATCCTCAGTGCTTCAGAAGCTGAGAAAGAAGGATGGCCATGCGTTTGAGACCATCCTGAGCTACATAGTAAGGTAGTGAGTTCCAGGTCAGGGGGGCTAGAGAAGGACACCTATCTCAAAATAAAATAATCAAAAGCCTTGAGATAAATAGCAAGACTAACTCTATAAAATACAGGTGTGGATCTGCAGAAGATCAGTAAATGGAGATGGCTAACTGCTGGAGATATACTCCCTTATAAATATGGCTTGTCTTGGACCAATGTGACACGATGGGTCATGATTTGAGAGCTGGTCCTCAGTCTGAGAATGATAATGTCTCTAGATCTATTCTGTATTTGACATTTAGGGTCTCAAGATACTTGATCCCTGGAACTTTGTGTGATTCAGAATATACATGGCTATCGGAAGACCCAGTTCTTGAGAAAGTTATCTTCAGTGTATTCATCAGCAGGGCTAGGTTGTCTCCAATACTACCCACAGAGGAGGAACACCCACACTCATGCTAACAAATAGCATTGAGACCACCATGTGTACCCATTTCTCCTGGGATCTGTGTATCATATTGGTTTGCCCACAGACATCCTTACTCATGCTTCCCTCCTTCTTGTCACCACCTGTAACCTTCTGTCTAGGTGCTTCATTCCTAAAGAGACTGGCTTAGTTAATGTTTGCTTTTAGCCTCTCTGATCATCCTCTGTTTCAGAAGTTGCTCCTACATAACTGCTCACACCATCCCGGCGTTCTTTCTGCACCCAGAGTGCTCAACAGTTGTCCTGAATAAGAAGGCACAGCATTGAGAGTTGGGATGTTGCGTTCAAGGACAACAGCCACTCACTAGAAGCTGTGCAGTTGGTCACATTCAGGTCATTAATCTTACCTAGTCTTGATTCCTTATCCATAAAGTGGAAGTAATAATATCTGTCACAACTATTGTTTGTGGAAATCATTGCTGAGATAATTGATATAAATATATTCTAGGTTCAACAAGGTAAGTTCTCAGTTATAATAGCTCATAGCTACTATGTATATGCAACTTTGAGTGCTTTATGAATATTAAATCATTTAATCCTCATAATGATCTCATCTTATAGTTTAGGAAATGGAGACCCAGAGAAGATAATTAACTTGTTCTTGTACATGAGTCCCAAGCAGTAGAACTATATGATGTGGCCAACATGTATAGTCACAGAAATTAATTATGTGGAGAATAATATGCAAGGGTAAGGAAATTTCTAAACTTCCCAGAAATTTTCTAAATAATTAGTGATCTATCTGGTAATAGTACTTCATTCAAAAACACACACTCACACATAGACTCATGAGATGTTTATGAAGCATAAAATATGTGCCAGACATTCTACCACAGTCTAGTGATGGGCAAAGATCCATAAAGACAGCGTGAGAGGTTATTAACATACTGTTAGGCCAAAAGAGACCACTCAGGTAGGCTTGGCAGGGTCAGCATATTGAAAAAGATGATACTCATCATAACAGATGTCCGAATATGGCCAGGGAAACACTGGAAGGTAGGAGGAGACAGTTCAGGCAGAGAGAGCCCATGATCAGGATAGAGAGGAATAGACAGAAAACTGCCAGACCTTGGTTGCTGAACGCAAGCCCATGTGGCTAGAGACATGATCTGACTGCTCACTGATTAATCACAGCCACTTCCTGTCAGAACATAAGCTGTGAAAGGGCAGAGACCTTGTCTGTGTGGACCACTATGAGATCCAAGCACTATGAGTGCTTGGTATAAAGTGAATGGCCGGTAAGTATTGTGTAATTGTGTACGTGCATGAATGGATGAACTGTATGCATGAAATAAATACTGGTGGGATGGATTAATAAATGAATAAACAGGACGCAAACTCCAAAACCAAGTCTTTGGATTCCACATATTGTCTGTGTGTCCCTGAGTGTTGAGGATTTCAGATTAGCTTTCTGGTTAAGTTTCAGATTCTGGAATATCTCCATTTACATGGTGAGAAATCTTAGGGAAGAGAATCAAGACTGAATAGAAATTTCCTTTGTTTCACACACACTTTCCACAAATAATTTGATGGTAATCTTACACAATATTTTTAATGAAACTATGTACAGCCTATCACTGGAGGCCAGATATGGATCTTTTAATTCTTGGCATCAAATCAGAATTCAAAGAGTCTGAATTTTGGATTTTTAGATTAGGAATGCTCAACTCTTACTTGTTCTAAATATAATACAACTAACATTCAACCATCACATTAACTTGATCTGGATTGTGAGGCATCTTAGATACAATGCATAAGCATCTACACTTGATCTTAAAGAGTGGTTCACTGCAAGGCCAAGGCAGGAGAGTAACTTGATCACATAAATAGCATGGAAGGAAATGCACTCTAGTGGGAGACTGCAGAACAGTTGGTGAGAAACCATGATGGGAGAGATTCTGCAGGGGTACACAACTTCCTCTTGCAAGGAGGCTTAAGTACAAACCACAGGACAGTGAGAGGAAAGCCATTGTTGCAAATTCAGCTTTGCTCTCAGTTTGCATCATCTACTTTTTCAGAATCTGGATGAAGGTAAACAAATGACAGATGTATAGCTTCACAGAGACTTTGGATATAAACAATGCTGTGGTGTCTGACTGAAAAGCTGAGAGAGTCAAGCTTTAGATTCAATGTTTCTTTAACCTACAGTGCGTTCATAAGCTAGTTGCCATGTTCCCGAGGGCTCAAGTTTTCCTTCTATAAAACAGGTTGAGTGAATGGGCTTGTGGCCCTCTCCTAATGCCTTCCAAGATCATGGATTCCCTGGCCCTCCGAGGCTATGATAGTCTTTGAAACATATGTGAACTTCACGACCCTTCAACTTTATATTTTCAAATGCCTTGTGCAGTGAGACTTAGCATGGAGGGCAGATTTCTAGGCAATGTTTATTATGTTCAGTGTTCTTTGGTGTTTTGGGCTTTTGTGGGAGGAATTGTAACTGCTTACTTGTTGGGAGCTCCATGGAGGTTTGTGAGCAGAGTGAAGTTGTTTCTTACACTTCGCAAGCTGGCGAGAACCTGCAAGGAGAATGTTTCAAAACTGGTTAGGGTGAAAGGACTGCATTTACAAACCACACCGGTGACAGAGTAGGGACATGCACAATATGTACATACCTGGGCAAATGGAGTGACGATCAGGTCATCGCCATGCCTGGTGAAAAGAAAAAAAGAGGCAGAACGGATAAATTTCAATTGTGACACACAAGTTACACTGAAGTTTACCAGTGTCAGAAACCCACCTGCTCCAGCAACCCTTCTGTGTGGAAGGATGGCAGGAGTCTGTGAACTCCAAAGAAAACACAGCACCCAGCTCATGATTCCCAGCCTTATAGTGATTCAGTCTAAAAGCTTTGGCAACTAAGCATGTGTCCTCAGGGCATATATTTCCATTAACCGGCAGGCCCAGAGTCCTATAACTCAAAGTGACTTGTGGATTTGAGTTGCCAAAGCCAGGAAACTCAAGGGGGTGGGTGGGGGGGGACTTGCCCATAGGCACACTGCGCATTGGAAAAAATGGTATAACAGTCAGGATAAAGGTTAACACTGGATTTCCTGGCTTTTTTGTTGATTTGAACCACAGCTTTAATACCATTTAAACACAGATTTCTGTCTGGGAATCCCATTACTTTTTGTTTTTAATATACTTTCCCCCCCCCCTCTTAAAGTACCCAAGGAAAAAATTTTAATGGGAATGTGCAGACTGAGCCTACTAAAGCAACACCAGTGACACTCCTCTGGTCCCGCAGAGCCAATTATGCTCTCCCTCCTGCTTTATCAGCCTGTGCTCAGGACCAGTGAAAACTGTGTTTGCAGCAATGCACTTCGAGTGCTCTGGCATCTGCCTTCGCAATCTGCTAATGACGGCCTTCAGCAAGCTCTCTGCTGAAGGTTTGAGAAACCTCATTGGCCACTGTCACAAAATTAAGTTAATTTGCTGGCACCCTGTGAATCAGCAGCATGGAAGTTGATGGCAACAAGCTCCCCTCCCTGTCTGGCCTACCTCCTGTCCTCCATCACCACAACAAATGCGGTGCTTTATCCATGATCGTGTGAGGGCACCCCATAATCATTAAGCACCTGTCTGGTACCAAGCACCCTGTGAAGTCAGGTTTCAGAGCTGCAGAGTCCATGCATCCAATATCTACTCTTCTTGGATGAGGGCTTTAGTAGGGTGCTTCATTAATGTGGGAGTTTCCACCTTTGTCTTTAGCTAGGAATTCTCTGAAATTTCTTGTAGGCCCAGTTTGGACAGTGAGAAGAACAAGAAAACAAGCTGACAAGTAGTAAGCCTCTTTGTGTGACTGGCTTTTGTGAACATCAGCTCACTTAACATTGGCAATGCATCTGTGAGGTAAGCATATTGCAGATGATACCAAGCCAGTAGCTGCTCATGAGCACACAGCTGGTAAATGGAAGATCTGAGCCCCTTTGCTGCCCCAACTCTGTGCTTTAAACATTATAGTTCTTACTTTATAATACTTGCTACATAGTTGACAAATCAAATTGTGCAGAAACCACAACCTCTCAAGTCGAAACATAATAAGGGAGACCAAAAATATTTTTAAAGTTACAATACATATAAAGACAGAAAGAGAAACGCAAATAACGCAAAAGAGAAATCAGTGGAACTAAGGAGGGCTTGGCTGACTCGGTAGGTTTGAGATGGACTTTTAGGGACGCAGTCTGTAAGATGGCCGAGGTGATAGATGCTACCTATGAGAGAAATGGTAATAACAGAGTGTCTAAAATGGGAAAGCAGTGAGCAAGCTCATTGGTGGCTGTTAGAGCACATTAACTATGGCATATGTAGAGAAAAAGATTATAAGGTCCCATGCAGCTGAGATATGGGGCACAGAGCCTGCAATGTTGATGATTCACTCAACAGGACCAGGTGGGCCAATGGCACTCTTCAGTGAAGTGGGAGGTGAGATAGACAGACTGGAAAAGTGTTTTAAAAAGCAAAATGCTGTGGATGCCGAGGGATGGAATGGCAGGGAGAGCCCCAGGAGGAATGGCAGGAGGGTTCCTGGCAATGAGAAAGAGTCGATGTGGCCAAGAAAGGAGCAGGAAGTGACTTGCAAAGAGACGCCAGGGATCTCGTCAGAATTCGGCATTTGCTTGCATAAGGAAATAGTATTTTCCTTTAAAAAAAAATGAGCACCAGAGAAAATAATCATGAGCAGACACAAGAAATGTGCAGAGGAGTTGGGGGTTTTCATGGTACCCATGGAACTTTTGGGGTATATGTTGAGTTCAAGGTGCTCAGAGACACCCAGGTGGCTCTATGGACCAGGGAGGTGGTGTGAAGGAGGGTTTAAATGCACAGAGTTAGGCTTCCCAAGGGAGCGGGGATAGTTAGAGAAGTGCTTGGGACAGCTTCATTCACAGCAGCCAAAGGAGAAGCTCAGGGATTCCAGAAAGGGGCTGAAGGGAGAGCCAGAAACAATGATTACAAATGGCGTGTGGTGGCTTGCACCCCAACTGCCTGTGTTTTCATATGGCAAATGTCCAGATGGGTGAAAGATCTTGCTGTCTGTTCAGATTTTTGAGATGAAGCAGGCATGGTTCATAACATGCAAGGGTGAGTTGGAGCACAGGGAAATTGATCTGGAGTCAAGCAGATCTTGTGTGGCTCCTGGATTTCTAGAGTTTAAATGTCTGATGGAAATCAAATCATTTAGGGAGACTGACATACCACCGCTCATAGAGCTGGGGGTCAAATCATACAGGGAGATTCAGGCACACCACCACATGTAGAGCTGATGTTGGGCAAGTAATCTGGAGAGAGAGTCAAACTATATATAAACTGACAAAGAGAGGAAGTCCACCACAGCATAATGTCACCATGGCTTGCTCAGGGGACTTTGGAAGTTGGGAACAGCAGGATATTCAGAAACAGGAGTGGATTGGCAAATTGTCTGCCCTGGCTCTCTAAGAGCATTTGAGCAACTAATGAAGTGCTGTAGGTCAGATGCTGCTAGAGAAATGAACAGATTTAGAACAAGAATCCGAGAAGAAACCAAACAAAATGAAACAAAACCTTTCCAGGTTACAGAACTATTTTGAAAACATATTATGCTATTTTACAAATTAGGAATAAACTGAAATTGCAGTAGCAAAATATTTGACTATGGAAACTAATTTATTTATTTACTTTTTTAATTTCCTAGGTCATTAGAGAAAGGCAGTGTGCCCTCTCTGGAATAAAGTGAAATATTCAGAACCGTTACACAAGCACCCTCTAGTGACAGAATCAGAACATTACACTTTTTACAGTCTAAGCCTGAGCCTGTCCAGCTCAGAACAGCTTGCAATAGGGTCTTGGAACTGAATGTGGGGCTAAGATCTTAACCACAAAACAGCTTTTTAGAAAGCAAAATTGCTGCTTCTCACCACTAGATTGTGAGTTTTATTAACTTACTTTGCATTTCTTTTTCATTGTATGTGGAATTGTCTTGTGTTGGGCTAGTAGTTGTTCCAGCCTGTCCTCTATATTAGAACTGTGGTCACTGGTAACACACACACATCCTGCCCCTAGCTACCATTGTCTTGTTTCTCCGATACTTTATTATTACCCATGAGAGTTAGGCAAGCCATGTTTCAGCTTCTTCATATGCAAATAGGGGTTCTGTGAGAAATGGGGTATCTTTCTTGGCAGATAAAAGCAATCTATTTATTTTGCCATAGGCATCATTAGTGGGTCTTTATTACGGTAAGCAGGCTATTGCCTGTGTATTTTCTGCCTGGTAACAGCCTCTTTAAGATATGTATGCCTATCTCTACTGCAGCCTAGAGAACTTGTCTTCTATTGTAGTATACTTACAAAATGCTTTCATGGACATTACTGCGGGTAACAGAAGGAAGTGCCTGATTGTCAGGGAATGATGCAGTCATCTATCATGCTGTCCAGTGGGAAACTTCCCCCTGCTTCCTCCCACAATCGTCCACTAAGCTCCGTCAGTCTCAATTTGCAAATATTTATTACTTGCCTGACAAGCCTTCTCTGAGGCAGGTCCCCATTCTTAACATTGCATACATGGGAGGCCTAAGCTGCCCTCTAGCTGCTTATTCAGTTATGTTCCTTCTTCAGCTCATCCTTCCTCCTGAACTGGTTTTCAAACCCAAACACCTCTTGATGCTCTCCCTTCAGGCCACTGGAGCTCCCCATGGCTTGTCTGCAGCATGAAGAACAAACGTCTAGGCCTTTCACAATAAGGAGCCCGTGGCTTCATCAGCCTCAGCTCTCCTCAGTCTTTCCTAGGGCTGGAAAGCTGGTCAGCCAAAGCCCTTTTCCTGTATACACCCTCCAGCCCTCCCATCCATCCTCTAGCTCGGCTAGACCTCCTCCAGTAGACCACTCACCCTGCCTGGCCAAGCATTCCAAAGTTTTGCCTTTATTTCTGAAGGTATTAAAGCTACTAACTGACTTTAAAAAAAAAAAAAAAAAAAAAAAGATTTATTTATTATGTATACAGCATGTATGGCTGCAGGCCAGAAGAGGGCACCAGATCTCATTACAGATGGTTGTGAGCCATCATGTGGTTGCTGGGAATTGAACTCAGGACCTCTGGAAGGACAGACAGTGCTCTTAACCTCTGAGCCATCTCTGCAGACCCCTAACTGACTTTTTAATCCTTTAGATTTTTGAAGGCACAGAAACTGTCTTGTTTATCAGCAAAATGCTTCCATGTAAGTAAACATTCACTAAAAGAAAGGTTGAGCATAGTATATATTAATAGCTAGAAAGGCAGGCAAATCAGAGATTAATATTCTTATTTGGGGCCTCATGTAGTTTATATCCTGGATCTTTGTACTGGGTCATCATCTGGACTCCTTGGGTTCAAGACTGGCTTCTCCTTCCATGCCCCATGCTTTCATCCATCTTTAACTGACAAATGTAGATCCTACCACACCGAGGCTACAGAGCCTAAATTAACGGATATAGGTAAAGTACTTTAGCACACAGCACACAAGCAAGGTTTCATCAATGTATGTTTTTACTTACAGATAAATTGTACCATAACAGAGATCCCATGTCTTAACAGTCATGGTCAGCAAATGAAACAGCTGTGAGTCTAACTTGAATCTTAGATACACATTGTGCTTTTTGGTAGTCCATCAATAAACAGGTCTTAAATTTAAGTGGTCTATTAGTTGTGCTTTTCATCCTGTCTTTTAGGTCTCATTTCCCTTGAAAACTCTCTAGAGAACACACATATGCCTTTGCACATGTCGGCTTTTAATAGGTCCCTCTCCTGGGCTTTGGGGATGGGATGACCAAATGGGAAGAATATGGTGCCTCCCTCCTCCCCTGTGGCTTTACAGGTTGGCTGTTGAAACTCTTTTTGGAGAGCAATTTCTGTCAGTTTTTTGTTTTGTTTTGTTTTGTTTTTTAAAGAAAACTGGTCTTGCTAATTTCCAGTAATTTGGGTTCCCACTGAGAAACTTGTACCACAGTATGTGAAGGCATTGGTTTAGAAATGACTACAGCTCAGGAACTGAGGAGAGACCAAGAGATTACCACATGCAGAAGCACAGCTGAGCTTGCTTTTGGGGACCTGGAGCGGACTCTTCTCTTACTAGACTCATTGGGATCTGTTCTTTGTTGCTGAAAGTTGACGCCATTTAAAAATCCCCATAGACGTTTTTTAAACGCATTCACCTACTCTCCTCTGTAAGTCCTTTCCATTTATTCTACTGAGACAATTCATGTAAGAAACATTTCAAAGCCAGCATTTTCCTAGTGCTGGGATTTAACATGGCAGAATTATGCAAAGCTTTTCACGTTTGTCTGAATTTGAATTCATGACTGATCTGTGCTAGGTTGGAGGGGCTCCAATCGGAAAAGCCATTCAGAGCCACACCAGAGGCCTTTGCATCAAGGTGCCTGCACTGCCGTGACCCCTTTTCTTCAGAGAGGTCTCTTCTGCAGAGACAGGAGCAGTGGGGAGGGGATGGCTACTGTTCCTGTACTGATGATTTCACTTCTTCCTGCACAGTGATAATCAGGAGAAAGGGTTTTAAAGGGCCTTACTTCATGGGGCAGGAGAGATGCCTTAGTGCTTCCGAGCACTAGCTGCTTTTCCAGAGAACCTGGTTTGATCCCCAGTGCCCACATGATGGATCATTCCTGGGAATACAACGCTCTCATTTGGCCTTCACTGACACTGAACACATGTGGTGCACAGATATCCATCCAGGCAAATTACTCATATACATAAAATAAGATTAATGAAACATTTAAAATGTTTAAAAAAATAAAACAAAGATTACAACAGAATCAGATAAAGGAAAATGTATATTCCTAAGAACAGATATCTAAAAAGGTTTTTTTTTGTTTTTTTTGTTTTTTTATTTTTTTTTAGAGTATCACTTTAGTTTAGATGTGAACATTAGTGTGAAACTGAATTTTCCAATGTGGCTCTGACAAAATAAGGTACCATAAGAAACTGGACATTATTTAAACTCTATAGCTTCTCATATGGAGAAGAATAAAGTCCTTGACTGGGAAACACAAAAGATTTTATAGTTATGCTTAAATATTTTCAAAGCAAAACTCTTTGCTCTCATGCAGCAGAAAGATTTTAATGTATCTTGATATCAGTATTCTGAATATGAGGGGCTATTAGTTCACCTGGGCTTTCCTAAGAAGGGATTATCTTTATTGTGAGAATACATTCTCCCTACATATAGTAATCATCTTTAAAAAGGGAAATTTCTCAATGAGAAGAGTGCTTTCTCTGCAAATGAGGACAAGGTTTAACTCCTCAGCATCAACATAAAGTCCTAGGCATGGCTGAGCATTACTATAACTCAAAGTTTGGTGGGTAGAGACAGCCAGGTCTCAAAAGCTCACTGGCCAGCAAGCCTAGCCCCAAACTGTAACCCTTCAGTGTGGTGAGGAACACTGTCTTAAGGCAAAAAAGACAGAGAGTAAAAAAAAAACTCCTTACATCCTGCTCTGGCCTCCACATCGCCATTCACATACTCATGTGCATGCAACACACACACACACACACACACACACACACACACACACACACACACACACAGAGAGAGAGAGAGAGAGAGAGAGAGAGAGAGAGAGAGAGAGAGAGAGAGAGAGAGAGAGAGAACTCGTAACAGGGGTGCTGGCTGCAGAGATACTCAGAATGGTAGTTTTATCATCTGGAGACTAAGCTGGCTTGTAAGTTTTAACTTATCTTCAAATTTAAAATCTCTGTATCATTTTTATCCCACATAAGGAAACAGTAGAGTTTAACCTGAAGTTTAATTAGCCTGTTATATAAAGGCTGAGTGACCTGGAGACTCACTGTGAGGCTTGGAGTGAGTTTGGGAATTAGAGTCAGAATTAATTGAGGAAATACATATATTCTAAAGCTAGCCGTTTGTTTATAAAATGGCATGGGAATGGATCTGTGCTTACTTTGAGCTCACTGTGTTTCCTTTGTTCTCCCATGATAAAATCCAGACTATGTAGGCTTGGCAGTGTCTAAGGTTTGGATGTTAGGCTAGAAGACAGCACGTGTAAAGGAACCTGGCCCTCAGCACATGCTCATTCAATGTGAGTTGCCTCCTGTCCTCTGGAGTTCAGTGTGCATGTGTGCGACTCCTGAGGAATGAGATCTTGTTTGGGGGTTCCTTTTTAACAGAGGAGAAGAACCCAGTGGACTTTTCCAGACTGGAAATTTTAGGGAGTTTCTGATATTTTTATAATACACAATGTTAAAAGCAATTAGTGTGTGCCCAGAAACCTTTTAAGTCAAGGGTTTTAGCAACCAATTTTATTTGGGTTCAGACATTTAATAAACAGGCAATACAAACCAGTTGTCATTCTTTAAATAAAAACCAGTTATCTGCAATTAGTATCAGCAAAACAAAAATATCGTCTGTGCGTTGGCTGTTATGTGTCTCATCAAAGAGCCAGGCAGTGGATAACTATGAATGGTAAAATCTCACAGAAGGGATACAAGCATGTGGCTGGATAACACCTAAGCTAAACGCCACTGAGCAAAGGCCAGTTAGTGAGAATGCAAGTAACCAACCAACAGTTTTGTTTTGGTCCAAAGCCTCATATGCCCACGTATTCAGGCCCACATATTCAAGTGTGATTTGCAAAATGTGCTAAGTTTTTCATCCTATAAATGATTCAGCAGTTCAGGAAATAAACCCAGTGAAAGTTTTCAGCTAACAGATGTGAACTGAATGCTGTGTTTGAGGGTTTTGGTTTGTTTTCTTTTTACACTCTGGAGACCCTAGTCAAAATTCTGCAAGTCCTTGTTCAGCTTTCTCTGCTTCCTCTCTTGAGTTGGCAATAGTTGCTGCTGCTGCAGTAGTAAGGTTAAGGATGAGGTAGTTTGTGGGGCTGGAACCCAGAGAGGAACAGGAAGGGTTTTACTTACTGCTCGCTTGGAAGTGATGAGTTCCTTGACATCGCTTTTGGTGACAAGTCATAGTCACTGTCGGATCTGTAGAGGAAGGACTCTCTGCGTTGGCTGTGCCCAGGAAATGTGGCATGAAGCACCAGCCCAGAGGAAGAACTGGCCTGAGGGTCCAGCGGGCTCCGACCTGGGGAAGGGCCATTTTCCACATCAAAGCTGAAAAAGAAAGCAGGGAAAGTCTGGTTACTTGAGAACTGCAGAGGAGTGTTCATGTATACCGAGAATTTACAGGTGGGGGGCACTGTGGGCCAGGCTCACCCAGTAAAGCTTTGCAGAGAGCTTTAGTCTACAGAACAGGTCTTGGTTATGGTCCTTCCCATGTTGTCCAGAAGAAGCTGAATTCCACAAACTTCACTTAGTACCTGGGTTTACTCATAATAAATAGTAACCCAAAAATTTGGGCCAAAGGGCAAAGCTCATGACCTCTCAGCAGCCTGACCAACTGTGACAGATTCAGAATGAGAAGCAAGGAGGAAAAAAAAAAGCTTGTTGATGATGAGCAATTCCAGAGGGGGGAACTAGCACACCTCTGGGTGCCAGACGAAGATATCATGGGAATGAGTCTTCCTAGTTGGAAGAGTTCTTCCTCACATAAATATCAGCCTCATTAAAGATACAATTTGCATATTTCTGAATGTTTTGGGAACAAAGTGTTATCCTGAAAACACTGGCTGTCTGATTAGAGAGGCCTGGCCTGATATTTAATATTCATATGTAAATTTATCCACATAAATGACTTAATTAATCTGATAACACCAAATTACTGTCTCAGGCTGCAGAGCCAGGCCTCTGGAGAAGAATACCACCATTGAATTTCGAAGAAGAGTGCCAGGGAGATTCCAGTCAGTGCCCCTCACTCAGGAAGGTGCCCTCAGGCACGGGGTTATTTTAAAAGCTCTTATCTTGAACACAAACAGGAGCCATGTGGATTTTGTGCCTTGTTTCTGCTCCATCCTGCTATCACCCTGGAGTAGTGTGTCCTTCCCACATGTGCTTTAACCATTCCAGATGTGTTTCTTTTGCATACACAGCTTCCCTCGGCGTCAAATGGATAGTAACCACCTCCCCCAGTTCCTCTCAAACACTCACTGCTCTGCTGTCAGAGCTTTGCAGAGAGATTGTGAAAGAAGTGTGGGATGTGGAGCTGGGGATGGTCTTTCATCAAGTTCAACCACAAGAGGCAGCTTCCATCATGTTTACCCAGCTGCCACAACCTCTCACTAATCCTAATCTACTCTGTGTGTGTGTTTGCTTCTATTTCTAAAATTTAAAAGGTGCTTTCTGAGATATTATTTCATTTAATCCTAACACCCCTTCAAGTTATTTAAGTTATATAGTCCAATTCTATTACATTGAAAGGAACATACCAAACGGGGAAAAAAACCCATCCATATCTTGTTTAAGGAAACATGCTAGATTACTGGTTTCCCCCTAGTCATTCAGATATCGGGGACATACCCGAGACCCTCAGCAGATGTACAAAAGAGCAGATAGTAGCCAGCTCTATTCACACATATGTGTTTTCTTCTACATAGACACACTGATGATAAAGTTTGTAAATCAGCAATGGTAAGAGATTCACATTGACTAACACCAAGACAATTCTAAAACTATACTGTGGAAATGGAGACATGGCTCTGTTGATAAAATTCTTCATGTGAAAACACAGAGAACTGATTCTGGAGCCCCAGCACCTATGTGGAAAACCAGGTGCATGGGCACACCTGTAAGGCCAACACTGTGAAAGTACAGATGTGGGTTCTGAAGGCTCTCTGGCCAGCTAGTCTATGCACAACAGTGAGCCCCAGGTTTGCTGATAGAACCTGTGTCAAGAAATAAGGTGGAGAGTTTTTTAGGAAGACATCTAATGTGGACCTCTGTCCTGCACAAGCATGTGTACATATGTATTTATACGAACATGTACACACACACACAAGAATTTATTGAAATAAGAAGTATTATAATAAAATTTATTTAAAACTCATGGAATGCTTATTTCTAGACTTCCATTTCATATTTTTTAACCATTTTTTAATTTATATTTTTTTGAGCTGAGGATCAAACCCAGGGCCTTGCACTTGCTAGGCAAGCACTCTACCACTGAGCTAAATCCCCAACCCTTTTAAACCATTTTCGATGATGAGCAACTGAAACCACACAAAGGCCACAGAGAAGGGACAGCAACTCTAGTTACCACAAGGCACACTGGAAGACTCATGTTTTCCCACTCCATCTCTTTACAGCCTCAGGCTTTTCAGGCTTCTTTCATCCTCAGCTCCAGAATGGCCTGCTGGGTAATGGAAGGCTATTTGGTTCCTATCCAAAGGTATAGTTGGTATGGAAGAGTCAGTCTGTGACCACTCTTGAATCCTTGTGATCCTCAGGGGACACAAAGTGCCACCTTGAATAAGCAGAGAGGAGGCAGCAGATGGCCCTGTAGCTTTACTTGCAACAGAAGGAGAAATGACAGAATGCAGGAGCATGATGCCACCACAGAGGCTGCTGATCACACAAGCTCTGAGAAGAAGCCACATGTGAGGATCCCTGGGTGAAGGGCAGAGCAGGTGCCACAGCAACCTAATATGTACCAGGGCTTATAAGACTCCACAGATGGAGCATCTCGGAAGCCCAGTGGTCTGGGATGGGCAACTTCCCAAGGCTGCAGGCAGATGCATCGTCCCTTGAACTTGTTTTCTTGCCAACCTGCCTGGCTCATACTTTGTAACAAGGGAAAATCTAAGGACGCACATTGCAAACTTGCCTTGAGTGAGAACACTAACTCTACTAGAAATTAAACAGTTTCTTTGTAGAGAAGGGTCTTTTGTTGCTCTCCAGATCCCATAGAACCTGTATGTCCTGATACTGTCTCTGAAATCTTCTTTAAAAATATTTATTTTTAAATGTATGGGTATTTGCCTATTCATATGTCTTAGCACCACACACATCCTAGTGCCCTTGGGGGCCAGAAGAGAGCATAGGGTCCCATAGGAGTGAATTACAGGTTGTAAACTATCATGTGGGTACTGGGACCTCTGAAAGAGTAGCTGGTGCTGTTAACAACAGAGCTCTCTCTCTCCAGCCTGCTGAACCCTTCTTAATGGCAAAGAGGGCAGATCCTTAAAAGGTAAGACTGGGATCACCCAGTGATCCCAGCATGAGTGGAGTGAATTTTTAAATTCCATGTGCAATTGTATTGCTATTCATTTGGTGTACATCTTCACGGCCTTTCAATACTAAACCAGCAGAACACTTTTAACAGTGGATACCCAGCTGCCCTAGAAGCTCCAGTATGGCCAAGCCCCAAGGGTCAGTGTTTGGGATGCCAGGCAGTCTCTAGCATGAGCATTGTGGTCAGTGGTCGTGTATCAGCACCGACTACTAGGACCATCACTGCTGTCTGACCCTGCACCAGCATTTTGCCAACGAGTATGCTTACCAACTTTTAGAACACTTCCCATGAGGTTTCTACCAGGGCTCATCTGTCTTCTTTTCCACTATCAGCATCCATGCTGTGCAGAGGCCAACTCCCCAAAACACTATCAGAAAAATGAGGGTCTGAGGACACTCTGTCAAACTTACTAAGCACACCTGCCAGGTGAACTGGAACTAGATTCCTCCCTACACAAACTCTTTCCTCTGTGGTTTTCTTTTCTTTTTTCTTTACCCTATCTAAACTCAAAAGAGAGCTTGCTGGAATTCAGAAGAAGCAAGGGAAGAGGTCTCTGTGGCAAAGAAGCAGTCTCAGTGAGACAAATGGCCTTTCATACTCCCTGGGGCACTGTTTCAAAGCAACCAGCGCAGATGTACAGCTTCAGAACAAACGTGAATCACTAACCAGACACCAGCCCCAGTCACAGCAAAATTAGGGGGCAGACATCACAATACATCCCACAGACCAAGAGAGTAAGGGGGCTGCTGGCCAATAGGGAGACTGAAGGCAGCCTTACCAAGTGAAATGAATGTACCACACAAACCAAAATGCATTCAGGAAGAAAAGCAAATCTGCAAAAACCAGAAACAAACACATAAACAGGGTCATTATTTATTTAGGGCATTTTCTGTCTCTGCCTTGATCAGGACACACATTTCATCTTTAGGCTTCTTAAATTAAAAAGTCATTATATAAGCTCTATAAAACATAGGCAAAAGAAAAGGAAAGCACCATTGCTAGCAGTTTAACATTTTTCCATCCTGATATGTATATGTGTGTATTATTTCTGGGGGGGGGGGGAACGACAATATGTGAGTGGGTGGTATATGTTTGGGGCAGGGGAGGTATACCTCCCAGCATATGTGTGTGTAAGGCAGAGGTCAACGTTAGATGTCTTTCTCAGCTGTACTCTACTTATTTACCTGAGGACACATTGACTTGGTTCTGGCTGGTGAGCTTCAGGGCTCTGCCTGCATCCACTCCTCCTCTGCCCTAGCCCTGCAGTTACAGAAAGATACTACTTTTTTTGCCCTGGTTTTACATGGGTTCCGAGGCTCCAAACCCTGCTCCTTCCCCTTCCCTGGCAAGCGATTTGCCAACTGAGTTGTCTTCCCAGCCCCCATCTGACAGGTGTCATACTGATTTGCATATTGATTTTATAAGGTTTTACTATTTCCTGCAGTTTCTCAAATTCCCGCTTTCCAGGTCCTACTTCATTGTTCATCGAGTGGCTAGACAACAGTTGTCCAAACAATTCTCTTACATTGGCAGTATACCATATCTGTGATTCTAAGTAGTACTTGTATTTGGTGTAAAGTTGCAGATATGTTGACATGCCAGGTAAATTCAAAGGATGCCACTCATAAATTTCTGACTAGGTGAGTAGGCCATATGCTTGCATGGAGGGGGTTGCCCATGTTCAACATGTGGACTGAGGTAGTTTTAAGTACACCTTTCTTTCAGGATAAGAGACCCACCCCCAACAGTCTCCTTCACTTTGTCTGCAGCCCCTCTGCCTGGTTGGGCCGGTTTTTCCTGGTCCTGCTGGAAGCGCTTCCCTTGACTTAAACAATGGCTTATTGTTGAATATTCCACGCTTTAACTGCTTCTTTTCTGCTTTGTAGTGGGAGAGCTCAGCTCCTCAGGCAGTGGTGGCAGGTGAGTCTGTGCATGAGGAGTAAGTCCCTGTAACTAGAAGCTCTTTCCCACCGCTGACACCAGTATAAAGATTTCTTCTAAAAATCATCTTGGACTGCCTTTTCCAGTAAATCCTCTCTGGCACTGCAGTCCTAAACTGACTCAGATGCCTACCCCCACCTTTGCACTCCCTCATAGTTCTTTATGTAGTACAGTTGCTCTCAGTATTGCCAAGAGATCAATTCCAGGACACACACCCCCAACCCCGTGCCAAAACTCACAGATGTGGGTGCTCAGATCCCTCATATGAAATGGCTTAGTATTGATATATAACCTCCATGCCTCCTCCTGGGTAACTCCAAGTATTTCTACATTACTTATAATAAAAAATGCAAGACAAATTTTAGATGCATAGTTAAAACAATCTACTCTTTAAGGCATGGTCAGAAACTGAAATTTGTACATCTTTGCTACATATACATTTTTTTCCAACTATTTTCCAGCTATGCTGAATTGCATCCTCAGAACCCATGGGTACTTTGGGCTGACTACTTCTTGAAATGACTTGCATATCTCTGTTTAATTCTCCCTTTATTTAACTGTTTCCTAACAGATTGTCATACTCAAGATAGAAAAATACTACCTGGTTTTGTGTCCTAGAAATTTGGGTCAGAATCTTGTAAACCACAGATCTTTTGAAGAAAAGGTTGCCTGGACCAATGAAAGAATATTGTAATGTGCTGTGGGATGTTTCTACTAGGTCCTTTCTCCTTCTGACTCTGCACCCTCACCCCAGTCATCACCAGCACCAACTTCTGTTGTTTCCTTCAAATGGATCTATAAAGGATATGACTTTATTTAATCAGCCTCATGAGGTAATGATGTAAAAGTAAAATTCAGAACAAACTCAGTTGCATTTTCCCTGAAAGAAGCCTGCAGAGAATCCCACCACCATCTCAGATGCCGGATGTGGTGACACCAATACAGCAGTTTCAGGGACAAGCAGGAACCCTCCTCTACCAGTCTTAATAACCCTCTACTAACAGCTTCAACGACCCTCTTCTCATCTCTGCTTTTTGGGGAAAGCGGGGACCGTTGTCAGCCCCACACCCCTGCCAGTGGCTCCTTCCATACCTTGGAATCTTTGCTTAGCCAGCTCTGGGCTGGTGACAGGGAGGAGCCAGCAGATGGCAGAAGGCACCAGTTTCCCAGGGCTTCCTGGCCTCTGATTTAAGCAGGGCCTGGAAGATGATGAGCAGTCTGCTTCCTGACCCTGGAAGGAAAAGTCAGGGATAGAGAAGGGCAGCACAATGTGTGCATGAAGTCTTTGACTAAACCAGGAGCAGCTCTGCCTTCAGGAATTCAAGCAGAACCGGGAGGTCACAGAATGCTCCTGGTCTTGTCCCCCAGGTGATGCCTTCCTGACTCCCAATTACCTGCGCAAGCCTGATTTCTATAATGAAATCATCCTAGGAATAGCTCGTTTCTGAATCAGTAAAAGGTTTTTATTTTCAACCCAGCTGTTCTCTAGCTGAGTTTCTTTGAGTGACTCTAACAAATATCTCCACTAAAAGACAAACTCTACAAAAAAGATTTAAACTCCCAGGCCAGCAGAGCTGCATACTGCCCTGGGGAGTGAGCTCTGCTTTTTCTGTCTTTTTTAAAAAAGGACTCACTGAGCATCACTGCATCATCTAATCCCCACAGTTTGCTGGGCTTATTCTTTTTGACCTATTTGAAAGAGGGAAAGAGTGAAGGCTCTAAAGCATAAAACTTCATTTGAAGAATCTTAAAGCATGACCTCTTTTTATTATACTGTTATATAATCTGTGCCCAAGGTCCTTTCCTCCACATTCCATTCTCGACTTAGAATCTGTCATGTTGGACTGTCTTCCTCAGCATAGTGAGCTCTTTTCTTCCAGACCACAAACTCCTTGAAGCAAAACTTATACCTTAATTCATTTTTGTATCCCTAGAGCTTAGAGTTGACTCTCAAATCAGAACACATAGATACATGGTTGTTGAATGAACGTAAGAATGTCACAGTTGACCTCTCTCATCTGACAAGGCAGATTCATTTGGAAATGTTTGGCAGTCAAAGACCACATGGAGTACTTGAGTGGAACTGCTCTAAGCCTTTAACATTAACTTTCTTCTCCATCCTCCCTGCAGTATCCTAAGAACTCCATCCTAGGAGAGTCAGTGTCTATAGTCTTTGTATAGGTTATGTACACATAGGAAGACTGTTCATGAAAAATAGTCTCAGTAATGTTCTATTAGAAAAAATTTCCCCCATTTATACTTAGACTGACATCTTCAAACACGTGTCTAACACCTGATAAAAATAACCATTTACCTATTTCCTTGGGTAGTTATACTGGGTAGTACTTCACGATGTTATCTGTCTGGTCTTGTAGAGAGGAAGCTAGACAGGGATACACTTTCTACTCACACTAACAGTAGTGGCCCATCTGTCTAGAACCAACCAGTGGCTTTCTGAATGAAAGACTTAACGGTAAACAATCACAGACAGCATGATGATGAGTCCATGCCCAAGCCGGAAGCAGAACTTCACTAGGCACAATGACAACAGACTCTTGTGATTCTGCCTTGAGAATCCACTTCTAAACTCTGTGACTTTCCTTCCAGAAACCATCAGGAGAATTACAGTGGTCAGATCATCTGCACGTAGGAAGCAGTTTCCCATCACTGTTTTTCTTCCAAGGGATTTTAAAAATTACATTCATTGGCAAAAATCCCAGATAGACTTTACCAGAAAGAGTGTTGGAATGCCGAAGGGCTCTGACCCCAGGGGTCTGGTTTCTAGAGCCCACTTTGTAGGGAATAAACTGAAACAGGGACTCCCTGTATTCTGACCCCACACTTCAATCTGAAATGAATCAGTGAGAGAAAGATTTCTGAGGTGCCTGTAAGATAAGAGATTTCATAGACATTTTGGTGGTAGGAAAAAGATGTTGTTTTCATGTGTGGATTTGTACTAATGGTGATGGTCATTCAGTAAATACTTATTAGCCCCCACTCTGAGACAAGGCATGGTTGTTGGCCTGCTATTGTAGCAATATAAAGAAGGGTCCCTGAGGGAAGAATTAGCAACAGATGATCATAATCAAAAATGATACTTGGAGATAATGATAAATGCTATGAAGAAAATAAAGCTCAATAATGTAGCCAGCAGGTCTACCCTATATGGTTGAGAGTCCTCTACTGCCTCCCACAGAGGGACCATCCGCTTTCCTCAAATGGTACTCTCTGAGCTGAGACAGAGCAGAAAGAGTGACAGTGTGTCTTTGGAGTCTGACAACTCTCCATTTCCACACCCACTTTAACCAAAGAATTGGGTTGGACGATGGTTAGGTTTATTTAGATTTTAACAATGCTAAGCAGCCAAGTTAGGATTTTCTCACACTTTCCCTCTTCTGTGAGCTTTACCACCCCTTACAGCTCTACTTGTATCGGGATCCAGGTATTTATTTGTGTCTATCACAGTATTTGTCCAGTGTGACTGTTTTCTACTCATCTGTCCTCAGAGGACTGTACTCCTCAAGAACATAGCACACCTTTTACACACACACACACACACACACACACACACACACACACACACACACACATAGAGAGAGAGAGAGAAAGAGAGAGAGAGAGAGAGAGAGAGAGAGAGAGAGAGAGAGAGAGAGAGAGAGATCCAGCCAACTCAAAAGCAAAATCATGATATAATCCTGAGAGAAAATTCCAAATGGTCTTGCACCTCACATCTGCTCATACCTCCCTGCCTCTGTTCTATAGAACTCAGCCTCAGGCTTCTCTGACTGAGAACCAGGGAAAGTGTTAAATACGGATTTGCTGATAAATAAATAAATAAACTCTGGCCTCTCAGCTTGCTTATTCTTTTGTTCTTTGTGTGGCTGCTTTCTTACTCTCTAAGCCTTGAACTAAGTTGCCCACTAAACAGTTTCTTTCTCAAACTATTATTTAAACAGCTCCCCATTTCCTTACAGCATCTGTCATAGGTCTGTACTGTTCTTATTCATTTGTTTTATAAATTATCTTCCCTTCTTTTCAACTCTAAACCCCAGTAGGGCCATCTGTCACACTTATCAATGGGTTAACTAGCAATGCCTGGCACCTGTCTGGGACAGAGTGCTAATTCTGAACAACCACCTGTCCAGTGGATTAACCAGAGGTTAACTGAACACCAGAGATGTTCTCGGTGATTGCCAGCACACCAAGTTTATTAACTTCTTATATTTTTGTTCACTTGGGGAGGTGTTGACTTACCTATTTCTTAACTAAGTGAGCTTCCACACAAATTCTAAGCAATTCAAATTTAAAATGAAAATTGATGCAAAACCTGTCACGGGTTTGAAATACCATTTTGTGGTTATTACTCTGGGCTGATTTTAAAAATGAGATTGTTTTTACATTAAGCTTCAGAAGCCATTGGCCTTCCAGAGGCACCAGAAAAATTAGGAGGTCTAAAAGATGTATTCCCATTCCTGCTTGCAAAATGCCATCACTGAGCATTTAAGGAATTTTATATTTAAAATTAATTTATATATTCTCTCTGGGGTAAAAAGGCCACTATCTCCTTTCTTAGTTGAGGTAGAAGGGGTGGAAGGTGTGGCAGTAACTCAAATAGCAATCATGAAATTGGAAATCAATGCCTCAGCCTCCAGTCTGCATAGCTGTTAATAGTGTTTGCGTCAGTTAACATCTGGCCCCCAAATGTTATCAGTCTTGAGCTCTGCACCTGCAGACAGCCTGACATTTGGATTTGAAATATGTGCTCTGGGAGGAAGAGGGAGTGAGAAAAGGGGGCGAAAAGATATGAGATAAAACAGAAAAATGAGATCCCAAAGTCGCTTCTTCTTTCTTAGGCAGTCTGTATAAAAATCTGTACTTCTTTATCCCCCAAAGACGCTGAGCACACTCAGTGCACCACACCAGGTGCTGAGCACGCAATATATCACCCCATTTCACAACCCTGATCACTTTGTAAGGAAAGAAGGGAACCTTAAAAAATATATGTGTTTAAAATCTTAAAAATGTATTTCCTGAACATATTCATAGGCACCACTTGTATGCCTGGTGCCTGCAGAGGCCCGAGAGAGCCGAAACTCGAGTTACAGATAGTTGTGAGCTCCCAATGAGAGTGCTAGGAAGAGATTCCAGGTCTTGGGCAAGAGCACCAAATGCTCTGCTGATCAGATGATCAGATGATCCATCCTTCAGGAAACTGCTTCTGAGATATATGGAAACTGAAGTTCAAAGGGTTTATGTAAAGCTTTCTGACAAGCATTCAGTTATTTGATGGTAAGTCCTGGATTTAAACCCATGTAAATTGCATACATTAACAAGCTGGTCACCTTTAAACATCTATTCTGTTTTCTTGCTTCTACAGACAGATTTCATATAAAATGAAACCCACCTCTATGTTCTGAACTCTGTTCTCTCTACCTCAGGTCATAACATTTCCCTTTCATATATCATCATTTCCATTTTGTGTACCAGTACTGAACTAGAAACCTACCCCTCAATAAAAAATGACATCCATGAATTCCACTGGGCATGTGAAAATTGGAGGCCTTAATCACCCACAAACCTAAGGTCCAAAGAATGCTAGAGGAAAACCCTCTGGTTGAAAGTAACACTGGATAGAAATCTAGTTTCTCACAAAAGAATGAAGGTTTTTAATTATTAAAACCTCTTCAAAAGATCACTGAGGAGAAAGTAAAAACTTTAAAATGTGTTGTGAGGTTCATAGATATGTAGAAATAAATTATATGACAACAAGGACAGAAAGTCAAAGAAGGGAGAGATAGAAGTATGTTATAGAAAGATCTGTATAGTATCTGTTAAGTGGTACCATATCACTTTAAGATAAACTCCAGTAAGCTAAGTATTTTACTATAACTCTTACACATACCATTATCTTTTAAACAAGAAGCTATGTCTAATAAAGTAATGAAAGAGAGAAAAATGGCAACATAAAATAGATAAACTTTCAAAAAAGAAGAGACAAAAAAGAATACAAGGAATGAAACTAATTTTTCCCAATGTACTTTGTTCCTTGTGTCTTTCCACAATGACCTCCAATCTAATTGAATAGTGGATAGGAATAAGCCACCCAGTTGAGTCTCACCAGGTACTGCGGCCAAGCCTCAGTCAACCTTAGCTGCCACCAAGAGGTTAGACCATGTCCAAATAAAGCAAAAGCCAAACTATGACCAGTCAGGCCATTCTGATCTCACTTCCATTCTTTGTCCACAGATGCTACTTGGCCATACTACAGAGTGAAGCCCCCTGATTTTGAGTAAGGCTGCCTAATATGCAAACTGTTTTTGATGAATTAAATTCTATTGAATTGTAAAGAGAACATATCAATAAAATGAACAGAGAATAGTATGTTTAAACCTGAACATTGGAGATAATATTTTCAAGTAAAAATCATCCAGGTTCTACAATTAAAAGACAGACTTTTCCAAGGATGATTTAAAAAGCATGTCTCAACTACAATGCAGCTTCAAATAAGCCACTCTAAATAGGAAGGCAGAAATAGTTACAGAGGAAAAGATTACCAACAAATGTACCAAGATAAGGATAATGGAATGAAATAAGAATTGCTGAATTCGTACAAACAAGTAGGTTTCACAGCCCCAGATACTATCATGAGTGAAGAGGGCCACGTCACAATGATTAAGGAAGAAATATGTGTGTATAACTAGCAATCCTTAATATTTATGCAATTCACAACAATTTCAAAACTCATGAGGCAAGATGAATAGATTGAGAGAAGAAAGAAAAAAATCAGAATTATAGCCTCAGTGATTGATAAAACAGAGGCACAATAGCCCAAGGCTGATACAGAAAACCATGAACAACACCATCAATTTTGACTAATTGACACTGGGAAACATCGCAGTTAGCAGTGGTGGGATAAACAGTCTTTGCAAGAGTGTGTGGAACATTAACCAAGATAGATGATCTCACAGGCAATAAAATAAATCTGAGTAATGTAAAAAATTCAAGTCATGCAAAGTTTGTTCTCTTCACAGAATGAAATAAAATGAGAAATTAACAGTAAGTCCAAGTGTTGAGAAATTAAACATATTCCAAATAGCTCATAGGCCAAAGACCAAATAAAGAAGGAAAAATCAAGTATTCTGAACTGAATAAATATGAAAATCTATGTATCAAGCTTCATGGGATACAGCTAAGGCAGTACTTAAGGCAAGTCTACAGCACCAAATGTTTTTATTTTTTTTTATTATAGAAAATAAAAATGTAAATGGCTTTAGCAGCTAGCTTAAGAAATTGAGGGAAATAATAAGAATTTCAAGTAAGCAAAAGGAAAAAAAGGTGGAAATAAGCTCAAAGAAAGAGAGAACAGTGTGCTGGCTTGTTTTATTTCAACTTGCCACAAGCTAGAGTCATTTGAAAGAAGAGACTGTCAACTAAGAAAATGCCTCTGTAAGACAGGTTGTGGGCCAGCCTGCAGTGCATTTTTTGACTGGCAACTGATGTGGGCAGGCCTAGCACACTGCAGGCTGTGCTACCCTTGGCTGGTGGTCCTGGGTTCTGTAAAAATGCTTTGTCTGGGCATTTGTTTCTAAAATCCTTACAGATCTTTTGCTTATATATTATGATTTCAAGTTTTGTGTTTTTATGGGATTTCTGTGTATAAGAATGTGTGTTTTTCTTCTTCTCTATGTGTTTCTTCTAGCTTTTCTTTGGCTTCTTTTTTTGTATTCTGGTTTGTTTGTTGTTGTTGTTGTTATCATCATCATTATTATTTTAGATTTCTGTTTTCTAATGAGAGAGAGAGAGAGAAAGAGAGAGAGAGGATGTGGATTTGGGTGGGAGGATCTAGGAGAAGGGAAGAGGCAATCATAATCATAACATTGTATGAAAAAAATCTATTTTCAATCAAAAATTTACAAAATAAAAACAATTTAAAACTTTTTGTCAAGAAAAGAAAGGAAGGAAGGAAGGGAAGGAGTGGGAGGAGGGAGAGAGAGCAAGAGAGAGAGGGAAGGAAGGAAGGAAGGAAGGAAGCAGGCTGAGTAAGTCACAAGAAGCAACCAAGTAAGCAGCACTCCTCCATGGCCTTTGCGTTAGCTCCTGCCTCCAAGTCCCTGCCCTGTTCAACTTTCTGAATGCCTTGAATGATGAAATATGGAAAAGTAAGTGAAATAAACCTTTTCCGCATCAACTAGCTTTTGGTCATGACATTTCATCACAGCAATAGAAAGCCCTGAAACAACAAAATGGATAGATACTAGGTTCTGAGGAAGGACTGACAGTAAGTAATGGACACATGAGTCCATTTCTCATTTTAACTCTGTCAAGAGTTTCTCTTTTTTTTTCTGGTAGATAAGTGAACAAAAATATATTTGACAGTGGATATGTAAAACACAATGTGAAGCTTAGTGGTTTGAGAATAGCTTGTTCAACTGTACATGTACTCATTAAAAATATATATGGTCTTGTTAATATATATATATATATATATATATATATATATATATATATATCTCCATATCATATCATCATATCATATATGGTTAATTTCACTGTGTGATGTTTTTGTTTGCAAGTTCTTTATGATAAGGTCTTAATAAATTTTGGAAAAGGAATGAATCTTAGATTCATTGAATGATAAATGATAAAATTACAAACGTGTAGCTGGATTGGGAGTATGAGAGAGAGAGAGAGAGAGAGAGAGAGAGAGAGAGAGAGACTGAGACTCAATACAAGGAAGGAGAGGGAATGATGCCAGCATAGATTCTAAAGGCAAAGGAATGGAAAACAAAACCATGAATAACTTTATGCCAATGTATTTGACAACTTCTATAAAATGGATAATTTCCTTAAAATTATAAAAGCTACCAATGTTCACACTTAAAAAAGAAAGAGATAACATGAAGAGGCCTGTATCTATTATAAAACTGATTTTAAGGCTTAGGATTTTCTCACAGAGAAGAGTGCATGCAAAAAATTTAAAGAAATTGTACTGATTCTACCTATATTGGAAAAGAGAGAATATTTACAACTCACTGCACAAGTTCAAGATTTCTCTAATATGAGAGACAGACAAAAAGCACCCTAACAAGGAAATCTACACAGTGTTCCTGTATGATATGTGTAAAAGTTCTAACAAATGATAGCACATCTGCTTCAATTATACATGAAAATTACTCACAATGGTCAAATAGAGAATTAAAAAATGCAAGGTTGTTGCAGCACTCAAAACCAATGCAATGTTGTTACATTAAAGCCTAAAAAATAAATTGAATAAACATAATTATCTCAGTAGATGCAGAAAAGTCCAGCATCCATTCTAGTTTTGAAAAGAAAGTTAATAAAAGGGAAATTCTTTTAAAAAATGTTATATGAAAGACCTTTGACATCATATATTTGGGTGAAAACTAAATTATTTTCCCTTAAAAATATGAATGATGGCACATGCCTTTAATCCTAGCACTCAGGAGGTAGAGAAAGGCAGATCTCTGTGAGTGCAAGGCCAGCTTGGGCTACCAAGTGAGTTCCAGGAAAGGCACAAAGCTACACACATAAACCCTGTCTTGAAAAAAACAAACAAAAATATGAAAAAGGGAGAATGTTTATTCCTACTATCTGTGCTCAGTATTTTGCTGAAGGTTATAAACAATGCTGTTTGAGAAGACAAAGTTACAAGACATTAACACAGGAGGGGAAGATGTAAGACTACCTATTCATAGATACATGTGGAACCGTCATTTCAGATTTTGTATAGTAAACATCTAGAAATGACACAAGTGAGACAGGTGAATGGGTAAGTGAAGTGAACTTCTGGTGGATTACCATGTGGCTGAAAGAAGGGATGAACTACTGATGCCCACATCAGTCTAGGTAAATAGTAAATTAATGGTGTCAAGGAAGAGAAGGCAGATAAAAGAGTACCAGTTCTAGAATTCATTTGCATAAAAGCTTTAGAAAATAAACAGCCCAGTTTTTTAAGCTATGGGTTATGATCAACATGCAGGTCATATAATTGAATGTGGGGGTTGAGAAAAATTTGGCAACGGTAGAAGATTTCTGAACACAGTGGCCAAAAATTAAAATGTAATGGCTCAAGCTGTTCCTGGCAGTTTCCAGCTTTGCTGCATCGTGGGACTTCTTGGCAGCCTTGGTTTTGAACATGGAATATATTCACTTTGCATTCCATATGCCATTATGCCACACAACAGCAATGTTGCATGCCATTATCCCATGCAACACTAAAAACACAATGAGGCTCAGATTTGAGTATTATGAAGTACAGTATTGTTACTGTTTAGGTAAAGTTTCCTGTTCTTACAAAAACAATCATTTCATTATGGAAAATATTGACTTCATAATTCTCCTACTCTCATTCTTCAGCATGTACCACACTAGTGTGTCCTTAGATTGTATTGTGTTAGAATGTTAAATTTCTTAAATTCGTAACTTGCTGACCCGAGTTTCACAAAAACTCATTCAGTGAATTTCGGCTTTGGATTAGGAAAGAATTTCCAACAGTGTCTAAAATGGCTTCAAATGTATTTGTGCCATTTTGTGTCTATGTGCAGTGGCATTGTTAGCACTGACAATTTAAAATCACAATATTGATCGACTTTGAAAAAATATTGAAGATTTTCTATGGCCTGCAGTATCAAATATTTAGCCAACATTTAATACTTCATGTAAGAAAAAACAAGCACACCCATCTCATTAGCATTTACATTTTCTTTCATCTTATTAAATGCTAAAATTATATGTCTATCAAAGAATTGCCTATAATTAATTTATTTGTGATTTATTATCAGTAAATGCTATATAGATATTAATATAGAAGAAATGGGACAGGTCACCAAAAATGGGATATAATGATTGTTTTACAAGTGCATGTGTGTGTTTTGTGTGTGTGTGTGTGTGTGTGTGTGTGTGAGAGAGAGAGAGAGAGAGAGAGAGAGAGAGAGAGAGAGAGAGAGAGAGATAGATCAAATAAAAGGGAAAGAATGCTAAGGAGGGGAGATTAAATCGGGAGATGTAGGGCAAAGTACATAAAATAATGTAGGATGAAGAAGCCTGCTGATCCAGTACAGCATGAGGATTAAAGTTAACAAAGTCTTTCTGTATTTGAGGTTTTTGTTAAATGAGTAGATTTTTAGCTTCTCTTAAAACAAAAATTTTCAGTCACAAGTATGTTAATCTACTTGACCATAGTGACTGCTTTACTATCATGTAGATACTGCACCAAACACATGGAATAAAAGTCATGCAGAGACAAAATCCGCTATTTGGAAAGCAGCAAATACACGCTAAACACCATGGCCCGACACACGTGGGTCCATGAAGAAGCTGCTGGGGTTGCTGCTTTCATTTCCTCAGCATGCACAGCCAGTGCTCATCTGCAGTGCATGGGAGACTCTGGTGACACAGAGGACCGCTTACCGGAGGCAGTGGGCAATTCTTAGCCATCAGCCTTCTCCAACATGAGGGAAATCTGACACATGCACGTCTTCATTTGGCTCTCAAGCTACTTGCAGAGTTTCTGTTGATTTTCTCAGCTTTCCTGGGCCTTTCACCTCTTCTAAAATTCTAAAAGTTGGAACGTTCTTGAGCTTGGTGCTTGACCCCCTTTTCTTTATGTATTTTTTTAAACCTTTAAAACAGCCATTGGTTTTATTACTTCAATAAAGTTTATTTAGAACACAAAAACTTATGGGATGGTGGTGGGGCTCACCTTTAATCCCAGCACTCAGGAGGCAGAAGCAGGTGGATTTCTGTGAGTTCGAGGCCAGCCTGGTCTACGAGTGAGTTCCAGAACAGCCAAGACTTACACAGAGAAACAACAACAACAACAAAACCCATAAAAATTAAAACACGAAGAAGAACAAAGCATAAGCAAATAACTATGAAGAATTTAGAGCCAGAATTAGCCTTCTTAAAAGATAAAACATATCATTCATTATAATAAATCATTTATAACATTCCTCCCCCAAGAATGACAATGTAAGCAACACTCACATTCATGCGATTCAGTGCCAGGAAGTTGATGTGCAGGAAGGGGCATGTTTGTGTGTAATAGTGGATGCTTTGTTTCTTCAGCATGCTTTTTCCAAAGCTTTAAACACATTTTGAAAGAATTAGTATTACAGAAAAATATATCCTATACAGTCTATTATACAACATGAGAAAAATATTAAGGATGAAAGGGTAATTTGTGTCAGCTTTATTCAATTCCAACTCTTAATAAGTTGATAATTAATATTCAAGGTGCACATTTTGAACACTATATTTACATAATAGAGTATGTACATCTCAGTTGAAAAAGTAGCAGGGAGTGAAATGTTTACTTACTAAATATTAATGTTTACAACTATCACTAAATACGTTTTTTTCTGATTTATCAAAAAAAATCAGTGTGCAATTTTATTTTATTCTTTCTTTTCATTTTCCCAGCAGTTTATTGTTTTTTAACTTAAAATATTCTTGAGAATTTTGTGCCATGTGATCTTTTCATCTGTTCAGCAATGGCTCCCAGATATGACGGAAACAGTGAGAAGTAAAGGAAGAATATGATAACTGGCCAAAGCAGCAGGACACAACCCTGTAGAACAGCAAAGACAGTTCAAAGGACAATGATTAGAGAAGACTGCTGGGCTCGCAGCCTGCGTTCCTGAGGAATCCTAAATTCAGACTTAGGCTGTCCTGTACTATTGTCCTCAGTTCAGGTAGACTCATTATGTAAAATGCATAGTCCCTATAAAACCATTTGGCATTTGTCCTAGTTAAGGTTTCTATTGTGATGACACAATAGCCAAAAGCTACTTGGGAAGGAAAGAGTTTATTTGGCTTATATTTCCATATCACAATTTATCATTTAGGGCAGTCAGGGCAGGAACCTAAACAGGGCAGGAACTTCGAGGCAAGAGCTGTTGCAGAGGGCATGGAGGGGTGCTGCTTATTGGCTTGCTCCCCATGGTTTGTTCAGCTAGTTTTATTATAGAACCCAGGACCACCAGCCCAGGGGTGGCACCACCCCACAATAATCTGGGTCCTTCTGCATCAATCATTAATTGAGAAAAAGCCCTACAGACTTGCAGCCTGATCTTATGGAAACATTTTCTCAGCTGAGGTTTCCATCTCTCAAATGACCCTAGCCTGTATCAAATTGACGTATAACTAGCCAGCACAACATTGATTTTGCATCTGAAGACTTTCAGAAATGTCATCATTTCAATAAATGGCATTGCAATTGCATTAGTGCTCAGGCAACATTCCCAGTCATTGGTCATTAGTTTTATAAATTAAATCCTCCTGTGACTTAGACCAGCATCCCGAGTTGGTCACAACTTGGACCTCACCAGGGAAAGTCCCTTTGCTTAACTCCCTAAGTGCTAAGGTGAGAAGGAGGCAGGCAGGTTTGGAGGACCGGCTCACCAAGGTAGCATCTTTGAGGAACCCTGGCCATCCTTTCCTTGTGCTTGGCCCTAACACAGACCATAGACAGCCTAAACCACTGTTACAGGCTTCAACTTTCCTACCTGGAACATTCTTTTCCAAAGTGAGATAGAGGGGCAGTGCTTTGAAGGGGACACAGAGATCTCATTTTATTTTTTATTGAAAATTGATTTGTACAATATATTTGGGTTACAGTTTTCTCTCTCCCGACTCCTCCCAGATCTTCCCTACCTCCCCATCCACCTCTTATTTTAAACTGATGAAACTTCATTTTCCTCTTTAGTTGCAATTCCTGCTGAGACTTCCATTCAGAAAGGAGGTTGTTACTTTAAAGAGTCATCTTTCAATAACAGAACGTGTGACTACCTTCAGCTCTAAGCCTGAAGAAACACATTTGCAAAGCATTTCTTCCAACTGCTTCTCCTACAGGTCTGTCTGTTGACTCACAAGCAGTTAAGCAGAATGTTTGAAGGGCTGATTTGTTTGACAGATTCATCTACAAATACTTCTCAGCTTTGCCAATAATCCTGTTTCCCTGTGTTTAGCTTTTCACAACCCATTCTCTCAACATGGATTTTCTCTTTAATACCCAATTATCTTAACTGACTGGTAAATTACCTGGTCCAACTAAAGCATCACTTTCCATAATCAAAAGGATGGAGGACTCTTCACACATCTCTGGCCCGCCTAGTTCTGACTCACAGGTGTGCACACTTGTTTTTTGTGCTGCTTCAATAACATAGGATTACTTGGACAAAGGGGAGACACCCTCGGTAGCCTAGCTATATTGATTATACACTACTTCTCAATTTTATAAGTGAGTCACTTAACATCTCCAGTATTCTTTCATATTTTTAAAAAACTCTATTCTGAAGCCTGACTATTCTACAACAGAGAAGGAAGCTCACTCATCCCATTCCCTATGCTATTTTACAGGTTTATTACATTTTAACATACAACTGGGAGATGCTCCAGGTATGTTTATCTAACATAGGAGGAAGTGGTTTTCATACTTAAAGGGGAGACTGTGTGTGTGATAGTTGATTCTCTGTTTTATCCATATAACGACTAACAGTTGTGCTAATCTACAAACTACAAATCTCACTGCTGTTTTGGGAAAACAATACTATAAAAGAAAAAAAAAAACAAACTCTCAAATAACCTTTGTAGCCTCTATAGAAGGATTATCACATTTACTTAGGATTCAGGAGTCTTTTAAAATTTGAAAACACAAAACAAAAGTGAAAATGGCATTTATCTGTCTTCTTCTGAACCTCTAATTTATCACCACTGCCCAGAGTTGGGTTCTAATGGCATGGTCTGGTTTTGACCAATATTTGTATGCCACCTTTGTTGGTCTGTATTTTAACCAAGCGGAGTTGCACACTCTCCCAGCATTGGGCTCACTCACATTTGATTATGTTCTCCATACTCTTATTCTGTCGTCATCCTCCTGTGGAACAACTTTCCTGGTAATTCCACAGGTCCTAATGCAAGTGTGAGCAGAGTCCATGATAGTAGATGGAAAACCACCCCACAACTCTACATGGGAACAACTTCTTAAAAACTTCCCATCTTCTGTTTGTCCAAAATTATCAGGAAACACTCAGAGGGACTCATGGGATCCTATAAGCAGTGTTAAGTCACACCTCTGGATCAGCCAGGAGCTTTGCACAGAGAACAACTTGGAGTTTCACAGACGCTCTGCCCTTTGCCAGCTAAAGGGTCATGGATGGAAGTTCTCTGAGACAAAGCATAAAATAGTGGCAGAAGAGAAAGCTGAAGACCACTGTGGAGACTAAGTTAAACACCATGTAACACAGCTATTCCCCATAGTTTTCCAGCCTTGACAGCACAGGACCAATGTGGGAGGACACAAATGACTTGTGGGCCTTTTTAGAGGAGGGGCTTGATGTTCTACCATTCTGTCTCATTTCTGGACATGCAGTTCCTCACAATCTGTAAATGCAGATAGGTAGAAAAGGCCCAGAAGCCCTCATGCACATAGGGAAGCTGTTAAAGGGTGAAGCAGAAATTTAGCAGAGTTCATTGAAAAAGCTAAGCCTGTGAAGGAGAGGCAGTCAATCAGGGACAGAGGCTCCAGGGTAGATAGCCTAAAGCCACAAGGCTGAATAGATTCTTGAAAGGTTAGTGAATCAGGAGGAGCCAAACCATGGGTGGTAGGCATTGATTCTGTTGTCTAAAAGGCTCATACAATCTTCATCTTCTGCCTGGAAGCTAGGAATACCTTAGGGACATAATTATAGTCACTGAGATATAGGCATGAGCCTTTGGTAGAGGTGTTCCTTTAAAATATTGTATCAGATTATATTTAAATTGTCATGGGTTATGCATTAAAGTATAATTAAAAATTAGCCATTGCACCAAAACCAGGTAAAGACATACAAAACAACAAAACCAAAACTATAGGAGAATATACCTGAGAAACATGGATCTCCAAATGCCCAATACAATAATTGCAAACAGTATAGAGACAAACATTGAAAAGTTTATTTACCATGGCCAAGTTGACTTTATCCCTGAAGTTCAGCACATGCAAGTCAATAAATGTAATAAATCATATAAATGGACATAAACAAAAATTACATGATCATCTCAATGGACATAGAGAAAGCCTTTAACAAAATCAAACATACCTTTGTGACTAAAGTCTCAGAGAATGTGGGATTAGAGGGAGCATACCCTAATATAAGGAAAGCTATATATGAGAAACCCACAGTCAACATCATTGTGAATGATATAAAAGCTTTATTTTGTTAAATTTTAGAAAAAAAGCAATCCCACTGAAGTCAGGAATGAAACTGGACTGTCCCCTGTCCCCACTCTTTTTTAATATTGCACTTTAAGCACCAGTTGGAGAAATAAGGCAAGAGTAGAAAATTAGAGTGATCTAAATATAATAAAAAGTCAAATTATTCCTATTTGCAGATGACATGATATTGTGCATAACAGACCCCAATAATTCTACCAGAAACTTCTAGATATGACAAACAAATTTAGCAGTGTGGTAGGATACAGAATCAACTTGCACAAATCAATAGCATTTCTGTATACCAACAACAAACATACAGAGAAAGAGATGATGGATGCACACCCATCAGTAGTCTCAAAGAAGATACAATGTCTAGGAATAAACTTAACCAAGGTGAAGGATCTTTACAATAAAAACTTTAAACTGTTGAAGAAAGAGATATAGAAAGACATAAGAAAGTGGAAAGACACCCATGCTCATGGACTGGTGGAATTAATGTTATGAAAATGACCATTTTACCAAAAGCCATTTACAGATTCAGTGCAATCCCAATCAAAATCCTTGTTAGCTTGGGCCCTGCAGTTTGGGACAAATCTCTCCTATGCACATTCCACAGCTGCTTGGTCCTAAATAAACACACAGAGGCTTTTATTATTTTCAAACTATGGCCTAATGCCTCAGGCTTCTTGCTAGCTAGCTCTCACATCTTAAACTATCCATTTCTATAAATCTATACTTTGCCATGTGGCTTGTGGCTTACCAGTACTTTACATCTTGCTTCTCCTGGTGGCGGCTAGCAGCATCTCCCCACTCTCTTTTCTCCTCTGACTGTCTCTCTTGAATTTTCCCACCTGGCTCCATCCTGCACTGCCATAGGCCAATGCAGCTTTATTTATGAACCAGTCAGAGCAATACATATTCACAGCATACAGAAAGACATCCCACAGCAAATTCCCATCTCATTCTTCACAGAAATAGGGGGAAAAAAGCCCTAAAATTCATTTGGAACCATAAAAGACTCCAAATAGTCCAAAGAATTTGTGCAGAAAGGACAATGCTGGAGAGATCTATTCTAGATCTCTAGATCTATTTCTAGATCTCAAGAAAAATTACAGAGTAATAGTCATAATAATAAAGTGTCCCTAGCACAAAAACAGACATGTAGACCAATGGAACAAAACCAAAGACTCAAGAACTAGTACATGTAACTTCAGCCATGTCATATTTGCCAGAGAAACCAAAAACAAATAGGAGAAAAGAAAGCATTTTCAACAGATGTTGCTGGGAAAATTGGATGTCCACATATAGAAAAATGAAATTAGATCTGTATTTATCACCTTGCATAAAAACTAACTCCAAAGCCAGGTGGCAGTGGTACACGCCTTTAACACCAGCACTCGGGAGGCAGAGCCAGGCAGATCTCTGTGAGTTCCAGGCCAGCCTGGTCTACAGAGTGAGTTCCAGGAGAGGCTCTAAAACTATACAGAGAAACCCTGTCTCGAAACCCCTGCCCCCGCAAAAAAAAAAAAAAAAAAACCTAACTCCAAATAAATAAATGACCTAAATGTGAAACCTGAAACACCAAACACTGAAACTACTAGAAGGAAACCTAGAAAGTATCACGCAGGGTATAGGTGTAGGAAAGGGATTCCTGAGTAGGACTCCATTTGCCAAAGATTAAGGTCAATATTTGACAAGTGAAACGTCATAAAACTAAAAAGCATCTACACAGCTAAAGAAACAATCAACTGCGTGAAGAGGCAGCCCACAGAATGAGAGAGAACCTTGCTAGCTGTATTAATATCTAAAATATAAAAAAGCTTTAAAAAGAATCCAAAGGGGAGAAAAGCAACCCACAAAAAATGGTAAGAAATAGCACAAAAATATTAATTGTCCATAGCAATTAGGAAAATACAAATCAAAACAACTTGGAGATTTCATCTTACCCTAGTCAGAATGGCAAAGGTCAACAAAACAACAGACAACTGGAGTGGGAGTGGGGACAAAGGAGCCTTCATTTACTGTTGATGGTATTGCAAACTGGTCTAGTCACTCTGCAAATCAGAGCAGAGAATTTTCAAAAAAGTAAAAATAAAACTACCATATGACCTAGCTATATCACTCCTTGGCATAAGCCCAAGGGACTGGACATCCTACTCTGTAGATACATGCTCAGCCATGTTCATGGCTGCTCTATCTATGATAATTAGGAAATAGAAACTACCTAAATGCCCTTCAATTGATGAATGAATAATGGAAATGTAGTACATATACAGTATGGACTACTATTCAATTGGGAAGAAAAGAAAAATTATGAAATTTACAGGTAAATTGATGGAACTAGAAAAGGTCATATTGAATGAAGTAACCCAGACCCAGAAAGATAAATATTGAATTTCTCTTTCATCGGGAGCTTCTCGCTCCAAATCTTCAGATGTGAGCACATAACCTGAATTAACTGAAGAGGGTGGAAAAGCCATGAAAGGAGAACAGCAGACAAAAAGTGATCTTGTAGGGACATGGGAAAGAAGGCGACTCTAAATAGGGAGGGGGAGGGAGACAAATGCAAAAGCAGATGGGAGGGTTAAAATAATAGTAAGGATGTTTGAAAAAGTCAAAATAATCATGTTACTAGCCACCTACCTAAACACCTATAATACTTGTAAATTGGTGTATAAACACAAACACACAAATATGCACACATATATACACTTTAAAAAACTGCTGTATCTTGGATGACAATGCCCCCGCCCCCCAAGAGCCATAGACCATCTAATAAAAATCCAAACACCAGGCGTGAGAAACCCTCTTCAAAGTTGCTGGTAATGGTTGTCCAAGAGACTTCTAAAACATTATAGAATATTGCTAATGCCCTTGGTTGCCCTTCATAGATGGAAGGTGTTAAGTCCCTATTTTTTAAGATATCAGGCACTTCAAACACAGGGCCCAGAGGCTCCTGTGCTGGAGCTGAGCTGAATGCTTCCTCCAGAGAACCAGAAGGCACTACACAAGCTTCCAAAGGAGGGACAACCAACAGTCCTACCTTGTTATGACACCTATGAAACAGAATGGCCAATGTGGCATGATAACCTTGAGGGTGTAGTAGTGCCACACATCCCTTGGCAGTAGCCAACAGCTGTCTAGTTGAACTTAAGATCCATTCCACAAGAGGATAATTATGTCTGGTACAGGAAACCTAGCCAACTACCTGGAGCTAGTGAAGAAATGGCTCTTATAGGAGTACCTACAACTGCCAGGTCACTAATCAAGCATAACCCCTAACTATATTTTACATATTTGTTCTTATACGCACACTAAATGGATTCCTCCATCCCATCAAGGGAACTTGTCTTTGCAACAGACAGAGACCATGACAGAAAACCACAACCAATGGACATGCAGAATGAAGCCCAGTCCCAAAGATACATCTATACAACAACTCCTCCACCAATGGCCCAGGAAACGTTGCAGAAGAGGGATTGAAAAGATTGTAAGAGCAAGACGATCAGAGAATTTTCTGAGATTGCACTTCCTAGGAAGGTTAGAAACTATGTCCACAAAGTCTTACCAACATGACTGCCTAAACAAGAGCTGAACAAGGATGACACCAATAGTCATGCTAATGTGGACAGGGGGAAACGCCTCAACCCCACACAAAGAATGACAAGTAACTAAAGCAAGCTGAGAATAATGGGAGAAATGATCTTCCCCAGGGACGACCACACCAATTAGTCAACTATCTACTATCAAATGGTCAATTCTGAAAACACACACATGTAAGTAACATTATACAAACTGAGGAAATTGTACAAAAATGTATGTAACAACAACTAATGAAAACAGAGGCCATGGATTTGAAAAATATCAAGGAGGAGTATGCAGGAAGTTTTAGGGAGATGAAAGGGAGGGGGGAATAATGTACTTATATCATAAGCTCAAGAAGATAAAAACCCAGTCATGGTGGATGGTTCACCATATAGAAAACAAACTTTAATACTTGGAATTCCTTTGGTTTTTATCCTTTCTTCTTTGCTCTGCCAAGAATAGGAGCTCGACTCCTGGACCACCAGTGGCAATAATTCAGCACTGAGGTAATCAAAGACAGGCAGAGGAAATGAAGAGATGTTTAATCTTTGGTGACACCATTGAGTGATATAAAGCCTTAGAGTACCCACCCCTGAAATGCCTGATGTATGAGACAAAGGCAGCCTCCAGTGCCTTGTCACTGAAGTGGGGCAGTGTTCCTGTTAGTTCAAAACAACCCTAGAGAGTCAGTTTGCCAACACTGCAGGGGGATGACCAGCAGATCTTTAGTGGATAGAAAAGCTGACTCCAGAGAAACTGGCTCCAGCCACAGTTATACCTCCCATAACAAGCAACCCACTTGAATAGAAACCAATCTGATGTTGCCTCTGTAAGGAACATGGTATGATGAAAGAAAAGGATGAAGAAGAGAAGGGAAGGAGAAGTAGCATCGGGATAATTTAAGTTTTAAACATCAGGCTAGTAAAATAGGTATCTGGGATAATGTAGACATTTGAATATCAGATTGAGGAAAGAACAAGGGCACACACCAGGACATGTCTGCTGTACTGGAATAATAATAAATGGGCTAGTGTGACCACACCAAAGTACGCAAGGAAGATTCCAAGAGGCAATGCAATGACAGTAGTTAACCCCAGAGCCACTTGGTCGGAAGACTTCACAAAGCAGTGAGTAAGAAAACAAGACTGATGATGACGGCAAAGTTGTAACCTCTGAGCAGCTAGAGATGCCATCAGCTGATAGGAAGAAGACAGCAGCAGCAGAAGGTCTGGCTTTAGTAAATAAAGATCAGATGATGTTAAATTCGAGATGACGGATGTCAAAGAAGAGATGCCAAGCATACAGCAGGATGGAAGGATCTGGATTTCATGGATGATACACATATTTGGGGCCCATTGCAATGTCTCCTACATGTATACGCTGGGGGTAGTCTCTACAGGTTTTCACAGTTAAAAAATATGTTTATATTAATGTATTTTAGGCTCCTATAGCCCAAGAGGTAGCCGATAATGCTGAAGCAAACAGCTTGAGAAATTTGTCAGATAACATAAAGGACATATTTCAGAGTATGTATTCAACAAATCATGCCTAATACATATTACTTATATGACATTAAGCATATTATATATACTTATAATATCTTTTATTTTGTTAAGCAACTTGTGTGAATTAATGTATTTAATCTTCATAATCAGTCCACAGCATAGATACTTATAACTCTATCCACCTATCTACTTGTCTGTCTATCTATCTATCTATCTATCTATCTATCTATCTATCTATCTATCTATCTATCTATATCTATTTATTTATCATCTTTCTATCTATATACCTATCCATCACCTATCTATCTGTCTATCTGTCTATCCATCTATGCACCTATCAATCTCTCTGTCTAGTTAGCTATCAATAAAGGGTTTGGGTCAGCTGTCCTTAATCAACCTTAATCAACCTCCTGCACCAACCTCTGAATATAAGCACTGAGATTACAAGTATTCGCCATCATGTATGGTTGAGGTATGTAAGATTTCAAACTCATTATATGTATGAGCATTCTGATGTATAGAAACCTATTAATCTTTCCCAAAGTCACAGAGCTGTTAAATAGCAGAACCTGGATTGAAACAAAGAATTTCTTTTTTTTTACCCTTGAGTGTCTCTAACCTCCACACTCTACCTGACTTAGAAACTCAAAAACCTTAGCAGTGATGGGACTGTGCACAATGCCAACTCAACATTTACACACACCTTTCTGATAGGTATCTTGGATCACAAGTTCTTACAACCCTCCCCATCACTGGGCGTGGCACTATCATCTGCTTAGGTGCTGAAGTCACATGTTGCATTTGATTCCCCTTTCTCTCACTTAGCTCGTCCAATTCCACATCAGCAAGGTCAGTGGCCCTGGGTCTAACATCTGTCCCTAACTGCACATTCTACTCTGTTAATACATCTAAACCTCAAGAAAATTTCCATCATCATAGTTGAGGCTATCTCAACTTTTTTCAGGAGTTACCAGTCTTTTGTGTCCACTTTTAGATCATATGCACTATGTCATCATGTTACCTAGACCAATATTTAAAATTTTTAAACTTCACCATACTTTAAAATGTCTATAGTCCAATCAGAGAAAATCCAACACCCCTACTAGAGTGTTGTGAATCTCCATGATATTGTCTTTGCTGCCTTCCTGGTTTCATTTTACATTATCATCCATCTTATGTTTACATTTCCTTTTCTTAAACAAATCAAATGATTCCTGCTGTGAGCTTTTGGCTCTTGCTGTTGATTCTATTTGGTACCCTCCTATGCTTCTTCCCAGAGCTGCTTGTTTATATCTTAAAGCCTCAGAGTGAATATCAGCTCTTCAGGAAAGCTCTCATTGTCTCCCCAATCAATACCACCACTGCTGTGCAAATGTTCCATAGGACATCATATTATCGATGCTATTGTACTAGCCATTGTTGATAACTATTTATCAATTTGTTTATGTGCTCTTGAATGCAGGCTCCTAGGCTAAGAACTTTGCCTAACTTGTTACTCATTATAAATCCACAGAAATAGGCAGTGGAGAAGTACACATACAACCTTTCAAAGAACTTTGTGGTGAAATGGAGACTTAGACATGGTGCAGTAAATCAGAGGTGGTGAGGCACATTAAGGTTCCTTAATGTTACATCTATATGGTTGAGAAAGGAGGTGTGTGTGTGTGTGTGTGTGTGTGTGTGTGAGAGAGAGAGAGAGAGAGAGAGAGAGAGAGAGAGAGAGAGAGAGAGAGAGACAGACAGACAGACAGACAGACAGACAGACTAATGATCAAAATGAGAGAAAAGAACAATGCAGGTGCAGTGTCTTTAGGAGGCAAGAGATGTATACAGTGGAGATTCTGGAAGGTGTTGTGATGTACACATTAGTTCTCTTGTGATTTAACCTAGTTTTTCAGTAAGAGCTTGGCAAGTGAACATACCTGAGGAGAGTTAAAGAAGGGTAGTCTAAAATAGTTGTTTTGGAGATGGGGGAATGAATTGGAATGCAGTAAAACCTGGGGGGTGGGGTGGGTGGAAAGAGCTGGTAATTTATTGAAGACTTGTGTCATTGATACTGGAAGAGCCTGAGCAGCAAGGTCAGGATTTTCTTCTGCCATGTTTGATCACTGTTGTGCTGACTCCAAAACTGGAGAAGTAAGTGATGATGACAGAGGTGGGGGGAGGGCGGTGCAGAAAGAGGAAGGGGAAAACGGATCAGGAGAACATGTAAGCAAGAAACAGAAATTATGTGACAGGATACCTGGTCTTGAATATTATTATTGTTTCATTGTTATATCATTTGGGAGAGTTCATCTGGTATATTAAATTTTAAATTATCTAACCTATAAAAACAGTTATAATATTGGCTACACGTGTTAGAATGTTGCTACAAGATTAGCAAATACATTTCACATTTTTAAGGAAAATGAAGCCCACAAGGTTTATTTTTTGGTTTCCAATCATTCATTTTTCAACTTCAATGATATCTGAATTTGCTCTTAAGCAGTTTTGCTTTCTCTACTAAAGTCAGCTGACTAATGAGGTCCTGTATGATCAGGTAAGGGAGGGGCCTGTACATCATTTCATATAGGTCAAATGAGGTATCCAATCCTTGAAATGTAAATGCCTGCCAGAAGGAAGAAAGGATGAAAGGATGCTGGAGCCCCCTTAATCCCAGCCATGTCTTCCCTTCTCAGATGGTTCTGTCTAGAGACTATGAAGCCCTGATTCATCTCCAGGCCTATCTTTGTTACTGCCTATTCTGTGCCTGCTTTCTGGGCTTGTGATGACTTTTAGGAAACTCAACTATATTTCAGTAAATTCCCCTCTGTGCACATTAATCAAAGCCACGATCTGCTGTAAGAGACCAAACAATTGCACCAGGTATGTTAAGAGTCATATAAATATTGGTGATGCTACTATAAATGGCAATAAAATTAATATGGCTGATGCTACCTTAGACAGAAATACCCAAGTCTTACTTAGAAAAATAAATGAAGATATCAACACCAGGACTTTCCCTGGTGCCTGGGAAGTGTTTTCTACTTCTTTTCCTCCAAGGGAACACCTTTTGTGATGGCCACTACTGACCAGCTCCCAAAAGCTCTTCACAACAACTTTGAGACACCTTTCTAAAGCTATGAATTTGCCATATTGGTCACAGTAAATCCATGCTTGTGGCATTAAGAAGAGCAGCAGAGGCAAATGCAGTTTCCAAGTGTGAGAGGAAAGACAAAGCGTGTGTTACAATATGTCAGCAACTAGAGAGAGCATGCAATCTAATTTATGATGTTGCTGTCTGTCTTAGCACATAAGCAATGTAATCAGTTTTTACAACTAATATCTACCTTAGGAGCCCCTCAATTTCATGCCTCATGAGAAGATGCTGACTTATAAGGCACCTGGACATCTCTCACTTTAGCTGCCTATAGATCCTCAGGGAGGGGTGGAGCCTTATGTGCCCCTCCCTCATGCATTATGGAATGTTGATGGGCCAGGTCTTGTGCTGATATTGTAGAGGTAATGAATGGCAGATGGAAAGAGCTCAGGATTACAAGAGCCACGTCACATCAGGCCCAGAAGACAGAACTTCACAGCATTTCTTTCTATTCTGACCCTTGAATTTATTTTAACCTGCTCCCTTCCACAAGGTTCCCCAGGGACTTGGAAAGGTTGATACAGATTCTCCCTTTGGGCTGAGCACTCAACAGCTATTTACCCTCAGCATCTTGACTTGTTACATGTCTCTGCATTAACTGTCACCCATTGCAAAAAGAAGGTTCTCTGACCAAGGCTGAGGGCAGTACTAATCTATGGACACACATAAGTATTTAGATGGCAGTTTGGATAACGTGTCTGTTTAGCAAAACAGCGTTATTATTGTGAAGCACTAATACTTATACATCTGCTTCTGAGATAAGCTACTGGGAAGAGCTACTTGGCTTTTATCAAGACACACAGCTTAGGGATTTAAAAAATAAACTCATGTAGCAATTCTGAGCTGCACACTTTCTAAACTTTACTATTTCATCCACCAATACCAAATGCTGTGAAGCAAAATGACCATGTCTTCAGCTCTCGCGCTCTCTCTCTCTCTCTCTCTCTCTCTCTCTCTCTCTCTCTCTCTCTCTCTCTCATTTTGTTTTTTTGAGACAGGGATTCTCTGTGTAGCTTTGTGCCTTTCCTGGAACTCGCTTTGTAGACCAGGCTGGCCTTGAACTCACAGAGATCTGCCTGCCTCTGCCTCCCGAGTGCTGGGATTAAAGGTGTGCACCACCACTGCCTAACCTGTCTTCAGCTTTCTACATCCTGGAAAAAAGCATCAGTCCACTTAACAGTGACTATTTTTAGTTTTAAGTTGAAAAATATGGTTTGATCTTCACAGTTAAAACTTGATAAACAACTTAAAAAATAGATGTCTACTAGATTTTATTATATCAAATGTTCACCCTATTAATATGGTAAACCTGCTAAAATACATAAATATGTCTTCTCTTACAGGACATACGCAAAACTCTGACAACAGATTTCTGCCAAAGATCACATTTCCTGAAAGGCCAGGAAAAATTCCTAGAAGGGTCATGGAATGATGAAGATTTCCTGGGCCAAGAGCAGTTGGTGGACACTGATATTGAAAAAGATTGCTCATCTAGGAAGAACATAATGTTTTGTAAACAGAGGCTGATTAAGGAGGCGGAGCAATAATTACTGAGCTGAAAGTGCTGTTAGTGAGCCTTCTGCCTTCTCCCACGTTTCTCTTTTTTACATTAAAGATAAGGAGAGGAATAAGGGAGGGAGGAAGGGAGAGAGCGACAGAAAGAGAGAGAATATGAATGATTTTATAAATGACAAGGCTCACCCTTGTCCTCAATCTGACCATTGGAATTGCTTTGTGGGTGTGTACTGCCTCTTACTGCCCAATACATGCCTCAGACAGTGAACGCCCATCTGTGCCCACAGGCAGGACAGAGGTACCTAGATTATTCCCAGGTGAATATCATAGTGGTCCTCCAATGTTCTCTTTGCTTTTATTCTCTCTCTCTCATGTAGCTGACAGAATGTCATCCACTTAATCTTTCTAGAACATAAAGAAGCCAGTCCCCTCATCAACATTGTGCAGTGTCTTCCCATCACCCATTTAGACTGTCACTAGTGAATGGATGGTCTCCACAACTCGACCTCTGTCTACTTTCCTAGATGTACATTTCATTTTCTTAAAATGGCTAAACAGAATTTCTCCAGTTCTATTTGTATAATTCAGCTTTCAGCATCTGGGTATTTTCCATCACTCTATCTCTTAGAGATCACTGCTCTCCTACTCTTCAAATCCTAGCCAGCCTCCAAGGTTCTTCTCAAATGCTGCATCCAGGTAACTTAGAAATTACATGTTTAACGGTCTCAAATTAATTCAAAAGACATTTAACAAATGACTGTATGTGCATAGTACTAGTCATGAAACTTAGGATTTAAATAGTTTGTGCTGAGAGATCCACTACCCAATAGGGGTGTGAAAAAAACCAGTTTACAGTATAGATTTACTCAGCAAATATAATTGCTGTAGCTTCTAGACACCTGCTACACCAAAGGTGGAAATAAAATTTCTTCCTTGTGGTTTTCTTCTCTGGGTACGACAAAGGAATTACTGCCTGTTCTTGTGTCTCTTTTCACTTTATAGCCCTATTACTGGTTGCATCTTGAAAAAAAAATGTACCATTGCACTTTGAGGGTGGAGATAAAATTTCGAAATGAGATGAAGGGAATAGACTCACAGAGGGTAGAGCTGGTCAAAATTCAGGTTTGAAAAAATCTGTTGCTTCCACAAATTGGCCAAGTACACTAACTTAAGAAGCCTCAAATGTCCTCTTTTCCTGATTCTGGAACCTCACAGTGTCCTGATGTTAGTCCTGCTGAAAATACAACCAGAAGAACTCATCCCACATGTAAATCTGCAGAGTTGGCATGGATCGGAGCAACCAGGGGTGATCCAGTGGTTAGTTACCTACACTCTACACACCCCAAGAAGTAAACTGAGGCAGGATCAAGATTCAGGAAGAAGACCATGAAGCACATGAACTACAATCCCATTGATTTTGGAATTATTATGATCAGGATGCCATTTTTTTCAGTTACTTCTGGGCTCAAAGAGTTAATGGACCCTTTTACAGCTCACATAAAGGTAAGCCTGAGGAATACTCAGTAACTCGGTGTCCATTCCCTTGTTACAGAATATCCTTTGGAAGAATTTGAGAAAAGACAGATGGTAAATGAACACATGGTGTATATTAAAGGCCTTCCATTCAGTAATCCAGGCTGAAGTGTGTCTGTGATCTCTGGAAACACAAATGAATTGGGGATATTCACTGGCTATAAGAACCCAAGGAAGTTTTACCTCATTCACAGCTTCGGGTTTTTTTTTTTTTTTTCAATTACAAATTAGAGTTAATATATTGTCAACATCATAGCAATGAACAAGTGATAAATTGTTTGTAAGGTCCCAAATGTACCATCAAGATTGGGAATATTAGTAGATATTAAATAGTAATTGTGTGAACAAATCTAGGACTGCACAGAGAAATAAAGATTTTGATTAAATAATATTTCAATAATAAATGTGAAACTGATAAAATTAACAAACTAAGCAATTTAAATCCTAAAAGTCCTGTTGATTATTCTCCATTGCCACTCTCTAGCTTCATTCTTCAATCCACTCCATACCCTCCTTTGTTGCTCTCGCCCTCTACTTTTGGCTATGGAAACACCAGCTAGTGATAGTGAGGCAGGAGGAGAAATACATCACTATAGTTGTTTTCTTACCCTGATTTCCTGGCCCTGTGGTCTAGAAGCTGCTGTATTCTATACCACAGTAACTCTGTTCCCATCTCTTGATACTGAGGACTACCAGTAGTAATCACTTCCCAGTAATTGGACAGCTCAGCATCCCCCCATGATTTTTAATATTTTCCTTGTGAACAATTGTTTATTAAATGCCATTCACATCCCAGGTGGATGTGATTTATGGTCCCTGCCTGCTCAATAACTGCAACAATGTTTAAGCAAACAGGAGTTATTGCTTTTCCTAACCTTGAAAAATGAATGTGATTGGACTAAATGTGGATATGATGACATACTCTAAGGAAAGCCAAAAATAACCCCCCTCCTGTATCTTCCTCTCATGCTTAGTGACCAGCTGTAGTTTTTAGGTTAGGAAAATGCATTTGGAGTGAATGAAAGAGTTAAGAAGGCATGCATAATAGGAATAATTCAAGCCAAATATTTTATTTATCTCCAAAGAGAAGGAACTTATAGCTGGGACTGGAGTCTGTGGGCATGGGCTCTCTGCAACTCATTTTGCTGTTCAAGATGATAAGACTGAAGCTGAGAACATGGTACCCAAAGAAATAACGGTCAAATCCAGAAAGAACTTGGCAAACCAGTGACTTGATTGCTCTCAGCACAAATAGCCTTACCTTTTCTTTGTCAAAAGGAGTTTATTCAGTCTCTCTTTTTCTTTCTAACCATGAACTAGACACTTCGGAAGTGAATGCACCGAAGTCTGTCGGAACTAATAATGCTCTGAGGCAGTTTTTTCCCCATATATGTTAAGACAGTAAGATCATACCCCAAATGCTTGTTATATCTAATGATATGATGCACTTTTGATAAAAAGGAATATATTGAGGCTTGGTGGTGATGGCGCACACCTTTAATCCCAGCACTTGGGAGGCAGAGGCAGGAGAATCTTTGTGAGTTTGAGGCCAGCCTGGTCTACAGAGCAAGATCCAGGAAAGGTGCAAAGCTACACAGAGAAACCCTGTCTCGAAAAACCAAAAAAAAAAAAAAAAAAAAAAAAAAAGGAATATATTATATTTAAGAGTAATTGACTCGATGTATTGAAGCTATGCTCAACCAATGTTACACAGATAATTCACAAATATAATTGAATATTCATAGCTATGTTTATTAATACTGTTTTTATAACACTTGCAATCACTTGTTGCAAAATCCCAACTCTCCTGGGAATAAGCTAAGAATAATTTTTCTAATTAAAAAAAATTGTACTCTATTAGTCTTGATTCTCAAGAGAAATAGAGCCAACAGGAAATGAAGCTTGCCTACACTAGAGGGAATGACAAAATGCTTCACTCAAACAACCAAGAAAAATGTTAATTTCATCCAGAATCACCCTCACAGATCTGTTCTGAGCCATGTTTAATCAAATAGCATGCCCAGAGAGCTATGCCAAGAGACTCATAAATTTAATGACCCCACAGGCAAGTTGAGTGGCATGCTTAGAGCCAGAAGGGTTTGAGATTTGATGCCTTCCGGTTTTTGGAATATCTGTGTAGAGTTCCCTTGTACCTTACTAGCTAGAAGTTCGGCTTTGGTCTTTCACTCCTTGTCACACCCCAGTACCTTATAAGACGGGGATAGAGTTTGACACCTTGTCCCTGTTCATTTTTCCTTTCAAGACATAATGTCCATGGAGCTGGGAAATGCTAGGAGGACTGAAAAAGGAAGCAGAGACACACTAAGAAAGTGACCCGTCACTGCCCAGGGAGTTCTCCTTCATCTCCCTCTGGCTCGTGCAAACAATCTTTTTTGATAGAGGATAGAATGCATGGTTTTCCTGTGGCATGATCAGGTTTAGGTAAATTTGTTCTGTCTGGTGGCTCTATCATAATGATCTTTGTCCTTAACAGAAATCTCTATCTTTTCTGTGGTAGATGTAGGGCAATTTTATCAGCAAGTAACCAGGTCAGCTTATACGTCATACCTTCTCTTCAAATCTCCATGTTAACCTTTGCTGTGTGGGATCACAGAGCCACAGGAATGCAATTCTGCCTCTTTCTAATGAGGCTTAGCCAGAAACTAGAACTCCCAGCGTCAAGTCCAGGATTCTTCCCATTGCTGCTACTGCTAGACCTCGCCTCTCCTTCTAGCCTCTCTCAGCCTCGGACTTTTGACCAAAGTGTTATCTTTGAAAAGTAATGTTTGTCACTGCCTGTCAAGATGATTTGCCCTCAGAGAATATCTGCTGGCATGGGTTTATGCTGTAATCTTTCCACGGACTGGCTGCCTGTGAGATGTCCAAGGCTTTCTGACTGCCTCTCTATCCTGCCTGTGCTGAGATTTCCATTTCCTAAGTCTGTCTCCTTCTCAAAACTCCATTGCCTCTTTGAAAACGTTCCCTATCGGTCACAGCAAGTTTCTCTTTGTGTCACTAGACTCTAGACTCCTCCTTTATATCCACCTGCTGCCCCTATTCATTTTCAGACCCCCATCTCCCTCCTCCCCCTCATTATCATACTCTTGGAGATGTGTTCAGTGTTTCACCTGAGTCTCCTGCTGGGATTTGCTCCTTCAAACCTAGTCATGTGAGAGACAAGCATCTTCAATTTTGGTTAGTTTCTCATAGGACTCTCTGGTTAGTTAAGATTGTTTGGGATCTCAGTAACCAGCATTGATTAAAAATCTGAAACAGTGTCTATAATGTGCAATGCTTAGGGCTATTCAGACCATGCTCCAATTCTGCTGCTGCCATGGAAATTTTGGCTCAATAACCTCCCTAATACATTTCTGATTTGTAAAACAACAAAATTGATGTTCAGATTAAATGAGACAGATTTCATCAAATATAGGTTTTAAGACACCCATGATATAAATATTTAACAGACTCTTAGAATTGATATAGTAATATATGAATAAGTCCTCCATCCAATACCTCACCAACCATATGTGCCCAGCAAATAGGTGTTCACCTTCAACTCCCTCACACCTGTAACTTTTGAATATCTCACTGCCTCTTGCCTCTTGCCTCTGCAAAAACTGCTCAGAGTTATGAAAACATCCCAGAAAGGAATGCTGGGATGAATAAAAGATCTGGATATACATTTGACTTTTTTATAATCAGAAGTTTTCTCCATTAACAGTCTGAACACAGGAAATTCTGAATGTGCGCTAAAGCTTTGGATTGAGGAGAAACTACACAGACCAAGAATCAAAGGAGTATTTCTACTTAATAACAGGGAAGTGCTCCTTACCTTCCATTATCTTTTAAAATCTCACCTACTGAGTTACTTGCTTATTTATATGTAAAATCACATGGCAAATTCACTTGAAAATAGAAATTCAAGGTACTGTGGTCTGTTCTGGTAACAGTAATTCATTTTGGGTCATTGGTATATCATTGGGTCAGTTTCCAGGACTTTCTTAGCCTCTCTTGTGAGGTTGATGATGGGCTACAAAGAAAAAGCAGGTATAGGCTCAAGATGGCGGAGCTTGACTGGGAGAGAAGAAAAGAAAAGGGAGCGGCTATAGAAGAGAGGGAGAAGAATCAAATCCAGGCACAGAAAATAAGATCTGACTGAGCCACCCATTGTCAAGAAAGAGAATCAGAGCTGAGTGGATCCCCTCAGACTTGGAAGTGGTCCATGCCACCTGTGGGTGATGCTAAGCTCCTCACTGGATGCCATGAGGAGGATCCAGGGCAGGAAAGGAGCTTGCTGCTGTGCTGTTTTCAGTGGAAGCAGTTTTTAACACTTTGTCCCTGTTTTTCAGCATATGTGATGGTGCTGTAAGTGTCAGCACAGACAAGGGACTCCCTGGAAACAAAGTCACGACTCAGACATAATATCAGGATGGGGGGGGGGGCTCCAGAATCTGTGTCAGCATGACAGGTACTTAGTGTGCGGCCAGTACCTGTGCCAGGATTAGTAAAGGGACTCATGATGTGGTGGTGAACACAAAAGGAACAGCGATTCGTGCTTATACACTGCCAGTGGGAGAAGACAATAAAAAGAGAAACAGTAAGTAAACTCCATAGTATATTAGAAATTAACAAATTTTAGAAGAAAATAAAAATACCAGTGTGAGATCAAGATTAGTAGTAAGAGAGGAGGAAGCTGGGCTCCCTTGTAAATATACAATTCAGGCACAGGAGATGTCAGAGAATAATCCACTTGGATGTAGAGATGGGGTAGAAATGGCCATACATCGTGCATTTTCAGAACTATATGGAATTCCATGTAGCCCAAAATGAGAAGTAAATTAGAAGACAGATAAGTAATTGAAATCTAAACCCAAATGGCCTTTATGTAGGTTATAAATGGTCCAAAAAGTTAAAGGTTTAGTATTGATATAGACAGATTCTATGATCTAAACTAAGAGAGGTAACCTGAAGGTGGCCACAAAGGGCAGTGAGGGAAAGACTTTAAGTTTTCTCTGTAGCTGAGTCTCATGAGACACATTTTACTATCATCTATTCTAAAAAAAAAAAAAAAAAAAAAAAAAAAAAAAAAAAAAAAGGCTAGATGTGAGTAGTAAGTGCCACCACTTAAAAAGCACAGGAGAAGATATTGAGAAGAAATTGTCTCTTGCAGTGCCTTTGGTCACTCTGAGTCTAATGGCAGAAAGCAAGGAAGGTGCAAGACACTGTTATGCAGTTGGAATCTTGGGGATTGGACACGTCAGGGATGAAGACTTGGGTTTCCAGCTTTGTAAGAATGTCCACCAACTGAGATGCAGCTGAACTTCCTCAGGTAATTGAAATGACAGGCTGTCTAAGCAACAGTGTTGTCTTCTTGACACACCACAGAATACCATAGGGTTGGGCGTAGATTAGAGGCTTATGAACTATGATCTACTAAACATCACATTAGTACTTGCAGATCATCAGACAACTTGCTGGGTTCCCCTAAGCAATACTTTATTAAAAAAAAAAAAAAAAAGCAAACTGAAGTAGCTATGTGTAAATGATACCCAAATTATCAAATGAGATACAAAACTTAGGACAATGCTAATTTATTTATTACTAATAATCCAACATAATCTATTACAATTTGCAGCATTGTTACTTAGTTGGTCTCTGATAGAAGTATAGAAAATTCATCTGTAGGCAGGAACAGTATTTGAGGCAGATGTCAACTGACAGCCCATGGAAATCCTCTTCCTATTTACTCAATGGATTAGAAAGAAAAGAGTAGGAGGTAAGGGGATGGACTGAGTGTTTAAACACAGAATGTTCATCCAGAGTTTTAACAGAATATGCCATTTAGTGGCCTGTAGAAGGCTTGACTTTTGCAAAACTGAGAAGATATGGCTACCATCTTAGTCTTAGAAGACTATGTAATATCATGTTTATACCACATGTGACTCAGATAAGCCTGTGTCTAGGATGTGTAGCATGTCTCTTATCCCTGAAGTCTGTCATATGCAGCACAGGGTGCTCTGTCATCATGAAACCTCAAGCACAGTTATAAGACAAAGGCTTCGGGCACGCGTCCTGTGGGTATTCTGCTGCTGATATGCGGCTTCTCCTCAGCCCCCATCAGCAGCCTCACTGGAATTTCTTGGGTGCAGCAGTCTGAGGACCAAGGGGAAATGCACTAAGTGCTGGAAAGTGAGACTTGCAGAACTAATTATGGTCTTATCACCGGGAGCAGGAATAGAAGGAGTCATGGTGACAGCTGGGGCAGCAGTGCCAGCAGCAGACTGGGAGTGTGATAGGACGTGGGCCACAGTCCTGGCAGGTTCCTAATGTTCCTTGATACCACATGTTTGCCAGAACTCCTTCTCCAGGACTATTGATTGTATGAACTACCCTGTAATTCATGCCCATAAATGGCCCTTTTTCAAAGATATTTGGGCTTGTTTTCTGTTGCTTGGAACTAAAGAGGCTAACTGAAACAGGGATGAATGGGATTCACAGAAGAAAGGAAAAGTCCACTGACCCAAAGAGCTGTGCAATTCCCCTGGCAGGATATACTGTAATGCAGATGGTAGCTGCTGTAAATGTACAGCCAAACACATGAGAGAAAATTGTTCACAAATAACGTGAGTTTCAGATATGGGTGGGAACCCAAGTTCTAGTTCATAAGAGAGGGCTTGAGCAAATTGTATAGGTAGTTGAAAATTGAATCATTACATTATAATGAAGTTAAAGAAAATAGCATGTGAAACCTTCCAGACTGGATTAGAAGGTCAATAAATAATAATTTCATAAGAAGCAGAATTGGATTCATGACACCATAAGGAACACAAGGAATATTACATGTAGCATTCTTTCTTAGAAAAGCAGGGGTTAGCAGTTCCTTATGTGTAATTGCTGTATAAGAAGAAATCATCAGTGCTAAAGGCCATTATCCATAAAAAGCGAAAAATGAAGATACAGATGAACCTTATGGGTGGTCTGGTGGGAGACTAATGGATTGTCTCCTAGCATACATTATTGAACATTACCAGGTGCTGCTGAGAGATCCTGAAACTCTAGAGAGTTAGAGCATGCTCACTGGTGTCATAAAAGTCCTGGTCTGCCACTTAATATCTGAAAAATTGGGATATGCAAATCTGTTCCATAAATTTCATCTGAAAATAGAAGTATATATACCTCAAAAAGTTGCTATAAAAATTAAGTAATATGATACAAACATAACATTTAGCATTGGCCTTATAAATTAATATCGTTTCTCCATTGTTTCACTGATCCACTCCTTGAGTCCACTAAACAAAATAGAAGACAAATTGCATATTGTAATATTTATGTGTCTTTGGAGGAGCAAAATGTATGTGGTAGGGACTTAGGAGGCTTATTGTGTGTTTTATTACAGTAAGCTCTCTGTCAAATCCTGGGTCTTCCATACTGTTAGATATAAAGGAGAGAACCTTCTGAGAGGGGGCTATTGTAACTTCTCTTGACATTACCTGTATAACCATCCTAGGAGACTCTTTAAGGGCTTAACCACACATTAGTACCCTGACTCTACTTCTCAAACAGCTAGCTAGAGTATGTGATATTTCTAGCCAGTACATCATGTGATCTTCTAGGGTTCCCTTACCCAGTCTCCATGGTTTGACACATGTAAAGACTGAGGGTTTTTATTTGCTCCTCAACTTTCCTATAACACAAATTTATGACAATTTCTTGCCACTTATGAGCAGTGTTTCAAACTGGTAAGAAATTTTAAAAGGAGCACACATAGAGAACACAAAACATCAACAAGCACAAGCAGCTCCCTTGGGTATGAGGCAGGACTAAGCCCCTCCCTCCCCTCTGCATCAAGGCTGAATGGTGAATGGGGGGGGGGGGATGGAAGGAGGTGTGTAGGGGAACATGAGAGAAGCAGAGGGAGGGGAACAGTGGTTGGTATATAAAATAAAAAAGTAATAACTAGAAAACAGTTTAAATAAACACAAAGGAAGCCATTGCATGCAGGAGAAAACACAGTATGCCTTTGCGCAAATAAGAGGTTTCCCTTGGGATTTATTTAAAATTTGTCTAAGTAATTGAGTCTTCCAGAAGATAGAAAGGTCACATTTTAGTACCCCAGAAGCTACATAATAATTGGTAAAAACAAATATAAGATGATAAACAACCTGAGATCAAATGTTACAGTTCTTTGTGCAATTCTGAAGACTTAATTTCAGGATATGAAAATACTCAAGGCATATTTAGTAATTATAAGCCAATAAGAAGATCCATCCAGGAGGAATAATTATATAATTTCTGCATGGCTTCATGTGTGAAGCTTAGAGAATGGCACTAAACAGATTCCTCTGTCATTAGGACTGCTGCTGGCGGTGACTCACCATTTTAACCGGGACTACATCACATCCTAAAATAGTGGGTATTCTTGTCTCCCCTTTGTGCATATTAGAATTAAGCATATTTTATTTCCTAGTAACTTAAAAACCTTTCAGAAAGTTCCCCAAGCTTGTTCCCACTTCTGAGATTATTGTCAGTTATAAGATAGAGTTAAATAAGCAATGATAAAACAAGAAGTTTCTGTTTTGAAATGTTTTTCATTTGCCTGAAAGAGCTTGTCTTGTTTGGTGGAAACTTAATTTGTATTCTCAGTGATCTGTGGTTACTTACAACAGCAAGATGCCATCTGTGTAAATAATAGGGACCAGTTTCTAAATTCATGAGAACAACACTTTAAATCACAATAAGACATTTAATTTCATGAGTTTCAATCAATAAATATTACAACAACCCCATTGTGAATGTACACATTAGGAGTAGGGAACAGTGACATGAAAAGTGTAAAATTATGTTCATAGATAAGGAAGAAGCAACATGACTGGACATGAGTGACAATAAAACAAAATAAACCATATTTTAACCCTGTATTTCACAAAGAATTAAGAACATGTAACTTTTTTTTTCTATAACAGATACTTAACCAGTGATATTACTATTTCTAGCAATAGAGAAAAATACAGAATTACTAAATTCCTGTTGAGCCTTGCTAACCTTTTAACACAAAGTGCATACAGTCTTGGATTTTTTTTCCCCACAAAGAAGACAGTGACGGTAAGACCTGCACAGGTTCAAACCAGACAATATGTGCCTCATATGTATATCAGACACTGTTTCCTTGGCTTCCTCTGGCTCTGACTCTTACGGTCTTTCCTCATCTTCTGCATAGATCCCAAGCCCCGAGGCACACCTGCATTCTAGACTGCATTGGCTCAGTCTAGAACAAGGATCAGGGGTCAGTGCAAGAACGCCTTTTGTTGATTTTTCTGGTTGGCCATTTGTGCCTAGCTTATAATTACAAATCTTCATGTAGGGAATTTTCAGAGTTCCTCTGAAGGAAATTAGATTAGAGGGAGAAACAGAAAGGTATTCCTGAGAGAAAGTGTTCTGGCAGGAGAGTGCTCCATAAGAGGAGGAAAGCACGGGTCTAGGGAAAGAGATTATGCCTGACTGATCACTGGGGAGCCATGTTGTCACCACTCACCTCCTAGAGCCATGGAGATGGGGATTTATAAACCTGTGATTCCTGGAACATTTGCTGCTTCAGTTCTTTCAACCTTACAGCCTTCCCCTCTGTCCCTGCAGTGACTGTGAGTGTACAGAAAGTCCCTGGCAGATGGAAGGACCATGCATAAATGAGTTCTTCAGCAAAGAAATGAGCAGTCAGCCTACCTGAATACAGAAAATTACCAGGGAGGCATCAGGTGGAGACACTAGGAAACAGGATTTGAAATCTGACAAGAAAGGACTATTTACCATTTGAATGACTTTGGGTTTCCCTTTTCATATGCAAAGTAGGACAATTAATAGCAGTGCTGTGCTTTACAGCATTATTGGGATGGTGGCATGGGATGATGGCTGTGAAAATGTTTTCTAACCCATAACTGAACACTAGTCAGCAAATACCACTCCACCATGAAGGTGAGTAATGTTCTTAACAACACAGGGCTTCACACCTGCCACTCATTGATGCTGTTACTGATAACATTAAATCATGGATGGAATGCTAATAATAAAATATTAATTGGAAAAAGCAAGATTGAATTTTTTTTATATTTGACCTATTTGTTTGAATACACGGCTCAAGACAAACAATTTCTTGATTGGTATTTCAGCAAATTCTTGGGCATGCTAACCTAACAGTGTACTATACCTGCACAAAATAACATGAATCAATTTTTGTATCATTTGTAATGGATTTACTATAAAAATTGCAAGTTTTTTTTTTTTTAATTGTAGTTGACCTTCACCACATCCCCTTAATGGGGAAATCAGAAGAAAGATACTTTGAAACCTTCAAGAAATCACCTCTCAGTGGAGGAATGAAGAGGTTTGGAAGGCAGAATTATTGGAACATCTTTTCCAATCCCCAGGACTCCTTGGGTGCTGTGGACACAATTATTTTCTTTCATTAGAACCTAGAACCTTTCACTCCAGTCTGGGATATAACCAGAAGGTAGTCTATTGGATGAACATGAGCCCTTGTAGTTCTTTCTAAAGAATTTACATATAGAAAAAAAAAAAGAATCTATGACAAGAAAGCTTTTTGCATAGTCATAAATTCTAAGCTGTGTTGCTCTTTGGACATGTTTTCTGTCACATGGGTTAAAAGGTCTAGAGTACCAAAGGCCATAGAGAACTTTGTGCAAGTATAGAGAGGAGAAGAAATTCCACAAATAAATCTTATGCTCCCCTTGTCTTTCAAGTCCCTTACATTCTAGTGTAGAATTTCTAAGCTATGTCATTATACCTATAGCAAATGCACAGACATGTTTCATTTTAATTTGCTTTCTGGGTTTTTTTAAAAGTCAAACACAAGGAAGATTTTTCTTTATACTGTTGTTATTTTTATAAGCTTTCTATGGTGCAAATGTGCTTCTTTTAAAAACAGAAGGAAATTCCAAAAATTATCACTTGCATTGGAAATGTAATACAGAGTAAGATGTAGAACTATATTCCAACTGTTTTCCAGTTGCTTAAGAGTGTGGTTTTCACACCAGGATTCACAAAATACCCCTGGAGTTTAAGAGATGGTTAAGAACATTTGCTGATCATGCATGGGATCCAGGTTCAGTTCCCAGCATCCACATTGAGCGTCCAGTGGCTCATAACTCCAATCTCAGGGCTGCTAGTGCTTTCTTCTAGCTTCCAGAGTCTACATGATGTACATGCAGACAATACAAAGAATTTCAACTCAGCTTTTTTGAGAACCACAACTAAATGCACACTCACCCCAATTTAAAACAAAACAAATGCACCTGTACCCAAGACTCTCAAAGGAAGAAAAGTAGGTGCACTGTAGAATATTGGTAACTTGGTTGGTTTTTAATCTCTAAATCCAAGTGAACATTAGAAATATTAATTGTGTATTCATATGAAGCTACTGATTACTTGATTTCCACTCATATTCTTCTTGCACTGAATCTTGCATCAGTCATGGGCTTGATTTAAAAACAAAAAACCAAAACCAAACTCTTTGCAGAGAGAGTAAAAGCATTGATTTCCATGGCTCAATTTCTTCATTCAGTACACATTGTCCAATGCAACAGAAACACGTTTCTTTCTATTTCAGTGAAATGACAGCAAAATTTAACCAAAGTCTACAGTAGTTGGGCCTTCCTTTTTGTCACCAAATGAAATGCTAGTGACTTTGTGAATTTCGGGAGAAATCCCAGGTTGTTGGGTTTTTTTAGGTTCTTCTGCACATTTCTTGTTTGGCTTCTTTTTAGTATAATGAAGGGTTTTTGTTTTGTGTTTTAATGATCTTTTTAAAGGAAAAATGAATACACATGGGTGGAGAAACTAAAATTTAGCCTAGGACTTCTTTGAGATTCATGTTTCCTCATCAGCAGGAAAGCAAGAGAGTCCATTCTCACAGTGTAGGGGCATAGTTTTAATTGTGAAAAACACCATTCCTAAGTGTTTTGTTATACATAAACATAAATATGGTGGGATAATCTGGTTGATTTTTTTCCTATTCCCTACAACAATAAGAACAAATGTTAGTTGAAATGATAGAGTTAACAGCCATAGGTTATTTTACTTTAGTTGAGAGAATTAAGCTTATTTATCATCAGCTGCGGCCAAGAATGTGACTCTAGGCTGAGTGTATAATTAGACACAGTCCTTTTTCAAGTGCAGAAACCTGGAGGAAAAAAACCCACATGCTTTTCAAACACATTTTTTATTCTAAATAAAGAGATCTAATTTAGATCTTAAGTGGGAGATTCGCAAATATCTATACCTCCCAGCTCCATCAAAATTAACTTCCCAAGAGTGATATTCCTGTTTGGCAAATTCAAGAGGGACTGCAGCAGCCTAAGACATCCAGATATCAATCTTGGAAATCTGATTTAGTAAAGCCAATTACCAGCCTGCTTTCAAATGACAGTTGTTTCCATTCGCTTTTTGTTATTTTTAAAAATCTCTAACTCCTGCACAGGCTTCTTTATTTCTGTCTTTTTAAATCTCTATTTCTGTGTTATTGTTGTTCTTTTTTACCTTCTATTTAGTGACAAACTCTTTCCCCAAACATGTTTCCAAGATCTTTGTCTACAATAGGAATGTGAAAGGCAAAAGTGCCTTCCAAATTGTCTTTTGCTCACATGTGGACAACTGATTTTTTTCTCCCTAAAGGTCTATGGACCTGAGGGCCATGTCCTCTCTGCCTGCAGTTATGTACCATCACAAGCCAGTCCTGAACCCCTTCCCCACACCAGGTATCATCCTTGATTTTCTTTCCCTTACAGGGCAATCAATGTACACAGGTCATGGATGCCCTGGACAGTGAGAGCATCTCAATCCTAGAACTGAAGACTGCTGATGCAGCAAATGGCTACCTTGTTAGCTTTGCCACAGAGGTGAGGTGAGACCAGTGCAGGAGAGAACAGTTACCTACTTCATGGGAGGGCTGGGCCTGAACCCAGGGCTCTTGATGCCCCGCCAAACTTCATTTCTATTTAGTCCTGGCAGGCTGTAATCAATTCTGTTTTTTACTTCTAAAGTTCTTTATTATTTTTTTAAACTTAATTCTGCAAAAAATAAAAACTCAACATATTCTCAGGAATTTACAGCTTTGTGTCATTGTCAAGCAATCAATATCACCCTTGGAAAGCAATTCAATAAAATGTTCTGTCAGAAGGTCTCAGCTACTTCTTACCAGGTCCCTCAAGTCCACCAAACATTCTGATTTGCTATTATAATTTATGAATGCTTATTTATTTATAGTTTATAATTATTTATAATTTATTAATATGTATATCACTCAGCCAACTCTGCTCGACAAGACAGGCAGAAGGACAAGGAGACAGAGACAGAGGAATTAATGATGTTACCAAGGACCGAACAGTATGAGGGGTTTTCCTGAGTTACACAGCATATTTCTCATTTTACAGAGAACATTGTGGTGGGAGACACTACATAATTTTCCCAAGGCTCTACTTGCATGGCAGAAGTAAGAAAACTTGAGCCACTTTGATCCCAGATCTCATTATTCTGAAGCAAATGTTTGTAAACCAAGTTGAAAAAAACAAAAACAAAACCAGGGAAGGGCCTCTTTATAAAGACCTAAGATATCATTGCCAAACACTGCTCTTTTAAAGTCAATAACATAAAAAAATAATCTGCATTATTTCTCTGGCCCTTTGGCTATTTTCTCCATGTGAGAAGGCCATGTTTGTTTGTTTGTTTTTCTCCTTTTTAAAAAAAATTATTGTATTTGTGCTTCAATTTCACACATCAGCCATGGGTTCCCCTGTCCTCCCCCCTCCCATCCCCACCCCCACCTTCCCCCCAGCCCCTCCCCTCCATTCCCATCTCCTCCAGGGCCAAGACTCCCCTGGGGGTTTATTTAAACCTGGTGGATTCAGTACAGGCAGGTCCAGTCCCCTCCTTTCAGGCTGAGCAAAGTGTCCCTGTGTAAGCCCAAGGTTCCAAACAGCCAGCTCATGCACTAAGGACAGGTCCTGGTCCCACTGCCTGGGTGCCTCCCAAACAGTTCATGCTATTAAATTGTCTCACTTATCCAGAGGGCCTGCTCCAGCTAGGGGCTCCACAGCCTTTGGTTCATAATTCATGTGCTTCCATTCGTTTGGCTATTTGTCCCTGTGCTTTTCCAATCTTGGTCTCAACAATTCACACTCTTACAGTCCCTCCTCTTTCTTGACAATTGGACTCCTGGAGCTCTACCTGGGGCCTGGCCAAGGATCTCTGCATCCACTTCCATCAGTTATTGGATGAGAGTTCCAGCTCAACTGGTAGGGTGTTTGGCCATCTGATCACCAGACTAGGTCAGATCAGGCTTTCTCTCAACCATTGCCAGCAGTCTACAGAGGATGTATCATTGTGGATTTCTGGGGACCTCTCCAGCACTCTGCCTATTCCTGTTCTCATGTGGTCATCATTTATCATGGTCTGTTATTCCTTGTTGGAAATAAATATGGCACTTCCTTAGAAAATTAGGAATCCATCTCCCCCAAGGTGCAGCTGTAGCACTCTTGGGCATATACCCAAGAAATGCTCAATCATACCACAAGGGCATTTGCTCAGCTATGTTCATATCAGCATTGTTTGTCATAGCCAGAACCTGGGAACAACCTAGATGCCCTTCAACTGAAGAATGGATAAAGAAAATATGGTACATATACACAATGGAATACTACTCAGCAGAGAAAAACAATGACATGAGGTTTGCAGGCAAATGGATGGATCTAGAAAAAATCATCCTGAGTGAGGTAACCCAGACTCAGAAGGACAAACATGGTATGTACTCACTCATAGGAGGATACTAGATGTAAAACAAAGATGACTAGACTGCTACACAACTCCAGGGAGGCCATCTAGAAAACGGGACCCTAGGAAAGACACAGGGATCACCCAATGACAGAAATGGATGAGATCTACGTGAACAACCTGGACGACAGTGGGAGTAATGAAGGGCAAGATTCGAGGGAAAGAAAGCTTAGGGGAGCAGGAGATCCCAGCTGGATCAAGAAGGACATGTTTTTAAAAGACTCTTTCAATCATGCTAATAACAAATAAAGCAGTGCAATTTAAACTTTTGGGTGATCTGTCTATCAGATAATCACGATTTTCTCTCCCTCATAGGGAAATAAATGTACATGGGACATGAACACCTGGAAAAATACAAGTTTTTAAGTAAACTGTTCTCTTGGTGCTAGGGTGAGTTGTGATCAGCTATTAATGGTTGTCTTTATCACCATCAGGTTCTTCTGTCATTCTCAGATTGTTCATCAGCAAAGGCTGTACAATGAGCTTCAAATACAAGCCACACACTACTGATTATTCACTTTACAAAACTAATTCTTAGATAACATTTTAGAAGACACATCACAAGTGGATAATATATGCTCCTGGAGACAAGAACAAGTCAAATTGCTTTCAACAATTTTTAAATTTATAGCTAATACTGAGCCTTTAAAAATTATTAGTGCTAATAACTCAAGTTACATTGAGCTCAACAGTTGATGAAATATTTTCATACACATAATTTTAGTGAATGGCAAAAGCACTCCTAAATTTCAAACATTAGGTAAATGTTAAACTATGTTTTCAGTTGGGCTATGTCCTAGAGATACAAAACATTAATTAGAAATATCCTTTGTTCTGAAGGGGAAAAAACAGTATATTTGTAATTATCTCCTTCAGGAATATATTAGATAAGTAAAACTCAGAAATTGGAATTTACTTGTCCATTTAGTCCACTTACATCTAGAGCTGGAACCACAAATTTTGATACCAAAAGTTACCCTTGTCTCTGTATAGCAGTTTAAGCAGTAGAAATTTAGAGGAGATCATCATGGGAGTAAAATTTAGAAGAAAGTAGTCATGGGCATATTTTAATTATTCTTATTAGTTTAGTAGCTTTTGGCACATGACATTTATAACTTCAGCATTAAAATTTTAATTTATTTTACTTTACATGTGTAAGTATTTTGCCTGCATGTATGTATGTGTGCTGCATATTTACCTGGGACCTATGGAAGTCAGAAAAGTGGGGTCAGAAATCCTGGAAATGACACTATGTATGGTGTGGTCCACTATGTGGAAGCTGAAAACTGAACCCAGGTCCTTTGCAAGAGCAACAAGGGCTTTTAGCTCCTAAACTAACTCAGCCCCCACTTTGGAATTGTTCAGGTAATACAGATTCTCTACTTTCTGTTGCTGTCAGCAAAATGTTTCACATCCCTACTATCAAAAGTTATTATAACAGATGGTTAAAGAGAAATAGAGTCTAAGCTATCATGTCTACATAGTCATCTCTGCATGCCCTGGGGTACAATGGCTAAGTATGCCATTACGTGACATTCTGGGTCTCATGGCAGGGAAGATGACAATTCTAGAGTTCCAAGTGTATAAAAGCTGGGCTATTAAAGCTTTTAAATAACAAGTAATTAGAAAGGTTCATGAAGGTGGCTTTAGGATGAGAATTGAATAATATCTTCATGAAGAACAGAAGTGAGTATACCAGCTGTTTCTTTTCTTTTTTCTTTTTTTTAACCTCTTAAGAAAGCAGAAAATGAATTCAAACTGTAGACATAAGTATTTAGGTTATCTATGCAAAATGATTTCTGACAGGTGAGATTCTCGGTTCTTAAACCAAATACTTAGGGAAGTTATGGCATCTCTTATGCAAAAAGGGGTTTGTTGGAGGTGGGAGTCTTAATCTATATTCATGGTTCAAGTGGGACAGGGCCCCAGGCAGGAAGGTGGACTAGATGGCTACCCAGTTTCCTTCAGGTTGCATGACTCTATTAGAAGGATGGGACAGCATCTTCAGATGCACCTTGAGTCATCTTTGACCTTCACAGTGATTCCTATAATCATTCTATAGTTGTGGAATATTTTAAGATGAGTGAAGGATTAGGATCACCCAGCTTCAGAACATATGAGTTGAGATGAAATTCATGGCCTTCAACTCCATGCACAGTGGCTATTTCATAAAACATGTTTCTTACTGTGAGAGACTAAAGTCATACTTGTGAAAAGAACATGTTTCACAATATATCCAGGTGTTTAAAAGATCAGAGAAAGCACCATGAAAGTCTGTATAGAAACCTTTGACTCTCTTCATATTATGGTGATAAAATCAGGTAGCTCCCCACACTGGCAGATGTGTACATCAGTCACCCTGTTTCTATAAGACCACTGCGTTAGAGCTCTTAGTACAGATAAAATCCATATCTTGCCTTATGGATTCATTATGTGTCTACTATCAATTGCCAATACATATTGAGTGTAAGGTTTAGAAACAGATAATACTTGATTAACCTCAACTTTTTCAAGTCTCTTTTAATGGTCTGAGAGACTTTGGACAAGTAACTTAACCATTTTTTTCCTCGTCTGCAAATTGATGGTTAGAACAATGAACCATATTGAGTGATGTAGTATCATAGGGGACATACAAGCATGGCACATACTAAAAACTCAGTAAACTGTAGCAGCAGCTGCTGCTATCATTTCAGGTACCTCAGCACTGGGCAGTTACACAAAGAGATCTTAAGAGATGATAGCCTTTATATTGATATGAAGCACACAGAGGCTCTTATTGGGGACAATGAAACTTTTAGACATATTTATGAAAGCCATGTCTCCATTACCAAAGAAAGCTCTGGAGAATAGTCATTTCCCTTATTTCCCAAGGACTGAACATGTAAGAGAGGCTCCACTCAGTGCAGTGGGTACAGATATGAAGGAGAAGGCATGCTTTCTAAGGATGTGTGGCCAGAGTGGACAGTATCATATAAACAGATAAACTTAAGATGCTATTTTGCGAGGAGATGGATGAGAGAACCAGGAAGGAGGGCAGTTTGAATGAACCTACATTTTAAGCAAAAAGGAACAAGGGATCATGAGCATTAAATAGTTATTTTTAACTGAAATATTAGGTCAGTGACATGCTGGTACTGGCACTCTAGTTACAAGTGTCTAGACTCCCCTTTTAATACATGAAATATATTATTTTCTTACTATATATAGGAAGAAGTCCAGTAGCAACACAAGGCAATGATTATATTGAAAGATAAGCTCCCAACAACATTCTTTCAAAATAACTTTCATGAAATTATCAAAGGCATATAATGAATATAAGTATATCACAACCAAGCTTTGTAATTAAGTAAAATAGGAAACAATTTACCAAATTAAAATCTCTGAAAATGAATCTACTAAAACAACCATTCTCCACTGATTATGAGAACAGTCTATATCCAGGTGATGCTTTCTGGTCAAGTATGTCATCATACCCAAGCGTGCAGCCTTGTGTTGCTGGGGAACATGGTCCTTCAGGTGTAGCATGCCATTGCTGTCTTGAAATCAGAGTATCTGTGATTACACACAGGAGACCCTCAAATGATTGTGCCTACTAACATTCCCTGGAGGGAGGGCTCATGAGGCATATCAGTCAGAGATTGAGCAGCTCATAAGTGGTCAACGAGAAAGCACAGCAGCTACATGTAAGCTGCTCCTAGTCCTATAGGTAATGCCTCACCATGGCTCTATGGCTAACCCCTCTTCAGGCTCTTGTAGGCAATGCTTCACCCATGCTCCTGTAATTAACCATATTTAAATTCATTGCTTCACCAAACTAGACTTGCGTGGAATTATTCCTTTGGTCTGTTAATGGCAAATTGATGCTTGTTCACATTGCCCCAGGAAAGGTGCACACATTTTGCCATGTAGGTCATTGGGGCCCCAGAAGGGTGAAGGATTAGGATCACCCAGCATATGCCAGGAGTCCCTGGAGCATCCACATAAGGCTGACCTGGTAAAGCAAGTGTTTTCCAGAAGGCTATTTGAGTTGATCTCTCAAGCACAGAAACTCCCAGTCCAACTCTGAATCTTCCTCTACTCAAAACACCAGTGTCAAGTGCTGTGTGTTCTCCCTCATGGCATTTGATGACTTTTAACAGTGCTCCTCCATTCCTACTTCTACCTTTACTGGATGAAAGACTTATTTATAATTACTATAATCTCAGACCTACAAGTTGTCTGACAGACAGCTCATACTCAGTAATACCTTTCACTGAGTGAACTGTTGTGACTCCACTTACTTGATTTTATCTCCATAGCTTTTTTTCATGAAACCACAGCCATCATGAACCATGATGTTTTTCCTTCTCTCACATGTTTTACACACTATTCTTAATCAATTTTACTAAAGCACAAAGTAGTTTCATTTTCTGGCTGAAGCATGCAACTGTTTCCTCACAACTACAAGTCCCTCACACTAGTATTTACAAAGAGCTATCAATGGCCCTTTGCTTTCATCAGATCCTAGCATTGTGATTCAAAACAGCCTTCGTGTCTGTCTCTGTGTCTGTTGTGGAATATTACTTTAACTATGTAAAGATGTGTTACATTTGATTATGCTGAATTTGTTTAATTATGTAAAGGTGTGTTTCTGTTTCCTCTTGCCTGCTTAAGGCACATGATTGGTCTAATAAAAGGCTGAATGGCCAATAGCTAGGCAGTAGAGGGATAGATAGAGCTGGTACATAGAAAGAATAAGTAGGAGGAGGAATCTGAGAAAGGAGAGAGAGAAGAGAACATGGGAGAAAAAGAAGATGTCTAGGGCCAACTATCCAGGTAGCTACTGGTCAGCTAGACACTGAGTAGGACATACAAAATCAAAGAAAGGTAAAAAGTTCCAAGGCAAAACATAGATGAAGAGAAACAGGTTAATTTAAGTTATAAGAGCTAGTGAGACAAGCATAAGCTATGTCTGAACATTTATAATTAATAATAAGTCTCTGTGTCATGATTTGGGAGCTGGTTGGTGGCCCAAAAGAAAGCCTCCTACACTGTGGACCAATAGCTGAGGAGCCCCCATGGTACTGGACTAGGCTCTCTAGATAAGTGAGACAGTTGTTGGGCTTGAACTGTTTAGGGAGCCCCCAGGCAGTGGGACCGAGACCTGTCCCTAGTGCATGAACTGACTTATTGGAACCTAGTGCCTATGGTGAGACACTTTGCATATCCTTGGTGCAGGGAGGAGGGGCTTGAAACTGCCTCAACTGAATGTACCAGGCTCTGCTGACTCCCCATGGGAGAACTTGTCTTGGAGAAGGTGGGAATGGGAGGTGGGCTGGGGGGAAAAACTGGGGGGTGGGAGGAGGGAGGACAGGGGAATCTGAGGTTGATATGTAAAATGAATAGAAAAACTCTTCATAAAAAAAAAAATCCAGTTCCAAAAGAAAGAAAGCCTCCTTCATGTATCCTTCCTGTCATCCCTCAGACCATATAGACCACATGGCCTACAATGGCTCCACTATTCTTTGCCTTTACCTCTAGAAACCTCATGAGTCTTTAAATGGTTCTTGGCAATGCCCTTTTAATCCAAACTCAATGTCAGATGTTATACCTTCACCTTGAACCTTATTTTCCTTATGATATAGGTATATGTGAATCTGTGTGTTTTCTCAATTTTCTAAATTTACGAAGTCCAATAGTTATTCCTACTTATCTCTTCCCTCATAGTACCTAACACATGTCAATCAATGCTTCATAGCTACCAAAGGTAGGGCATAAGGATAGATAAAATGACAAATTTCATAGAAAATGAAAGCCATAGTGTTTGTGAACTCATAGGAACTGGGAGGATTGAGTTGTGTTTGATTGTATGCTGTGGAGATTGTTGCCTGCATATCTGAAATGAAAGCTACTAGGTTACTATGAGCCCTTCCCAGCTATTTCTGGTGGCAAATGAGAAGAGGAGAATGAAGATCATTCACTTTTTCCCCAGCAGTCAAATTGCCCAGCAGATGAAAAATTAGCATTTGAACATATTTTAACATTAATGTTCAGCCAAGTCACAAACATGCTGTGACAGGATTTAGAAAAGGTTCTTTGTGGTAAGATGTCTGGATGTTTAGAGTTTATCATGCATTTAATGTATTAAGCTGGTAGAAAAAATATATATATTCATATATATTCTCCAAACAAAAGCCTCTTCCTGGAGAGTACTGCAACTCCACTCTGTATTCCTGTAGTTCAGTACTCTTGATAAAAAGTCTGCACCTGAAGAGAGAGGAGGAGGGAACAGAATGGTGTTGGTGCTTAGCCAGATCATTTGGAATAGCCCTGTCACCAGTGAAAGCTGTTTCCTAGGCCACTTTCTGCTTCATTAGAAAGTGGCCTGATTAGAGACAACCTAGATGTGGGTTATGACATGTGAGAACTCCGGACAAAAGTGGCTCATTGCACTATAATCTGATTTCAGAATGGCTTATGCAATTCACATTCCTTGTGGAGGCTTTCCCACATTTCTGGATAACTGATGAGTATTTCCTTTCTTTCTTCTTTCTTCCTCTTTTTTCTTGTACAGGGAAGGAAAAAAACTCTCTCATTATTTGACAGACGAGAGCAGCCACCTCTTTGGAGTGAGGCTTGCATTATGAATCAGTGTTTTTCTGTTTCTTCCTTTCATTTACCTGCTGGTTTACTAGACACCCTAGGCAGCTCTGAAACCTCTCAATGACGTCAATGGGACAGAGAAATTGGAGCAGCAGAGACAGCTGCAATGCACCAAGTCTACTGAGGTTTTATTCTTTTCTCCCAGGGTGACATCTGAGACAGATATTATCAATCAAGCCCTTCTGGCTCAGCACCAATCAAAGGCATTTTATCACGCAAAGCAGTAAAAGCTGCAATTAGAACATCGGTTTGGCTTTTTCCCTAGGAATATTTTCTTCATGACAATTAATAATGCAATTAAAACTGGATTAAAAAGGAGAATGCTTACTAAAATATTTAATTAAAATATGGGAGCAATTTTCTTTAATGTTTTATTTAGCATATTATTTAAGAGTACTCTGTATATTGTATTTAAAAAATTCAAGCATTAAAAATATCACCTTTCTCAACATCACAAATAAAAGGCAATGTCCAAGAAACATCTACATTTCTTGATGAAGTAACCAAAGTACCAGTGACATATCCCACACAGTCTGACTATCCTTTTAGGAGTCGGTGGCATCAAAAGACCTGCGACAACTGACTTGAAGAAAACTGACATCCTTTTTCAAAATCATTCAAAATAAAAAACAAAAATAAGAAAAGGAAGCCAATTGGTTTTGTTGTTGTTAAGCATAACATATTATTTACTGATTTTAAAGTTCTCTTCTTAGGAATAGAAGATCATATAATATATTTGATCATATAATAACATATTGAAAACTGAAAACATACAACACTTAATGATGTCATTTGAAAAAAGAGGTCTCTACTCTTTTTCCCTCTATTTTTAAAAGAAGATATCTTAAACTATTAAAGATGTCTCAAGCTCTCACAGTTCATCTAAATAATAATTTTCTATTTCTTTTTTAACCTTTTATGCTTATTTTCACAGTTCTGTATGATAGCTAGGCATAGAGCATTCTCATCAGGGAGATGGCTACAGAGACCATAGCAGATTTGCTTGCCTTTCTACCTGGAATGTTTGTTGGCTGATTCTGATGATAGCATGTAAACAATGTGGAATAGAGAGAAGATTGCATAGAAATGCAGAGGAAGACATCAGTATCATTCTCAGAGTTATGTAGCCAAACAAACTGGATCTAAAGCCACTAGTTGAGAAAGTCAAACTGGCCGAGGACAGAAGACAAGGCTTCTCAGAAAGCACCTACTACCCTCAAATTATTGCCATCAGTTCTTACCCGATTGTATCAGCTAATATCACATATGATACAAAACAAACCTAATAACAGACCCAAAACTATGGAGGGCCATTGTATAAAGACTTAGATTTTCAATGAAGAACAAATAAGAGAGCATGTGCTTATGTGTCAACACTGAGAATTTAGGCTAGGTAGAATGGACAAGAACAAATATCTTGACAAACAGGCCATGTTTACTTATAGCAGAGACCTAAAGTGCTCTTTATTATTTGAATTTAAACAAATAAAGCTTGTTTTAAAAACTCTTCCATGAATTTAGCTGTGAAACAGACAATTTATTCAACTGAGCCTCATAACCAATCCACCACTGATTTCTTCATTTCTGCTTTTAGCATAATAGTATTCAGACAGGCAGTGAGACCTAATAAATGTGCCCGTATACCAGTTCTGTCTCCTATTAAGTACATATCCTTGAATGACTTCTTGGACACAATGTAATGGACTGAAATGACATATGAATAAAGCACCTCAGGTACTCTAAATGTGATCATTGCTGTTTTCAAACGTTTGTGTAAAATTGGGTATTACTGTGTTTCAATGCCAAGTAATGTGCTAGTGGACAGACAGACAGACACACACACACACACACACACTCACTCAGCTAGCATCATGAAAATCATTCTTTCTTCCTGCAGCTAATCACCATTATCAGTAGAAAAAAAAAAAAATCAAATTAGGGCCATTTTCACAGCTGTGGGAAACCAACTCAGAGCCAGTGGCCTGCCAAAGTTTGCTAGTGTTATAAATGATCTAAACACACAGGTTATCTAGTCCACCAGGACTCTTATTTTCTGACCTTTCTTGAGTTAAACTCCTCCTTTCTGGCTGTGGGTCCCCTAGTTTATGTCACCACTAAGTATGGCTGCAAGCTTATTAATGTTTGTCCTGCCTTGACCTTAGTCTACTTGATCGTCCTTGTAAAAACCATCAATCTAGCCACAATGCTTCCTGCTCAGGACATTCCGTGACTTCTGAAAGCTTTTTTTTCTGGGGGAAGGGGGCAAAAAACCTGGTCCTTAGCCTGTCTCGACAGATCCTACATGATATGCAGCTTGATTAATTTCCTAACTTTCTCCTCCTTGTGTGAGTCAAGATTCACCATGAAATCATCTTTCAAGTGTTTCAATTTGTTGCACTGTTTCATGTTTCCATATATCTTCTGCCCTTTTCCTCATCTCAACCTGCTGCTTCCTGTTAATAAAAGCTTCTATTAGGGAGATGCTGACCAGACCACCAGCTGTGTTTAGTCATATCTGCTTCCTCCCTTCTTGACTGAGAGTAACAACTGCAGGTTATTTATTTCTTTGTCCCACCTAGGCACAGAACACCCTGCTGTTGTTGAAACATGCTAAATGGATCTATGAATGTCACCATTTCTGTTTCACTTGTTCTATCACATTGAGAACATTTCAACTGCTTTTTGGTGGAACAGAGATCGACTGATATGGGGGACTCACTGGCCATAAGTCCCATGGTCTAGGTATTGTTTCCACTGAGGAAATAGATATTTGTTGGCTTCAAGAGTCAAGAGAAAGGATACTACATGTTCTAGAATTGGGGTTCAAATAAATAGATTCGAAGTCCATACAATTTTTTAATGTCAAATTTTTCCATTGTGAAGTTCAGAGGTGGGGAAAAGTTGAAGCAGCTCTGAGGAGGATAATGAGCACTGACTTCCTCAGCTCACAACAGGTGGGAGGTGAGGTAGTTTTCTCTGGTAGAGACTGATGTTGAAAGCAGGGTCCACAGATTCTAAGGGCTCCCTGTCCTTGTAAGATGTGCATTGTGCACCTTGTCAAACCAGACATGCAATGCAACTTGAGGTAGGAGTCTAACCAGCCTGCACATCAAGCCAATTAGTCCTTTGTTGACAGCTAGACTAATCCAAATGAGCTGGATGTCTTGAATCATTTTTTCACTCACTCATTTAGCAAATATTGATTGACAACTGTACCACCCTAGACACTGTAGATTCAATGTTGAGCAAATAGGGCAACTTATACTCATTAAGTATCTTTTATAGTATAGTTTTCCCCTCTTAAGACAGTTTTTGAAATAATAATCAGACCATGTGGAGTACTCCTTTTGTCAATGGCAGACTTCTTCCCTTTCTCAGCCATACTACTAGGTCTTCCCCATGTAAATTATGTTTCTTACCTTCAGTTTGTTTTATTGCTAGCCATCTTGTGCGTTCTCCACTCTCTACTCACAAATAGGGTCACTGCTGTCTAAGTATGCACTGGTCTTTCTCTAGTCTGGAGTTATCCATTTTCCTTTTAATGTTTCTTTGACATAAATGGCTTGCTGGTTGAGTTTCCATGATAAGACTGATGACCACCAATGAATCAGTGACTTTAAATAAAAAAGCAATAAAAAAATGAAGGTATATCCTTTCTATTAGATGGCTGATGTCCATCAATTGGGTCCAGAATATATAGGATTCATTATATAAAATGAATAAGAAGAGCTGTATCTCTTACTTATTTAGTATAATGTCTGTATACAGTGTATCTTCTATAGTTCTTCCCATAGCAAAAAAAATCACAAAAATTTGTTAACTGCTATAGTAGGCAATCAAAATATTTTTAGACAAGATCATTAGTCATCAGCAAACTGGGTAATAAATGTTTTCTGTTTATAAAGGTCACAAAAGAATGTAAATATACTCATTTACTAAAATTTAAATATTTATATGCTTATGCATGATAACTTAAAAGTTAAAATCATTACCAAGAAATCAGTAATTATGCAAATTGCATTTCACACATGCTGAAAGAGCAAGCATTTTAGAGTCATGCAGAACTGAATTTTCATTCAGATTTTGCTCAGTATGTGTTCCAGGAAAATTAACATATGCAAGCCTTATCTGTAATGCAGAGATAGGAGTACCCATTAAGCAGTTTCTTATGAAGAATAGATCAGTGTACATAAGGGACTCTACCTTGGCAAAAGTAGATATTTTATGTTTTTAAACAATGCTATATATTTTAATTTATTTAGAGTTTGTTCAGGAGAGAAAAGAAAAATCATCATATGGTGATTTTACAGTATGTTTCCTTTATGATATATATGTGATGTGTGTGTGTGTGTGTGTGTGTGTGTGTGTGTGTACACAACATGCAGAGCATGCTCTTAATGCCCTTGTAAAAAAAGAAATGATTGCCATTGTGACAAAAGATTATAGTACTTTAATATGTGGATTATAATTCCAATTCTAATATGTGTCCTACCTTAGAATGTAAATTTTGACTTTAGGAGTGACTAAAATTTTGCTGAAAGATGTTACCTACTAATGCCCATGTTAGCTAATGTGAAGCTTCATCTAGCTTGTGAGCCATTACAACACGTACCTTTTCAAGACTGCAGGGCATTGCCTGAGCCTTTGATTGATTACTTGGAAATAAATAAAACACCAAGGTCCTTGAGCTGAGGTTCCTAAAATGTCACAGAGCCTGAATATTCAGTACATGTGTGACAGACACATCTCTGAGTTGCCATTTTCTGACTGTAGCTTACAATACTGCTCAAAGCCAACCAGATGTCTCAACACTTGGAAACTTCACTGTGTTAGCTTTAAAGACAGCAACACCATCTTAGTTTGCAAATAAGCCATCATTTAGGCCAAGCATTCCAGGAGTAAGAGGGCAAAAGACCAAGGCTTGTTGTATGTTATCTGTACAAAGTCATTGAAATTTCTAGATATGAGTACATATCAAGTTGAACAATTATGCCCCCCCTGACTTACTCATTAGTTTAAGCATTTGATGAGTACTTGGTAAGTGCTAAGTGTTAGTCTAAGTGTATATACATGTATAGTTACATAGTTATATTCATATGTCAATTAGCAAGACTGGAAAAAATTCTGTCTCTACTGGAGCTCACTTTCCACTTCGCTGCAGCAAGTGGTATGGGAGGTGTGGGAACATACACACCTAAAATGTAGAAGCCATTCTGTAGGCTGTTATCTTGGTTACAGTCAGTCATGCCCTTTTCTGTGTCTATCTGGAGGGCCTTCCTCACACTCAGCCCCCAGAGACGTGAAGTATGAATACCATCCCTTCTGTGAAGCCTGAGCTAGCTCTTTATGGGGCTCCAAGGAACTTTTATGGCTGTTTTCAGATCATCTTCTTGGCAGGTGTCTACCTCACTAACTAGAGTCTGAGGTCCTCTGCACAAGGATGTGGCAAGGATGGATCCTTACTAAGTGTTCCATCACTGAGACCACTGACCACAGCATGATGGAGGAGCAATCTCAATAATGTCACTTAGTGAATGAACTCAGTTTTATTCTAGAATAAAGAAAATGGAAATTAATCATGAGGGTAGCTGTGATTAGGGTACTTCTCTGCATGCTACCTGTACTGAACCACTCATGAACTTAAGCAATATTTTCCTAAAAGTAGAGTTAATTTGCATAAAACACTTTGGTATAGCTTTATTAAAAACTGATGTGGCAGGTATGATAATTCAAAAATTCACCATTAATTGTTGACAGACATATCAATAAAATAATCCATTGATATGTTTTATGGTTTGATTGTCTTTTGAAATGCTTAATTCCATCTATGATATTATTTGGATTAGTAAAGGAGCAAAGGTGAAATTTTTAGGTCCTCCAACCTTCTGAATATCATGAGGAAATTGAATTCCTGTGCTTTATCCTAAAAGAGGGTGGAGTCAGCCTTCAGACCCATTGTGTTAGCACAACAGTACTTACTCTGGGGAATTGCAGTTCAGGGTAGGAGTAGTCAAAGAGTGCATGAACCTGCAACTTTTAGTCAATACTGAGCACAAGATCTGCCAGGCCTGTGTTTTTATAGGCAGAGCTCTCAAATCACTATCAAATTTGGTAATGCTTTGCCAGTTGACCTCCAGTCTCGGGATCTTTGTTGTGCTCAGCTTGGGGAACTTTGCCCTTATTGATTCAACTGTACCATAAAGAGGGAGCTGTATCTCCTACAGGGAAGAAGGTCTTCCTGCAATCAACTCTCAGGATAATTTTAGATCTTCTACTAACTGATAGCCTGAGCTATCTGTTTAACCAGCTTAGAGGTTCTAGGTACCATTGCGACTGAATAAGAACATGTTTCTTCTTGCTCTTTTGTCTGCTGAGAAAAAAAGGTCTTTTGCATGACTCTTCAGGAAAATAATCTCATAGTGTTTGTTTGTCTGTCCCTAATCCAACACAAGGGCATACATACTTCTTTCTCATGCCTGCCCCCAACTCTTAACAACACTCAGCTCCAGGCAGAGCACAGTGAGTGTGTGCTGAATGATGGATGATTGATATAAGTGCACATTCTGCTTAAGTAGGCTGTGGGAAACTCCATTAAATAGCAAAGGAAAAAAACCTAAATGTAGTTTTTCAAGCATCGTGTACATTTTTATTTCTCACAGAAGTAGGATTGCAGATACTTCTTTCTGCTTATTTTCGTGTATGGCTAAAATCTCAAGAGGCGAATGCTATCTATAGCACCAAACAGAATCAGCTTGGGTGCCTATAAATAAATTAGCTGTTGATTGAAATGGTTTTTTCTTCTGTCTGCACCTACCAGTGCCTATCAGCAAAAGATAGTGCATACAGATTATGTGAATATTAAGAATTCACTGACTTTTCTCTTCATCACAGAAACCTAGTCTCAGGCTGTGTTTTTCCCCCCTCTTGATGCTGAGGTTGTTAGAGCAAATGGTTATTTCTGAGTTACAGAAAGGCTGCACTTCACAACAGAACTACACACAGAATTATAACCTAATGGTTGTCAGAATTGGCTCTTGCACGGTTTGACCATTAACTTCTGCTTAGAGTTGAACAGTGGCAAACCCATTCTGTCAGGTTCTATGGATTTTCTCTTAGTTCAGAGAATAAATATTTACTCATTTCTGGTAACAAATTAGTAACTTAGTTCCTTATCTGAAGGGTTGTGGTATGCAGTTGACCTCATCATCAGACCTACTGGGTACACTAAGGGTAGGTGCACCCCCAATTTAAGGAGCAGCACAGGATAAAGCAGATGACTATGAAATAAATGAATGGGCTACACCTCAGTGTGTAAGTGACCCCATTGTTGAAGGATTTCTTCTGACATTCCTTTAAAGTTCAGTTCCTGTAGAGTATTAGAATGATTGTTTACATAGAATCAACTGATGTGGGTGTAACTGAAAAGGGAAGGTGCAGTTTTATTTGTCATCTGAATTTGCTGCTAGTTGTGGTTCAATAGAAAATATGTACATATAGTTTACATATATATGTAAACTAACTTTAAAAGCTAAGTAAGTCAAATGGGTTCAACTGGAATAAATGCACTCCTAATTCTTAAGCAGTTATAAAAAGAGAGATCAGTCACTAAGTGTAGAAAGTTTACAAAGTTTCTCATGAAGGCTTCTAAACCTTCCACTGTCAAAACTTGAAAATATTTTTCCACTTATAATTCAGCAGGATAATTGTGATCCCATTTTCAACTTGCCATTGCCCCACCTCAGAGATTACAGAGAAAGGCAAACAGACTCTTGTGGGCTTAGCAGTACTTGTCTAAATTTTGTCTTGTTAAAATAGAACACAACTCTATTTCTTTGGAAGTACCCTTGGCTTCCATAGAAACCACCCTAAGTAGCCTCCGCCTCCAGGCTGGTATCTCATTGAGCTGCATCCTTTCCTGCTTGAATATACTTGTGGGTTCCTCCTGGCTCTGTTCTGAGGTTCAACCAGCTCGGTGCGCCTTTTCAGTGTGATTTCAAGCCATCACTTCTCTTCTTGTGATTTGGGACAGTAGTACTCCTTCCACTCCCAAGTGAAACCAGCTCTGCTATATGATGATGACTGGAAGGTCTGTCTTCAATTTTCTGTTTACCTAGGGCTTACTTCTCCGCCAATATTCTAGTAATGAATCACTTCTTTGATGACCTTATTGGATTCAAGCATATCTGTGTTGCCAGGGCAAAGCATATACACATGTATAACTGTTGTTAACACCCAATTTATAGTTGCTCAATTATTTTTGGGTTCATCCTATCTGATAGTTATACAACTTTCATTTCCAGAAACTCAGTGCAGTAGCTGATAAATAACAAGTCCTCAACAAATGTATACTGAAAAGATGAGTAAATCAACCATTTCAAAGGGTAAGTGAAAAAAATTAAAAATACATTGCAGCTAAAAAAAATTAGGAATTTTCAATAGTGTTAAACAACTTATAGATAAGGTAAAGTAGACAAATGGGATTGTTTGTATATGTTGAGTTCTTTGGATCAGATTCTGTGCTAAGTACTTTTACGTCTTATTTAAACACCACAGTCAGCACATCATACCCATGTTATTTTGTGAGCTTGCTTTTGGGGTGCTTCATTTGTGCCAGGATAACCTGTACTGACACTTCTCACTGGGTTCTGTTCTCCACAACACTTTAAGACAAGCACTGGAAACTCATTTGCTGTCAAGAAAACTGGAATCCTCATTCACTCCAACTCAAAGAAGCTAGACTTTCTAGCTGTATGGATTGGGTTCATGTAGACAGTCCTATCTCAATGGACCAATATCACACTCTCCAAACTGTGACCCAGCTGTCCACTGAGCTTCTAAAGGCATGTCATCCCCATAGGGGATTTGTGATCAAACAAGCTTAATTCAACCATTCTCTTCTTAAAATACATCCACTTTCTAGAAAATACAAGTACATTGTTCACATAGCATAGTTCTGAAATCTAACAAGTGTTTCCTGCCCCTTGCCATTTCTTGCAGAACATTGATGTTTTGCTCAAGGAAGCACGTGACTGCCTTAAACTGATACAAAGGAGAGAGATAATATAAAGGAGATGGAAGTGGGGTTGCTACTATACATTGAATTCTTTGGACCAGATATGGTAGTAATTCTATATCTCATTAAAAGGCCATAGTCAGACACATTTATACCGAAATAAGAGTAAAATAATCATTTTTAAAACCAATTAATCAAATATCTCTTTAAAATTCAACATTTCTGAAGGCATGATAGTAATTCTAAGTTTCTTTTCCTTGCATGCACCCTAAATTCTAGAAAATAAAACATGTTATCAGGAAAAATTGTGGTTCGACATATGAGGACAAATTATGTTCAAAATGAAGAACCGGAGTGCTGTGATTCCCAGATTTACCCATCAATACTGCTGAAAGAGAAGGCAGTAGGGAGTGCCAGGCTAGATACTGTGTAGGTCACTATGCCAACCATCCTCTTCTGTCCTCTTGAACCACTGTATGTGATGTTCCACTTTAAAATAGATGCTCAAATTCCTTTGGAATAAATGAATCTGGAATTGTTCAATGGCACAAATCAATTCTTATCAAACCAATAAGTATCTGCTTAGCTCTGGTCTGAGACATTCTTTGTCCCTCACCCACCTGTAATTTCATATTTCATAAAGCCATTAGCCCTCAAAATGGAGTCGCAGTTCATAGACAACAGACATATTTTAAACAGTGCAAACTAATTCAAGTCTCTTCTATAGTTCAGAAGTATACACTTAGAGCTTGACTGTATTGCAATAGTAGAACAGCTTGCCTAGCATGTGTGAGGCCCTAGGTCCCATCCCCAGTACTGCCAAAATAAACAAACACAAAGTACAAGATTAAAAACATAATCCATAAACAATATAAAATATGTATTTAGGCATGGTTTTAAAAGTCTTTACAGTTTTGTAATAACTGCCCATTACCACCTATTTCTTTTATTGTGAGAGTTTAATAGATGAAAGATTTACAAATAAAGTCTTACATTAAAGTTCAAGTCAAGAAAAATTAATATTCACAAACTTCACTCTAGCTTGAATAAGCAGATTACTTATCACTCTGGAAAAACTCAATTCTGTATTCCTAAAATTAAAACAACAATCAGAAAGTAAAGAACTTTTACTATGCTCAAAACATTGCATAATTTCACAAAGTGCATATTTCCCCTAAGCATTTGCTTATTCGAAATTTCTCGTCACTCATGTTTAAGTATGAAGCCACCTCCCAGTTCTGCTTGTAAAGTGTCAGATCAGGTTTGTGGCTACAGCAACACCTACCATATCCACGAGTGTCGCCTGGGAGGAGGCAAGTCGCTCACGTGCAACATCCTGAACGCCGATATACTGTCAGCCCACCGCTCAGCAACTTAGCTCATCTCCATGCATTTCCCTGTGTTCTCGCTGCCAGAGTTTCTACTGAGCTCTTTGTCCGTTCATTTTTCTTTCTGATGGCATGCCACTTTCCATTGCAGAGTAGAGATCGTTCCAATATGAGTAGGAATGACTTAGCAAATGACATACAAGGTTGCCGAGGACCATCACGAGTAGCTTCCTTTAGAAATCAGATGAGAAAACTGACGTGCAGCCAAATCAGCATGAGAGCTTCCCGTGGGGTGTGTAGACTGCATGCAGTTTACCTCAGCGAAGCAAAGAATTTGAGTATCCGAAACTGCAGAAAACCCCCTTTAAACAGTATTCATTTTGTCTCTCGCTCTGCATTTTCTCTTCCATGCCGGTGATAGGTCAGCATATTTGGGGGTTTTCTTTTAGCCGAAGTTCCCAGTGCTCACATTAATCAAATGAACTCTCTCTTTCCACCCTTGGCATTGCATTTTGAGCTATTGAACTCCCCGTCAGACTCGTTCTGCATTGTTTAGCCTATTCAGTCCACAATGAGAGAACACCTAACACACGGGGTCAGGTTTCCTGAATGACATGTGTTAGACTACCGCCAGGGAGAAACCCTGGAGAGATTTTGTTAGTCCTTTTCATTGGAGGATTACAGAGCAAAGAAAATGTCTGTGTTACACAAAGAAATAACAGTGAGACTGGAATAATGAATTCAACTTTCAGGCTTCGGTGGGCTCTCCTGGCTGCTCTCAGCATGCTGGTGAGCATTTAAACTTCTACCTCTGGCTCGGGAAGCTTAGTCTCTCAGTAGATGCAATGGTTCTTCAAGGCACAGGATCACCATTAACTCAGCACAGCAAAAGAGATTCAAAGACCCTCCAATTGCCCCAGGGAACCAAAGTGATAAAATAGACCCCAAAGACATTCAGCAGGGAGGACAGGGGTACCAGCAGTCTGGATCTTAGGGCAGAACATAGCCATTATTTTACTGGCAACAGCAATCTGCAGTCAAATGAGAAGGTGGGGTTACTTGGCTTCATGTTTTTCTCTTGTTTGGGCCTTTATTCTTATTTATCAACATTTTGCATTCCAATGATGGGGTATTTTAACTGGATCCAAGTTTCTGGAAGGGTTGCTTGGTTAATTCTATTTTCCTCCACTTCTTTGCTTCCTAGCCCTCATTATGCCTTGGAGAAGCTGATGACAACAACTGGCATGTGTATGTATGCATGTATGTATATGTGTGTATGTATGTGGGAAGGTCAAAGATTAGATGTGAAAATCAGATTTCTAAGTGGATTCTGCTCTTGTGACCTTGTGTCACTATAGCTTGCTTTCAGAATAACATGCAGAAAATTACTTTAAAACCCAAATCACAGGACATCCACCAGTCAGAACTTTGCAGTTCATCTCCACTATGTTCAAAATCAGAACCAAAGTCTCTCTCTCTCTCTCTCTCTCTCTCTCTCTCTCAAAACCAGGAGCTAGGAATTTTCCTGCCTCAGAAAAAGCTCTTCTCAGCTAGGAGCCATGACACACATTTATATTCTCAGTACTTGTGAGTCTGAAGCAAGAGGATTGAAGTGAGTTCAAGGCCAGCTTAGACTACAAAGTGAGAGCTGATTTAATTAATTAAGTAAGTAAGTAAGTAAGTAATTATTTATCTTTTTAAAAAAGATTTATTTATTTATTATGTACACAGAGGAGGGCACCAGATCTCATTACAGATGGTTGTGAGCCACCATGTGGTTGCTGAGAATTGAACTCAGGATCTCTGGAAGAGCAGTTGGTGCTCTTAACCTCTGAGCCATCTCTCCAACCTGAGACCTGGTTTCATAAACACCACTAGCAACAAATTCCTCCAAGCCAAACACAGTTTCCATTCATGTTTTCTCAAGTCATTGTTCTCGTGTCAACTGCTTATAGAGGCTGAGCCTGGCCACCCAGCTCCAGCATTCTGTACTTGCCTATATCATCTCTCCTAGCATCTGCCACTAACATACTATTTCATATACATCACAAATTTGTATCATTGCACAAGGACACCTTGGGCCGGGCAGTGGTGGCGCACGCCTGTAATTCCAGCACTCGGGAGGCAGAGGCAGGCAGATCTCTGTGAGTTCAAGGCCAACCTGGGCTACCAAGCGAGTTCCAGAAAAGGCGCAAAGCTACACAGAGAAACCCTGTCTCGAAAGGAAAAAAAAAACCAAGGACACCTTGGAAAAGAGAGGGTATAAGTAATCCTCTCACTGCTTAATTGTCAGTGTCTACTTCACTGCCTAGCATAATGTAGGTGTTCAATAAATGCTTGCTGAAAAATTAATTAATTCATACATTAAGATGAATGCCAGTCCATAGGTTTATGGGTAACAAAACAGAAGATGGTTGGATTAATTTGTAGTTAAATGTGATTTTCATGGAAGCAATATTCTGGGTCAAGATAACTCATTTCCAGGATAATGTGCATGCACACGCATGTAGATGCATGTGGAGATCGGAGACCATGTCAGGCATCATCCTTAATGGTATTATTTTATTTTATTTTTTGAGAAAAAGGTCTCTCACTAAACCTGGAGTCATCAATTTTGTTACTATGGATGGCTGATGAGCTCTCTCTTGTTCCTTTCCCCCAGTACTGGAGCTACATAACTATGCATTGCATACAGATTTTGCACAGGTGCTGGGATCCAAATCCAGGTCCTAATATCCTCACACTTGTGCAACAGGCACTTTACCAACAAAGCCATCTCCCCTGCCCCAGAGTAACTGTGGTAGGAAAGGCTTTGTATTTCTAGTGGTAAGGGAGTCCATCTGTACACTTATTGAGCAACACTCACCAGGGAAGAAGGATGTGCTGGTGACTGAGGTTCAAATAACTTACCAGCTAGCAAGGTGACTTTTGAATGCTACTAAAGGATTGCTTTTGGGTGAAAAAGGAAAGATAAATTTACAAAGACTGCCTGGGAATCTTTGACAAGAAGTTTTTAAAGATAAAATGTGGCTAATACATCACACTATTCACACGAGTTCATTCCTGCAGCCACTGTAACAGACTAGGATTTTACTCTAGAAAAGAAGGTAAAAAGGGAAAGATCGCCTTATTTTCTTTTGCCATTCAAAGGGATTAACAAAAAAGCCTGTGCTCCTTTTATTGTAAGTGAAACCTTAAGATATCTTCCACTTGCGGTGCAATATTCCTTTATAAAGTATCCTATTTAAGCATATTCACAATGTGCAATGATCACAACTATCATATTTCTTAATAATGTCATCATCTCTAAAGAGACCCAATTTCCATCCACTACCACCTCTAGCCCCTTTTCTTTCCTGAACACATCACATACATGAAATCATACAGTCTATAAATATATAATATAGATCATATTTGTATACTCATATACAAATATATGACATATACATATTGTCTATATATAGCATTGTTGTGATGGTTAGTTTTAATTGTCAACTTGATGTAGCCAAATACCCTTGGAAGAGAGTTTCAATGAAAGATTGTCAACATGATTGGCCTATGGGCCTGTCTAACTTGATTAAATTGATGGGGTTAAGGCCCAGCCTACTGTGAATAGTACCATTCCCTATTCAGGGGATCCTGAACAATGTAAGAAATTCAGCTGACCACAAGTCTGCAAGCATGCACATGCACACACATGTTCATTTCTTTCTACTCTAGACTGTGAATGTACAGTTCCTGGTTTGACTTCCCCATAACAATGAACTCTAACCTGGAACTGAAAACCAGAGTTAAAGCACTTTCTCCCATGAATTGTTTTTGTCAGAATGTTTTATCCCGGCAACAGAAATGAGACCAGGACAATTGCGCATGTATGATATGTAGTTTCCTCTCACTTAACATTACGGTTCACTTATGTTGTAGTACGTATAAGCATTTCATTGCTTTTTATTTTCATAAACGATCTCATCGGTATACGTCTCATTTTATGTTGACTGCCACTCGAGTTGTTTCAGCTTTTAGCTATTATTAATGATCACTCACATAGTACAGATGCACGTTTTCATTTTTGCTTGAGAGAATCTCAGACTGAAGCCAAGAGATTATAGCATAATTATTCTAATGTTTTGAGAAGCTGCAACTTTCTTAACCATCATATAAGAGTTCTAATTTCTCTGTATCCCCTCTAGCATTTGCTATTGTCTGTCATTTTAGCTGTAGACATTTGAGGAGATGCAAAGTGGCCATCTCATTGTGGTTTCGGCTTGCATATCCCAGATTGTTAGTGATATCCTGCATTTTTTTATGTGGATGCTGGTCACTTGTATATCTTTTTTAGAGAAATGAAGATTTAAATTTTCTGCTGAAGGCCTGGGGGTAGCTAAGTGATAGAGGTTCAGCCAGATAGACACAAGACCATTAGCTCGGTCCACAACACAGATTAAGAAACAGAAAGTAGAATGAAAACAAATATTCATTTATTTTCTTGTTTTAAAGTACTGGGGGATGTAGGGTCTTATTGTTAGAGTTTCAGCAGTTCCTGGTATATTATGGAAGCAAGTCCCTCACAGATCTATGATTTACAAGTATTTCCTCCCATTCTTTGAGTTACCTTCTCAGTTGCTTTTAAAAATCTGGTTTTTGTTTTTTTACTTATTAAATAATGCTCTTGGATGCAAAGAAAGTTTATAATTTTAAATTTTAAGTCTAGTTGATCTTTCTTTTATTACTTGTATATTTAGCATCATATCTGGGAAACTATATTTATCCAAGGTAATGAATTTATTTATTTATTTATTCTGGGTGTCATAATGTAATGCAGGCTACCTTTGAACTCACTGTGATCTCAAATTTGTGGTATCCCTTCTGCTTCAGCCTCCACAGGGCTGGAATTAAAGAGATATGTGTCTTGTTGTCTAATTATGAATATTTATTTACTTTTATTTTTTCTTAGACTATCTTCATAGTTTTAGCTTTGTAGGTTTTAAATATATGGTATATTTTGAGTTAATATTTACTTATGATATGATTAGAAGTACAGATCCATTCTTTGGCACTGTATGAAATTAGTTATCTTGAAATTACTCTTAGAAAAAAACAAACAAACAATCTCAACCCCTGCCTTTGAATTATCTCTACATTTTGGCAAAAAAATACAGATTGATCATAAATTTATGGGTTTATTTATGGTGTTTTGATGCTATTCCATTCATCTCTGTATTTTATTAGTAAAATACTATTTTGTTTTGTTTTTGTTCCTGAGACAGGGTCTTTCTGTGCAGCTCTAGCTATCTTAGAACTCAGTCTGTAGACCAGGCTGGCCTCAAAGTCAGAGATCGGCCTGCGTCTGCCTCCTGGATGCTAGGATTAAAGGTGTGGGCTTCCACCACCTAGCTGTAAAATATCATTTTTAACATAACTTTTAATTGGAAAACTCAAACCTCCTAGAGTATTCTTTTCAGCTTTGTTCCAGCTGTTCTAGGTCCCTTTAATTTCTCTATTAATCAGCTTGTCAATTTTCATAAAAAGAAATTGGTTGTTGACAAGGTTTGTACAAATCAACTTTGGGGAGTAATGCTATCTAAACACTTCCATTTTTCAATCCATGAATATGGGATGCTTTTCCACTTGGCTCTTTCAGAATTTCTTTAACAGTGTTTTAGGTTTCAGGGTAAAAGCCTTGCACATCCTTGGAAAATTTATTTTGAAGTATTTTATTCTTCTTGATGCCTATAGTTACTTTCATAATTTAATTTTCAAGTTGCTTGTTGCTAATTTATAGACTTACAATAGATTTTATGTGTTGGTCTTCCTTTTGAAAACTTGCTCAGCTCATTTGTACTTTAATTTGTTTTTAATTTGTATGTGTGCCTTGGTATCTCTGATGTAAGTTATTTAACAGTGAAACTGACTTAGCTCAATTACTGCAGCTGAAGAAGGAAAAATGTTCTTTGAGTTTCTTGAGAGAAACCGACTGACTCTCCAATGGGTAGTCTTAGAAAAATGAATGAACTCTGATTTGCATCTCTCACCAGATGTTACAATGTTAACATTAACACAATTATAGAAATAATAGCAGGTATTTCCTATGGAAGGGGCTATATTCTTCAAATTATAAAGGATCATACTCATTTTAAAATAGGAACTGAACCTAAGGAAGAATTTAATGAATTTTCATGGCTGCAGTTAATTAATTATCATTGCAGGGACTCCCATGTGAGCTACATAAAACAGGCCTGAGAGGCACAGCTCATACTGGAGATCTCAGTGTCATTGAGTACTGGCTGGTGTTTCATGTGAAGTAAACCTTAGCTACCTACAACAGTGGTTCTTGGTTCCTTCCTAAGCAATAGGGAGAATCCTCAGGTTTGGGAAAGGTTACATACAGGGAAACTTTATTTCAGGATTGCATATGAAAACAGCTCTCTTTGGCTTTCTATTAAAGCATGTTCTGCAGATGGACAAGATCTTGGTTTTAGGCTTGGCTGCCCCTCAGTAAGCCTTTACTGAACAAGCAGTTCCACTAAGTGGTGATCATTTGCAATACCAGTGGGGTCCTCAACAGTCTGGCCCAGAGCAGCTGGCATTGCCTAAAAGGGACTTGTTTCTGTCACCAACCTTTAAACTTACTACTGTTAAATGGCATCATAAAATTGATTTCACTGTGAAGAATTTTAAGCATCAAAACATGACTCAATTGGCTGAAGTATACTACAGTAAATGAGTTTCTGAACAAAATCCAATTATTTGAAGTTTTGTTTATTTCCTTTATAAGTGTCTCTCTAATATGAAAAATCAGGACCTGTTCCATTTTACTTATAAACAATAAAAGCAAAAACAATGCTGATTGTGAGCATTATAGAATCTTATCCAAACAAATATGCAAATACAATAGAATTAGTAAATGCAATTTTAGAGTTTCTACAGGACTTTCTCACATATCATTACATTTAGTTGCCATCACTTATTTCCATTTTACAGATAAGGAAACTGACATTCAGACTCAGTCTCAATAAGCATCACCATGTCAGATTTTATGCCAGGTATTACAGATCCCTATAATCTACCAGTACACCTTATCTACTACTTGAAGGACCCTTTGAGATGAGTATTGCTATTTCCATTCTGCAGATGAGTCTGGGGGAGACTTTAAAGGTGTTCAACACTGTAGCAAATAGAAGGCAGGGAAGGATTTGAGTACAGATCTTTACAGTCTAGGTTTGTGCTCTTCCAGCAAGGACGACAATGACAGCTCAATTCAGGAGATGGTCAGTGACCTGTCTACATGACAGTGGGAATAACTGGCTTCAAGTCATGCTGGATTGGATCTTCTGTCTATTATAAACAAAAGCACAGTTGATAGCTCATTGATTATTATCCTAACAATTCATAATCCTTAACTCTTTCCTCGGCTTATTTAATGCCCTCATCACCTCACCTACATACTATGACCAGAAGTCAGCACAGACTAGAAGCAAACAGAGATTTATAGTTATAGAAAAGTGAAAAGTCAACTGGCTTTCATGTAGCCTGATGCATCCTTTACCAGAGTTTACTGGATCTGTTAGATACTAGCTCTATATGGTTGCACTATAGAGTTTGGAGATGCTCCACTCTCCCTTGGGCCATATTTTTAGGCTCTCTCTCTCCATAACTCTGTGGGGTGTGTGTGTGTGTGTGTGTGTGTGTGTGTGTGTGTGTGTGTGTGTGTGTTAGTTGAAAGGGATTAAAGTCACCAGAATGGCAAAAATCAAAGTACACAAGTTGCACAATCCTCAGCACCCAACAGCCCTGTGAAATTACAAGCTTGTCCTGCACATTATTTTTCCAACAGGGATGAAGTGAGGAGGCAGAAAACCCTCAAAGCATCTCAGCAATGATCTCATAGTCAAAACTTGCACTGAATATTTGGAGTGTCCACAGACATTCATGGATCAGCTGTGAACAGGGCATATCTTTTTCATCAGTCAAGAGCACTTGGATTAAAAGCAGAGCCTTTTGATGAGTGCTGGCCATGCATGATGAGTGTGACATGGGCACTGGTAAGTACCAAGGGTTTTAAACAGATTCACATTGACTGTAACAAGTTTATAATTTTGTTGCCATCAACTCTGTTTCAAAGACAATGGAATCAAGTATCTAAAAGATGAAGTTGTGCTGAAGGTCACAAAGCTAGTGAATTTGAGAGCCTAGCCCAGATGTGTTTGCCCACAAATCACTGATTCTTTATACTTTCAGAGGTTTGAGTGGGAGAGCAGTGGATACATGTCAGATCTTGAGAACCAGGTTGTGGCCCAGCAGCTGTGTGTTCAGGATAGGCTACTGAACCTCAGTGTCTTCATCCTCAGATGCAAATGATAACAGAGGCTTGTGATGCTACACACAGATAAGCAAACTGTGCATAATAGTTGCAGCACTAATGCTACAGGTTTGGAGGGAAAACAGGTAATTTTCTGGAAAACACCTCATAAAGAAGGAAAGACCATCTAACTATAAACTGCAAAAAATTAGAACTTCCACAGAAAAGGGAGTCTAAAAGGATGAATTGATTTCTTATTCAAATAACTGAGTGCTAAACCAGATACTCATTTAGAAACAGTATTCCTGATATTTTAGACTTGGACAAGTATTCAAAAGATTGCACAGAGGACAGTTTCCCTTATTCAGTCTAAGAACACAATCCAAAGGAAACAAAAAGGCCACACTCGTGTGTGTGTGTGTGTGTGTGTGTGTGTGTGTGTGTGTGTGTGTTGCTTTTCAGATTTGCATAGCCATACCTATTAGTTTGCATGGTTCTGTATTTTAACCCATCGTCAATACAGGCCCTGATATGCTGTATGAGTTGTTCTGCCATCAGTGTAAAATCAAGGGTAAAATGCTTATAATAACCTCTCTGAATGATGAGTTTTCAAGACTTAGGGGAGTATATAATTTCAAAAGGGAAGGAGCTGCCTTTTCATCTTCTAAAAGGCTGCTTGAGAATATTTTTTAATTCTTGCCTGGCATTGCAAGCATCCTTGAGTATGAGACTGTGATCTAGAAATAATAACATCTCGATGTTGCAACAGTGCCGCTCTCCGTACTGCTGGAGGGCCACAAGCCAACTTGGCTCATCATGAAGTCTGATACAGGCACCTCCTCCTGAGGAGCTTTGTTTTCATATTTAAATAAATCCTAGAGGCATAGTTGGTAAAACTGGATCTTCAGAGGCACTAAGAATCAATTTGACATTAGAAAACTTTCCATAGAGAAAAGACCATCAGTGGCTATTGACTCAAACCTGGCCATTTTATAAATAAAGAAACTTAGCTCATAGACTTGTATGAGGCTGCTTGGACAGCTAGAACCTTTTCCCAGTTTTGTAGATAAGTTAGAGGCTTATCCCCATTAAAAATAACACTAACTAGGTTGTGTCATAAGCTTAACTCTACTTACTGAGTGCTATATAAAATAATGGCAATTTAGTGTAGCACACAGAGAGGGAGTTACTGAAACTACACAGCCCTGAATTCAAATTTCATTTCATTTCTTAATCGGTAACAGGTAATTTAATTTCCTGTGCTCTGAGGTTCGCAACCATAACATGAGGATATGATATGCTGCACTACTTAAAGATTGTGAATTTGTGAGTGCCAAGCAATTAATTAAAATGGCCATGACCAAAATAGAGGAACAATTGGGCCCTACAATGGAGCCATTGTAATAAGTGAAAGGGTAGAGGCAGTGCCAACCGTGGAAGCCTGAATAGGAAGATTCATCTCTTCCTGGTCCCTATCTCTCCTCTGTCTCTAGTCTCCATATGTCAAGCATGTCAAGCAAGGTCTGCCTATCAGTCCAGCTCCTCTACACAAGGGACACAGTCATGCACCATGCCTTAGCCTCATGACGAGAGGGTAGGATGCTTTCCAGCTTTCGTCCTTATTGTAAAAGTCCCATGTGACAGTCTTCGTTTGCTCATTGCTGGCTGCATGACAACTCTTCCAGACAGGAGGTGACAACTTCAAAGTCTCTTTTGAAACCTGAAGTATGTGGATGAGCCAGGGAAACTTTTTCCCTGAGGGAAGGGTGGTGGTGGTGGTTATTAATGGCCATGATAACTACTATAGGTACAATAGGCACCTACTATAGTACCTACAGTACTATAGGTCTACTATAGGTACCTAACTCAGGAATGCCACAATCAAAGAAGGTGATGGGCCTAAAATGCCAGGCACCTCATTGGAACACAACAGATCACAGCTGCTTATTTGACTACAAAATTTCTGAAGTAATTTTAAATGTGTATCAGGCAAGATACAGAGTGTGTGAAGAGTCCCCAGGGTAATCTGTAAGTGACAAAGGTGACGCTATCCAAGTGTGCTAGGGTTTAGGACACTAGGCAGAATCCTCCCCGTCACTGGGAACCATGGTACTTTACAAAAGGACTGACTGACCACAGCAGCTTTAAAGTTCATGTTTTCTTTTCAGATCTTTGTCATTTCACTAGCCAAAATATAAAACTCCAAAAATAGGTTCTAGGAAAAAAAAATACTGATCTCTCATAAGAGTGGGAAGGGAGGCCCACCGGGTGGTTTGGTTTTTCAAATAATCACTCTGGAGAAATGACTGCAGAAGAGAGGGCAAGAGTAAACAGTCTAGTCAGTGAATATCCCAGAAGACAAGCCTGGTGTTGACGAGGCTTTGCCAGTAGAAAAAGAAATCAAATCCCAGGTGCATGTGGATGGCAAGGCCTGCAGACTGGCTGACTGTGAAGTGCCTAGCCTGAGGAAAAGGCAGTCTTGGGAGTAATACAAAGAGTTTGGCCCATACTTGAGAAGTAGAATGGTGCTTGCTTCACAGCTGAGTCTTCCCAGGTCCTACTCTGGGGCTATGAACTTGAGATCCTTGTCCACAGAGGGCAGATGCTGCTGTGTTCACAGATGTGAAGCCGAAGGAAAAGACTGAGGTGGAGGATGTGATTGTGGCAGTCATCAGCTGAGAGACAACGTTAAATCCAGAGTTCAGCTAGGACCATCTTGGATGTGAGAGCTGACAGACAGGAACTGAATTGTGGACCCTTATGTGTCTGCAAGAGAAGCATCTGCTGAGACTGCTAGGGAATCAGTGGGGCTGACTGTCGGAAGCTAAGAAAAACAGTGTGTGCAGGAGGCACAAATGAATAGACAAGATGGTTGATCCCAATAATGATCTTGCTAAAAGTCAATGCCCCTGGAATTGTGAGCATGAAAATCAGGTTGTAAAACTGAGACAGTGAACGCAGACAGCTCATGGGCATGGGGTAGAGGCATGGGGTTTACTTCAGATAAGAGGTATGCCATCTGCTGAGAATACTGAGAGCAGAAGCATCAACAAAATATATGTATACTGAAGACAGAGATCCAGTGTTGTCCTTGGAATACAAGTTTGAGCAATATAATAAATTTGTGTTATAAATTCCAAAGGCTATACAAGAACCAGGTATTTAGTAATATGAACTAAGTGAACACTTAGTCTAATCTTTCTCAAACCGCATCTCACAAAGCACTGCGTCATGTCCCCATTTGCAGTAAATGTTGCCCTGATGGCTTCTCATTTGTACTCTGCTTATAATAGTTGCATTGTCTTCCACAATAATAGCTATTGAGTGTGAAAAGTGAAGAAATTGTTGGTGTTCCAATGAGCCCAGCTTCTTCAGCTCCTTTCACTCACTCATGCCTATCAAATCTAAAGCCAGATGAAAATGCAGATGTTGTGAATTCCGCTGTAAGGTTGTACTCAATGCTCCTACGAAAAAGGTATTGGTGGATCTTGAGACTACCAAGGCATTGTCATCTAAACATGGAAATCAATCAACTTATTTCTTAAATTTATCTTCTCTCTACTCCATTCTTCCCATCTCTCCTGAATCTTCCATAGGCAAAGTCAAAGACATGCAATGGCATCCATTTCATGAATAACATTGATTACAGAAACTGAGCAGTGGGGTGGACACACAAAACCAGAGAAGTTGGTAGCAAATACTTAAAAAAAAAAAAAAAAAAAAAAAAAAAACCAATTTGGATTCTAAACACCTTCAGTGATCATAAGTAGGAGATACCATGGTTTGATCCCTGTTTGGGGAAGATGACTCTTGAGAAGGGAAGACTAGCTGGCAGGTCAGTATTGAGAAGAATGATCAGCAGTTGTTACTGTGGGGCAGAGTTAAGGCTTTCCATGGTGGTAGTATTGTATATGGATGAAAGGTTTCCTTCTAAAACTCTTGGTGAAATTTAAGCCTCACAGTAAGATATTATAGGTGAGACCAAGTGGGATCCTTAGAGGGGATTAGAATTCTATTCTCATGAATGTGCCCATCCTTTCCTATAACTATTGGATTGTTGGATTATATTGAGAATTGGTCTACCATCTAAGTCTTTTAGTCCCACTTGGTCTCTCCTTCCATTGTAAGTTTCTCTGTACCACTTCAAGACTGTCATCAAGAAGACTTCACCAGATTTGGATCAGAAACTTTAGCCAAAATAAACTACTTCTCTTTATAGTTTAACAAAGATAAATTATGTATTAGCAGCCAAAAACTGCTGAACTGTCCAGAATGTGCCAGGGTTCCTGGCATCTTGTTAGTTTCACATACACGTGCATGCACACGACTGTCTATCCTGCCCCCCCACACACACACACAGACGTGTGCACAAAGACACACAGACACACAGACACACACACAGACACAGACACAGACACACACACACACACACACACACACACATACACACACACTATACCACTAGTGACAATGGACAAAGCTGATATGTAATTAGCCATTAGTTAAGTTAAGGCCAATTAATGAACTAATCAATCTGTTGTTCAGTCCTAAATTAGTCTTAAAAATACATTTGTAGAAGTACTAAAATTAGTTGTCCATGAGCTATCTGTGGGGAAACTATGCTTAATGTTGAAATAGCTTGAGGAGGTGGGAATTGGGAGTGGCCATGATGGGTCATGTGAAATATTGAGGAGGCAGAAAGAGTGAACTTAGATGTGGAGAAGTGGAAGGGACATGGAGGATAGGCAGAGCAAGGAGAAAGCAGACCAACTCTGTGGAGACAAGAGACATTATCAGAGACAGAGCTCCTCAGCAAGGGAAAGCAAAACAGATAATAGTGGACCCCAGTGTTTCTTAGGCTTCTGTCTTAATTTTATCCCTCTTCAGGATGCATCTCACAATTCCAGCCCTGTAATTGGAGGAAACTTCTATAAATATGTTTCTTTGCAATCAGAAAGGACTGAGTAGAGAACACTTCTTTAGCTGCATTTATTCAATTCTTTAAGGCTAAGAGGAAGGAGTCGTGGATGGGAAGGAGAAAGGGGCAGGGGAAGGAGTCTGTGTTCTCTTCTGTGTTCTCATCAGGTAGAAGGAAAGAAGTACTGAATCATTTTTGCCTTTAGAAATAAAGTATGCAGAACAGCCTTTAGACTAGACCCAGTGCTGCTAGTTGTTGGGACCTGCAGTTTGCATACTATAGACAAAATGAACAAAAGCACATGGTTAATTGTGAAGTATTTTATGTGTCAATAAAACATGTAGATGGCAACAGAGAGCAGAGTCTAGAAAAGCCCAGAGACATCATGGTCTCTCTGAGGCCCCTTTTCTTATGCCCTTTCTTTATTTACTGATCAGTTCTCTTTCATCAAGCTGTCCCTTACACGTGCTCAGAGCTCACTCTATATGAGTGGAAAGACAGTGACACATACATGTCACATAGAACTATATGATTCTTCCACAGATCCACAAAGAACATCCTACTATGGGTTTGGCACTGTGACTGATGTTGAGACCAATAGAGGTGAGAATACACAGTCTGTAAGACCTCAGGCTAGTGAGGAACACAGGGAAACAATAAGCTGAAAAGCAAGAAAGGGTGACAGTCCACAATGTATTTGGCACTGGGTGCTGTGGGGACCCTGAGGAGAATCCCCTACCACCTTGGTCTTTCAGGTAAGTCAATTCAGCTAACTCTTAATGGAGAAAGAAAGGAAGAAGAGAAGGGAGCTTGAAAGAGACCTCAGCACAGGTACTTAAAATTCTTCCCAGATGCATTTTGTGATAGGTTAAATCCAAACCCAAATAATGAATTACCAGCATGGCATATATCAGGCATCTTAGCAACTGAGCTATTTTTGGACCTGCTGCCCTCCTTCATGCTCCTCACATCACATCATACACACTGCTCCCCCACAAGTCTTGTGAGGACAGAACTCTAAGCTCCCTGAAAGCTGCTGTCTGGCTAACGCTGTCTTGTTGGCAGGAGTGCTTAGGTGAGGGGAAGCTGAGGGAAAGAGACTACAACCTCTCCATCAGGAGTTAACTCAGTCTACAAATACCAATGAACACCCACAGTTTGCTTATTTGCCTTCCCCACAAGACTGCAGTTTCAGAGGATGAGAAGCTTGTCTAATTGATCTTTGTATCCTGGGAGGCTGGCACAGTACCTGGCCAACTGAGGATAAAGATGGGTACACAAATGAGAATCTATCACCTGTGGGGAACAAAGATATTAAAACTAAACCAAACAAAAAAATCATGATGTTCTGGAACAATTCAGGACACAGGGCTGGAAATAGTTGTCACAAATATATTTAAGAACAATATGAATCAGAGTGACGAGACCTCACACCCAAGAACTACTGGCAATTCTAGTCATAGTATCTGAATGGAAAAGCTGTCCAGGTTTAGGAAGGCAAAGGACACTTGTACAGGGAGACAAGTAAAAATATGATACCTGGGATGGAAGAGAGAATCCAGGATAGGGATGAAAGATCTAGCACAGCCGTCAAAAAGCAGAGAAAAGCTGGACTCTGTATGGAAGTACCAACTAAGTGTGGGCATGAAAGCATGGAAGACATGATGTGGTCAAGAGAGGCTGGAGTTACGTGTCAAAGAACCTTGTTAAAATTGGTTTTATGTACCAGTTGGCTAGTTTAGAGAATTCACATAGTCACCCATTTAAGTTGTGAAGAGGCTATAGATGTGGCTGATGTCCTCCATCTGCTTTAGTTAAGTAAGGAGCATTATCCTAAATAGTGTGCAGCATCTCATCCAGTCATCTTAAGAGGCAAGGCAGGTTTCCAAAGAAGTTCTACTTCAAAATGGTAGCACCAGCACCTCCCCAAGTCCTAAACTGTTAGCCTCGGTTACAAACTTCAGACTCAATCCCAGCCTAAGTTCCTAGACTACCAAGGACCAAGGTTTGGATTTACCAGATCCCATGACTCTATGAAAGAATTTCTTAAAGTAATGCCATTGTGTACACACACACACACACACACACACACACACACACACACACACACACATGCATGCACATACAAGTGTGTACATATAGTCTCTTATTTGTTCTGTTTCTGTGGAAAACCCAGGGTAATATGGGACTTAATATTGTGTTATAAAGAACTAATCATGCTTAGGTGACAATGGTGTGCTGCTAATGACACAGTCGGTGCTGCCGTGCTGCCTGTCCATTTTTGTCTTGTGACAAGGGAGAAGATAAGAAACAGCTGATCTGCTCCCATCACTGGTAACCTCACAGTGCTCTTGAGTTCCCTAAATTCTAAGGCATTTCAGTTAACAGCCCTGGGAATTACTTCCAGACGCTGAAAACAAAGCTTGTCACTGGAAAGCTTACCAAATGGATTTTCCATTCCCCGGTATCAAGCGGCACTGCTATGATCACCAGAATTCCCAAACACAGCTCTGTTGCATCCAAAATCTTCAAGTATAATTACATATCAAAACACAACAGAATTAGTTTTGTGTTTTCAAAAAGAGATGTCATCCAAATAGATTTTTATCATTTCATTTTTATAGCTACTTTGAGGCTTTTATGGTGCCTTTTTATGAGAGTTCCAAATGTGTTGCTGACATTATAATATTAATTTGTCATTCAGTAGCATTAACTACAATGAGCATTTATCAGAATTGCACCAGGTGTTGTGAGAAATACAGAGAAATATGATAATATCTCAGCTATCCAAAATGAAGGGGAAAATCTCATTCTAGAGATTTTTTTCAACAAATTATTTATTACTATGTATACTGTGTGTCATGCACTCTGGCAGCTTTGGGATGAAGAGATTAATCAAGCATAGTTCTTGCCAAGGGTATTTATGAGAGAAAAGGAATAGAAAGATAAACAAAAGTGATCTAGGGTGTATTACATATTCCTCCCTATTACTTTTTCGGCACAAAAGGAGTCTGTATGGTGAAGGTGATACCAGAGGTGACCCTTAAACCTTAAGTCACCATCTGTCAATTGCACTTGAAAGCACCAGAAATTACAGAGCAAGAGCTTGATGCACAAAGTTATGAGATGGTTGAGAAAGCTGGATGATCTTGGAAATTGGATAGAGGGGTGTATTGTCAATCTTAACTCTATGCCTGGAGAAGAGTACCTATTTATATGACCTGTTTGTCATGGATGGTGCCTACAGTGTGAAATAAACAGTAATGAGAAATAGACAAATCCAAGAGATGAAGCATGCCCCACAGGAGGGAGAGCCGTGATTCTGACAAAGGAGGTTCTAACAGGCGGGCAGCAGGGGGTCCTTTAGCTCCTGCTACTTTGGCTTTCTAAACTGCATCTGAAGAACCAAACAGTCATGTTCCATTACACTGCATTGTTCTCTTTTTTGTAAGTTCTTGATCCACAGAACCCTCAACAAAGCAAAATCCCAGAACCAGGTGGTGTCACTGTTGAATTTTACAAAACTCATAAAGAAAAATGAACACAAATTTTACCAAATCCTTCTAAAAATTAAACAAAAAGAGGAAAGACTTTCTAACTCATTTAATAAAGCCAGCACTATTCTGAATCCACAAGAAAAATATAGGCTCATATGAACATAGATGCAAACAGCAGGATATTAAATCCATAAAACATAAATGGCATTATATACCATGATTACATTATACAAAGTTGATTTAATATTAAAAATCAATTGATATAATATGCCACATTAATAAATATTTAAAATAGCACTTGTCTCAGGTACAGAAAAAGCATATGCCAAATTCCACATCCTTTTATGATAAGAACACCTCTTCTACTAAGAATGGAGTAAAACCTCCCTAGCTTAATGAGGCATCTGTGAAAATCTAGGGGCTGAAGTTACAGTTTAAGGTAGGGTACCTGCCTCGCATAATGTAAGGCCCTAGGTTCAGCTCCAAAGAGAGAGAGGAGGGGGATGGATAAGAATCTCAAAACAACTTATAATGAATTAGAATATGACTCTGGCTTTATCTAGATATAGGTGTGGTTATAGGCAAAGGTATAGGTAGAGATATAGGTGCATATAGAGATATAAATGACAGAATTAAAAGTCCAGAAATCACCTCATGTATCTATGAACAATTGATCTTCTTCAAAGGTATCAAGATAATTCAATGGGGGGAATAATGGTCCTTTCATTAAATGGTTGCTGAGACTATTGGATAACTATGCATAAAAAGTATACCTAGACTCCTACCTCATAGTATATGAAGATTATCTCAAAATGTATCATAGATCAAAACATAAGACCTAAATATTAAACTTTTAGAAGACAACATAGGAGTAAAATTTCAAAACATTATGTTAGGCATTTTTTCTTACATATAATATCAAAAATACAAGTGGCAAAAGAAGATATCAAAATACTGTGTTATAAATAATAAACAAAAGCTGAACAATAACCCAGAGGATAGAAGAAAATACATATGAGTTATATAACTGATAACTGGATGTAGTTATGTCTCAAATATACAAAAACATTGATAATTAGAAGACAAACAATGCAATTTAAAGGTGGGGATTTAATTGCTATTTTTTGAAAAGTATACAATAATAGCTATTAAGCACAGGAAAAGAAACAAGCATCATTCAAGAAAGATGCACTTAAAAAACTTAATACCACATCTCCTATACCCAGTGGGATGGTAAGAATAAGTGAAATAATAAAGCCACAAGGAATTGTTGGTGAAGATACAGAAATATCAAATATTCATTAGTTTTCTGTGAGATTAACTTGTGCATCCACTTTGGAAAACTCTGTCAATTCCTCAAAAGTAAACAGGGCTAGCATATGACCTATTCATGAACCCAAGTGTAGAAACAGCCTAGATGTCTGCCAACTGATAAGTGGGTAGACCAAATGTATTATATCCATATGCTGGAATACTATTGAATATTTATAAGGAATGGGCCTTGGAGATAATTGTGGAAGAAGATGATCCCAAAAGATCACACATTGCTTGATTTCATTTCTATAAAGCATCCAGATTAGGCAAGTTTATGGAGATAATATGCAGGTCAGTGGTACCTGGGACTTCTGTATAGAGTGAGTACTGACACATGGTTTCCTTGCAGAACACAGAAATATATTAAGTTCAGAATATGGTATTGCCTGAACAATTCTGCGACTAAACTAAAAATGGTTTACCTTGATACTTCATAAGGATAAATCTCATGATACAGAAGTTGTAACCAGGTATATTAAGAATACACATTTGCTAAGCTGCAGAAAAAGTCAGGCATGGAAGTTATTGAGGGAAATGGAATTGTAGAAAGAAGAGACTTGCTGAAGAAACCTGTGATCTTTTCCCAAAGAATAGTTAGGATTTGGTTAACAAAGGACCATATCACAAAAAAAAAAAAAAACCCACAGGAAGCTAGCAAATTATCACAATAATGATACAGATGAGATGTGATTCCCCCAAAGAAGAGAAAGTATGTTTATTTTTCTTTCTATTGTCTTGTGCAAGACTTGGTGGGATTTAGTTTGAGACAGAACCAATAGAGCCTCTGATGATGATATCATATCATTCATTAAGGACACCTGCCCCATTTCAAGGCAGGCCTTTTTAGTCTAGCTTCTTTTGCCAAATGATTTAAGTCAGTTCCCAAGCAGATACTTTAAGGGACAGAATGAAGTGAACAAGAACTGTTCCCTCCATCCAGAAACAAACCATTGCTGCCGTCTGTAATTTGCTTATTCCATCACAGAGCTGCACAGAATCTAAGCTGACAAGATTTAGTGGATTTAGAAAATAGCTTTTACCCTGCACCAAGCATTTGAACCAGAAAAAGCAACATGATCTGTGTGGACAATGTTCTTCGCTGAACTTGTGTGGTCCCTGGGGAAAGGCTGTGAATGTGGGCGTGTGGGAAGTATCTAGTAACATGCACCAATGGGCAGGAACTCAAGGACCCTCTGCCAGTTCTTCCATTAACATGGTTATATTGGTCAAGTCAATTTTGAACCCCTTGCAAGATGGCAGTGAATCTCAACTTACAGGGCTACTGAATGAGTCAAATATAACAAATCCTGATTGGCTTAGTAATTCAAAACTGGTCTTTGAAGGGTTGGAGACATGTTAAAAGCACATACTGCTTTTGCAGAGAACTCCAGCTCAACTCCCAGCATTCACATCAAGAGGCTTGTAACTGTAACTAAGATGTTTTGCCTTCTTCTGAGCTCTGCAGGCACTGCACTCAGGTGCACAAACCCAAACTCAAGATACATGCATACACTTAATTAAAATTTTAGAGAGAGGTGGGGGTCTCTAAAAATGATCTTGAAGAAGCTCTAGCCCTGTATGGAGCACTTTCTAAGACCATACTGATGAGTTCCAAGGTGTGATTTGTTTCTCCCTCCCCATCTGAACTGTTCCACCTCACACTGGTGGGCTCAGTCAAATACCACAAGTGGTTCACCTATTTTAAGGCTTCTGTATGGCTCATAACTGTAGTCATATATAAAATCCTTGAAAACATGGACCTACAGCTGAAAACAAATGTCTAGGCTCTGCAGTGACACACAGCTCTGTATCAGAGAAGCTTGTCTTTGTGGGGTCCAATGTCATATTGTGTGCAGTAAGTACAGGGACATGGTTAACTTCCTGGAGCACCAGCCTAAATATAATTTGTATCTTAGAGAGCTGTATTTTAGAATACAAGCAAAATGTATATGCCTACCCTTGAGTTTTCAGGTTAGCCAGCAGTTTTGGTGTATGAGGCTTGGTTAGGCATATTTCACACATCTCAGCTTAGAGCTGTGTGGGCTGACTGTAGGTGTTTACAACACATTGTGAGAGTCAGAACTCAAAGGGTCTCATGTAAGCACTGCTCATGGGAGTTGTGCTACAGTGTTAACTCTGCTGACTTCTTCATGTAGGCAAAGGTCTAGGCTGAAGAAGTCCATCCAAACCATGCTGCCCAAGCATAACCCTTCCCTATTTCTTGTTCAACATGATGGTCTTGATGGATTACCCTGATGCTATGGGATGAAAATGAAGACTGTACTGACCAAACGAAGTTGTTAGAAGTCATTTCCAGAGAGCTGCGTGTGGTGATACATGCCTATAATCAGAAGGCCGAGGCAGGAGGATCAGGATTTAATGCTAGCTTGGGATAAGTTGAGTTTAAAGACAATAGAGCTGTATCAAGACACCCTACTAGTAGGAAGAGGAGAAGAACATTGCAGGGAGGTAGAAGGAGAGGAGAAAGAAGGAAAAAGAGAAGGAAGGGAGGAGGAAGGAGAGGAGGAAGGGGAGGAGGAAGAAGGAGGGGAGGAGGAAGAAAAGGAGGAGGAAGGAAGGAGGAAGGGAAAGAGAGGAGGAAGGGAGGAGGAAGGAGGAAAGAGAGGAGGAAGGGAGGAGGAAGGAGAGGAGGGAGGAGGAAGGGGAGGAGGAGGAAGGAGAGAAGGAAGAAGGAGAGGAGAGAGGAGGGAGGAGAGGAGGGGAAGAGGGAAGAAAAAGGGAAGGAGGAGGAAGGAGAGGAGCTAGTTGTCATCTCTGTGAATGCAGCAATTGATGTATCAAATGCTTTTCTGGTTTTAGTGACTTTTGTAAAGCTACATAAATATTGCTGTCACACAGAAGCCACATAATTTTGTAAAGTGCACATGAACTTTCTTTGTTTGGAGGTGGAACATGTGTGTGTGGTACATGTACATGAGTGAAAATATGCATCAAAAGGAGGCATTGAGTGTCTTCCTCTATTGCTGTTGAACTTACTGCCCTGAGGCAATGCCCATCATTGAACAGAAAGCTGACAGTTTGGGCCAGAAAGCTCGTGGAACCCACTTGACTCTGTCACCCAATCCTGGAGTTGCCAGCATGCATAAAAGCACTTAGCTTTTGATGTGGGTGCTTGGGATCCAGACTCAGGCCCTCACACTTACAAATCAAGTGCTCTTACACATTGAGACATCTCCCAGAACCTTGAAAAATTCTTAATAAAAGCAGGTGTCATTGCTCACTATCAGTAAGAAAATTGTCAGTAGAAATATAATATCCAGTGTCCAGCAAAGTTCAACCATCCACCGTGGAGGCAAAGAAATGGAGAATCAGTCAGAAAAGCACCTTTATTATTTTATCTCATTCCATAATTTTAAATTTATTTTTAATGTATTTTTTGCCTGTGTGTGTGTGTGTGTGTGTGTGTGTGTGTGTGTGTTTGTGTGTGTGTGTGTGAGATCCCTTGAAAGTGACAGCAATGAGCAGCCATGTGGGTCTGGGAATTGAACCTATGCCCTTTGAAAGAGCAGCCAATGCACTTAACCACTGAGCCATCTTTCCAGGCCCTCATCCTACAGTTTTTAAGGATAGTAAATATTCAGACATAAAAGTTTTTGTGGAAATTACTTACCATAATCTGAAAAATCACAGGATTGGTAAAATACATGAAAATGATTTCTAAGGTTCATGAAACTCAAGTTCTCAAGGCACACTGCATGTGTCACACAAAGATAGATAGCAGCATGCCCCTATCCCCGCTTAAAGCCCTTAAAATGGACTTTTGTGGTACAGAAGGGTTCACAGTACCCGAGGGTATAGTTGGATACCTGGGAGATGTTATCCACCTAATTTGAAGTAAGGACTATGGATCCAAACAGAGAAATAGCCCTCTACATATTGTTGCATAATTTGTTCCAGCTCTGTCTAAGTTACATTATCAACAAGATTCTCTTGAAGTCTTACAGCATCTGATCAGCTTGGCTTCCTATGAATGAACCATGCATGTCCTTTCTCCAGCTCTCCTATGTGCCTACTCTGGGACCTGCTTGCTACCTGCCCATTTCCTTTTATATGACCAGATTCCCAGGAGCTTGAGGGCAAACACTGTGCTATTCTCTCTTGTTATTTCAGCACCTGCCATGGGGTCTGGCACACAATAGATAATCAAGAATGTTTGATGAACGTCTGGGAAGAAATTGATTAATGTCCACATTAAACATTCAGGTACAAACAGTAGAGTTTAAGGGTTGCTACTGTAAATTATCAGAGCATAAAGAGGTGATATTCCACATATCCATCCACTCTGCAGTCTGAAGAAGTTAAATGTTTCATGGGTTTGTTGGTTTGTAAAAGCAAAGGTGGAAGTTTGTCAAAATGGAGTATCTTTTTATATGGTATATTTTTCAGTTATTTAGTTGATACACATATGTTGACTTTTATGTACCATTGTCTCAAGGCTCCAGTGTAAATTACCATGACCCAAATTTCTACAATACTAATATAGTCAGATTTTTGTTTGGGCTGCCACTCACAAATAACAATACAGAGACTTCTTACTATTATGAAAGTTCAGCCTATAGCTTAGGCTTGTTCCTAACTAGCTCTTATAACTTAAATTAATCCATTTATATTAATCTACATTCTATCATGTGGCATTACCTCTCTTTCATCTTGCACCTCCTGTTTGCTCTTTTTCTGGCTAGTGACTCTGCCTTTCTTTTTCTCAGAGTCCTCTTTGTCCCTGGAAGTCCTGCTTAACCTCTTCCTGCCTTGATATTGTCATTCAGCTCTTTATTAAACCAATCACAGAGACATATCTTCACACAGTGTATAAATATCTCACCACATACTGTTTCAATAACCAAATTACATTCCAAATTTTCAGAGGCAGCTGAAACCAGAAAATTTGTGACTTATTTCATAAAACTGTACCTTATTTATTATTATCACATGTATGTGTTTATGATAGGAAGTCTATGTGATTGCCATGGCACATGTCTAGAGGTCAGAGGACAAATCTGTGGAGCGAGTAAGTTATCTAGGTCACCTTTAAATGGGTTCTGGGGATGGGTTCTGCTTTGTACCACAAATACCTTTATGCACTCAGCTGTCTCTGCCCCCTTGTGACTCCCTTTGGCATATTTGCTTTCATTTGAACACAAACTTCTTGAGGGAGCCAGGCATATCACATATTTTTTGTATCCTTGACATCTAGCACAATCCTGAATATAGAAGGGACACAGGAAATAGCTATTGGATTTATCTGTGAATGACTATCCTATGAATATTTAATTCTTCAAAGGAAAAGAAAAAAAAAAACAAAAACCCTGGAGTCCTTTGCAAATGCAGACTTCAGAAAATCTTGAAAGTTCTATCCTTCTCCTTACAGTTTGTAGGGCTTATACCTCCCAGACAGATCTTTCTTTTTCAACGTGTCTTGCTTTTCTCTATGAACCACTGGTGTCAACCAGGATTGAAGTCTGGTGTATCGACAGAAACTTGGACAGGATGGTTTAAACAAGTGTGTTTCTCTCTTCATAGCCAGGAGTCTGCAGTAGGTAGCCCAGAGCTCTTACAGTTGCCTGATCAGGCTCATTCACTCTTCTCTCTAGGACTCTTACACAAGCCTCCTATCTTCTTAGTCAAGAGATGGCTGTCTATCTTTGCAAACTGATAAGGAGGAAGACTAAACAGAGAAGAGAAATAGGAGATGACAGCCCTGTCTTTCCTCCATCAAAAACAAAAACAAAAAACAAAAAACCCTGTGGACTATCTTCTGAAAAACTTGTTTATGGCTCAATGACCCAAACAGAATTCCATAGCCATCTGAGCTACAAGGCTGCTGAGAAAGTAAGGGATTTTTTTTTTTCCATGTATGCTTTTCTCAAACTAGAATTAGTGTCCTCATCACAAAGATGAATGTCCAGCATCTGCCACATACCATCTAGCATTACCCTTCAACCTGGAGGAATCGCCGTGAGAAGCCCAGTATCAAGGACCTTCTGCTATCACTGTACTGGTGCTGTGCTCAGGAGTCCTGTTGACTATGTCCTCCTGCCTTTCTTCTGTCAAGGTCAAATGCTGCCCTGGATTCCCACCTGGTGCCCAGCCTTGACCAGTTACTGCTGTGGATATGGCTCTGTGTAAATAAAGTTCTGATTGGCCAGTGGCCAGGCAGGAAGTATAGGCAGGACAAGAGAGTAGAAAATTCTGGGAAGTAGAAGACTAGGGAGAGACACCGCCAGCCGCCGCCATGAAAAACAACATGTAAAGACACCGGTAAGCCACAAGCCATGTGACAAAGTATAGACTAACAGAAATGGGTTAATTTAAGATAAAAAAAGGTAGATAACAAGCAGCCTGCCATGGCCATACAGTTTGTAAACAATGTAAGTTTCTGTGTGCTTTCTTGGTTGGGTCTGAGCAACTATGGGACTGGCGGGTAAGAGAGATTTGTCCTGACTGGGCCAGGCAGGAAAACTCTAACTACAAGTTACTACCATTATTCTCTCTTCTTGTTGATGTCAACTCTGCTTGTTAAGGCTCCATTCAAATATTATCTACCCATTGAAGCCTCCAACTTCTCTTGAGTCAACCCTTTACTGTACAAAGAATTCACAAGTAGTTAACTGTGAACGGACCTGTTTTCTCTCATTAGTAGGCAAATCTTCAAGACTAGAGATGTGTTCTGCCTTTTTTCTTTTTCTTTTTTTAATTGAGCCCAAAGTCTAGGGAAAGGACAGTCATCTCTAAGTGTGTTTGTACTAATGCAATATTCTTCTGATTCTCTAGCATCTTCCCAGCTTCCTGTTCTAATCCAGTGCCTGGCTTCCCTATGGAGGTCTTCACATTGTGTTCACAGCCTATTATAAATATCTCTTCTTTTTTGCTTAAGACTATTCTTTATGTTGGGAGAAGAAGTTTGTTTAGAGATTTGGCTGGTGGCTGACATGAGTGTTGAAGCTACCCCTCAAATGCTGTTTACTTCTGACTTCTTTCTGAATGCAAGGCTATGAACACACCAATAATTACTAGATGTGATGTGTCAACTACAGAGAAAAAAACCAAAGAAACAATTAACTTCACATCCTCTTTCATGACTCATATGTCCTAATTTATCTGCACTCATCTGTCCTCATTTCCTAATACTTCTTCTTGTTCTTCTTCTCAGAGAACATGTTATACTGTATCCCCATATACATGCTGCTACATATGTTCATTTAGTTTTAACTGGTGGATGTTTTTCTTTCTTAGTTTATTTTTATGATGGACAAATGCATTAAAATGTAAATTATAATGAAAATATAAAACCCAAAGCAAAGCTCCAGGGCTTCACAATGGCTGTTTTAACAGCATAGGCGATCATTGAGATGTATAGACTTTGGGTCTGGCTGAATTCACTGTGTGACTTTTTTTTTATTTGCAAGTACTTTACAGGAAAATATTAACTTATTTTTTTTTATAAAAGAGCAAAATCGTATCACTGAATCAAAACACAACTGTGGTACTTGAAGAGAAGTAAATTTTTTCCCTCAATGCCAATGTTAGATATGTAACTAACAGCTATGTTTCAGTATTTCATATTCACTCATAATTTTTTCCAACACACACACACACAAGCCAATCCAGAAGTGGTTTCCTGTGATAGCAGGGTTATTTTTAAAGCAGGTGTTCATGCAAATGAACTTCATTGTGCTTGCTTTCCAATCTTGCACTGTCAACAGAAAACACTGACAGTGTGCTGGAACACTGCAACAAAAATTTCAAGTTTCTCCTATGGGCTTCTCTATTAGGAAATATTTGCATATTGGATTCTTGGCAAAGTTGAAGCTTTTCTAATTTTGGAATGCTTTGAGCGAGCAAAGCAATGTGTGAACAAACTGGAGACTTGTTGTTGATGGTTCCCTTGCTACATTTTGTTGTCTTTCTTGAGCTTATTTCAACCTATCCCTACTTCCTAGCTGTTTTCAAGACCTCCTTGAATGTACAGTGTATTGTGTTTCTGTCTTCATTGGAGTAATATCTGACACAGAAGAGAAGCCTGTGTCCTGACATGTAACATGATCCAAGACAGGCCAGAGGAAGATTATTCTAAAGGTAAATGCTCTAAGATGCCCTTCAAGTCGTCATTCTCACCGGCCCAGAACACATAATCTACCCCACTTGACTTTCTTCAGCATGGGGAGATGGACCATAGTCTTTGCTCCTAATAGGTTTAGGCTTGTGGAAGCCATGGCCCTGAACAATTGTGGTCATCTTTTAAGAGGACTAACTTCTCTCTCTAACTCCATCCTCTTCACATTCCTTCTTCTTCTTCTTCTTCTTCTTCTTCTTCTTCTTCTTCTTCTTCTTCTTCTTCCTCTTTTTTTTTTTTTTTTTTGGCTTTTCAAGACAGGGTTTCTCTGGGTAGTTTTGGTGCCTGTCCTGGATCTAGCTCAGTAGACCAGGCTGGCCTCGAATTCATAAAGATCCACTTGGCTCTGCCTCCCGAGTGCTGGGATGAAAGGCATGCGCCACCACCGCCCAGCATATCCCATCTTCTTCTAAACTTCAGAATTTATACAATCCAGATACATTCAAGGTACCACCACCAATAGACTCAATAGACAAAACAATTTTCACAATCTTTGCATTAAAATAAAGTCATCCCTAGGAAGTCTTGCTCAATCCTTTTTGCCTCACTTAATATTTTGTTTTTCTGCATTCACAACATTTTTTGTGTGTACTGCTGGCTCTTATTGCAGCAATAACCGCAATATACAGTTTTAATTTTTCCCTCAAAAGTATTTTGGGAGCACTACGGACCCTGGAACCTGTGTTTTAATTATCTTTTCTTGGTGTTGAGGTCATTGCAGAGAACACAGTAGAAGCTCAACAAATGTTTAATAAATGAACAAAAAGTAATTCTCTGAAATACATATATAAATGCACATGCATACACACATATACATGTGTGCATTATATTTAGCTTTGCTTGGATTGATATCTTTGACAACCAAAATCTAGTAAAATTCTGCATCTGCCAAAGAACAGCATATGTGAAACTACTGTATCCAGACAGAGACTAAAATGTTAATATGATGTTTTTAAATATATCTCACAAGCTTCAAAACAAAGCTCTAAATCGCCGGTGGATGGAAGAAGTACCAGAACCGGTTTCCACAAAGCTAATTTTCAAGAGGGCAAGAATGTCTGTGAAATCATAGTCAAACAATTAGAGGGATCCGCGCTGCACCCATTCCTCCCAGTGAAGATGTAGCCTCCACAGGAGACTGGACTGTAATTAACAGCACAGATTGGACTTTTGCACGATTGTTAAGTTAAATAATCCTCTGGTGATTTATATATCCTTTGAGTTGAATATATTCAGTCTCTGAAAGCCTTGGGAATTTACAAAAGCTAAATCTGCATGAAATAAACCTAAGGATTCCTATGAGCAATCAAAAAATACAACTGATTTCTATATTTTATGTTATCAAACAATGCCATGTTTTTTATATTTTTTGTACAGTAAAAATTAAGGCATTTAACATATTTTGTGAGATTTTCTTCCACAATGAAAGCCATCTTCAGCTCTTTTGACATTTAAATGATATTTCCTGCAGCTTATGCAACCATGTGTCATTCTTTGCATTTAATTCGTGGTTGTAAAAGTTGCACCATGTCCTTTGTTTCCTTGCTCTCTATTTTTAACTCTGGGAGGCTCTGCTGACCTTTCCCAGTCCCTGGCCCTCCATGAGGCAGTTTCTTCAAATGATTGGTCTGACTTGATTTGGAAAATTGTTATTGTATTGAGGGGTGGGTGGGTGGTGAGTAGAGTAAACCACAAAGTAACAAAGTGAGCTCCCACCCTTTGCATAGTTTCTATCTAGTAAGAATAGATTAAGATGAGCATCAAGAAAAGCCGTCAAAGGATAAGAAAGTGTCTACTTCTGGAGGAGTTTCTCTGTTTCTGGCTACCTGTTGTGGTGGTTTGAATGAGAAATGTTCCCTGTAGGCTCATGTGTGTGAACACTTAGCCCCCAGGAGGCAGTGCTGTTTGGAAAGGTCATGGAACCTATGGAAGGTGTAGCCATTCTGGAGAAGTATGTAACTAGGGTCAGACTTTGAGATATTATAGCCTGGCCCCACTTCCTCTTCTCTCTCCCAGCTCCCTGTGTGGGAATGAAATGTGACTTTTCTGCTTCCCAGCGGTCAGGCTCATCCTTTGCTCTTTCTCTATGTCTTCCCTGCCATAGTGGATTGCTATCACTTCTGGAACTGGAAGCCAAAATAAGGCCCTTTCTCTTTCTAAGTTGCTCTTGGTCAGGGTATTCTATCACAGCGACAGAAAAGTAACTATTATGCTTGTTATTCATTTTATCTATATACTTGTCATTTCCATGAAGTAGAGCCTAGTTTTGACTGGCTTGAATTTGCCTCAACAATGGGCATACTGTCTCATTCAAATCTAATTGTACCACCACTTTCATTACCACCACAACTATTACCTGTCTCTGAGTACCTTGAATGGGTTAGGCATATATGGTATGATACAATGTGAACCATGGAGAAAATTATTTTCCTTCAAATCATGTCTACTTCTTCTGGGACTAGGGCTGTAGAGATAGCAGACATCCAGCTCTTGAGCAGATGTGTGTTCTTTTAGAAATAATGACTTCAGTGGTTGTTCTGAGTAACTCCCCACATTCCCTGAGGGAAAGCTGTTGACAGAAGGATCTCCAAAAATGTCCAGGTTTTAGTGTCTCTGAATTTATGAAGATATAATATTAAATAACAGAAGGATTTTGCTGATATTATTGAGGTTTTAGACCTTAAGATAGAAATCTGATCTCAGATTTTTCTGGCAGACCCAATATAATTCCAAGAGCTGTTCCAAGAGAGAAAATTCTACTCAAGTAAAAGAGAAAATAGGCAGAACAGAAAAACAGAGAAATTCAAAGCTTTAGAAGGATAGCTTTTGTTGGTTTGGAGACAGAAGGAGCAATGTAGCAAGGAGTGGCCAACATGGAGGAGCCAAGTAACTCTCCTGTTGGGTTTTGGTGAGAAAGAGAGGCTTCAGATACAAGGAACTATACATGAAGACAGTTTCATCCTAAAGTCTCCAGAAAGGAAGACTCAAAGATTGAAGTTAGCTTGAGAAAGTGTAAGCTGTGGACCCAACTGATCCATGATCTATTTGGACTTCTGATCTACAGAAAATGGAATAACACATAAAGGCTGTTCTACTAAGTCATTTGCTTTTTGGCAATATGATAAGTATTAACCTGGAGATTGCAACCAGATGCTTTGGATCTCAACATAAACTCTTTCCCTCAATATTGATAGGAACATAAATTAGAAATAAAGTTAGTAACTTTTTATGGAAGTCAAAGAGCTTCCACACATAGAAAGGATCAAGATACTTGACCACTTGTTTATTTATTAGCTAAGTAGTAGTAGAGCCTAGCACTTGACAGGGGGTGCTCTAACTTAGGTTTACTGGAAACAAAAGTCCTAGAAAGATACTTACTGATCTGAGAGGAGTGAAAAGTCTAGCTTTCTGATTTGGGTTTAATCTCAGAGCCTATGGAGTTTATATAAATGTAAACAAGCAAATCTACCTGGACTATTTTAGTTTGATCAATTAAATTAAACAAACATTTCCTGCCCTTGAAGATTAGTGAAATGTGTGCCATTGTGATACAGAAATGAGCAATAATCTTGACAGCTCCTATACAGCAGAATACTTCAGCAGAGACTCAATGACTCTATATCTGATGGATGATACGTGAAGAAGTGAATATGAATTTTCAGTTTTGCTTGTAATCTAACTCTTACTTTGTTCATTTCCTCATGAAAATTATGGATGGGTATACTTTTGATGGACTCTAAGACAACTTCTGTCCTTCTTCAAGCTCCTCACCACTGTCAGATTAGGGAGAATCAAAGCATTTGAAGCCTACCTTCAAGAGAATCTAGCCCACAGGGGCCTCTCCTTCCAATATTTCTGATTTGGGGGAATTTGCCAGTTTCAATTCATTATGCCACTACTATTACTCACCTTGAACTGTGTCATTGCCGTGTTACAGGTTGCTTCATTTGTGAAAACCAACCCTTTCTTCTCATTGTTTTCCTTGAAGAAGATGAGCTTCCTGAGAGCAGAAACTGCATCACAGTGGTGAAACTATAAACACTGGGGCTGAGCAGGGCCATCTCATTACTTAGTATCTCTGCTTGAGTTGGTTAGCATTACTGGATGGTGAGGGCTCTCTCTGGACTATGGAGATATTGGAGTTTGCCATCCTTGTTGGGTTGTTTTGAAGATTACATTCATTTGTACATGCAAACACTTAGAGAAGTTCCTGGCACAGGGTCAGTGCTCACTAAATATTGCTGTATCCTTGACATCACAGTGGAATGCCTATGACTATGACTAGATTTGAGATGTTCAATAAGTATTTGTTAAGCTTAGTCGTTACATGAAGAGGGAAAAAGTGATAAAAGAGATGTCTAATTTGAACTATTTCTGTTATTTTCTATTTTTACCCCTTGTTTTTTGGTGGACTGATAAAGATGATATACAGACATCTCTTAAGACTACTAAATGCCAATTTCCTACAAATCTGGAGACTCTTGATGTAGTACAGACTGTAGCATTAGCCACCTGGGTGACCTCAAGCAAGTCACTTGATGGTTCTGAATCACCGTTTCTACACCTCTATGTTAGGCATAATAATACCACACTATTCAGCTTAGCCTTTCTAGTTTCTAAATGAGTGGATTAGAATAAGTGACTCAGGCCATGACTCACCACACTCAAGAGCTCCATCCCCAACTTCAGTGAGAAAATTCAAGCAATCCACTGTGATCTCTTCCAACTTTCTGCCACCTCCAACTTCTGTGCCATGAACAAAGGCATCAGACTGCATGCTTCTGTGTCTCTCCTGTGTTGGAGAATGAGACTGTCCTTCTTCTAATCAGTTGAGACCTCATTACTATGCTCCTGATCCCCTTCCTTCCCATATTCTATGAGGCTGTGAAGGTGGCCAAAGGGCAGACACTCAGTTGTCAGTATTGACCATCGGTCATCCACTCCATTTCTTGAATCTTTGGGTCAGCTTTCATTAACATCTGTCTTCCTTCCCTTAGCTGTGACTTCACTTTGATCTTACACCTCCTTAGTCTGTTATCTTCCTCAAAATTTCTTCAAACCCCTTGCCATTTCTCCCCACATTTAAACAGATTTGTATATCAAACAGCAAATGATACCCTCTTGCTAAATAAAAATTTCTCACCTAAATACTAGCTCTTTCTTTCCTACCCGCACTTCTTCATAGCATCTTATATTCTGATTATGTCCTCTTTATAGTGACATCTTTGTTAATTCTGTGATGTTTACTTTCATGGTTCTCCTACACCTCCATGGTTATGGTTTTTCTGCCTTTTCTCACTTTCCAAATGATAGCTTCCTACAGTAATCTATCCCCACTTGACTTATCTTCCATTATAAGCATTTTTGTTGGTAGAGAGGAGCATGGGTCAGGGGTGCTGTGTGACTTCATCATCTCAATTACCAATTCCAGTATAGTTACTCATGTGGGTTTAATATGGGACATGAAAATGGGGTTCATACTACATTCATTTGAGGCCCCAAGTGAATAGATGTCAACTACATTTCAGACTAAAGTGCTAGCCCTGAGCAGAACTTGAAGTGGATGGGACAGGAATAACAGGGGTTGGGGTGGAGAAAAGTCATTTAAAAAATTGGAAACTACTGACATCAAGGGAAATAAAGTCAGTTTAGCTCATAGACAGTTCTCCAATGAACCCATAAAGGGTCCACAAGGGGAAGAGTCACTTTGAAACATTTAGAACAATTCAATCCAATATCAGATTACTCTGACACCCAACAAGAGAGTCAGATATACACCCTCCTTAACTTTCTTCTCATGCTCCATCTTTTGCATGTCTTAAATGTGAGAGGGCAAGAGCTTTGACTTAAATGCCCATCTGAAATTTCAACTATTGTATAGACCATATATTTTAATTATTTAAATGAGATTATTTGGAGAATTAAAAGTAACTAAGTGTGTACTTAATGCCAGTCTCTCTAGTTGTAAGCCACAAATGTTTCTGTATCACTGGCCATGCTCCTTCTCTGAGCTTCAAACTCATCCTCACAGTGTCTGTCCATGCATCTGCAAGTGGGTGTTTCACACACCCCTCCAGTTGCACATGCTCCATATTAGATTCTTTCTCACATAAACTTGTTCCTGCCTGTGGTTTCCTCACTTATTGACATCAGCCATCCTTAATTTCTATACTGAAGTCAGTATTCCCAATAGCCAACTCAAGCACCTAGCATTACTCTATGGTCTTACCCCATCCTTAGTGTCATCAGTTTTAGTTTTGGTCATGGTTTTAGTCATGGTCATTGCTCTCTTGAACTACTAGACAAGATTCTTTCTCTGCCTTTGGTCTGAAATCTTTAATCTACTTCAGACACTGGGGCCCCTTCATTGAAGCTATCTACTACAATAAGAAGCCTGGAGTTACTAGATTCTTTGGTGATTTTTCATCATCCTTGTTTTTGCAATGACACCAGGCATTGAAAGGTTTTGGTGGTCTGTTGATTTCTCATCTATCAACAACACAACATCAAGCTCTTCTTACTATACCACTCAGATTAGGAATCCCTTGCTGATGCCCACTCTGGCCCTCTTTCCTATACACTGTAGTTATCTCTCTTATGTTGGATACTATGACATCCTGTCTTCTTTGCATATGCTACACCTCCATTCAACTTCCTGTGTGTCCATTTTTTCATTAGATAATATTGATTAAAGGAAGTAAGTGTACTTACTTTATTCATCTACTTAGATTAAAAGCCTAGACCAAAACTAAGTATTTGCCATACAATGGATACAAGATTTTTAGAAAAGGAAAAAAGAAAAGAAGGAAGGAAATATAGAGAATCAAATATTATATAAAACATCTTTCATCATTTCATTTGGCCATATGAACAAAATTATGGAGTAGATATTTTCTATTTCTGTTTTATAAATGTGGAATTAGCCTTGCATAGTATAAAACAACAACTTAAGTGAGTCAGGGATACATAATATATATTTCTGGACCAGGATTCATAATTAGCCCACAAAACCACATCGTCATTCTTAGATGCTGATCTAAATATATATGTGATGTAATAATTGAGTATTTGATAATATTAATAGGAGTTTCTTAGGCTCTGAAACATGAAAGAGGAAAATTGAATGGAAGGGAAATAGAAGAGGGCCATAACGTTTCTGAGAAGAGAGGGCCATGGTGCCTTTGAGAGATCAGATGTTTTAGGCACCATGTCTATTTTAGCACATCCTGTTAGAAAGTAGAGCATTTGATAAGCCACCTGTCATTGCATTGGTTTCTACAAAGCCATTCTTCAGTGCCAGCTCTGCAGCATTGGTTTCTCCAAAGCCATTATTCAGTGCCAACTCTGCAACTTCCTGCCCAATACACCATTGTTTCACAGGCTGAATCACTCTGTCTTCCCTAGGAAGCCAGCATGTTTCCGGCAAGTAAACTGTTCTCTAGGTTTTTCACACACTCATTTGTGGCACTATCTCATTCTAAAGAGATCTGCTCCTTTTCACAGAAGCCTCGGAAATCTTTCTCTCTACTTTTGTCTGTATGACACTTGAGAAAGCAATCCATACTTTTCTCTCTGTGTGCCATTTCCCTTTTCTTTTTCTCTCCCATTGAAGCAAGAGGCAAGCTCTGGTCTTTGTCCAGGTAAAAGTAGGGAGGAAGAGAGATTTTAGGACAGGAACAAAAGAGGCATAGGAAGAGTGGGAAATTAACCCAGCAGATGGCTTCTTTTCATCTCCTAGCTGGGGTCTTGGGAACAGAAAGGTCCTGGGAGTTGTTTTCCATTAAACTCTAGAATGGAGAGAGGGCTTCATGGGGTGTCTAAACACGTTAGGTCAGAGGGAGCTAGCTTAACCTCCCTTGGTACCTGTCACAGAACGAAAGCATCAACAACCTTCCAGAGAGGCCCTAAAGAAGCAGGAGGATTAGAACTGAAGGCTTCTTCTCATGATCAGGTCATGTTTTAGAGCCAATGGCCAAACATATGTGGCCTGTCTATGTTCATCCTTGGTAGCAAGATACAAGAATTGTGAGTCACTCTAAGGGCACAACACTTAAAGGAACAGAGGCAGGACTGAAGATATGTTAGTGCAGTTGAAGATTGTAGTGTTTATTGAAGTCTAAGCAGTAGTCATAACACATTGTGATCTCACCCAATACTTGCTTGATAGTAATAGTCAAAGATGCGATAGCATGGAGAAGTAGATAGTTCCTCCAAAGCTTTAGAACTCTGCAGGACACTATAGTGTAAGGAAAATACGGACAATGCTAAGCAGAAACTTACTCACTGACAGGAAACAGAAGCAACCTACCCACTTCTGTCTCTGCATCTTTTCTCTCTGAGTGTCCTCCCATGTTTCTCACTTTAAAAGAAATCACAAAAATACACAAGGAAGGAGATTGCTGGGTCTCTGGTCTGTTGCTTGCCCTCCATTCAAGTAGCCCTGCTTGAATGTCTCTTGCATTTAGCCATTTCAGAATTGACTTCCTACAATTTGCAGGGCTAGCTATATCTCCTTGTGCTAAAAAAAAAAAAAAAAAAAAAAAAAAAAGTTGGTCTTCCATATGCCTTAAATTGAATCATTGCTAAGGTAAGAAGGAGCAGCCATTCTGTGCAAACATACACACTACAAATGTATCCTAGTCTGCCCAAGCAGCTACTTGAGGCTGCTCAGCCCTGTGTGTACTGCAGACAATAAATAATATACCTGAAGTCTCAAGGTGCACAATTTCAAATCAATGAGGTACAGACAACAATGGGAATTAAACATTTCAGTCCCCTGTCTTTACCAGCCCTTCACTTTAAACCCTGTTTGAAGCCAAGGGACATCTAAAACAAATCTTCCTCTCTTAAGAAAAGTCAGTTGATTTCTATGCCTTTTAAGACTACCACCACCACCAACAACAAAAACAACAAGTCTTACCAACTTGACTGACAAAGCATGAGCTGAACAAGGACAAAATAGACATGCTAAAGTAGGCAAGGGAAAGTCCACAAATCCTTAACCCTACACACAAAGAAATTACAGGGCACTAAGAAATACCGAGAGTGGGAGAAATAGCCTTCCCCAGGAAGAGCACACCAATTAGTGATCTGATAACAAATGGTCAGCCCTGACATATATATGCATCCAGGTAACATAATAAGCAAGTTGTAAATAAACACACACACACAGGAATACCTGTGTGTGTGTGTGTGTGTGTGTGTGTGTGTGTGTGTGTGTGTAATAATAATTAATGAAAAAAAGGAATTTGAAAGAGAGAAAGTAGGGTATATGGGAGTATTTGAAGAGAGGAAAGAAAAGGGGAAATAATGCAATAATATTATAATCTCAGTAATAAAAGAAATAATAAGAAAATAAAAGTAAATAAAAAATTTAAATCTATAGAATGCACAACACCAAGAGCAAGCCTAACATACGGTGTGTATTCGAGATCATAAGGATGTGTTAAGGTATATTCACTAATTAGAGCATGTGTACTATGGGAATGATGGAAATAGGAGGCTGTGCCCCTCTGGGAGCAAGGCATGTGTGGAAACGCTACACTTTACACACAATAACTCAATTTGAGCTTAAAACTGTTCTAAAAAAATACAATCTTGAAAAAAATTAAAAAAGGAAACTATGACAAAAAATTAGAAAGAGTTCCCCCAAATAACAAAACTCAAAAATTTGCTAAAACAAGAACAAACCAAATCCAAACCCAGTCAATAACAAGAAACAACAACAATCTATCAGTGTAATAGAAACAAATAAAAACAATACAAAGGATCAGTGAATTTAAGAACTGTTTCTTTGAGAAGACAAAAAAAAGATTGAGGGACTCTTTATCCAACTAATCAAAAGGACGAAAGGGAGAATCCAAATGAACAGAATAAAAAATAAACTGGAAAGCATTACAACAGACACCAAAGAAAGTCAGGGTACTAGGAATGAACACTTTAAAAACCTGTACTGCATTAAGTTGGAAAACTTAAAAGAAATGAGTGAATTTCTAGGTTCAGCCAGACCATCAAAATTAAACCAAATAGAAGTCAACAACCTAAATAGACCTATAACAAGTGCTGAGATTGAAATATTAATAAAAGGCCTTCCAACTGAACAAAACCCAGGGCCAGATGGATTCACAGCAGAATTCTTCAGACTTTCAAAAAAGATCTACAGACCATCTTAAACTATTTTTTTTTAAAGAAAGGAAGAAAATATACAGAAGAAGCTTTTCAAATTCCTTCTGCAAAGCCAGTATAACTTGAATATTAAAACCAGATAAAGACACAACAACAACAAAAAGAAAACTATAAGCTTGCTGGGCATGATGGTGCACACCTTTCATCCCAGCACTTGGGAAGCAGAGGCAGGTGAACATCTGAATTTGAGTCCAGCCTGGTCTACAGAGTGAGTTCCAGGATGGCCAGGAATACACAGAGAAACCCTGTCTCAAAACAAACCAACAACAACAAAAAGAAAAGAAAAGACAGAAAGGAAACTATAGGTCAATATCCCTAATGAAATATAGATTCAAAAATTCCCAGTAAAATACTTGCAAACAGAATATAGACATATATTGAAAAGATTGTTTACCATGATCAAGAAGATAGCTTTATCACTGAAACGTAGGGGTGGTTCAATATATACAAGTCAATAAATGTAACAAACCACATAATGGGCCTTAAAGACAAAAAGCACACGATCACCTCAATGGAAAAGCCTTTGACCACAAAATCCAACATGCCTTCATGATAAAAGTCCTAGAGAATGTAGGGCAGGAGGGAACATACCTCAACACAATAAAAACTATACGAGAAACCCATAGTTAACATCATCCTAGGTGGAGAAAAGCATGAAGCAATCCCACTAAAGTCAGGAACGATACAAGGATGTCCTCTAGCCATGCTCCCTCTCAATATTGTGCTTGAAGGACTAGCTGGAACAGTAAGATATGTGAAGGAAATGAACGGCATACAGCAAGGGAAAGAAGAAGCCAAACTACTCCTGTTCGCACACAATAAAATCCAAATTCTGCTTCAAAGTCCTGAGATGACCAACTCATCTGAGTCATCGCTGCTTGCTCTGCTCTAGCAATCCTCCCTGCTTTTCACTCTTCAAAGCTCACCCCATGCCCTCATCCGGCTCTAGATTGGCCTTTTTTTCCCAGGCTCTGCTCACCTCACCACTCAGATGTCAGGTGACACAGAGGTATTGCTCACCTCTGTACACTTACTGATCCTTTGGCTACTCCTGATAAAATGGAGTGTACCAGTAGGCAGAGAACAGGCCTCTCACTCACTGTCCTATCTCCATTGTTAACAATCATGATTACTACAGGGTAGGCCCTAAAAACATACTGTTTGAACTGAGTTGTTACTACAGATTTTGTAAATCTAATCTGAGAATCCAACCAAACTACACCAGAATCCAAAACTTTTCAGTGGCAACTTGATGGCAGAAGTGGAAAATTTCATGCCACAAATTTTTTTCAGAGACAAAATCATGTACAGTGTGTGAAATTGTAAATAATAAGATAATCTTTGACAAGTAAGTTTTGTGTTTATAATTGTGATCCATTCTGTAATTAGGTAAGATTTCATTGTGCAAATGCAAGTAAGATTCTATAACCCATGATACTTCTTTTCCCAAGCATTTCAGATAAAGTATATATAACTTCTACTAGAAGAAATATAAAACATCTGCTCAATATTTCTTCCCTAGTTAGGAATATATTTAGCACTCATAAAATTCTGAAGGTTAATATCATTTACATTATTTGACATTTATTTTTATCACAAATGCTAATTTTCTCTTGTATGCATAGCTTGTGTGTGTGTGTGTGTGTGTTGTACATATACAGGTATACTTGTGGAAGCCAGGGGAGGACTTTGGATGTTCTGCTCATCATTCTACATCATTCCCTCAAGACAACATCTCTTACTGAACCCAGACTTGCTGGGCAGGAGTCCTCCAGTCTCTGCCTTTTACAGAGCACATTAGTTACAGGCTTGCATGTATCCATGCCCAGCTTGTACTTAGGTATGTGGGAGTGAACTTGGGTCTTTAATCTTGTACATCAAGTACCCTTAACCCCACCACCTTCACTGAGTTATCCCCTCAGCCCTGCACAATTTTTGATTCAGTTATCTGTTTTTAATGACAATTTTTAAAATAGAAACATAATTTATCATAAGTAAATTGTGATTTTTTATAATGCCTTATTTTACTCATCCAATTTTTGTTACATATGGAGAATAATAGGGTTAAATAAATATCTGCTTGGTGGAAGTGACTCATTAGCAAGGTTCCCATAAGACAAATGGTGTAGATGTCTGTTTCTACATCTCTTTACTGGTTCCTCCCCTCTTGTGTTAATAATAACAATTAGGTCCATTACCCCATTTCCATATTTAGTTCTCTGTATCCCTTTCAACAAACTCAGAGAGCCCCAAGCTGTTAGCTTGGGACTGGGTTGATACAATGACCTTGTAGGGCCATATCTGAACTTGCTCCCTACTTCCCATTGCTGAGCTGTCATAATGTGCACGGCATTTAGAGACAATGTCTGGATGCCACCAGGAATTGCCTTTGTTGGGTTTGGATAAAATAAAACTCCTTTAGCTTTAGAGTCCTCATTATAAAAATAGATTTCCAGGGTCTGGAACGATTGCTCAATTAGTACAGTACTTGCTTTGAAAGCAGGCAGCCATGATTTCAGTCATTAGAACCTATATACAAAAGCTGGGCATGTACTTGTAATCCCAGTGATGGGGAGATAGAGATAGGATCCTTGGGGTTCCCTGACTAGCCAGAATTTCCTGTTTAGTGAGTATTAGTCCAGTGAGAGACTGCCTCATATAAAGGTGGCTAGTCCATAAGTGGTAACACTTAAGGTTGTCCTCTGGCCTCCATGAAAACATCCTCATATGCATAGACTACACACTGAGACATATACACAAAATGAAATAGAGTTTCCAGGAAATAGAGCAAGTCATTAAAAGTTGTAAACAAGAGGTTTAGTGTGTCATGTTTAGTAGAGAAATTACACCAAGGAGGTAAAAGGAATCAGAATTAGAAAGATGAACTGTGATTCTGTAGCACAAGAGGCTTCAACTGAGTCTGTTAGGACACTGAGGATAGCATGGTCTTTCAGTGATGTCCTAAATTGAGACTAAATATAAGCCATATTAACTAGTGATTGGATGCCAGCTACTCCAAGGAGGGAGCATAGTCCTAGACAACAGCATCACGTGCACACACACACACACAACACACACACATACACACACACACACACACACACACACACACACACACACACACACTTGTATGTATATATGTAACAATTAATGAAAAAGAGGCCATGAATTTGAAAGAGAGCGGGTTGGGGATCATGGGAGGGGAAACAATTTGAGTGAGGGATGGGTGAAATGATATGATTGTATTTTAATTTTAAAAATTTACCTAAAAATATGGGCCAAGTAGGTTGAGTTGGAAAGCTACATAGCTACGTGATTCACCTCTGAAAACAAAAATTCAAGGACATTTAGAGGTAGAGTTAGGCTGAGAAAAGCGCATTTATAAAAGAAGTCACTTTTGATTTTCAGTCAATAGAGCTACTCTAACAAGATAATATTTTAAAATCATTTCCTATTAGCTGGCCCCATACATGCAATCTGCAGTGAAAACAAAGGAAATGTAATATATCTCTTGAATTGAGAGAAAATCAAATTTCATGGTTACTGTTTTTACATAGTCAGAGTCTTACTGGAACGATTTCTATAACTTAAAGAAATTCCCTCAGGGCAAGATCTCTACAGCCCGGAGGTTGAGACAGAAGGCTTGAAACCAGGCTAGGCTACATAGTGAGTTCAAGAAGGGCTAACCAGCAAGACTGCATCAAATAGCCACAAAAAAATAAAATCCTTCCAGTGAGGGTACTTTCAGCTTTTCTATTTATTTCTTGTGTGTGTGTGTGTGTGTGTGTGTGTGTGTGTGTGTGTGTGTGTGTGTGTGTGTGCTCCTGGTACTCCTGTATGTGGCCTGTTGCAAATGTGTGAAGATCAGAGGACAGCTTGTGGGTGTCAGTTCTCTCCTCCCACCTTGTGGATTCTGTGGTTGAACTCAGATCAACATGCTTAGCGGCAAGCACTCTTACACACTAAGCCATCTGACTGGCCACCAGTAAGTATACTTTCAACACTCTGTGTTTATTAACCACCTCATAGGGTAGATATATCTCATTTTACAAAGAGATTTTAGTGTTTTGATGTTACCGAGTCAGTAAGGGGCAGAGCTGCAATTTTTTAAATTTTGACTGTTACGCCATTTTCTGTGCTCTATCATTTCATAGTTACTTTGCATCCTACTTTTCAAAATGTATCTTCTCAATGTATAATTACTTAAGTCTTTTATCACCGTGTCAAACATTTGTGTACCACTTAGAATCAAGGCTGCAAGATGAGTAACATGGTGTCTCAGAATTCAAGCATCCCCATGAGCAAGGTCAAGAATATATTAAGACAGATGAGAACAAAGCCTCAGATTTTTGTGACCAGAATACATTTGGTGCAATTTCCTTAGTTTTAATTCAGCCAGAAGAGTATGCAAAGCTCAGCTACTTGAACATCTTTAAAATTGTCTTTTTATCAGGAAGCAATCACCTCCAACTTGAAATAAATACCAATAAAAAAGGTGACAAATATTGTTCTTATAACAGTTTGTCTTCTCTCAAATGAACATCCTGAATGAATGCTTTTGAGATTCCAATATAAAAATAAACTAATGGTCAGAGGAAAACCACATTGTTTCATATTGCACATCTTAGGACTCTAAGCAGGTGATGACCATGGCAGTGATGTTAATATTTTTTAATACAAAGTCATTATACAAATATAATCATCATGATCTGGGAATAATAAAAATAAAATATTATTCTGAATAAAATCTCCAGTGAGAGTTATCCTATAACATAGTGTCTCCCTGGAGACTGGTTATGGGATTTTCTTGCAGAAAACATTTTATGTGATAAAAATCTTGTGCATTTGTTTCCTTGGCAACAAACCTTTCACCTTGACGGCACAAAATTTTAAGTGAAGGGACTTTAGTAATTAGGCCTAGAATCTACCTACTTTAAATGAGTGAGAATTTCAAACACATGATATCATTAGAAATAAGTTTGCAACAAAGCCTGCTAAATTCAGTTGAGGTCAAACAAACAAACTATTGCAGGACTTCAAAGCTTAGGTGTCTGGCTAGCACCCCAGAGCACAGACAGCAATACCTGAACATTTTTACACTTGAAAAGCTTAGAAATCCCTCAGCTAAAATCTGTTGCTGACTGTGATAATTATGTCATAAAGGCAAAGCCAAGAGAGGTATCAGGTGAGTAATGAAAATACTAGTTATTAGTAAGTTTCAGAATGAAATCTCAATTCTGTGATGCCAGTTACCTCAAGCCAATAAAGTCCCCTGGAGATAGAGAATAGTGCTTAAAAATCTATATTGTATTTTCTTCTTGGGGAGGGCTCTATAGTCCCCCCTTCTTTCTCTTATATCCCAAATCAAACTTCTAGATTTATTGGAGAATGCTCTTCTTCTGTGTTACATTTTTATTTAAATATTTAAATTTAAGTGTAACACTAAACCATTTAAGACTAATTCTGAAATCAGTTAAGGCTTAATCTTGGACTCAAAATGACTAAGTTGATAAACATAATCATATGTAAAAATTCTATATTTCATTTAATTTCTATACTTCATTGATATTCTAGAATAAAGACACTACAGAAGTATATCCATTTTTCTCTTTATTTCACATTGTATTTTGTGCAATGATTTAGATTTAAACATTATACCGTGTCTTCAAAGATAAACTCATGAAAAAATGGTCCTAACACAGACATATAACTTTTTTTTTTTATAAATTATTACATTTTGAAATACTTTTAAATTTAGGGAATCTATAAAATAGAGATTTAGTATGGATTCTTATCCTGTCACTCAGTTACCTATTTGTTAATATCTTGTATATTCATGGTACAATAATCAAAACCAAGAAATCAACAGGGTCCAGTACTCCAAACTGTCTACAGTTTGTAAGCCACTTTTTCCTGTTCGTGTCCCTTTTCTATTGTGTTGTCCATTCAGTGTCTCAGATTGAATTTAGGACTTAGCATTCCTTCTTAATCTTTAGATCATGATGGTTCCCTTCCCTTTCTTTTTGTTTTATGGTTTTGACACTTTAGATAACCCCACAGTTGTGTTTGAAATGTCCTCATGTTAGCATTTTTGCTTTTGTAATTTGGGAATATTTGGGGGTAGACCCTTTGAGGTTATGGGAATATCTGGAATTTCTCAAGCCTTCATTCAACAACTGCATCGTTCATCAATGGGTCTTGTTTGTAGCTGTTATTGCTGTTGTTTTCAAGTGGCAGAGTTCAGTTTCTTTCATGTCATTTATCAACTGGAATTCTGCCGAGAGGAGGAACTTTTAAAATATTTTCTTAATTTATTTTTTACTGCTTTATTTTTCTTTTATTTATATATAGAAGGTTTTAAGGCTTTAAGAGATTAAAGCCTTTATTTTAAAAAAAGGCAGGGTGGAATTAATTAATAGCATTGTGGGCCAATAAAATTACAGCTAAATGAGTATGGGAGTAAGTAGGGTAAATATTACATTAGATGCTTATGATACTAAAATTTATCTGTATTTGATATTAATAATATTAGAAATTTTTTAGCTCATGGGCCTATTTCTAGGGAATGAACTGACCATTTTCATATTTCAACTAAAATGTTCTCAAAACATTTTACTGAGGTTGTCTGTCAAGTCAACTCACTCTCCCGCTGTGTCTCCCTGGGCGTTTCTGGCGTTTACTATACTTATTATACTGTATTTCCATTGCTGGTGCAATAAGCTTGACATTAGGTACCTTATTTTGTTCATCCTCATTTCTCCATTGTTTATCAACATAGCACAAGACACACAGGATGCTGCAAGGCTGGTCTGGGTCCTCCATTATCTGTCAACACAGCACAATGTACACAGGATGCAGCAAGGCTGCTCTGTGACCTCTCAAAATTCATAGGTTGGAGAGACAATCCTCAAATTCATATATTTTTGTGATAAGACTTTTGGGGAGATAATTGAAATTATATGAGGCCATGATAGTGAGACCCTACAATGTCATTAATGGCTATTTTTGTTTAAAGACAGCGTTTTGCTCTGTGGGCTGACCTGGAACTCACTATGTAGGCCAAGCTAACCTCAAACTCAAGAAAATCCTCCTGTCTCAGCTCCTTTAGTGTTAAGATTACAGGCATAAGCCACTATGCCTGGATCCTACCAGTTGCTGTGTAAAAAGAGGAAATGAGACACAAGCCAAACACGTGCTCTCTTTAGTCATGTGATCCTATGTCATGATATGATATGGCAATGCTTTCCCCAATACCGAGAGAAGGCTCTAAGCAGTGAGTCAAATAAACATATTTCTTATCAATTATTCATCACCAGGCATTTTTTATAGTAACAGAAAGTAGACTACAACATGAGGCTTAGAAAATAATTAAATTTACTAAAATTTGACTTGGGATAGGTAAAGAAATTGATGAGTGAAAGTATCTACCCTCAAAAAGTTAGGTCTCATGAGAATTCAAAGTGTTACCGACAAATATGAGAAGAATATATTAAAAGAGTGTTCAGGATTTAAAAAGTCATCTGATTATACCAGAGTCATTTAGGCTTTCTGAATTTTGGGTTCTCCATATAATTAACTGATTAGATGATCTGTAACAACTCTTCCAACAGCATTCCCTATCATACTCATATCTATTTGGATGTTACAGAGTGATGAGGCTATACACTCCTCTCAAGGTGTCCAGTGAAATAAAATTCATAAGCAAGTACACATATTCTTTCAAGCACAAGAACATTTATATTTTATCCAAATTGCATCAGAACAAATTTAGATCCTGTTTCATATTACTGTCAATCTGTTAGTTCTTCAGAATGATCATTTTCTATTTCAAGCTGTGACATAAGAAAGCACTTTTTTTTTTTTTTTTTTTTTGGTGCCTGGAACAACATTTATGGATTATGCTGGTCCAGCTTCATGCAAGTTGAAGTTGTGGATCATATCACCTCTCATGAGACAAATCCATAATTGGAGAGGTAAAACTCAAAGCTTAATGGCATCACACAGACTTCCTTTGGTGCAGGACAGTTTTCTTTTAATTTGCAAATGAAAATTATTTCTTGCATTTGCTTTGCCTTTTACATTTCAGAGGAGCTTTCACAATCATGACTTTGTATATGGGGGCATCTGATGCCCTTTCCTGAGCTTCATAAAAAGTTTTGTCTTGCTGATATCATTATTGCTATATATAGCCTGCAGAGGGACCCAGGGAGAGCTGGAGTCTTTTCCCTTTCTGTACAAGTCAACCCACAGAGCTAGGAGAATCTATGAGGATTTCTCATGGCTACTTGTATTGTAAATCCTTCTATGTGTCCTGAAGGACATTTTGTTCTTGGTTCAAAGACACTCACAGTTTAATAGATGCACACCATAATTGTTATTTGACAGCCTCTGGGTATTGGATGGAGAAGGGGAAGGTATCTGTGATGAGGAATTAATGTCAATAATTTTTTTAGCAGATTAGCAGAAGTAGGGTCACATTAAAGTCACATTTTAAAAAGAACCTCCTTTAAAAATATTTTCAAAAGAAAAAGTAAAGATGAAGAGAAAGAGAAGAGAGTCAAGGAAGGAGGAGGGAATAAAATTCAGAGGGAGGGAAAGGACCATTTCACCTTTGTCCCGTGACCTATCTTAAAAATCAAGTGGAAACTAGTTCAAACATCTGTGCAACAAACATTCTTGCCTAGGAAGCAAGCTGCACAGACAGAGCACTGGGAAAAGATGCCCTTCACTGCTGTGTCAGAAATGTGGCATTTACACATTTCCATTCAAACCTCTGAGGAATCCAGTTGTCAAACCTGTTGATTCTCCACTTATATGAGCTGATCTAAGTTGCTCTGTCCTTCTGTTCAGCTCACAGAAAGGTATCAGAATTTCAGCTTTGCCGATTTCAAGTAAAGCCTGCTCACGAGTGTTAGGAAACCACTGACCTTTTCAAATGCCAAGGTGTAATAGGCTGGATATTACCAATAAAGGAAAAGAAAAACGAGAAATAGATGAATGGTACAAACAAAAAGATCTGAAAACATCCCAAAAAAAGAACCCCAAGAATTCCTGGCCTCATCCACATAAAATCTTTCATCACATCCAAGGTCCTCCATATCAGTGAGCAAAGACAAAGTTGCAGGACAGCATCCACTGTAAAGGTGATCTCAGTGTAAAGCTAACCCACCTGTCAGCATGATAATATAGTTTGTTAATAATGTGTATCAGGGCTGTATATTTGATGTTATTCTAGGACAGAAAAATATGTTTACAACATGAAATCACACTTTGCATGTCTAAAATTTATCAAAACAGTCATAAATTTCTACTCACCATAGTTTTAAACGATGCCATCTCCCATGAGCTTGAATGTGAGGTACGAAAGTAACAGGTCTGACAACAGAAATAGCTGGAAGCACTCAGAAAGTAACATGTGCCAAGCCCAGTTCTAAGTGTTCTGCATGCATTAATGCATGAATAGTCTCCTAACCTGTGAAGGGGAATTACGACTACTACTACTGCTATTGTTGTTATTATTATTATTATTATTATTATTATTATTCCAATATGAAGATGAGGAAAGTGAAGTTAACAGCTCTGAAGTTTCTTCAGCCACAGGGAGAGCTGGGATTTTACCCGAGGCCATGGAACTCCATAGGCATTGCTCTTAACTGTCAGGTTGTCTTTAGAGGTGGCAAGGAAGCAGGGAGGGAGAAGGGTGGAAGAGGTGACAGAGGAAGGAAGGAAGAAGGGAGGAGAAGACAGTCACAGAGGGAGGGAGACGGTAAGATGCACAGGAGATTGGAGGGCAAATTGGACGGTGAAGGAGGGGCAGGACAATGAGAAAATCGCTTGACTCAAGCATGAAAACAGCAGTTCTTTCAAGAAGCAGTCAGAGCACTCAACTAATAAGTTCCCAAGACACTTTTAACAAGGTAAAGAATGCTAACACAGGCCAGGAAACGTCACAGCAGAATAAGGAACGCTGTACGGAAGAGTTAGACCTGCCTCTGAGAGCTGTTCAACCAAATTCCCCCACGCTACAGAAAGGAGAATGATGAAGACTAAAACAAGAGGGTTTCAGCTTTGAAACTCTTAGATGCAGATGGGAGGATCCAGTTTTCTTTTCTAGAAAGGGAAGTTCAGCACAACCTTCTTGTCTAACTCTTAGCCACCCTCTCCAGCTCACTCCCACACCTGCCCTTGGTTCAGCCAATCAGAATGATGCTATCTCTTAAAGTTACCCCACATTTCTCCCTCAAGTGATCATTTTCTTCATATTTAATCAAGTCCCATCATTTCATTTTTCCATGTCTGAGCTAAAATACCCCCTCACCACTGCAAACTCTCTCCAATGGACCCAGTCAGAAGTCCACTCTACTTATGGGTTCTCTTACGTTGTCTACATCTGTCTTCACACTGATTACTTCTATCTTGAATTCACTACTTGTGTGACCCGGTATCTTATTTCTTCTGTGTGGAGTGTGACCACCCCAAGTGAGGATCAGTCCTTGGTCTGTCTTTATAGACTCCATGGTACTTAAATTTGGTTTCCATTTAGTGAACTGAGAGACTTTACATAGACAATCTAATTTGCATAATGCACAGTATGGAGGCATTTCTGAAATCATTATAGGATAATTTCAGGGCATATGTAGATTTGTATAATAGGGACACATATAAGATATAAAATTTAAGCTAAATTTTGTGCTTCCAGAGAACATACTAGAGAAATGTTTATCACCATAATGTTTGTCTAGCCCCCAAATTCAATTGTGTGTGACCACAGAAGTAGTGTTCATGAATGAAGCCAGACCAGATCTTATGTTAGATAAGTAGAAGCTAGGAAATCAAATGGTGCTACTGCTAAAAACTGTTAAAAAAAATTGAAATTGGAAAGTTATATTTAGAATCATAGAATAACAAGAGTCAGGTCACTTTAAAAACAAAACAATACAGGTTTTCTCTGTGTAACAGCCCTGGCACTCCTATAACTCACTTTGTAGACCAGGCTGTCCTCAAATTCATAAAGATCCACCTGTCTCTGCCTCCTGAGTGTTGTGATTAAAGGAGTGTGCCACCACACCTGGCTATGAAATATCCAGAGAATCTTGAATCAGCAGAACATCAGAATTTGTTCAGGTAAATATTATGACCAGTTTCTGGGGTGAGGTTATTTTATCTGGGTTAAGAAAACTATGCCAATACTACATACTCTTCCCATTGAAATTCCAAAACATTTGTCTGTCTGTCTGGTCATAAAGGCAGAAAGGAATTTCAGACAGTGGTTATGCCTGATGGGGAGTCCCTGTAGAGTTGACATTCAAATATATCTGATATCAGACTTGATAATTAATTTGAGCATGTTACTGATATCCTGTGGTCTACTTAGCAGTGTGTATGGAGAGTTAAGAAAAAGTCAGATTCTGGATCTCAGTATTGGAGGAATTCATAAAAATAATGTCACTGTGGACTTACACTTAGGTGTAAGCTCTGGGGCAAGGTAGCTCCTTGCACAGCCTAGCACTCTATAGTTAACGTTATTTCTTGACAATAGGGGTCTTTAATATTGAATGCATACTTGCATTTCCTAGATAGCAGTTAAAACTTTTATGTTTAGAATAATTTCAGACATTTGGGTCCATTTGATCTGTTGTAGAAACTGAGCAGTGATATCTTTTAAGCACTTTCTAGTTGATCCAAAATTAAGCAACACTAGAGAACACTTCTCTACAGTAAAATTTTTGTAGGTTGAACATTAATACCTTACTATTAATACTTATCACATTCATTCTCCATGATCAGACAAACTCAATGGAAGGAAATTGTAGAGAGAAAGGTGATTATGTAAGAGATTAAAGAATTTTTTTGATACAGAAACTTCTCAAAAGTAAATTGGATTAACATTGTCTAATTTGGAAAGATGCTGAGGCCAGATAAAATTCAGTACGGTATTGTCTATGAGGTGCTCTCTCTACAAGGAGTTCCAAATTGGGGTAAGACATGATCTTTGTTTTCAGGGAGTTTTCAATCTACGTTTTTGTTTTTTTTTAATTTTAGTCTTACATAAGCTTTATACATCAATTATTTTATTCTTATTAGACTAATAATATACAGCTCACAACTCAGGTATCACTACTTTCTGCCTGTCCTTGGATTTCATTTTATCTGAGAAATCAACTCTATTATTTGAAGGTTTGTCTACCTCTTGATGTAGAACCTTAAGTACCTTAGTCTAGCTAAAGGTTCAGTTTCTTCATCTTTGAGGAAGAGAGAATCGCTGAGTCTGTGCAGGCAGCTATGACAAAACACTACACATAGAATAGCTCATAGACAACAGGAATTTAGTTGTCCTAATCATAGAGGTTTGGTAGTCAAGGACCTGCTTTCTAACTGGAAATGGTGCATTCTTCCATGTTTTCATGTGGTAGAAGGGATAGGGCAACTCTCTGGAGTCTCCTTTATAAGGGCACCAATCAAATTTATGTAGTCCTGGCCTCTTGATGTAATCGCCCCCTAAAGATCCCACCTCCCAGTGCTATGGCCTTAGTGATTAGGTTGTGTGATATTGGAGGATTATGAATGTTCAGATCACAGCAGTTCATAATAATGAGAGTTCTTACTTTGCAACATCATTGCAAATATTAGACAGAATTATATACATAATATGCTCAGCATAGAATCTAGCTTCAAGCAAGTGCTTAACAAATGTTAATTATTATCTGTGGGTATTCAATATAATCAATGCATAATTTATGACCTCTCTTGTCTTTTTCTCTTGATATTTTAAACTAAGATCTTTTAAGAACCTCTAAAACCTGTTGATTAGAGCACTAATAATAGCACGTGGAAATGAACTCATGTTTATGTGTTTTAAAGGAGAAAAAAGAGAGCACTGGCTGACGGAATGGGGATCCCTGCTAATCCAGTTACAAGTGCCACTAAGACAGACATCCAAGAGACATTTCATGATTAGCTGCCTCCTTTTAAACTGATGTTTGTGCTCTTCATTCTCTCTGAGCAGCTGGATAATCTAATGCCAAGAATGAACATATTAGGGAGTACCACAATGCGTATTAAATGCAAGTGTGAAGGGTCTCAGATTAGGAAATGATTAAAACTTAGGGCAGTTACAACAATTTTGTACTCACTTATCCTGATGAAGCCAATTTTTGTTTTATAAATCATTAGATATTTTCCAGCTCTGCGGGATAATGTAAATTGTTGTTTTCCTTCACAAAGTGCTAGTTAAAGTAAAATCTTATTGGTAATTATAATTGTAAATTGATCACCAGCTTTGAAATATCAAATGCAAATAAAGCCGCTCAAAGCATAGGACATCTGGGGCAGGCTAGCAAGGCAACTCCTAGCTTGTTCTACAGAGCAAACTGTTCTGGTTGGGTAAACAGATTAACCTTTTTGGATGCTATTCACACATTTGATTCAAACCCTTGGGGAAAAGCACCTTTCAGGGCCAGAGAATTCTAAATGCAAATTGTGTCTCAAAAACTCCACATTGAGTGAGAAAAGAACAGTAAAGAGCCTTGACCATTTCAGAAGCTGCCAGCAGCATGTACTGGCAAACTACAGTCCCACTAGATTCCAAGGTGGGAGACCTGGATTGAAGTTCTGTTGTGTTATTTATTCCTGGTGGTATCTTAGGGCAACTCACCACATCTCTGAGTTCATTTTCTTTGGTAAAGTGAGAGGAATGCTACTTCCTCCACAGAGCTGTCATGGGGGTTGTTACTAACAAACATGAAGCATACTCCAAAACAGTTAAAAATGATCAAATATAATGAGGCTGTATGTTGGTGCTAAAGGCACAGGATGGAAACAGGAGATTGAGTAGACAAAGGGAAAATGCCTCATAAACAGCACACAGCCTTCCTGGTGAATCTCGTAGACTCACACACAGGTGAGCCATCTTTTCAGCCTTGGGCGAATGTGCCCTCCTTGCCTGTGACTGTTACCTTGACTATGCTTATGAAATGGGAACCTTCATGGAAGATCAGTAGACAGACAGTAAATCTGATTATCTACTTCAACTGCTAACCTAAGGCATGTTTTTACAACCGTGTTTTTGTGGTTATTTAACTAACACAGTAGACATTTTCCAGTGTTCCCTATCATATTGGTGAAAAACAATGACCCACTTCTGTTGTCCCTACAGCCTGAGGAAACAGTTGTCCACTGAATAATTTCTTCAGTTTCATAATTGTGAATAAAAGCTTGAAATGTAAAGAATAAAATGAAATGAACCAAGAAAAATTGATTGAGAGCTTGGGATTCTAAACTATTACCACTTCTGCTTGGGATCCAAATTCCAGTCTTTGTGGTTCTGAAGGAGGCAGTCTTAACCTCTGAGCCATCTTTTCAGCCTTGGGCAAGTGTGTCTTTGAAAGAGCTTGGGACCCTGGAGCTTCTCTCTCCTTTGGTCTCATGGCTGCTGTGAACTGATCATCTTCCTCTGATCCACATGCCCACCATAATGTTCTTCTTTAATATAAGCCCTAAAACAAACAGACTTGCTCATGAGCTAAAACTGCTTAACCCTGCATGAAACTTTTCCCCTTTGAAAGATGATAACTGCAGGTGTTTAAGTACTATGAAGCAAAACTCACAAACTACCTTGAACTATATGAGAGACATTTTATTGTAATGGAAATGATGTAATGTAAATACCAGTCTATAGCTATAGGTACTCATGTTTATAGAAGCATTATTCACCAAAGTCAGAAAGTAGATGAAGGCAATCTCTATGAATAGCTACATGGGTGAGCAAATAACAACTACGATTCAGCTTTAAAAAGGAATGGCATTGTAATTCATGTTACTGTACAGCTGAATTTTGAGAACACGGTACCAAGTAAAATAAATAAAATGCCAAAGAAAAATTTTGAATTAATTGCATGTCTATGAAATATTTAGAGGAGTCAAATTGCATAGAAACAGCATGTTGAAGCATGGTGGTTGTCATTTGGAGTATAGTGGAGAAAAAGCACAGGAATTAGGGTTGGGATGATAAAATATCCTGGAAATGGATGGTGATGACAGTTATACCATAATTCAAAAGTACTTGTGTCAGTCAATGATATACTTAAAAATGCTTAAAATGATTTAAAAAAATGCATGTGATGTTTACATATTTTACCACAATTGAACAGAAATAGATATCAATTATTTTAAAATATACAGGATAATTATTTTTAAAACTACTTCAAAATTTATACCATTTATGAAATTGTGTGTGTGTGTGTGTGTGTGTGTGTGTGTGTGTGTGTGATGCTTGTGTACCACAAAGCATGAGTACAACTCAGAGGACAACCTGTAGGAGTCATCTCTCTCTTTCCATCACATGCGTTCTGGGATTTGAACTCAAGTTGTTAGGTTTAGCCTCAGGCCCCTTAAACTGCAAAACCATTTCACTAGCTCCATAAAAAGGCTTTTTTTAATTAACTTTGGGAATCATGCCTTTCCATGATGGCAAGAATTATGTTTGTCTTACATCTCTGTGAAGACAGTACATTTTCATCACATTATCATAAGCAAATAATCTGAAAGGGTTTTATAATATGGTTTAGTCCTCATGATGACGTTCATGGTTTTTATTTGTTTCAATGTAACTTTCAGCTCTGTCCAAACTGGCTGTCATAGTCAGCTTGTGACCTATCGAATCCATGTGTCAGAAGCCTCTAGTATAGGGATAATGCTGCAACATTTTAATACAGTTCCTCACGCTGTGCTGACCGCCAACCACAAAATTATTTGTGTTGCTATTTCATAACTGTTATAAATTCTGCTACTGTTATGAATCATAGTCTAGATATCAGATATGCAGGATATCTGGAATGCAAGCCCCAAGGAGGTCATGACTCACAGGTGGAAAAACACTGCTCTATAGTCTACCTCAGTTCTCATCAGAGAGGTGAGAAACATGGCTGACATAGTGTGAGAACAGCAGGAACTCCCCACCTCCTAGTTGCTTTAATAGAAACAGGCAATCATTGAACTGACTATTTTCCGTGTATAAAGTTCTTCCATTCTCTGTATATCTCACTCAATTGTTTTCCTGACAACCTCATGAAGTAGACATGGTTGCTATCTTAAATGTCTCAGAGAAGTCAAATAGTGTTCTCAAGTTCATCCAGACACTATTGTGTAAGCAAACTGACGATACAAGTGGTTTGATTTCAGCATCTACACTTTAGCCGCCAAGCCTTTTCACTCCTCTACCACAAGGACCATGCCACGTATGTTCTGGATGTGATCACACAGTCACATTGATGGCTTGTTTAGGAGCAAACAAACACATCTGTGGAGTCTGTCCCATATCTGCCTGCTTCTACTTTCTCCAAGACTGGACATCTGTAATGAGGTATATATAACAGCTCTCTCCCAAGTTAGTTAGAGCTGCCTTGATTGTAGATAATAAGGTAGTAAAAATATTCCACTTCCTAGAAATACCCCATTCTTACTCTTTCATATGCAGAAGAACAAGTCTTTATTCCTTCAGGCTCTTATCAGTTTATACCCTTTAAGAAAACGAAGGCTCAGGTAATGATTGAAAAGTCAGGATCCTTTCCCCATGCTATGCATTTTTGAAGATTTACAATGCTTTCGCTAGAACAATTAGATTTTATCATACTAGGCCCTGCTGTACTGCTGGGAGTTTACATTAAGCCTAATACTCAACTGAAAATATTGACATGAAATTACTTGATCCTTTTGCAATCAGACAAATCTTAGAAAGTCTTAAACTTAGCTTTGCCTTTAAGAACCAAAACAAAAGAAACAAAACCTTACAATATTAATGCAGCCTTTAAATTCACCTACAGAACTATTATCTCAACGATGTTTTATATTCTCATATATAATTGGATAAGTTTCAGAAAAGAAAATTATTCTAAAATGCTCCCAAGACATCTGTGATCTGTCTCAGATGTATTTCCACCATGACAGACTAAAACAATTTCTCAGACACTGTGTTCTATCAACAACGCATTAATTACCTCATCTTTTAATGACCAGGACAGCAATTAGCAAGGGATATTGAAGTATCTTGTTAATTTAAAGTAATTCAAATTTTATTCAGTGCCCACCATCGAGACTGCAGTCAAGACACTGATAGTATAGCATAATGAAATGATGTCAATAGTATAGGAATAGGGACTCTGTACATGGCCCAAGGTCTAACTTAAGGCGAAAAAACGAGATTGGGCCAGTAATCTTTATTATACTACAATATTTATATTGATTGGCTTGTTTTCCTGTGGACTACACAATATGAACTGAGTGTAAGACACGGATTGCTTTGGTTTTCACTGAACAACCAGGGCTCCTCTCCAACTTTATCAAGTTGAATCAGTGTCTACTGTATCACTGCCAGTAATCAGGAAAACATTCATTTCATTCTGAGAGGATCTCTCCATGTCAGCCTTTGTCTCTCTGTTGCAGTTTGGGGAGCAGGATTTTGCTATATAGCTTAGATTGACTTTGAACTCATAGTCTTCCTACCTTATCTCATGGAGGAAGAGAGTAAAAACATTGGAAACACCCATTTCATAGCTGCATCCCAGGTCCTTGAGCTCTCAAACGGTAGGCACATAGAGAGGAAGCCAGGTGATGCCTCTATGTGACAGACTGTCTTTTGTGCATTTTTTTTTTTTTGGAGCTGAGGATCGAACCCAGGGCCTTGCACTTGCTAGGCAAGCACTCTACTACTGAGCTAAATCCCCAACCCCTCTTGTACATTTCTTATGCTCAACAATCTTGATGATATTAATCCTTAGGGGAGGAACTTTGGTGGCTCTTTCATGGCAGGTGACAAATTTTAACAAAGTCAAGTTTGCAAACATGAATACTCTTTAGTCCTACAGCTAAGCTAAGTACTTTCGGGGGTTAGTGGTTTTACTTTATCACCAACAGGCTTGTCAGCTGTAGAATATATTATTCTCATAAAGAACTAAGGGATAATTCCTTTTATATAACCAATTTCCTGAAAAGGAAACTGTGTGGTATTCTCTGGCCCATGGACCATGAAGAGGTAAGTGTTACTATTGAAATTTTATTTTAGGCATGATCCCTAGTAAATTGGATAGGTGGTTTCTGAGTTCCAGGGTTAGCAGTAATTAACTTCATGATCATAAAAATACACTTGGACTCCAGGAATCGCATGGGTTTTCTCACCTATAAAATGAAGAAGTGTCTCTGAGTGAACCTGTAGATTCCTTCTGTATCAGTTTTTTTTTTTTTTTTTTTTTTTTTTTTTTTGCTGGAGCCTGAGGACTGAACCCAGGGCCTTGTGCTTGCTAGGCAAGCGCTCTACCACTGAGCTAAATCCCCAACCCCTTGTTTTGCTTTTCAAGACAAGGTTTCTCTGTGTAGCTTTGCACCTTTCCTGGAACCCACTCTGTAGCCCAGGCTGGCCTCAAACTCACAGGCCTGCCTCTGCCTTCAAGTGCTGGGATTAAAGGCGTGAGCCACCACCACCTGGCTATATCAGCATTATTCTAGTAACAAAAGACATGTGTTGTTTTACGAAATAATTTTGGGTGTCAATTCTAAACACATGAAAAGAGGCATACTTTGAGGCCATTCTAACAGAAGCTGCCCAGAGATTTTCATCTATGTCCAAAGTATGTGATTAAAAGGCTTTTATGGTAATTCCCAAAACAACAAAGATGCCTAGTGTAACAATACCATGTTCACTAACCCAGCTCATCTTATGGTCTTATGGCAAAATCAGTCTTAGTGCTTCCCATGAATTCATCCCACGAGTGGCAGCTTCTTATTCTCAAAATCGAGTGTTTGGGACTAGCCATACCTTCATAACACTTGAAAATGAATATTTTTCTGAAAACATTAGAATAAAATTCCCACATTTAAGTAAGAGCGCTACTTCAAGGCAGATACAGTTTCTTTAAAACAAACCCTAAATGATAAACGGTATTTGTATATAAGCCAACTGGTGCCTATTAAATTTAAGTATTGACATCCTGGAGAAAAAAAAAACTTAACATTTGAGTAAATCAATGGGTCTAGGCATCTTGACTCAGCAATAATGCTTTGAGGGAGTACAGGTAATTAAATTCTACACAGAGGTTACTCTGATCACAGATAATGGTAGAGTTAAAACTTAACAATCCCTAACACAACTGGATAGTAGAGGGAGATTTTAGCCAGACACTAGCAATTTAAGCTGAACTTTATTAACATTCAGATTGTTCACATACTATTTTGTTTATTTACTAATTCATCAGCAAATATTTGTTAAACTTAGGTCATTACCACTTCTGCACCAGGACTTAATAAATTCTTCTGCACACTGTAATAAATTTATAGGCTCAAGTCCAAGTCAACTAGAATACAGCTCAGTATGAGGTATAGGGAGGAGGCAAAATGAAGATATGGACACAGAACAATGAAATCCATGAAGAAAACAAAGCAGATGAAAAGAATAAAGTAGAGGGGCTCAGAGATTAAGAACACTGGTTGCTCTTCTAGCGGATCCAGGTTTTGTTATCAGTACTCCCTCTGTAGCTCAATCCTAGACCTAGGGGATCTAGTGACTTCTTTTGGCCTCCAGGGTACTAAGCATGACATACATGCAGGCAAAACACCAATATCCATACAAGAAAAGAAATAAAGCTTTTTAAAACAGTAAAGAGCAAAGTGGAAAAAGGACGCTCTGATGAAGAAAGGTGGCTAGCAAAGGCCTCCGTGAGGCAGTGACATTTAAGCAAGAGCTTGAATAAAGTAAGGAGTGGGGTAGGAGACTGTCTGCATGAGGTACTCTGGGGGTGAGGGGCTGATGAAGGTGAGAAAGATGTCTGCATCAGTAAAGAATAGAATTATGATTTTAATATGCCTCCTGCTCACTGAAGTATTGAAAAAATGAAAAAATCAACAATTAACTTATAATTTACCAATTTTCTGAATACTAACTTTTTATCTAATATTGTCAAACCTGAAAAAAAAAAAGCCAAATTGTGTTCTGATATTGGCTTTGAAATACACTTGCTATTAAAGTCACATGAAAATGCATTCCAGCGATCTAACTGGACATTGCATCATTTGATCTGTAGTTCCTTTTGCTTGTGCTCCTCTCATACTCACACGTCTGGAGACCATCCTCCTTTTCCGTCATCTGTGAGATCAACCTTATAAAACTGCGATAACATAAAGAAAGAGGTGGTAGCACAACAAGGTAATATATATATATATATATATATGTCCAAACTACTAACAATGTGTTGAATGGCATATGACTTCTCAATTTTAAGACTTTCAACAAGCTAGGGAGCAGAAGTGATCTAGGTATAGACTTAGTTTTAGGGGCTTGGAAGAAATGAACTACACTGATCCCATTCCTTGCGTCCAAGTGTGTATGTATTTGTGTGTGTGTGTGTGTGTGTGTGTGTGTGTGTGTGTGTGTGTTTCAGCAGGAGGTATTGTATATTTTTGTATGGCTTAATAAAATTAAGAGCATACTGCAGAAATAGAGCTGGGTGCTGGACAGCTTTGTTGTTGTTTATCAACTTGGCACAAGCTTGAGTCACCTGGGAAGAGAGAACCTCAATTGAGAAAATGCTCACACCAGATTGGACTGTGGGCAAGACTGAGGGGTATTTTTTTTTATTAATGATTGATATGGGTGGGACTATCCTATGGGTCAGGGGCAGTACTACCCTAGGAAATGTGGTCCTGAGCTGGTAAAGAAAGCAGGCTCAGGAATCCACAGTGAGCAAGCCAGTAAGGAGCACTCCTCCATTGCCTCTGATTCATGTTCTTGCCTCCAGGTTCCTGTCTTGAGTTACTGTCCCCACTTCCCCCAGTAAGAGTGTGACTTGAGGCTTATAAGATAAAATAACCACTCTCCTCCCCAAACTGCTGTTGGTTGTGGTGTTTGATCACAGCAATAGAACCCCTAACTAAGACAGATGGGAAAGTTAAAAGAAAATGCTTCAATAAAAATGTTTTAATGTTGTAATTTAAAACACAATCAAACCTTTAGATAAACATTGAGAAATGGGCACATTCAGTAGAGTAAATGGAAGTCCTTTCTTGGGTGTGAAAGTTAATGTTCTTACTCTTGGAACCTAGAGAGAAAAAATTTTAAAATAACCTCTTGAAGAATTACCAGGAGCTCTGGTATTTTGAACTGTGGATGAGAAGGAAAAATCAGGTTGCATGTTTAATGTGCAGGTTTTAAAGATAATTCTTTCAAAGTGAAGGCTTCCAGCCATGAATGAATAATGAAATATATTAGCCCTCCTACCTAAAAATCACAGTTAACCAATAGAAGCATAATTCCAGCCACAAATATAATTTAAATATTCTACTAGCCACACTCAAAAAGAGACAAATGAGGTAATTAATAATCATTTTATTTAATGCATCAAAATATGGTTCAATATGAAGCAAAAAGTTATTATTGGATATGTTTAAATTGAATATGTTCTTATATTTATATCACAACTTGACTAGAGCTGCCCACATGTTAAAGAATAGTAGATATATGTCGTTTTGAACAGAATTGTCCTTATCATGATGATGCTATTGGTTAGGTAATTGAATATTTGCAAAACCTTGGAGGATTATACAGTTAATGTTAGCAGAGTTTAAAACAACATCAGTTATGGTAGTTGATTTGTGTAACAGTTAATGTAAAAGACCAGTCCTCACATATTTGGAAGCAACACCCAAGACAGAGAAGTAATATAAAAGCAAGGTGATAAACAATCCCTGCAGGATGTGTGTGTGTGTGTGTGTGTGTGTGTGTGTGTGTGTGTGTGTGTGTGATGCATAAATATTTTATACATGAACCAATCTCAAAATTTAAAGTTTAACTATAGTAATATCACAGATTCATAAATAAATATTAATTGACCGGTTTTCTGTAAGTTTTCACATTACTAAGTCTTTTCCACATTTTAACTCTAGAAAGGTTCACCAGGAAGCCTGCTTTTTCACCTGGACATTGCACTACTAACCATGTGATCCGGTTCCTCTCAACTTGGTTTCCTCTCTATTATTAGAGTAATTGAACATAAGATTAATTCATATACTCTGCCTGTTGTGTTACAGTCTATACCACTCTTTTTTCCTTACTATATAGTTTTGCAAGGATGAGTACCCAAACTTTGTAGGTAAGGAAACCATGTCTTAGAGAAGTTAAGTAACTTGCTCAAGATTGCAATATAGTAAACACAGGATTCTGCTTGAAAGGAACATTACATTGAACACCATTGCCTCTCACTGTGGAGTTTAAACTAGATGTTCCTGAAAGTTAATGATTTCATAGAGCACAGAGTAGTAATTAAGAACTCTGATTTTAGACAAAGCATTAGCTACCTCTGTTTTGTCAGGCTGGACTTCGGAAAAATCTACTTTTCCATTTAGCCTCAGTTTCCCCATTCTGTCTAAATACTACAGTCCTGGAGTCATACTGCATCAATTCATTACCTAGTTATCTGTGACCTTGGAGACTTAGGAAACCCTACTCTTCATGTTCCTCAGTTTTGAACTTATGAAAGAGAGCATGATAGCTTGGGCACAGGATGTAGGACAAGCTATGCTGCTGTGACTTAAACATATACGCTGATAGCCAGGTCTATAAATGTTCATCTTTGTCACTGGATTCCAGGTTAGTTCAGAGACCTCTTCAAATGAGATATTGGGCAACCAATAGAAAACCCCCTTTACTCAGATATCCTTGCATAAACTATAACATAATCTTGAAGTTTGTAAATCATGAGAGTGACTTAATGACCAAATGCTATTACTGAAGTTACTTCCCATCCAGATGTCAAATTAAACAAGGTCAGATGTGGATTCAACTTCATGGACTTGTCAGGTAAGTGAGTGACCTTTGAATACCTCTTCTTTCAACAATGAAAGAAAGCTCATTTATTAACTTGAAAAATCATTAACCACTCTTTTTGTTTTTTATTAAATCTTGGGTGCATCATTCTTCCAACCTCCCAAGTCTGTGATGAGTTTCAGAGCCTATCAGCTTTTTCTTCTTCTGTCTTGAGCTCTCTTCCCTACATAAACATCTCTTAGCCATCCCTGATTCTGATCTTACTCCCTAGGAAGCCTTTCCTAGTTCACTCTTCTTCTCTTTCATTTGTTTAACTTCATGTCATCTCTCACTCCCAGGGTGTGGGAGCATTATAAGACATTATAATGTGTGTTCTGTCTGTTTCCCACAATGCCAAGGGTGTTAATCAGTGGAATTTCTGTACTATTTAGGAGTGTACCTGGCACAGAGGAGGCTTTCAATTGCAAACTTACTGAATAAATAAATGAGCATCAGAGGTCTAAATGATTTCTGGGATCCCAGTTCTCATTATTTCACATTACATTATGAGTGTGACCTGCTTTGTTTCTACTCATCTGGATGCAGATATAAATATGTCAAAATTCAAGTCCATCCATTTCATAATGGTTGTTATGCATGGGGTTTCAAAGATGAGGCAATAGTTAGTTGAACAATTGTATAAACAGGTTTCTATTACAAATGGTAAAAGGAAATGTTTACTTCAGCCACTCTAAGTTTAGTGTTGCCCATTCCCTGGAAACCTAAAGTGAGCAGATGAGCATAAACCTTGCCTTCCTAGTTGCCAAGGGCCAGTCATCTTGATAGCAAGACCCTGACCCAAATGGCCTCACAGAATAGTACAAATGTAATATGTTACACACACACACACACACACACACACACACACACACACACACACACACACTAGCCAGTTTTAGAGCTAAAGAAAGTTCCTAGATCTCAATCTGTCTCACTGGTATAATGTCATCCAGAGTGTTTTATTTATAGTAGCTTTAAATATATAGTATCTTTTCCTCAGCCACTCAGTATTATAAAAGAGGAGAGGATAATACCTACCTTCCTGTGAGGTTGGCTGTCTATAAAGTATCTGCTGTCAAATCATCCTCAATCAATGCTGTTTTCTTCTCCTTCCCCTAGTCCCAGGCTTTATGTCTGGCTATAGGCCACAGGCTTCCAGTCTCCCTGCCTAGATTACTGAAGCTCCTATTTGGCCTACAGTATTCCCTGTGTTGGACCCTTGCCCATTCTGATAGTTAATTTTTGTCAACTTGGCACTGACTAGAGTCACCTGGGAAGAGAGGTTCGCAACTGAGTAGGTGCCTCCATCAAAATGGTGTGTGGGATTGTCTGTGGGGCATTGTCTTGATTAATTATGGATGTAGGAGGGTCCAGCCCCCTGTGGGAGGTGCTACCCCTGTGCAGATGGGTCTGGATTATATAAGGAAGCAAACTGAGCAATGTTCCTTTTTGATTCCTGCCTCCAGGCTCACTCTTTGAACTCCTGCCCTGGCTTTCTGAGATGATTGCTGGTAACCTACAAGCTGAAATAAACCATTTCTCTCCCAGTTGGTTTTTAGTCAGCACGTTAACACAACCAAGATGCCAACTAGAGCATTCACTAGTATTGTCTGTCCAAATGCCCCATTCACACTGTGAGCTGTGTTCTTCAACTATCCCAGCAATCCAACAATTGCCACCTCAAACCAAGTTTTTAGATAATTTTAAGTATGCTTAATATAGATTGAGGATATTTAATCAGATATTGGAATTCCAAAATGCTCCAATATCTAAAATATTTTGAGTTCTGAGATGAAGAATAAATAGAAATTTCCACATCTGATCTCATACAATAGGCTGCTGAAAAAGCACAGGTCCACAAAAAACAGTGTATCCAATTGCCCACAGCTCATGCCTACAAAGTATATAAGAAACATGAGTGGATTTAGCCTTTAGACTCAGGTATCCCAGAGATACCTCATCACATATGTGCAAATATTCCAAAGTCCAGATAATTCCAAATTCAAAACATCTTTGGTTCTCAGCATTTCAGGTAAGGGATACATCTGCACCATAAACCCCAAGTCACAGATATACTGATGTTTTGATTTTTTTCTAAGTTGTTCTGGTAAACGCTCCTCAATCTGGTCCCTAAGATCCCTATGGCCCCTATGAGAATCATTCTCAACTGTCTGAAATATGTTCTCTATTAGATCTTTTAGATTAAATTTGTCCCCAAATGTTTCCATAGGTATTATTATAAAGAGTTAATAATTACTTAATGGGTTCAAGCAACAGTCCTCTCCAGTGTCACTGAAGTCTCTAAAACATGCTTGATTAGCAAAGACATCACAGTATTATGGAGTCATTTCCTTGAGCAATTAGACCTCTTCTGTCTTCATGAATAGTCTGTCCTGCAATTTTAAGTGTCTACATTTTATCTACTGCTGACTATTGATAGAAGTTCATTAGAAGACAGGGGGAAATGAAGCATTTTCAGGAATGAAAAAAAAAAAAAAAAAGACCAGGTATATGACAAAGACCTGGAAAATTGTATATATCAAACTTATGCTTTTATTTTAAAATATCCATATGATCATTTATTAGTATTATTAATGCCCACAAGGAGATATTTCATCCTTTTTAGACACTCAGCAAGCAGTAACCTGAAATTTTTGGAATCTCATTCTTTAGGAGGGCTTTCTTCTGTGCTTTTGAAGTTGCCCACAAGAGTTATGTCATTGCTCATAACCAAGGAAACCACAGGAAACTTGGTTGCTAGGAAACTACTGAATTGTCTCCATGAAGATCACCACAGTAGGCTTGGCTTGAATAGAACAGATGTTAGGAAAATAAAATCATGAAGTTGCAGTTACTTTAAAAAAAAAATCCTAGGATGCCTCTTTAATTGCCAGCTAAATCTCCCCACCTAACAAGTACACTTTGTCCTTTTTAAAGGCCATCTGACAGGTTGTATAGGGGCCACAACGGGGTGCTAACAGGGGTTGATGGCCCCAGAGTAGCAGGTGAGCCACTGCTCTGTGCACACATTCTTCCTTTTCCCAATTAATCTGGCTACCTAGGGGAAAAGACATGGTGACAAGTCACCTTAACTGAGGGGCAGGACTTTGAACATTATTAGACCTATGCATTCCAACATTCTCTATGTTCCTTCATGGAAAAAGAAAATTCCCCCAAAAGTCTCAGAATTCTTCGGAACTAGTGTTTCACAATGGCTCTGTGCATATGTATATACACATGAAGTTGATCTCATAGTTTGTGATCCCAGCATACCCATGGCTATTTGTTTCTATGAGAAACTACATCATGAGAACAAGAGCAAAGGAATGCCCAAATATGGTCAGATCCTTGGACCATTTTATATGTGCTCTCTCTCAGAATCTCAGGACATGGGGTCACCTAAAGCTCCACTCAAAGGCCATGGTTATTTTCCTATGACCTGCCCTGTACTCCATGGTCTATTGTGGGTGCGTTTATAAATCTATTTAAACCTGTTCAGAACCTAATATATTTCCAACATGTACCCTACTGGAGAAAAAAAATAGACTTTCTAACCTGACCAGACAGTTACAAGAAGTGAACTTCCTTTCCCCTTTTTATTGTCTTGATTCTCAAGGCAGTCCTTTCTCTTCTCTATATGCATTTGCTTTCTTAAGAATTCCCCCTCTTGTATCAGTATGTATATATTTGAAACAGGCTTTCATAATATAGTGGTGGATGGCTTGGAACTCTATATAAACCAGATTAGTTTCAAACTTGATGCAATCCTCATGTTTCTGCTTCCTAAATCCTGTGTAGTTGGAAAATTTCCCTGGTCCTGCCAGGACCCCACAGTCCTGTGACCTGCATATAAAATAATCACTCAGAAGCTTATATTAATTACAATTGCTTGGCCATTAGCTTAGGCCTAATACTGACTAGCTCTTACACTTAAATTAACCCATAATTCCTATCTATGTTTAGCCACGTGGTTCTGCCTTGTCACCTTGCTTCTTCTGTGTCTGCCTGGCGACTCCTGACTCTGTTCTTCCTCTTCCCAGCATTCCTTTAGTCTGCTCACCTGCCTATACTTCTTGCCTGGCTACTGGCCAATCAGCGTTTTATTAAACCAGTGCACAAAAGCATTATCCCACAGCAATCCTGGGATCACAAGAGTGTGCTACCATACCCAGTCTAGTTCCCTTTTCTGTATTAGCCAGTGTCATCATTCTCAAATAATCATCCCCTTCAAATACCAGCCAATCTTGTTTCTCAAAATGAACTTATTGGAACCAACTCCTACCATATCTTCTTCTATTCTCTAAAAGTGGCATTTCCCATCTCTATCCATCAAGAGTTTATTAAATCTTTCCTTGTATGTAAATTTAGATTTTCAGGTTCTATTAGAATGGATAAGGCTTTCCATTTACTTTTATCTGGTGGGCAACTGTCTTGTGGAACCAATGGAAAGTTTTGTTTTCTTATTTTTAGTCTTTTGATATTATTTTTATGTGTATACATGTTTTCACCTGCATGTATGTCTATGCCTGGTGTCCAATGAGGCCAGAAGAGGGCCTCAGTTCCTCTGGAACTGGAGTTACAGCAGGTTGCTGGGAATCCAGGTGTTCTGGAAGAGCAATCAGTGATATTTTACCTGCTGAGCCATTTCTCCAAACCCCACTGTGAGAATTTTAAATGAGATGATTTAAGCAGACAATCAGAAAGTGAGACAGAGGGAGAAAATGGCAGAGCAATAGACACTATAATAAAGGATTGTTCTGGAAGCAAAGGGAATGGCTTGAGAAACTGTGTACTCCAGAATATACCTTGATAGAGAAAAGCCAGCACCAATAATCCAGTGGGTTACAAATATTCAAGAGGCCATGTATTTTTTCTCAAATGCAGTCTTAGCAAGGTGACAGGCTAAGCAATCTTTTTATATGGAACTTCATATATTGTCAGGGATAACACAAGCGTTGGGCTATTGATGAGGTATTATCTGTACAGCTGATCTACTGAAACGGGGGAGTACCTGTGAGGTCTGTACTGACATGGTTGCCCGGTTCTGTCCGTGGTACTTGCTTGCTTTTCTCTTTTAGTGGCTGCTCAGATAGCTGTTTAGACAACGTGTCCAAGAAGATTGAGTACAATACAAATATGAAACGAATCACCACTCTCAGCCTTACAATATCAACACATTAAAAATGATCAACTCTCTAAAAGAACAGCTGGAGGCTGAGGAGCAAAGACCGGCTGTGATTCATAAATTACTCGGGTTCCTTTCTCTAAGAATGGCCACTAAGTTCTGACAAATACAGTAACGTTATGTCCATCCTCAAAAGGAAGAAACTGGGGGGTCAAACAAGCTGTGTAAGTTGCTTGCAGCTAGTTTACTAGTGACAGTCAGGTGGTATGTTTTGTGTTTGGGTAAGCTCTGTACCCATTAGATTGACTAGTTCATTCTCTAAGAACAGAAATCACAACTTCACTGACTGTCTTAGTTTGCTGTGATTAAACAGCACTACTAAAAGTAACTTGAGGAGGAAAGGGTTTATTTCAACTTACACTTGTAGTTCACCATGCATGGAAGTCAGGGCAGGAACCTGTAGGCAGGAACTAAAGCAGAAGCCATTGAGGAATGATACTGGTTTGCTCCCCAGGCTTATGTTTAGCTACCCTTTTTATCCCTATCAGAAGCACCTGGCTAAAGCTAGCGCCTCCCACACTAGGTTAGACCTTTCACATGAATGGTTAAATCAAGAATATTACCCAAGGCTTGCCTATAGGCCAATCTATTGGAGGCATTTTCTGAACTGAGGTTTCCTCAACAAATCTAGATTGTGTCAAGCTGACAAACTAACCAGGACAGTAGCTAAGTACAGCAAATTTCATTTTTCGCTCACTCTGAGTCTAAAATGGGTCACATGGGGAGTTCTACTTGTTACTATCACTCAGAAAACCTGGTCGGTCTGGGCTGATATCTCCAAAGCTGATGTATCTCTTAAATCTTCAGCCTCAAAATTGCATAGCTTCTCTCTTACCATTTCAAGAACTAAAAGCTAGTCACATGGCTAAACCTGAGTGATCAGGAAGCCAGGGATGTAACTATACTGTCTCAGAGAAGAGAGAAGAGAGCCCCAGTGAGTGGTATGGCCTCAGGTCTTAACTTCACCTCATTAAAAGTTCTATGTAATAACACTGAGCAAAGGTAATGTGGTAGGCTTCCACTTCATTTAGGCTGAAAATTACAGCAATACAGACATACTAGAGTAGAACTGCCACTTAAGCATCAGATATAGAAGTACCTAAGGATCATTCAGGAACGATCTCTAAATAAGCCACTGCTATATCAAATTGGCATGTGGGGTATATATTAATAGCATCATATGATTCAGACTAGCCAACATTAAGTCTCCATACTTCTAAATCTCTGTCTTCTGTCTAAACTTTCCTCCGAAGCTCAAGGCCTCCTTACTAACTAAATAGGTAATGTCTAACTGAACATACACTTAGACATCCAGAGGTATGTACGATTCTATAAGCACCTCTTGTCCTTAAAACAAGATCTTCTCCCCCATGTACTTTATCAGTGTAGACAAGTACCAACTGACCCCTATGCTAGGAATCTCAGTTTCATCGAATCCTTTCCTGCTACTCCACCTCAAATGGCCAATCACTACAGCAGTGTCTGTTCAAACCAATGGTCCAGTTCAAGTTGCAGTTCTTCTCAGGCATGCTGGAGACTCCTGCCAAAAACTCTTAACCGATCTCCTGGCCACCAATAGGATGCCTTGTAAATACTTCATCCCTACCAACCAATGCCAGGAGGCAAGACCCAAGCCCACCTGTGCAAATGGGAGACCCTTTACAACAGAAGCACCACACTTTCAGTTGTATCTTTTGACCTGTAACCTACTTTCTGATCTCTGAACTACCAGCCTGTCTCTAAAATATGGCCAAAGCTCTCTTCCTCCCAAGCTCCCCAATCCCCTGCTTAGACTTCTCTTTCCTTGGCATGAGAGCCTTTCCCTCGAGATCTGATGAATTCAAATTGAATGTCACGTTCCTCAATTGCATCCCTTTCAACTCTGTCATTAGCCTTGTCATATGGCATCAGTACTGTTTGTTCACAAGTCTATCTTTTTCATTATGCAACATGCTGGGGGTAGAATTAACTACCCCAGAGCTTAATCTAAGCCCAAAAGTTTGGGAAGCATTAGGACAGAGATGAGCTGAAGACTCTGCTAATGGGATGGAACTGATGGCAGAGTTCACACATACACAAAAAGTAGGTTAAGTTTTCAGAGACTAGAAGTAAAATGTGAAAACACTCCAAGAAACTAGTTAATTTATAAAAAGCAAAATGTAATTAACAGGAAAAAGGCTACTTGCCCATTCACAGGAGACACACTAATTAGAATTCTCTGTGGCCTAAAGGCATAAGAGAACACTGAAAGTGTGAAACCACAGGAAGATAAAGGAAGGGTTAGAATGAAAACCAGAACTAATGTCAGAATTGGGCTGTCAGCCCCCAAATGTAGCTGATCCTTTACTGCAACAGCCAGCGCCTTTATGAAAGGTTCAGGTAGCAAAGATACAAAATATTAACATCACACCTGACTGCATGCTGTTTGAGGAATTTTAAATTAGCACACAAGGAAATGTTTCCCTTGAGAGCTATTCCGGCATTTTATATTCGCACATTGCAACTGGTATGTAAGACCAAAGCAACATGCTTTTAATAAAATACCCCACAAAGCATGGGAGGGGTGGTTTTCATTACCTTGGTGATAATTCCACTTTTTACCCTTCAGAGTAGAGAGGCATTAAACCCCACTGAGCTGATAAAATAGGCTGGATGAATCCCTATAGCGAGAAGAGCATTAGCAGCAGGATTGCATAGATTTCCTAATGCAAAAGCCTGGGTCGCATTTCATTATTGAAGTTGCCTGATTGCTTTGGTTCGAGCCTTATCCTCAATTCTTTTCTGCCTCTATTTAAAATCACAACAATAAACAAATGAAGCTATCACACAACAAACAGCCACGTGGGCTGAACTGGTCCTTGCTCCTCACAGAGGCAGTTGCACAAAGTTGCTGTCACTCTAACCAAAGCTTGCCTTGATGCCATACATCCCATCAAGACCAAGGGAAATGCACACCACCTATTTATTATCTATGCTGATGCTGGTTTGGTGTATCCAGAATCAGCAGAACATTCTAGAGTCTGAGTATCCAGCCACTTTCCTTATTATGGCAACCTAATCCGTCTGTCTTCCTCCCCTGCCAAGGTATTATTTCCCTAGCCACATGCAGTGACATTAGATTTCCATTCTCCCAAAATAAAACTTCCCAGATGCCCTTCATAGGAGTGTAAAAGGCAGGACATGCTGCTCGCTCATATTAAAATTCCCCCCTTCATTAAATTTGTACCTGCTTCCATTATTAAGAGGACTTCTAAATTTCCCTGTCTGCGTTCTCTCATAAAAATCCTTTTTAAAAATTCAATGACTTGTTCCAAGACACTTCATCATCCCATTTCATAAAAAATTTAATGGTGTCTAATCCTCTAAGACTCACTGAAGTTGCTCTGGGTCTAATGCCAGCTCCAGGTCAGCCTAAGAGCAGACACTTCAATCTGAAACTTGTATGTGGCCCCATTTAGCCCATAATTTGGAGGCTCATCAAATTTAGTCTACAGAAAAATGACCCTTGGAGTTTATTAAGCATGCACTTGCCCAGGATCTTTAGACCAGGTACCTACTCAGTAGGTTATGGGGTAGCTAGTAACAGGTAACCTTGGGAGATTCTGTTGTGCAGAGGACAACTGCAAAGCCAATAAAAACAAAGCTCAATGTAGATAAATTCCCTTCCTATCCTCACTAAACTTCAAATGAGCTCTATCTCAGGACACCTCTAACTCCACCAAGCTGATCCCACACCTACCTCACTCTCTCCTAACATTATGCAAATGAGCCACTCATTTCTTCTGTTTCAGCCAAAACAAAAACTAGGAATAGAATACCAGCCTGATTTGTTGGGGATTTCTCTAGTTCCCATAAAAACAAAAAAACAAAACAACAACAACAAAAAAACCCAGAAAAACCTTCTCACTTTAGCCTAGACATAGCTCAAACTCCTAAATTCCAGAAAGAAAGAGTCTTAAACAGAATTAGATGGCCACATACCTGAAAAAAAAAAACAAAACAAAAAGACTATAAAATATGCAAGACCTCCCCTCCCACATCTGATTCTCTGGATTCAGGCCTTCTGACTCGAATAGTGATTTGGAACAGACGGTCTGTTGAGTGTTAGTCTCTAAACCTGTCCACTTCAGGCTTCTAGGGTCAAATTCAGTATGATTGCCCTGGTCCCCACATGAAGAATTGTTCTTCCTGAATTTCCCTTTGTAACGATGATGTCACTGGCTAGACTGCACATCATTATATGCAGCACTCTTCTGACACTTCACAGAAGTCTCTGTAATGACTGATAATAATATTGTTCACTCTTTTATCCAAGTTCCCCTTAATGAGAATCCACAAAGGGAAGTGTCTGTTTGGACTTGACACTGAAAGTAATTTTAGTGCTCATAAGGAATTGACTCCTCCTCCTCTTCCTCCTCCTCCTTCTACTCCTATTCTTCTTCCTCCTCCCCTTCCTCCTCCTCCTCCTTCCTCTTCTTATCACACATACACTACATTTAATGACAAAAGGCTTCCATTTCTACCTTTGACTATTAGGAAACAAAGCTTATCTAGCAGTATGCTGTATCTCTTAGGTCACATTTTGGCAACCTTATCCCCACATTTATTTTCCATTTCCTTTTATACCTATATATACTGTCTTATTTCTCATATCTCTTATAAACAATGTTATTTTTTAATTAAGTCTTCTTGATTCATCCCTGGATGTGTTTATCAATACCTCAAATTTTAAGGATGCCAAATAATCCTATCAATAACCATCTAGTACATAATCACCTGACACTCACTAATGAAAAAATTCATCTGAGCGAATATGAAGTAATGCAATAAGATACCTAGGAAGTAATACAATGAGATACGACTAGGAAAATACTGGCATGTGTAGAAAGCATGTCCATAAAGTAAGTGTGAGGGTGATTCGGTGAATGCAATCACAGTTTAAAGGTAATGAAAATCAATGAGTTCTAAGAGGTAGAACTTGATAAGTCCAATCACAGGGTAGATCAATGTGTGTGGTTTTGATAGACTAAGAAAGATATTGGAGATCAAAAGAACAGCATGGGGTAAAGAGTCACCAAAAAGGAACAGGAATTGAAGGGGAACAGACTGAATTTAGATGTTTGAGTCCTTAATCATTCACAATCTTTCTTCTCATTTGTAAATAGGAATATTTCTAAGAAGAACCTTGAAATAATCAAGATGAGTTATGTAAACTATTAGTATAATGTCTACCATATCTTACACATTCATAAGTTAGTCATGTCTGTGACAATAGGGAAAAATCCATGGATTTTCTCCTCTCAGCTGATGTGACCTCAGAAGATCCCTTAGGCTGGGGACAAAAGTTAAGTAGTCTTGTAAGTTAGCAGATTCTTTTGGACTTGATAGAGGAGGATTATTTGAGCTATTTAGAGTTTCTAAACAGGGCAGTGATGAGATGAAAGCAGTGTTTAAAGAAGATTAATGTGGCTGTGCAGGAAAAGAGTGAAGGAGAAAATACCACAGGCATAAACACCATCTAGAAAGCTGTGTGCTTCCTGGTCACAAAGTGACTAAGGACCGGATGTGGGACGTGGCAGAAGACTGCCAAAGAGAGACTCTGAAACACTTTAAAGGCAATAATGTCTTTCTTAGGGAGGGATTGTGATTGCTATACACGGTGAAGAATGACTCAAGAGTAAAACATAATCATAGTAATTAATCAATGATTGTCCTCTGTTTATCACCTACTAGATACTAGCTGTATAGAAAGACAGCATTTCTATCTTATTCACCAGTGTCTAGCACAGTATTTCAAGCAAATAAAATACTCCTAATATTTCCCATAAATTTAATTATTCAATAATAAAGATAATTTTGTTCCTAGAAAAACATTCAAAGTGCACATATATTGTGTTGTAAATAACAGTCCAATTTATTGAAGATGATTAGAGTACTTTTCATGAATTATCTTACTCCAATACTAGTTTTATGCAATAGACTATCTTTCATTTTGATCTGGTAAAACAGGTATAGCAAGTTTCTGATATTCCTTCAAGGTCTCTTAACCAGAAAATGACAAATGCAGAACTGAGAGCTAACTTCCAGATGTGAAGAAAGTGGAAATGGGCTGGGGTAGTCACCTGGTTGATGTGGGGAGTCCTATCAAATAAAAAACATAGTGGAAACCACTTAATTTGTATACAGCTTGTACTCCCCAAACACTAAATCTTCATGGGAAGGCCATAGGTAGGCACTGACTTGGGTTACTTAAACCTTCCAATCTTATTTCTGTTGGGCTTATGATAGTTGAATAGAAGAGAGTAGATGTGGAAAAACAAGCATAAAAGTCAACAGCAAAAGCCAGACACAGAGCAGCCCAAGGTGTGCTGTTGTGTTGTGAGGACACAAGAAGATATCAAATGGCAGGATGTGAGGGGAGATGACTGTTCCCATGCTTCTTTGATCTAATTCTCTCTTAGTTTTATTTTCTTACCTGTTGCTTCATTTACACTTGAATTCTACTCCTCTGATAATGGGAGTTATAGAATGTATTCACCTATATTGTGTATTTTAGCAAAACCCCCCTTCATAGACATTAGGTGACACTATGGATGACCTGTGAAATAAGTTGCATGTTATTTTAACAAGCAAAATGGTGATTTTGGAAACATGGCATATTTGAGGCTGCACACAGTTTTAATTCCCAGATAGAATATATCCACTGCAAAGAAATGAATAGGATTCTAATGTTATCATTTCAGGTCTCATCAGGATATTTTCATACTTCCATGTCATTGAGCTTTATTCATTACACACACACACACACACACACACACACACACACCTCCTCATCCCTCCTCTCCAGCTCTCACTGGTGGGATTTAACTTCTCATCTGTCACGAAGCACAGATTTGTATACCACCAACTGACCAGTAACCATGCACTCAATTCCCATATTTTCTGTTCTTGTCTGCATTCACTCAGGTTAGTCGTCCCTTTCTGAGGAGAGTCTGGATGAGTACAGGAGCCACCACACACTGAGTTCCACAAGTGGGCTCCAGGATCAAGTCAGGAGATATGCTCTACACACTTTCTTCGTGCCAGACACCTAACATTATTTTATTTGATGCCTAGAGAAACCCTAGAAATGACTATTTTGTTCAGGGTCCAGTTACAAATACCAAGTCCACGCTGAATATTTCAAGCCAAGGAGGGGTTTTACTTTGAGGAAATTATTATACAGATTAATTTGTTGGAAAAACAAATGACAGTGAAGGAATCCAGGTACTTAAAGGGAATGGTAAAAAAGCTAACAGTCCTTTAACGTAAGGAAGAAGGAAGATATGTGACTCATAAACCAGAAAACAATCCCAGCAGTGCTCAGAAGCCTCAAGGGCTATGCCCAGCTACAGAGATCTAAAAGAATAGAAAGGAGGATTGCCAACCTTCTTTGGACCTGAAACCAGGAAGGCGATCCCTTTGCCCACCTCCCATCTTTCAGTTTCCCTCTGGTGCCTCTTACTGTTAGATTAAGTCTGAGAGTCAATTAACAAGAGAGTGTTATCCACAAAGCTCCACTCCAAGCAATACAGATGGTGTCAGGAGAGAAAGACTGGAAGACGAAAGGTAATAAGTGAATAGGTAGTTTTGGCAGTATAATTTCCTCTGTTTTTAAAAGAATGAAGGGGGAGTTAACATTCCTGTGGTTATCCACTTAGCAAAGTGAAAAGGTCCAGATTCAAATCTGACCAGGGCTGCATTCCATCTGGTACAGCCTTGAGATTTTCAAACCTTATTAAGACAATCTTACATTCCTTGATGACAGCTAAGGTGCTTTTGGCATTTTATGACTCTTTGTATGGACTGATTTAATTCTTACATAAGGTGGGCATGGGTAGTGTATTATTAACATCGGTGAAAACACAACACAATGACCAATGTCACAACACTCAAATTCAATCCTTATCATTTTTATAATCTATTTCAGGAAAATTATTTTACTTCTCTTTGCACACAATTGATAAAAGTGGAACTCCCCAGGTTAAGCTACAGGAGAATTTATGAATGCTATAAGCATGTGACTAGAGTAGGCAAACTCTCGACTTTATCGCTGCATGAGAATCTGTCCTTGACAACTTCTAAAGATAATTTCTAATCGTTGTACTGTGCTGTAATAAGAAAACCTTCTACAGCACTTAGCTTATGTCAACATTTATTTCATTCATATATGCCAACAAATATTTTACATAGCTCAACTCATTTAATTCTCAGCCCTTCTTCTTCCTTAACCCCAAGGTCTGTTCATTCTCCTTCCTACATATGAGTCCAAATTTAGAAGATTTCACACGTAAGTGAAGTCACACAGTATTGATCTTTCTGCTCTTGACTTATGGCTCACAGTGTAATGTGACTCCAGATTCATCTATGATATCAGTGGCAGGACCTCCCATTTGAAGGCTGAGTAGCGATCTATTGCACATTTATGTGTATACGTGCACATTACATTTTCTTTACCCATCCATGCATTAGCAGACCCTTAGATTGTTTTACTGATTGATGACACATGCTAGTGTGAATAATGCTGTATTGAATATGAGAAAAGAGAAATCCCTCAACATACTGGTTTCAGCTCCTTTGGGCAGATGCCTGTTAGCATGATTGCTGAATCTTATAGTAATTCTATCTTTACCCCCACCCACACCTTTCTTTTTCCCCTGAGGAAACTTTGTACTGTTTTCCATAATAGCTATTCTAATTTACAGGTTCATCCACACTCAAACCAACACTTGTATTTTATCTTATTTACTTATTTTTGGCTTTTTCAAGACAGGGTTTCTCTGTTTAACAGCCCTGGCTGTCCTGGAACTCACTTTGCAGATCAGGCCAGCCTTGAACTCACAGAGATCTGTCTGCTTCTGCCTCCTGAGTGCTGGGATTAAAGGCGTCCACCACCATGCCTAGCTGTATTTTATTTTATTTTTTAAGAAAGACATCTGTTTTAACAGGTATAGTGGCTAGCTGGCTGTGGTTCTGACTTATGGTGATTAGTGATGATAGACATGTTTTCAAGTACATATTATTGCCCACTTATGTGTCTTCTTTTAAAAATGTCTTTTTGGGTCTTTTCCTACTTATTTCTTCACTTAGCTTTTTAAAAGTTTAAACTTGTATATAACATATCATGATCATATTCATTCCCTACCTTATCTCCTTCCCACACCTACTAATCCTCCTCCTCTCAAACAGCTCACCTCCACCCCTTCCACTCCCACCCCCACCAACCCTTCTTGTACAGGTAGCCACGTCTGCTGTATCTTCAGAGTTGCAATGGCCACGTCATATCTAGAAGACAGCATTTCATAGCACACTTCCCTATCGGCCAGCCATGTGTTTTGTTTTTTTGTGTTTTGTTCTTTGCTACTGAGTGGCTTGCATTCTGTGTGCGTTGTGTACATTCTTTATCAGAGTCATGGTTCCCAACCATTCTCTCCCACTCAATCGGATGTCTCTTCACTCTGTTGATTTTTCTACAGAGAAAAGCATTTCATTTTTGTGGCATCCCATTTGCTGTTTTGTTTGGTTTTGTTTGAAACACCATTTCACTATGCAACCCTGACTGGCCTGGAACTCATGTAGACTAGGCTGGTCTGGAGCTCACAGTGATGCACTCACTCCTACCTCCTCACTGCAGAGATTAAAGGCCTAACCCACTGTATCCAGTCCACTTGTCCATTTGTTTTTTTTGGGTTTTTTTTTTTGTTTTTTTTTTTTTGTCTTGCTGCCTGTACTTTTGTATCACAAGCAAAATAAACCATCCCTCAGCCCAGTGCCATGGAGCCTCCCCCACTGCTTTCTCACAGCAGCGGCAGTTTGCTTTCTTCTATGGAAGTCTGTATGTTCTGAGTTGGGTTTTGTGTATGGTGTGGGTTGAGTTTTGTGCATGGTGTGAGGTAAAGACCTCACTCCACTCATCCACTTGTGAACATCCAGTTTTCCAAGCAACACTTTATGGAACAGACTCTGCTGTGTGTTCTTAGCACTTTTGCCAAAAACTATCAGCTGATCCTAGATGGGTGGGTTTATTTATGGATTCTCTATCTTTACACCAACAGTGTACATTTTGCTATAATAACTGATTAATACATTTGTACATCAGAGAGCATGCTGCCTCCTGTCTCATTCTTTTGCTCATAGATCTTTCATTCAAGATCATTTGTGGTTCTGTATGGCATTAAAGATTTCTCTGATGCTGTGAGAGAGCGACACTGGAATTTTGACACACATTGTACTAATTCTGTGGATTCCCTGCGAAGCATGGGCATTTCAACAATATTTTGTTCTTCTGGGCACTGAACATGGGGCGGCTATTCATTTGCTCATGTTTTCTTTAATTGGGCGTTTTGTAGTTTTCAGTACATAGTATTTTTTCTGAGTACTTTCTCTTGCTTTTTAAAACAGAAACGCTTTAAAGGCATACACACACATACATCATTTCTGATCTGTGAATGTTAATGCAGTATCCTGAAACTTACTTGACTTATTGGTTATACAAATTTTTGGTGGCATCTTAGTGTTGTCTGTGTCACCTATAAATAAAGACAATTCCACTTCTTCCATTTCCATTGGACATCTTTTGCCTTCTGAGTCCTGGACTTCCGGGACTGTGCTAAAAAGAAATAGTGGGGATGGGCATCTTTGTCTTATCCTTAATCTTAAATAAAAAATTATGTCAGATTTTACCACTGAAAATGATGTTACCTAGGAGACTGTCATGTGAGCCTTTCTTTGTGTTGAAGTAAATCCCACTACACCTAATCCATTGAGGAGCTAATCTCAAAACGAATGCTGTATTCTTCCAAATGTTTGTTTCTGCATCTACTTAAGTATGATTTCCTTAATCTCTTAGGTTATTTCAATAAGGTGTATCACATGTATTGATTTGCACATGTTGAACCATCCTTACAACCCTAGAATATATCACTTATCTAAGGAAGACTCTTTAAATGTTTGTGTTTTTTCTAGTTGATATAGTTTTTGATAGATGGTCTCCCTTTTTAGGTCAGGCTCCCTTCGAAGGTTGAAACATCTTGCCTCAGCCTAGGATTATAGGTGAGACTTATTGAGTCTGACATTGTAGATTTTTGAATCTATATTCTTCAAAACAATTGGTCCATAATTTTTTTCTTATGCCGTTCTTATCTGCTTTGGTATCAGAATAATGCTAGCCTCACTGGCTCAGAAGCTACCCTCCAATTCACTGTCTTTAGAAAGAATCTATGTAGCTCTTTCCTAAGTATTTGAGAAGAATCTATGTAGCTCTTTCCTAAGTATTTGAGAAGAATCTATGTAGCTCTTTCCTAAGTATTTGGCAGAATTCAGCTTTACTGCTGAGCATTTCTGGGCTTCCCTTTGATTTGAGGCCTTTTATTGCCTATTCTGTCTCTTTCCTTGATATTAATTTGCTCAGATTTTCCATTTCCTCTTGTTTTAGTGTTGGTGGCTCATGTGTTTGAGTTTTTCCATCTTGTCTGGTTAGCCCATTTGTTGGTGAATGACTTTCTTATGAGCCCTTGTATCATGCCAGTGGCAGTCACAATGTCTTCTCTTCAGCTTCTGGCCTCCTTTATTTGCAGAGTCTTTTTTTCTTGTCTCACTAGTCAACTTCATTATTTATTAAAAGGGCTTAGCATTACTGAATTTTCTGCTTTTGTCTCATCATTTCTGCTTCAATCTTTGCTTTTTCCTTCTATTAATTTCAAATTTACTTTTTTTCTCTTTTTTCCCCTAGTTCCTTGAAGTATATTGCTAATATGTTTTTTCTTTTTTGAAATATAAATTTTTAATTATAAACTTCTCTCTTAGGACTGATACCACAGCATATATAAATTCTTCTATGTTATATTTTTATCTTCATTACAAGATACTTTTATTTTTAGTTATTGATTTTTGCATAGCATGTTGGTTATGCGCTTGCGCACACACACACACACACACACACACACACACACACACACACACACAGTGGGAGGAGGCAGGGGAATTTCACTACGTAGACCTGGGTAGCCTCAAACTCACATGTCTCTGAGGCATTAAAGGTGGGTGCCACACTTCTCCTCAGACCTGGCCTGATATATTGTTTTAAAATTTCCCTGTTATTATGTTTTATTTCATGCTATTGTGATCCCCAAAAGGGACTCAATATGACTTCAATCCTTCCAAATTTTCTAGTATTTTTTTTTAATCTAACACAGAATCTACCCTGGAGAATGCTTCCTGTGCATTTAAGAAGATGATCCATCAAGCTGTTGCTGGTGAAGTGTTCTATATGCCTTATAGACCCAGTTAGTCTAAAGAACGTTTCAAATTCAATGTTTCTTTATTGATTGTTTGTCTAGATAATCTTTCTATTGTTGAACATGGGTATCAAGGTCCTTTCTGTTATAGTATCACAGTCCACCGCTCCTTCATCTTATATTCAGATATTCTGATATTCTGGTGCATATGTACTGAAAATTATGCCTTCTTGCCAAATTTGTGTATGTGTTTATAATGGAGAGGGAGGGGGATTAACGATACAGGGGATCGAATTAAGAGTCATGTACTTGCACATGACAGGCCAATGTTCTACCACTGAGATGTATACTTTATTATAATGTACTGACTTTCTTTGTAATCCTTTATAACAATGTGTCCATTAATGTTTCATCTTATTTAAGTATAGATACCATTTCTCTTCCTCAGTTTCTGTTTACATAGAGTATACTTTTCAATCACTTTATTTTCAGTAGATGGGTTCCTTAGTAATAAAGTCTCCTGTGAACCGTCAGACAGTTGAATCTTGATGTATTTTGTGCAAACCCCCTCCATGTATTTTTATTGGGGAACAGAATCTATCTACATTTAAGGTGATGATTGACAGGTGAGGATATGCCACTTCCCTTTTGCAATTTGTTTCCTGATTTTTTTTTTGGGGGGGGGGGACTTTCCCTGCTTTCTTCCATTTTTCTTTGCCAGAAAATTACTGTATTTATCCTCTGGATGGACTGATTTCAGGATTTCCTGTGAGAAATTCTTTTCTCTCATCATTTTGAAAACGCATTCTATTTCTCTTATTTTGACTGAGAAATCTCACAGGGCTGACAAGCTGCTCTGTGGGAGGTACCTGTGCTGCTTTATTGTTGTTGTCTTGTTTTGTCTTCCAAACATTGTAACAGTCTTAAGGATTCCTCAGGCTGAGTTTCATTACTGTGTGGCTACTTCTCTAACGCTCAAGGAGGACTTGGGCATTTGGACTTCCTTGGAGCTTGACCTCTCTCCCTATAACTGTGTTCCACGTGGTTACACCTTGTATTATGGGACCATGCAGTTTTGGCGATACCCCTTTTGTTCTTGGCTACACATTTAGTGTATGCAAGTATTAGACTCCTTACCCTTGAAGGCTAATTTTAGTGGCGGAAAAACAAGAAAGAATGGGTTAAAAGAAATTTTCTCACATGAAGAAAGTGATCTTTCTGAACACTTCCTGGGGTGTCATTGGCTGTAATGAAACACCATGGCCAAAAGCAGCCTGGGGAGGAAAGGGCTTACCACACTTTCCTGGTCCATATCACAGTTCTTCATTAAAGGCAGTCATGACAGGAACTCAAACATGGCAGGAACCTAAAGGTAGGAACTAAAGCTGAGCCCATGGAGGAGTGCTGCCTGCATTTTTTTTCTTTTTTTTAGTTGTTTGAGACAAGGTTTCTCTGTGTAGCCCTGGCTATCCTAGAACTCACTCTGTAGACCAGACTGACCTCAAACACACAGAGATCCACCCACCTGCCTCTGTCTCCCAAGTGCTGGGATTAAAGGTGTGTATCACTACTGCCTAGCTGACCCTGCTTTCTTATAGAATCCAGACCACCTGCCCAGGGGTGGCACCACACAATTGGCTGAGCACATTGATCATTAATTAAGAAAATGCCTTAAAGATTTCTTTTTCCCTGCCTTCCATTTCTTCCCTTCCTTCTCTTCCTTTCTTTCTTTCTTTCTTTCTTTCTTTCTTTCTTTCCTTCCTTCCTTCCTTCCTTCCTTCCTTCCTTCCTTCCTTCTTTCCCCCTCTTTCTTTTCTTTCTTCCATCCCACACAGAGCCCTGCAGTTGCTATTTAGGAAAATTCTTTATCACTAAGCTAAATTGTGAGTCCCCAACCTTTCTTTTTTATTTTAATTGATTCTTTGAGGGTTTCATATCATGCATCCAGATACCATCCATCCCCCCATCCCTTCATATCCACCCTTGCAACTTCCCACCCAAAACAGCATTCAAAACAGAACAAAACAAACAACCAAACTAACAAATACACACAAAACAGTCTCAGGATGGAAGCTGTAGTGTGACAGAGTCACACAGTATAACCTTCAATCCATACATCTTCACTTGTAAGTGTTCATTGCAATGAGTCATGGATTTGGTTTGAGCCCACTGGTTTCTGCTACATCCTGAACACAGGACCCTTACTGGGACTCCTCTTAGATATCCTATTGTTGCCCTGTGCAATGGAGATCTTGCAACTTCACATGCTCCTGCAGTTCATAGATGAGGTAGGTGTTGGGGTAGGCCAACTCATAGCCCTGGTTCTTGGCCTGGGTGATAGCTCAGTGGTCAGCTTGCCAACATTCCCATATTGACACCAACAGGGCAAACTCTCCACCACTGCCCCAGTTAGCTCACCCATTGCAACCTGAACTAAGGAGTGAGGCCAGTTCTCCTGCTCTTATGCCCTCAGGGCTATCTCATGTGCATCTACACCACCAGGGCCAACTCTACTGTTTTCCCAGGCAAGGTGTACAGCCTATTCTCCTGAGTGCTACAGTTGGTGAGATGCAGAGCCAGCTCTCCTTCCAAACTTGTGAGTAAATAAAAAGTATTTTGGCTTTCCATTTAAAAATAATACATAATTTTGATAACTATGTTTGAAGGATATGTCAAAGTACATGGTTTATGGTAACCACTGTCATTTACTGAAAGAATAAAGTGCAAAAATGTATGTATAATTTTTTAAAAAAAGAAAGAAACTGCCTTACAGATTTGCCTACAGCCAGACATTTCCTAAACTGAGAGTCCCCCTTCCCAAATGACTCTAGCTTGTGTCAAGGTGACATAAACCCAACCAGTACAGACCTGTAATGACGAGTCAGGAAGCCCACAAAGACAAGAAGGAAATTTCAGAAGTTCCACCCTAAGCACCAGCTGTAACACAAGATCTTTCCTATAATGACAATTTCAAAACACCTCAATACTGGCTAAGAAAGCCAGAGTACCCAAACCACAGGGCTCTGATGTAAATACCATCTCCAAGTCAAGATTCCTGTATTAATGCCTGTGGGCATGTGGACAGAGACAAGTTCCTCCAATTTGTTTTCAGTAGTATGTTAGTTTTTCTCTAATTTTTAGTGTGAAGTAAGGTTACCCCAGCAATAGTGTCTGGATATTTGCCAATTTTGATCCATGGTTATATGTTAAATCTCACTCATCTTCATGAAGCTCTCTCTTTGCCTCTGAGTCTGCCATTTACATTGTGAACCAATTCCTATGTTCTGATACCAGTTGGTGTTGTCAAAGCGATGATTTAAGTTCATGTTACTTGTTGAATTTTCAAGTATGTTATTTGGTCTATTGCTAGTCTCATGATGATTTGGGGGCTTGCTTAGTAAGGCTTGGACACAGTTTTCCTGTTGAATTGTAATCACATTCTCAGAAAATGGAAACAACATGACATGGGAGGATAGAAATGTCATGGACTCATCAACCAGCTTACATTGGTCTCAGAAATGTACCAGTGAAAGAACATTATTGTCATTCTCTGTGAATAATAAAAGACCTAATGGAAGTATCATTCACCCCAATTTCAAGTTGTATCAGAGAGCTATAGTAATAGAAACAGCATGGCATTCAAATGTAAATAGACACATTGATCAAAGGAATCAAACTGAAGACCCAGACATAAGTCTACATACCTATAGACATTTAATTATTTACAAAGAAGCCAGAAATACACACTGAAAAAAAAAAAGACAGCATCTTCTACAAATAGTGCTAGTCAAACTGGGTGTCTGAATGTAGAACAATGCAAATATATATATCACCCTGCAAAAAACTAAGCCCTCACCATAAAACCAGACACACTGAATCTGATAGAAGAGAGGGTGGAAAATAGGTTGAACTTATTGGCACAGGAAAAGAACAGGACACTGATAGCATAGGCACTCAGAACAACAATTAATGAATGGGACCTCAGGAAATTGAAGAGTTTCTATATGGAAAAGGACACAAACATTTTGACAAAGAAGCAAGCTACAGAATGGGGAAAGATCTTTACCAATTACACATCCAGTAGAGGGCTAATACCTAAAATTTATAAAGAACTGAAAAAACTAAATGTCAAGAAAACAAATAAAATAATTTTAAAATGGGAGGTAGAACCAAACAGAGAGTTTTCAAAAGATGAATCACACATGGCTGAAAAACACTTAAAGAAATCCTCAATATCAACGCAAATCAAAACTTTGAGGTTTCATCTTATACCAGTCAGAATGGCCAAGATCAATTAAAAAAAAAAGACAGCTCAGGATGTGGAGTAAGGGAAATGATCATCCACTGTTAGTTGGAGTGCAAATGTGTACAACCACTCTGGAAACCAGTGTGGCAATTCCTGAGGAAGTTGGGACTATAGCTACCTCAGATCAAGCTGTATCATTCTTAGCATATACCCCAAGTATCTTACTATATCTTACTACAGAGACACTTGCTCAACCATGTCCATTGCTGCTCTAGTCATAGTAGCTAGAAACTGGAAACAGCCTAGATTTCCATCAACAGATAGATGAATAATGAAACTGTGGTACATTTACACGATGAAGTACTATTCAGCTGTTAAAAAAAAATTACGAAATTCACAGGTAAATTGATGGAGCTAGAAAAAATCTTGAGTGAGGTAACACAGACCCCAAAAGATAACTATGGTATATATTCTCTTATATGTGGATGTTAGCTTTCAAGCCTTCAGTAAGCATGCTACAATCTTTATAACCACGGAGGTTAGGTATAGAGTGAAGGACTAGTGAAGAGGGAAGAATCCCCCAAAGGAAGGAGAAATGGAATATTTAGTTATAGAGTGACAGAGGGAAGCCTGGAATGAGAGAGTTAAATGGATAAAGCAAGGGAAGAGGAAGAGGGGTAGGAAGGGAATATGGGAAGTAACCAAATGCAATCTAATTGTACGTAAGGCCCACTGCATATGATGGAAACAATGCCTGACACTGCTCAATGACCATAAACCTGAGGCTAGATAGGCCATGGGCCTAGGAGAACCAAGTAGTATTGTTTCACTAAAGAAACATGGCAATAAAATGACTCCTAACAACATCCTGCTATACCCATAGGTCAGTGTCTCACTCAGCCAGGACCATGAGTTTTTTCTCCAGAGTAGATGGGAACTAATACCAGACCCACAAATGGACAATGGAAGGAGAATGAGAGACTTTGGAAGACTCAGTCCTAAGTGGGATGCCTTCAAAAAATTCTTCCCCTCGGGAGTCAAGGAAATATACAGATGAGGGCTTTGAAAGATTGTTAGAGCCAGAGGAGGTGGACAACACCAAGGAAACAGCGTCTTCCAGATACGAGACTGATGTACATATGAACTCACAGAGACTGTGGCAGCACTCATAGGGCCAACACATGTTCAAGCCTGAGGGGCAGCAGAGCTGAGAAGGGGGAGTGGGCAAGAGCTCCCATCCCTAACCAAGAAGCTATCTCCAACCGACAACTGCTTACAAGGGAAAATTAGTTTTCTCCAATGGAATCTCACTGGGTGTACAAACCACATTTAAGGCCCAGCAATGGATGGCCAACACAAATTTAACTAATGGCTTTGTTGAAGATTTCTTGTCCCATTTTCCTTTTTTTTTTTTTTTTAATTTTATCATTCTTTTCTTGTACATTTATGGTTTCCAACTTTGTGTTTTTGTGAGTTTTGTCATTGTATGTGTGTTTCTTGAGCTTTTTCTTTGTTTTGTTTTGTATTTCCTGGTTTGCTTTGTGTTATTTTGTTTCATTTGTTTTAATTTGCCGTTTGTTCCCTAAAGAGAGAGAGAAAGAAGGTGTGTCATTGAATGGGTAAGAAAGTGGGGAAGATCTGGGAGGGAATGGGGGAAAGGAAACTGTGATTATACTATGTTGTATAAAAAATTTAGCTAAAACAAAAAGAAAGAAAAGAAAAGCCAGGCAGTGGTGTCACATACATTAATCCCAGAACTCAGGAGGCAAAGGCAGGAGGATTTCTGAGTTTGAGGCTAACCTGGTCTACAGAGTGAGCTCCAGGACAGCCAGGGATATACAGAGAAACCCTGTCTCAAACAATGACAACAACTAGAGAATCATTCTCCAGCCCTGTGCTACACAAGGTGACGCTGGATTTCTTAGAACATAGGTTGCAGAGACATTTTGGAACACAATGGGCTCTTGCTGAAATTAAAGGCTGTTTAAATTGGAAGTTAAAAACACTGAAGAAATATATCATTTATACTTTCCAACAAGGATTACAACCAAAATTTGGTATATTTTCTGTGTTTTCTTTTCTCCTGTGAAGAAGGGATCACATTTTCTATTGGAAAGACTACTTCACAGTTTCATAAATTTCATTCTAAAAGCATTCATAATACTTCATTTAAACATTGCCATTCTCAACTCGGTCTCAAGCCTCCACTAGCACTTCATTGTATCATACAAAACATTTTTTTTTCTCCTTGACATTTAGTGTCTTCAAATAATATCAAGGAGCCCATTAACTCTGCCTTTAGTTTCTGCTCAGTCAAGCTGTGCATAATTAACTCCTTGAATCTGTTCTCTGAATTACTCTCTCCATTTCCTTAATCAGTTTGTGGCACATTTTCTGAAGTTTCTTTCATTACCAGTGATTGTTAAGCTGTATTACTTGGGGCTTTATGGGCATACTACAAAACTATGCACAATACATTTGATTAAGTGCTCTGCGGAGTATCTGAGGAGCCATTTACACCAAGTAAATCTGACACATTTCCCATTTAGCCTCTGCAGGCAATGGACTAAGATGAAGAGTCCAGCTCTCTGGGTTCCCTTCTGTCACCAAGGCAAGGTATGCACCATGGTATGTAACCATGGTTCAATTAACAAGCAGGTTTTCTCCTTGAGGCTAGTTTTACTTTAATGACTGATGCATGTAAGGCCACACTGAGGCCACTATGTACATATACAAGATGAACTTTCAGTCTTGGATTTTTCTTCCTTTGGAAATCTCAATGATCTTCTCCTTCTTGGACTGGAGCCATTCCTCCAGGTCTTCATACTCTGCCTCCTGGTCTTAGATTTGTGAGCCTTAGCTTAGTCAGCCAGCAGCATCTTGCCAGCCTTGGCTGCCTTCAGCTTGTATGTATGTCTTCCATGAGAATCCTCTTGACCTTTAGGTTCAGACTGTGTTACATGTCAATCTTAGATTCACGGTATCTCCTATGAAGTTGGCTCAGACTCTGAATCCTCATCCAAGTTACATTCTCGGGTATTCAGACATTGGTAGGATCCTTCTCTTTCCCTATGCACATAGGCCTGTCCTTCTAGCCAGCCAAGGGGGTTTTCTGGCATCCAGCCTGGGAATGGACAGTCATAGGCTTCCAGATCATCAGCCTGTCTTTGATCAGCTCTGGATCTGTGGGCTGGAGTAGGTGTTTCATTGTTCTCATTGGGGTCCAACTAGACTTTCTTTTTGCCATAGTAGAGGGCACTAAAGCAAAGCCTTTCTTGAATCCTGAGCATATTCGGGGCATGTTTAATCAGGACCAGTTGCATTACCTGTGCTCTGTGGTTGAGAAGAAAACCTTAAATATGTTGGAAAAGACCAAGGGAAAATAAAAAATCCAGAGAAAAGAGACAAAAATCTCAAGAGAATGAGAGAGGACCTGAGAACATGTATCGTCATTCTTGATGCCACTTGAAGCAAATAAACATGGCAAGAGAAAGACATGCAAACTATGGACTCACAAAACTCATCCCACTTTTTATCACTATGGTTGATCCTTCTAGTCTGTATCTATCCTTTTTCTAGCATACAGATCCATGCTAAGACAGGTGAGGGAAAATTGTAGACTCTCTTGCTCAATACCACCTTAAAATAGCCAACAATCTGGGACTACCTTGCAATGGGCCTTCCCATACTCCCTACTTCTCCCTCCAGCACCCCATGATCAAGAACACAGTCTCTTTATCTGCAGCTTGCAGACCTATCCTGTACCCCAGAACCTTCTCTCTTTCCGTTACAAACTGTATATAGTAAAGAGAGCACAGCTGTACACTCATTAAAAAACCAAACACATCTTTCCTCCAGAAGGAGAAAAATGTGTGTGGACCTTTTACCATGCTGGTTCAGTGCCTAAGCTTTCAACAAACCTTGAAGCCCTGAAGGGAACTAACTGCCTGGGACAGGATTAGGCATAGGCAGAGACTTCATACTCCTGTCCTGCTGCATACACAAGAAACAAATCACTTTGGAAAGAATCCAAAGGGAAAAGAATCAATGTGTCCCATCTTTGAAGTTTATCATTTCATCTGGTAATTGTGGCTGTCTACATAGGGCAGAAAAGTGAAAGGATCCTATTAGGTGGGAATTGTGGAGATTCACTGAATAAACTAATACATGCACACACTCATGCAGAAACTCACACTTAATGGTAAATATAAAAAGGCATTTAGAAAGAATCAAGCTGAGGTGGTGGAAATAACACAAAGTACATGTAACTTTTACCTGTCACAAGTGTATGAAAATGGTTCCCATGAGAAGAAAATTCACCTGAAATGACTGATGGGAAAAACAAGAAAGAGCTGTTTCTGGAGTCAGTGGTGCCTGCTTTTGCTCATCATGTGAGCCTCCCCCTTCAGAAACCACCTCTGGAAGTAGGGTTTCTTCTCCCTGTTTTTCCACCACAGACACACTTCACAAATGCAATGATCCCCTGCTCACAGGAAGTTGACTGACAGAACAAGGAAGTAGGATTCTAACCTAAAATGGCTGACAAAATTAAAGTCCCAAAAAAGTGGAGAAATATTGAGCCTGTTTCACTATAATATGATGAACACTGGCAACGATAGTTTAATATTTATATTTTCATAGTTCCTCAGTGTAGACTAATAGCATTAACCCTAATTTCAGTATAAGTAATTGGAGTATATTCTCCTAAGGAAGGGTAAGTTTAAAAGATTCACCTATGCAAAAAAACAAACAAACAAACAAACAAAAAAACAAAAAAACAAAAAACACAAACAAAAACAAAAACAAAACCTATCCTTAGATCATAGGGTAATTGTTTCATATTTAAAACTTTATTAGTTTACTACATATGAACAATAGTAGCATGTAGTAGGAGTTCTCAAAGTTGTGGGTATGAAGAATAAAATATTATTGGAAAGATAATGTTTGTGGACTGTGAGGTGCTAGTGCTGCATGAAGACTGAGTATGGACAGTCACATGTTGTTGAGGCAATAAAATCTGACAAAGTTTTTGTTGTACTTGGAAAGCACCACCCCCACACTGTGCTTTGCCCATGCCTACTGAGAATATCCATGGACATCTTGAATTAATGCACACAGAAGACTTCTCTCCAGTGTGTGTCCTCATGTAGTCTCCAAGGGGGAAAGATTTTGTGGAACATTTCCCACAATCTTGGTAGACACAGGAGTAATGTTTCAAACTGTGAGGATTCTCCTGGGACACAGGACTCTTGACCTTGAGGTCTGTCTTCTCCTGTGGACTCTGTCTCTGGAAGGGGAAACTGAAATGTTTTCTGGACATTGTCTTGGGGCAAAAAGAGAATGGGAAAGAACTGATGGTCCACCTGACACTACCTGAGAATCTCGGCCTTCTTCACCACTGGGTGCTGACCTTTGACCTCTGCACATACTCTGATGGTAAGAGGACACCACATGGCCATAGTGGTTTATGTGAGAATTAATGGGATCTCTCACAGATTCTCAAACACAGCCTGGATTATTTAGGGGCTTCTACCTGATCATTGTAGGAGGTCAAGTCACCTATTGGGATCCTTACCTTATCTCAGCTAGAAATGTGGTTAGGAAAAGAAGTTATCCTCTTACTGGGATGGAGGGCCCGGCTTATAAATGTGAGCCGTCGTCTGAGGCTCAAAGGTAATCTGCTCATGCACTCTGGTTGCCTTGAGACTGTAGTCAAAGGTCTGGTCCACAGTGACAGGCATCTCTTGGTGCTCCTCCTTGATGGTCTTGTCTAACACATAAGTAACTAGATGGCCCACATCCCAGGTCTGTTCACCACTAAAAGACATCACATGATCCCCTTTAATAGATGCCAGCTGCCATCCAAAAGAGCATCTTGATTATCACCAGGGCAGATCCTCTGCTTTCCACACAAGGCAGTACAGTGGATCACAAGTGTTTCATTCCCATTTAGGGTCTTCACCTGGCCATCTACTTTGTAGACTGTCTCCTTGCAGTCATGAACTGATCTTACCTGGGAATCAGAGAGGGAGGTCTCCCAGGTGTTGAGCTCCATCAGCTAAGAGTCTGCCAGGGATTTAGTCTGTTCAGCAAAAACACCTTGCTGGTTCAAAGCAACAGTCTCACTTGGCTCTCCAAATTGGAAATCCTTGTCTTTTCTGTAGTGTGATATTAAGTTCTGGGTGTAGGCAGTCCCTGTGATGCTTCAGTATCCAGATATCATCACTGTTTGATTCCTTATAGGCACCACTTGGCTCTGAGCTGACAAGGGCAATCTCCACAAGGACAGTCTGAGGAACTCAGGGCCCTGATTGAGAATCATCTGGAATTTCCCCCTGATCCTTATATGTCTGAGATGACCCTGAAGAACTCTTTAAGTTGCTTAACAATTTGAGGTAGGGAAAACATGTCACTGAACTAGGTTTTCAATTCTGAGGTCCTTAAGAGTAGTCAAATATGAAGACAGAGGCTAGGCGCTAGACTCAAGCAGCTACAAAAACCTGGAGGCTATGGCTTCAGACCTGCAAGAACTGTGATAAAGGTGGCCTGGGAGAAAGGTACTCAGGTCTAGAATCTGGAGTCTATTCTAGAAAGCTCAATAGGAAGTGACATGGCTTCGGAGTCCAGCCCTTGGTTTGCCACAGCCTATGCTTTAGAGCTCAAAACCAGAGGACTTACGCTTCTTTTCCCAAGCTGTTGGAAGACAGAAGGTGACTGAATAACTCATTAAAGGACTCAGAAATTCTTTGAAGTCAGTAAGAACAACAGGAGGAAGCTGCATTTTGGCTCTTTCCATTCATATCACAGTAGCAAGGATATATCTGGTGGTTTTAGTCTGATTTTCCTTAAGGTTAAAGGTACAGAAAGAGTACACAGTTGGGCCAAAGAAATAAGTTATAGACTCAGCTTCTAAACCAATTGATTTTGCTCTCAGGGGCTGAGTTCCTGTGTATACACCCAGGATGTGAATTTGTGTCTCATAGGTTAATGGGCCATGCAGATTCACCTTCCTGGACAAGTTTTACTCAATCTACCTTTGACAGTAGAGCCTAGCATCTGAATGATTTAAGCTCCTCCCACAAGCACTTGGAAAGCAGAGGGTGTTTCAGTCACCTAGTCAAGGATTCAGGACTTCCACGCTGTGATTTCCTGAAAAGTCACTGTGTGGTAAAACTCAACATTACACTTTCCATCCTACCCCAGCCTCAGCGCAGAGTTTCCTGTGCTTGACCTGCATGTGAGAGTTGAAGATGCAGAAACTGCAGACAGCTGCTTGTGCAGAGAGAGCTACAGGTGCAGATTTTATTCCTAAGGGCTTTGCTCTCTGAGATCTGATGTAAACCCAGAACTCCTGAGATTCTAGTTCTAATGAACAGTTGAGATATGCAGATTCCATGATCTTGACAGCTGCACTTTTAACCAAATTACTGATAGTATGAAAAACTGAGCATTCAAACGATCACATTAGCATTGAAAACAGAAGTTTGTTATTGGTGGTTGATCTGTTTTTTAATACATGGTCTCCCTCTTTATTTTAGGTCAGTCTAACCTCCAATTCTGGAACTTCTTGCCTAAACCTAGATTATAATAGAGCCTGGTGTTTCATGCTGTTCATTCCTGATTGTTTTGTATTTTGGGTTTTAAAATTTTGTTTATACTAGGGATCTTATTTGTGTGCACAGAGTGGAAAAACTAGCCTTTCTGCCTTCTCTTAGAAATTTTATCACTGCTGGTGAGAATGGCTGGTATATTTCACCATAGGAAACCCAGACTACCTTTCATCCTCCTGCCTCTGCCTCCTGATTGCCTTCAGGATTGCAGCCCATAATGGCAGTTTTGATGTGTTCTTTTCCTTACTCCAAGACTGTTGATCCCTCCAAGGACTGACTCCCTAAGAATCACATGTGTCATCACACAGTTCCAAGTTATGCCAAGTGCTCACATTCTCTGTTCATCACTCCCAGAGCCCGTTTTTATAAGTATCAGTACTGTCCAATGGCACAAGTTTAGCCATTGGTCCCTAAATGTTTCCACCGACACAGCCTCCATCCTTTCCTCTGGTGAACTGACATTGTGGTAGCCCTGGTGACCTGGTGGTATGCTCCCTTTCTCTCTGTCCATGGCAGTTCTGAGTCTCTTAGGACCAGACTGTTAAGTGTCTATGACTTGCATATGTAACCTCTTACACATGTAGGGCCTCTCAAAGTCTATGCCAGGGGCCCACAGTCTTTATCCATCACCACCACAAGGAACAGTATTAAAGTAGCCAAGCCCACAGTACCAACTTTGCAATGTCCTATGTGTGTAAAGATACCTGGCCAACTATTGCTTTCTCTGTGTTTTTATCAACACCACTTCAACCCTTTCCTCTGGTTCTCTGACACTGTGATGTCCTGGCATTGTGCAGCCCCTTCTGTTTCCATGGAGGTCCAGGGCTTCAGGACCAGGTTGCTGAGTGCCTGTGATGGGATATCCACCCATTCCCTGGTTTCCATTCAATCTCCATATTGAGATGATGATCAGGAATAGCTGATTGGCTTTTACTTCTTGTATTCCAAGGTATTTGATTTGTACAAAAGGTTTTTGTCATAAACCTTTTACACCTATGCCAGGTTTAAACAGTTTCTTTGATCATTAAATATATTATACAATCAAGAATAAGGAGTAACTCCAAATCCCTATTTTGGCAACATACCATGGTCTCAAAAATGTATTTTAACTATATAGAAACAGTGAAATTAAGTTTTAACTCAGCGTATCATATATGGATTTCTGAAGATATGAGATGCATGCTCAGAATGCCTGTGTATACATGGCAATGATCTTTTTCTTTTAACATCCCTTAATTTGCTGATTAACATTTTATGAAAATTGCTTCTACAGATATTTCTGTTGATTTTCTTAACCTACAGACCCACTTGGAGCACAGGTGAGAAAACTTTTAGCCTCTCCTGCTCAAATCCTCTTAGAATAGCCAACACTCTGGGGTCCACTTCCAATGGGCTCCCCCATACTTCATATTTCTCCCTCCATCATTCCCATGTTCAAAAAGACAGTATTCCCCTTAGTGCTGTCATATAGGTCCCATGCACCCATAATGTCTACCCTCTTCTATTTACAAACTGTCTATGGTAACAAGAGCACACTTGTACACTCACTAAAAATCCAAACTCAAACACACCTTCCCTCCAGAAGGAGAAACATGTGTGGACCTTTTACCATTCTGGTTCAGTGCCTAAGGCCTCAACAAACCTTGAAGCCCTGAAGAGAACTAACTGCCTGGGACAGGATTAGGCATAGGCAGAGACTTCATACTCCTGTCTTGCTGCATACCCAAGAAACAAATCACTTTGGAAAGAATCTGAAGGGAAAAGAATCAATGTGTCCCATCTTTGAAGTTTATCAGTTCACCGGGTAATTGTGGCTGTCTACATAGGGCAGAAAAGTGAAAGGATCCTATTAGGTGGGAATTGTGGAGATTCACTGAATAAACTAATACATGCACACACTCACACAGAAACTCACACTTAATGGTAAATATAAAAAGGCATTTAGAAAGAATCAAGCTGAGGTGGTGGAAATAACACAAAGTACATGTAACTTTTACCTGTCACAAGTGTATGAAAATGGTTCCCATGAGAAGAAAGTTCACCTGAAATGACTGATGGGAAAAACAAGAAAGAGCTGTTTCTGGAGTCAGTGGTGCCTGCTTTTGCTCATCATGTGAGCCTCCCCCTCCAGAAACCACCTCTGGAAGCAGGGTTTCTTCTCCCTGTTTTTCCATCACAGACACACTTCACAAATGCAATGATCCCCTGCTCACAGGAAGTTGACTGACAGAACAAGGAAGTAGGATTCTAACCTAAAATGGCTGACAAAATTAAAGTCCCAAAAAAGTGTTTGGAGAAATATAGAGCCTATTTCACTGTAGTATCACAAACACTGGCAACAATAGCTTCATATTTATGTTTTCTTAGTATATTAGTGTAGAGTAATAGCATTAACCCTAATTTCAGTATAAAAATTGATTATATGCACTAAGGAAGAGGGAGGTTGCCCAGGTAGTGATATCACCTGCCCTTAATCCCAACACTTCAGAGGCACAGGTAGGCTCATCTCTGTGAGTTCAGGACAGCCAGGGGTATACAAACAAACCCTGTCTCAAAAAATAAAATAAAGTTAAAAAAAATTTCACTTCCGCAAAATAATTGATCCTTACCTTTTATGGTAATTGTTTCATAATCATGATTTTTTTTTATTAGTTTTGCATTTAAAAACAACAGTGACAGCTATTAGGGGTTCATTCTCCAAGTTGTGGGTATAAGAGACCAACTTTAATTGGGGAAGATGTTCTTTGTTGGCAGTCAGGTTTCAGTGGTGGATGATTGGGAATGGCATCTCACATGCTGCTTGAGGTGTTAGATCTGGAAGACACTCAGTTGCAGAGGATACACTGGAAGGTCAGTTCCCCAGTGTGGCTTCTCCTATGTCTACTGAAGAAATTGGAGCATGTGAATTTCCATGGGCATCCAGGTACATTGCACACATAAGGCTTCTTCCCAGTGTGTTTCCTCATATGGTCTCTGAGATGTAAAGGCTTTGTGTAAGGTTTCCCACAATCTTGGAAGGCTGGAGTTGGGCTTCAACTGGAAGGCTTCTTCTTGGACACAGGGCTCTGTGGCTTGGAGTCTGATCTTTCCTGGTGATGCTGTCTCTGGAGCACAGGAGAATCTGGCATGCTTTCTGGAGGTTGTCTTGGGGTCAAAGGAGAATGGGAGGGGCCTGGGGATCCACCTGAAACCCCCTGAGGATCACTGCCACCTTCAGCACTGGGTGCTGACCTCTGACCTGTGCAGACATCCTGAGCATGAGAAGATACCGGCTGGCCAGAGTAGTGTGGCTGGGCACTACTGGGCTTTCTCAGGTGATGCTTAGATATAGCCATTTTTCCTATAGAGGTTTTCTTCCTGTCACACTGGCGAGTCACAACAAAAGGTGGAATTTCGTGCCTACACCCACAAGTATTAAGAAAGGTGAACTTAGAGTTAGCGAGGTCTGGGACCCACATCAACACTGGAACTGATTGCTCTTGGGAACAAACCCCACACTGTCTTGGTGCCCTTTGATTGGAGTTGGATGTCTGTTCACTAGTGACAGGCATCTCTTGCTGGTGCTCCTCTTGAATGGTCTGGTTCGACACAGAAATAACTACAACGTCTTCATCACCGGTCTGTTCACTGCTGAAAGTCCTTACATGGCTCCCTTCAGGAGATGCCAGCTGCCTTTCAGAGAGAAGTTTTTTCTTTTCACCAGACCTCTTCTTCAGACTTTCACACAAGGCGGCACTATAGGTTACAAATGTCTCCCTACCACTCAGGGTCTCCACCAGGCCAAATTTTGTTTGGACTGTCACCTTGCTGCCAGAGACTGCTGTCCCCTGGGAAACAGAGAGAGAGGTCTCCTGGGTGTTGAGCTTCATCAGCTGAGAGACTGCCGGGGATTTAGTGCAGTCAGCAGGCAAACCTTGCTGATTCATAGCAACTGTCTCACTGGGCTCTGCCGATTGGAAAGGTATGTCCTTTCCGAGATTTGCCCTTGAGTTCTGGGGCAAAGATTTAGATTTAGATTTGGATTTAGGCTTAGATTTAGATGGCATCACTGTTTCTTTACTGGTAGGTTCCACTTGGCTCTTTGGTATGCTACGAGATTCAGGGTTCATCACTGTTTCATCACAGGGAGGCACTACTTGTCTCTGAGCTGACACAAGCTGACTGGTCTCCACTGGGGCACTCTGAGGAGTGCATGGCCCAGGCTGAGAATCACCTGGAGTTTCTCTCTGGTCATTCAGTGGTTCAGGGCTGACCTGCTGGTGCTCCTCAGGTTCCTCAACTGTTCCAGAATCAGAGAACATGGTGCCAAAGTAGGTTTTCAGTTCTGAGAGCTTAAGTTCTTAAGAGTAGTCCAATATGAAGACAGACAGAGGCTACGTGGTAGACTCAAGCAGCTCTAGAATGTGAGCTAGAGGCCAGTACTTCAGACCTGCACAGTCTGTGGTGAAGGTGACCAGAGAGAAAGGTACCCAGATCTAGAGTCTGGAATCTTCTTATAGACAGCTCAGTAGGAAGTGGGCAGGGCTTAAAGGTCCAGGCCTTGTTTGGCCACACCCTGTGCCTTGAAGTTCAAATAGAGAGGATCTGCTTACCTCCTCCTCCCCAGTTCTCTAAGTGCAGAAGCTGATTTGATAACACACAAAGCAACCAGGAACACCTTGAAGTCATTTAGTCCAACATGAGAAAGCTGAAAATTTCATCTTTCCATTCACATCACAGTAGTAAGGAATTAGCCTGATACTTTGATCTTCCTTAAGAGTTAAAGGTATAGAAACAGAAAACACTTAGGCCAAAGGATGAGCTACAGATGCAGATTGAAGCCAATCCATTTAGTGCTCAAGTCTAGAATCCCTGTGTAAACATCCAGGATGTGAATTTCTATGTGTCATGGGTTGGAGGGACGGGGAGATTCTCCCTCCATGACAAGTGTCATTTAATCTGACTTTTGGTTTAGCCTAGTTTTGCATTATTTTCTTAAGCTGCTCCCACAAGCACTTGGAAAGCAGAGGGTGTTTCAGTCACCTAGCCAAAGACTCAGGACTTCCTTGCTCTGATTTCCTGAAAAGCCACTGTGAGGTAAAACTCAACATTACATTTTCCATCCTACCCCAGCTTCAGTGCAGGGTTTCCTGTGTTTGACCTGCCTGCCTGTGAGAGTTGAGGATGCAGAAACTGCAGACAGCTGAGTTTGCTACAGGTGCAGATTTTATTCCTAAGGGCTTTGCTCTCTGAGATCTGATGTAAACCCAGAACACCTGAGATTCTAGTTCTAATGAACAGTTGAGATATGCAGATTCCATGATCTTGACAGCTGCACTTTTAACCAAATTACTGATAGTATGAAAAACTGAGCATTCAAACGATCACATTAGCATTGAAAACAGAAGTTTGTTATTGATGGTTGATCTGTTTTTTAATACATGGTCTCCCTCTTTATTTTAGGTCAGTCTAACCTCCAATTCTGGAACTTCTTGCCTAAACCTAGATTATAATAGAGCCTGGTGTTTCATGCTGTTCATTCCTGATTGTTTTGTATTTTGGGTTTTAAAATTTTGTTTATACTAGGGATCTTATTTGTGTGCACAGAGTGGAAAAACTAGCCTTTCTGCCTTCTCTTAGAAATTTTATCACTGCTGGTGAGAATGGCTGGTATATTTCACCATAGGAAACCCAGACTACCTTTCATCCTCCTGCCTCTGCCTCCTGATTGCCTTCAGGATTGCAGCCCATAATGGCAGTTTTGATGTGTTCTTTTCCTTACTCCAAGGACTGACTCCCTAAGAATCACATGTGTCATCACACAGTTCCAAGTTATGCCAAGTGCTCACATTCTCTGTTCATCACTCCCAGAGCCCGTTTTTATAAGTATCAGTACTGTCCAATGGCACAAGTTTAGCCATTGGTCCCTAAATGTTTCCATCCACACAGCCTCCATCCTTTCCTCTGGTGAACTGACATTGTGGTAGCCCTGGTGACCTGGTGGTATGCTCCCTTTCTCTCTGTCCATGGCAGTTCTGAGTCTCTTAGGACCAGACTGTTAAGTATCTATGACTTGCATATGTAACCTCTTACACATGTAGGGCCTCTCAAAGTCTATGCCAGGGGCCCACAGTCTTTATCCATCACCACCACAAGGAACAGTATTAAAGTAGCCAAGCCCACAGTACCAACTTGGCAATGTCCACCTGGCCAACTATTGCTTTCTCTGTGTTTTTATCAACACCACTTCAACCCTTTCCTCTGGTTCTCTGACACTGTGATGTCCTGGCATTGTGCAGCCCCTTCTGTTTCCATGGAGGTTCAGGGCTTCAGGACCAGGTTGCTGAGTGCCTGTGATGGGATATCCACGCATTCCCTGGTTTCCATTCAGTCTTCAAACTCAGAGGATAATCATGAGAAGTTGATTGGCTTTTACTTCTTGTATTCCAAGGTATTTGATTTGTACAAAATGTTTTTGTCATGAACCTTTAATAACTATAGGAGGTTTAAACAGTTTCTTTAATCATTAAATACTTTTACACAATCAAGAGTAAGGAGTAATATCTAACTCCCTATTTATGAAACATGCCATGGTCTCAAAAATATATTTTAACTATATAGTAACAGTGAAATTAAGTTTTAACTCAGTATATCATAAATAGATTTCTGAAGATATCGGATGCATGCTCAGAAAGCCTGTGTATACATGGCAATGATCTTTTTCTTTTAACACCCCTTAATTTGCTGATTGACATTTTATGAAAATTGCTTCTACAGATATTTCTTTTCATGATTTTCTTAACCTACAGACCCACTTGGAGCACAGGTGAGAAAACTTTTAGCCTCTCCTGCTCAAATCCTCTTAGAATAGCCAACACTCTGGGGTCCACTTCCAATGGGCTCTCCCATACTTCATATTTCTCCCTCCATCATTCCCATGTTCAAAAAGACAGTATTCCCCTTAGTGCTGTCATATAGGTCCCATGCACCCATAATGTCTACCCTCTTCTATTTACAAACTGTCTATGGTAACAAGAGCACACTTGTACACTCACTAAAAATCCAAACTCAAACACACCTTCCCTCCAGAAGGAGAAACTTGTGTGGACCTTTTACCATTCTGGTTCAGTGCCTAAGGCCTCAACAAACCTTGAAGCCCTGAAGGGAACTAACTGCCTGGGACAGGATTAGGCATAGGCAGAGACTTCATACTCCTGTCTTGCTGCATACCCAAGAAACAAATCACTTTGGAAAGAATCTGAAGGGAAAAGAATCAATGTGTCCCATCTTTGAAGTTTATCAGTTCATCGGGTAATTGTGGCTGTCTACATAGGGCAGAAAAGTGAAAGGATCCTATTAGGTGGGAATTGTGGAGATTCACTGAATAAACTAATACATGCACACACTCACACAGAAACTCACACTTAATGGTAAATATAAAAAGGCATTTAGAAAGAATCAAGCTGAGGTGGTGGAAATAACACAAAGTACATGTAACTTTTACCTGTCACAAGTGTATGAAAATGGTTCCCATGAGAAGAAAGTTCACCTGAAATGACTGATGGGAAAAACAAGAAAGAGCTGTTTCTGGAGTCAGTGGTGCCTGCTTTTGCTCATCATGTGAGCCTCCCCCTCCAGAAACCACCTCTGGAAGCAGGGCTTCTTCTCCCTGTTTTTCCACCACAGACACACTTCACAAATGCAATGATCCCCTGCTCACAGGAAGTTGACTGACAGAACAAGGAAGTAGGATTCTAACCTAAAATGGCTGACAAAATTAAAGTCCCAAAAAAGTGTTTGGAGAAATATAGAGCCTATTTCACTGTAGTATCACAAACACTGGCAACAATAGCTTCATATTTATGTTTTCTTAGTATATTAGTGTAGAGTAATAGCATTAACCCTAATTTCAGTATAAAAATTGATTATATGCACTAAGGAAGAGGGAGGTTGCCCAGGTAGTGATATCACCTGCCCTTAATCCCAACACTTCAGAGGCACAGGCAGGCTCATCTCTGTGAGTTCAGGACAGCCAGGGATATACAAACAAACCCTGTCTCAAAAAATAAAACAAAGTTAAAAAATTTTTCACTTCTGCAAAATAATTGATTTTTACCTTTTATGGTAATTGTTTCATAATCATGATTTTTTTATTAGTTTTGCATTTAAAAACAACAGTGACAGCTATTAGGGGTTCATTCTCCAAGTTGTGGGTATAAGAGATCAACTTTAATTGGGGAAGATGTTCTTTGTTGGCAGTCAGGTTTCAGTGGTGGATGATTGGGAATGGCATCTCACATGCTGCTTGAGGTGTTAGATCTGGAAGACACTCAGTTGCAGAGGATACACTGGAAGGTCAGTTCCCCAGTGTGGCTTCTCCTATGTCTACTGAAGAAATTGGAGCATGTGAATTTCCATGGGCGTCCAGGTATACTGCACACATAAGGCTTCTTCCCAGTGTGTTTCCTCATATGGTCTCTGAGATGTAAAGGCTTTGTGTAAGGTTTCCCACAATCTTGGAAGGCTGGAGTTGGGCTTCAACTGGAAGGCTTCTTCTTGGACACAGGGCTCTGTGGCTTGGAGTCTGATCTTTCCTGGTGATGCTGTCTCTGGAGCACAGGAGAATCTGGCATGCTTTCTGGAGGTTGTCTTGGGGTCAAAGGAGAATGGGAGGGGCCTGGGGATCCACCTGAAACCCCCTGAGGATCACTGCCACCTTCAGCACTGGGTGCTGACCTCTGACCTGTGCAGACATCCTGAGCATGAGAAGATACCGGCTGGCCAGAGTAGTATAGCTGTACACCACTGGGCTTTCTCAGATGATGCTTAGATACAGCCATTTTTCCTATAGAGGTTTTCATGTTTTCACCATGGGAATTCCAGGCAAAAGCTGGAATTTCGCACAAATTCCATTCATTATTAAATAAGGTAGTGAAATCAGAGTCAGGCTCCCAAAACATAATTAGTATTGATGGCTGTTTGGGAAAGTCTTCACATATTCTTGGTGCCCTCTGACTGGAGTGGAACATTGGTTCACCCATCTCTTGGTGGTGCTCCTCTTAGGTGGTCTGGTACAACACAGATTTAAGTAGATGGTCTTTATCTCGGGTCGATTCACCACTGAAGGACCTTACTTGGCTCCCTTCAGAAATGCCAGGTGCCTTTCAGAGAGAAGACCTTAATTATCACCAGAGGGCATCCTCTGACTTTCACACAAGGTTTCACTATAGGTCACAAAAGTCTCCCTACCTCTCAGGATCTTCATCAAGGAGAATTCTTTGTTGACTGTCTCATATCCAAAAGACTGCTCTCCCTGGAGAACCAGAGAGAGAGGTCTCATGGGTGGTGACCTTCGTCTCTGAGAGACTTGGGAGATTTAGTCTGGTGAGCAGGCACATCTTGCTGATTCCTGGCAACTGTCTCAATGGACTCTCCCAATCGGAAAGCTATGTCTTTTCTGATATTTGCCCTTGAGTTCTGGAGAAATGATTTAGATTTGGATTTAGACTTAGATTCAGATGCCATCATAGTTCCATTACCCATAGGTACCACTTGGCTCTTTGGTTCTACAAGATTCAGGGTTCATCACTGTATCATCACAGGTAAGCACCACTTGTCTCTGAGCTGACACAAGCTGTCTGATCTCTACATGGTGTAGTTGGAGGAGTGCAAGGCCCTGCTGAGAATGACCTGGATTTTCTCTCTGGTCCTTCAGAGGTTCAGGGATGACCTGCTGGGGCTTCTCAAGTTCCTCAACTGTTCCAGAATTGAAGAACATGGTGCAGAACTAGGTTTTCAGTTCTGAGAGCTTAAGTTCTTAGGAGTAGGCCAATATGAGGACAGACAGAGGCTATGTGGTAGATGCAAGCAGCTCTAGAATGTGAGCTGGAGGCCAGGGCTTCAGACCTGTACAGGCTGTGATGAAGGTGACCTGGGAGAAAGTTACCTACCTCGAGAGTCTGGAGTCTTCTTATTGACAGCTCAGTAGGAAGTGGACAGGGTTTCAAGGTCCAGGCATTGGTTCGCCATGCCTTATGACTTGAAGTTCAGAGAGGACTTGCTGAAGCTCCTCCTCTCAAGTTCTCAAAAATGCAGAAGGGGATTTGATGATGCACCAAAACACCCAGGAATTTATTCAAGTCATTAAGTCTAACAGGAGGAAGCACCACTTTGGATCTTTCTATCCCTATCTCGGTAATAAGAACATACCCTGATACCTTGATCTTCCTTAGGAGTTGAAGGTGTAGTAATAGAAAACATCTATGCCAAAGGATTAGCTGAAGATCCAGCTTTTAAGCCAATACATTTTGCTCCTAGGACCAGTTCCACATCCAGGATGTGAATTTCTATTTGTCATGGGTTGGTGGGCCATTCAGAATCCCACTCCTTTACAAGTGTCATTTAATTTAACTTTTGGGTATAGCCTAATTTTGCATTATTTGCTTAAGCTCCTCCCACAAGCACTTGGAAATCAGAGAGTGTTTGAGTCACCTAGTCAAGGATTCAGGACTTCCAAGCTCTGATTTCCTGAAAAGCGGCTGTGAGGTAAAACTCAACATTACACTTTCCATCCTACCCCAGCCTCAGTGCAGGGTTTCCTGCGCTTAACCTGCATGTGAGAGTTGAGGATGCAGAAACTGCAGACAGCTGCCTGTGCAGAGAGAGCTACAGGTGCAGATTTTATTCCTAAGGGCTTTGCTCTCTGAGATCTGATGTAAACCCAGAACTCCTGAGATTCTAGTTCTAATGAACAGTTGAGATATGCAGATTCCATGATCTTGACAGCTGCACTTTTTTTTCAGGGTTGTTCTTAATATTGTTTATTAGCACAGTAACAAATGCAGATGTAAGAAGTCTAAAACACATAACCAGTCCATTGAGCAATTCCTATTCCTCACCTATGGTTAACAGCTTAAGGTATTTCACTACAGGTTTCCACAAATACTGATTCAACCATTAAAGTAATTTGCATATGAAATAAAATACATTAACTACTCGTTTCCTACATGGTGTCTCATAGCCAGGTGTCCATTTTATATATACAAGGTAATGATCTCTATAAACTGTTAAATACCATTGTTTCCTTCTAAGAAGGAAAGAGACAAATTCCAACTTTTTTAAACAAGAAAATGGGACTTTACATAAGTGGCCATGTGTGTAACCTATAAAAACTTAAGCTGATTTTGAAATGACAGTAGACTACAGTCAATGAAATCCAAGTGTCTACATGTACACTCTTCCCTGTTGGACTCAAAGTCAGCTAATCTTGCAAAACTGACAGCTGGAAAAGTCACTATTACCAATTTGTCTACTGTAGCAAGATACCTTAAGTTACAACAAAATCTTAGGAAGTAAGACTGAATAATATCCGTTATAGAAATACCCTACTCTTTACCAACTCCCACCCTCCCCCCCCCTTTCACAATCATAAGCAGCTCTCTTCTGTGACAGACAGATAATGTAAGAACTGAAAACCCAGTTCATGTAGCGTATCTCTGGGTCCACTGCCTGGCCATTCTGTCGTGTTCTGCTCTGTTGGTCATATACTGAGTGGCAACACTTCCCACCAAAGGGTCAGCAGGATTGCAGTCTGTAAGGAGTGAGCAGATAGCGAGGAGGACTTTCGAGATGGTTAGTGCTGGGCTCCAGTTGTCTTTCAATATGTCCAAGCAAATAACTCCTTGGCTATTAATATTACAGTGATAAATTCTTCTACAAAACATAACCTTTGGAGGCTTGAAGGGATATTCTGGTGTAAAAGTGGTATCAAGGAAGAATACGCCACCTTCATACACAGACCCCGGAGGCCTGAGAATGGTTGATCTCCATTCATAGATGGTGTCACCTTCGGGACCAGCATTGCAGTTTGGTGAAGGGTCTAAAGTGATGTCTGCCAGCTCCTTATGGATCCTCTTGGCACTGGTGGGAGAGGAGCTTTGAGTTTTTGCTCATGCTGACTTTACTCTCCTTCTTCTTGGGGGTGCTGGCTTCCTTCTCGGACTGCTGGTTGGAGGACGAGGATGAGAGGAGCTGGTGCTGGCCCTCGAATCGTCATCCGACATAGTGAACCCCCCACCCCACCCCTCGAAGAGCCCCTTTCTTTGTGTCTGGCTGCTCCATGCAGCTGCTGCTGCAGCTGCAGCTGGGCCTGGTTGAAAGCTGCACTTTTAACCAAATTACTGATAGTATGAAAAACTGAGTATTCACATGATCACATTAGCATTGATATGAGGTTTTTTTTCCCTCATAGTTCATCTATTTTTTTGATACATGGTCTCCTTTCTTATTTTAGGTCAGTCTCACCTCTAATTCCAGAAATTTTTGCCTAACTCTAGATTATAGGTGATAGCTATGGAGCCTAAGGTGGGGTTTTTGTTTGTTGGTTGGTTGGTTGTTTTGTTATTGCATTGTTCATTTTTGACTGTTTTTATTTGGAGTTTTAAAATTTTGTTTATACTCTGTATCTCATTTATGTGCACAGCCTGGGCACAACTGTTGACAAGTAGACCTTCAGCCTTCTGTCTTAGAAATACTATCACTGCTTGTGAGAATGGCTGGTATATTTCACCATAGGAAACCCAGACTACCTTTCCATCCTCCTACCATTGCCTCCTGATTGCCTTCAGGATTGCAGCCCATAATTGCAATTTTGTTGTGTTCTTTTCCTTACTCCAAGACTGTTGATCCCTCCAAGGACTGACTCCCTAAGAATCACATGTGTCATCACATAGTTCCAAGTTATGCCAAGTGCTCACATTCTCTGTTCATCACTCCCAGAGCCCGTTTTTATAAATATCAGTACTGTCCAATGGCACAAGTTTAGCCATTGGTCCCTAAATGTTTCCACCGACACAGCCTTCATCCTTTCCTCTGGTGAACTGACATTGTGGTAGCCCTGGTGACCTGGTGGTATGCTCCCTTTCTCTCTGTCCATGGCAGTTCTGAGTCTCTTAGGACCAGACTGTTAAGTGTCTATGATTTGCATATGTAACCTCTTACACATGTAGGGCCTCTCAAAGTCTATGCCAGGGGCCCACAGTCTTTATCCATCACCACCACAATGAACAGTATTAAAGTAGTCAAGCCCACAGTACCAACTTGGCAATGTCCTATGTGTGTAAAGATACCTGGCCAACTATTGCTTTCTCTGTGTTTTTATCAACACCACTTCAACCCTTTCCTCTGGTTCTCTGACACTGTGATGTCCTGGCATTGTGCAGCCCCTTCTGTTTCCATGGAGGTTCAGGGCTTCAGGACCAGGTTGCTGAGTGCCTGTGATGGGATATCCACGCATTCCCTGGTTTCCATTCAATCTTCAAACTCAGAGGATAATCATGAGAAGTTGATTGGCTTTCACTTCTTGTATTCCAAGGTATTTGATTTGTACAAAATGTTTTTGTCATGAACCTTTTTACAACTATAGGAGGTTTAAACAGTTTCTTTAATCATTAAATACTTTTACACAATCAAGAGTAAGGAGTAATATCTAACTCCCTATTTATGAAACATGCCATGGTCTCAAAAATATATTTTAACTATATAGTAACAGTGAAATTAAGTTTTAACTCAGTATATCATAGATTTCTGAAGATATCGGATGCATGCTCAGAAAGCCTGTGTATACATGGCAATGATCTTTATCTTTTAACACCCCTTAATTTGCTGACTGACATTTTATGAAAATTGCTTCTACAGATATTTCTTTTCATGATTTTCTTAACCTACAGACCCACTTGGAGCACAGGTGAGAAAACTTTTAGCCTCTCCTGCTCAAATCCTCTTAGAATAGCCAACACTCTGGGGTCCACTTCCAATGGGCTCTCCCATACTTCATATTTCTCCCTCCATCATTCCCATGTTCAAAAAGACAGTATTCCCCTTAGTGCTGTCATATAGGTCCCATGCACCCATAATGTCTACCCTCTTCTATTTACAAACTGTCTATGGTAACAAGAGCACACTTGTACACTCACTAAAAATCCAAACTCAAACACACCTTCCCTCCAGAAGGAGAAACATGTGTGGACCTTTTACCATTCTGGTTCAGTGCCTAAGGCCTCAACAAACCTTGAAGCCCTGAAGGGAACTAACTGCCTGGGACAGGATTAGGCATAGGCAGAGACTTCATACTCCTGTCTTGCTGCATACCCAAGAAACAAATCACTTTGGAAAGAATCTGAAGGGAAAAGAATCAATGTGTCCCATCTTTGAAGTTTATCAGTTCATCGGGTAATTGTGGCTGTCTACATAGGGCAGAAAAGTGAAAGGATCCTATTAGGTGGGAATTGTGGAGATTCACTGAATAAACTAATACATGCACACACTCACACAGAAACTCACACTTAATGGTAAATATAAAAAGGCATTTAGAAAGAATCAAGCTGAGGTGGTGGAAATAACACAAAGTACATGTAACTTTTACCTGTCACAAGTGTATGAAAATGGTTCCCATGAGAAGAAAGTTCACCTGAAATGACTGATGGGAAAAACAAGAAAGAGCTGTTTCTGGAGTCAGTGGTGCCTGCTTTTGCTCATCATGTGAGCCTCCCCCTCCAGAAACCACCTCTGGAAGCAGGGCTTCTTCTCCCTGTTTTTCCACCACAGACACACTTCACAAATGCAATGATCCCCTGCTCACAGGAAGTTGACTGACAGAACAAGGAAGTAGGATTCTAACCTAAAATGGCTGACAAAATTAAAGTCCCAAAAAAGTGTTTGGAGAAATATAGAGCCTATTTCACTGTAGTATCACAAACACTGGCAACAATAGCTTCATATTTATGTTTTCTTAGTATATTAGTGTAGAGTAATAGCATTAACCCTAATTTCAGTATAAAAATTGATTATATGCACTAAGGAAGAGGGAGGTTGCCCAGGTAGTGATATCACCTGCCCTTAATCCCAACACTTCAGAGGCACAGGCAGGCTCATCTCTGTGAGTTCAGGACAGCCAGGGATATACAAACAAACCCTGTCTCAAAAAATAAAACAAAGTTAAAAAATTTTTCACTTCTGCAAAATAATTGATTTTTACCTTTTATGGTAATTGTTTCATAATCATGATTTTTTTTATTAGTTTTGCATTTAAAAACAACAGTGACAGCTATTAGGGGTTCATTCTCCAAGTTGTGGGTAGAAGAGACCAACTTTAATTGGGGAAGATGTTCTTTGTTGGCAGTCAGGTTTCAGTGGTGGATGATTGGGAATGGCATCTCACATGCTGCTTGAGGTGTTAGATCTGGAAGACACTCAGTTGCAGAGGATACACTGGAAGGTCAGTACCCCAGTGTGGCTTCTCCTATGTCTACTGAAGAAATTGGAGCATGTGAATTTCCATGGGCGTCCAGGTATACTGCACACATAAGGCTTCTTCCCAGTGTGTTTCCTCATATGGTCTCTGAGCTGTAAAGGCTTTGTGTAAGGTTTCCCACAATCTTGGAAGGCTGGAGTTGGGCTTCAACTGGAAGGCTTCTTCTTGGACACAGGGCTCTGTGGCTTGGAGTCTGATCTTTCCTGGTGATGCTGTCTCTGGAGCACAGGAGAATCTGGCATGCTTTCTGGAGGTTGTCTTGGGGTCAAAGGAGAATGGGAGGGGCCTGGGGATCCACCTGAAACCCCCTGAGGATCACTGCCACCTTCAGCACTGGGTGCTGACCTCTGACCTGTGCAGACATCCTGAGCATGAGAAGATACCGGCTGGCCAGAGTAGTGGGGTTGGGTGCCACTTGGCTTTCTCAGATGATGCTTAGATACAGCCATTTTTCCTACAGAGGTTTTCTTGTTTTCACCCTGGGGAGTCTCGGCAAAAGATACATTTTGGTGCTCATCCTGGTTACTTTTCAAGAAGGTAGTTATATTGCATTTCGAGCCCCAAAGTGTAATATTTATCCATTGCTGTTGGGGAACCTCCTTACTCATTCTCAGTGCCCTCTGACTGGAGTCGGAAGTCTGTTCCCCAGTGACAGGCATCTCTTGGTGGTGCTCCTCTTGCTCGGTCTGGTACAACACAGATTTAAGTAGATCGTCTTTATCAGGGGTCTGTTCACCTCTGAAGGACCTTCCATGAATTCCTTCAGAATATGCCAGGTGCCTTTCAGAGAGAACATCTTGATTATCAACAGCGCTCATCCTCTGATTTTCACACAAGGCTTCACTAAAAGTCACAAAAGTCTCTCTACCACTCAGGGTCTTCACCAGGCAGTATTCTTTCTGGACTCTCTCCTTGCTGTCCGAGACTGCTGTCCCTGGAGAACCAGAGAGAGAGGTCTCCTGGGTGTTGAGCTTCATCAACTGAGAGACTGCCGGGGATTCAGTATGGTCAGCAGGCACAACTTGCTGATTCATAGGAATTGTCTCACTGGGCTCTCTGGTTTGGAAAGTTATATCTTTTCCGAGATTTGCCCTTGAGTTCTCAGGCAAAGATTTAGATTTGGATTTAGACTTAGATTTAGATGGCATCACTGTTTCTTTACTGGTAGGCACCACTTGGCTCTTTGGTGTGCTACAAGATTCGGGGTTCATCACAAGAGGCACCCCTTGTCTCTGAGCTGACACAAGCTGACTGGTCTCCACTGGGGCACTCTGAGGAGTGCATGGCCCAGGCTGAGAATCACCTGGAGTTTCTCTCTGGTCCTTCAGAGGTTCAGTGATGACCTGCTGGGGCTCCTCAGGTTCCTCAACTGTTCCAGAATCAGAGAACATGGTGCAGAACTAGGTTTTCAGTTCTGAGAGCTTAAGTTCTTAAGAGTAGTCCAATATGAATACAGACAGAGGATAAGAGGTAGTAGCTTCAAAATGTGGGCTGGAGGCCAGGGCTTCAGACCTGCACAGGCTGTGGTGAAGGTGGCCTGGTAGAAAGGTACTCAGCTTTAGAGTCTGGAGTCTTCTTATAGAAAGCTCAGAAGGAAGTGGGCAGGATTTCAAGTTCCAAGCCTTGGTTGGCCACGCCCTTCGCCTTAAAGTTCAAATAGAGACTTGCTTAAGCTCCTCCTCCCAAGTTCTCAATATACAGAAGTTGATATGATGACTCACCAAAACACCCAGGAATTCTTTGAAGTCATTAAGTCCCACTGGAGGAAGCAGTACTTTGGATCTTTCTATTCCATATCTCTGTAATTAGGACATAGTCTGATACTTTGCTCTTCCTTGAGAGTTGAAGGTATAGAAACAGAAAACAGCTGGGCCAAAGGATTAGCTACAGATCCAGCTTTTAAGCCAATCCATTTTGTTCTCAGGAGCTGAATCGCTGTGTATTCACCCCAGGATGTGAATTTCTATGTGTCATGGGTTGGTGGGCCATGCAGAATCCCACTCCTTTACAAGTGTCATTTAATCTGACTTTTGGTTTAGCCTAGTTTTGCATTATTTGCTTAAGCTCCTCCCACAGTCACTTGGAAATCAGAGAGTGTTTGAGTCACCTAGCCAAAGACTCAGGACTTCCATGCTCTGATTTCCTGAAAAGCCACTGTGAGGTAAAACTCAACATTACACTTTCCATCCTACCCCAGCCTCAGTGCAGGGTTTCCTGTGCTTGACCTGAGTGTGAGAGTTGAGGATGCAGAAACTGCAGACAGCTGAGTTTGCTACAGGTGCAGATTTTATTCCTAAGGGCTTTGCTCTCTGAGATCTGATGTAAACCCAGAACTCCTGAGTTTCTAGTTCTAATGAAAAGTTGAGATATGCAGATTCCATGATTTTGACAGCTGCATTTTTAACCAAATTACTGATAGTATGAAAAACTGAGGGCTGGGGATTTAGCTCAGTTGTAGAGTGCTTGCCTAGCAAGTGCAAGGCCCTGGGTTCGATCCTCAGCTCACAAAAAAAAAAAAAAAAAAAAAAAAAGGAAAAACTGAGCATTCACATGATCACATTAGCATTGATACGAGTTTTTTTCTTATTGGCTGATCTGATTTTTAATACATGGTCTCCCTCTTTAGGTCAGACTCACCTTCAATTCTGGAACCTCTTATCTAAGCCTAGATTATAGGTGAGACATGGAGCTTGGTGTTTTGTTTTGTTCATTCTTGATCATTTTGTTATATGGTTTTAAAAAGTTATTTATACATGAGATACCATTCATTATGTTGCCCAAACTGACCAAAGCTTCTGAATTTGAGCCAATCCTTGCCTTTCAACCTCTTTTGTATTTAGAAATATTATCACTGCTCATGAGAATGGCTGGTATATTTCACCATATGTAACCCAGAATACCATCCTGTCCTTCTGCTCTGCCTCTTGATGGCCTACAGCACTGTAGGCTATAATAGCAGTTTTGGATCCCACTAAGAACTTACTCCTTTGGAATCACATGTATGTCATCAGACAATTCCAAGTTATGGCAGGTGCTCACATTTTCTGTTCATCACTCCCATAGAGCCTGTTGTTATAAAATATTAGCACTGTCCAATCACACATGTTTGTCCACTGATCTCTAGACGCTTATACCAACATCATTCTCACCCTATCAAAATAGACACTGTGCTAACCATTGGTGAGTTGACCCTGTACAGCCCTTTCCTTCTGTCCATGGGAATTCACAGGCTCTCAGGTCCAGGCTGTTAAACTAAGTGCCTGAAATGGCAGGTAGGCATATGCCATGGCTTCCCCTTAATCTCCACACTGTCCAGACACAGAGTCAGAAAATAATTGTGAGAAATTTATGGGTTTTGGGTTCCTGTATTCCAGTCTCCCTTGGGAAAAAATAGCATATATAAATTGAACAAAAGTATGTCATTTTGAAATTTTTATACCTATACTATATTTGAAATTGATTTTTTGGTCATTAAATAAATTTATAGAATCAAGAGTAAAGTGTAACCCCTAAATTCCTATAAATACAACTTTCCTGCTCTGCCAAAAAAAAAAAAATATTTTGCTGGTCTGTGGCAGCCCACAGCTTTAATCCCAGGGCTTTGGAATCCTGGGCAGCAGTTCTCTATCATTTCAAAGCCAGGCTGGTCTACAGAGCAAGTTCAATGACAGACAAAGGTATTACACAGAGAAAATTCTGTCTCTAAAAAATATCAACCCTCCAACCCCCCCAAATACAAAAATGAATAATTTTAAATTCTTAGGAACAGTTAAAGGGAAGTACAACATGGTGTAGCCCTTCTGAATTCTTCACTTCTATGAAGGAGTCTCTCAGATGCTTGGCTCTGGTTATCTGTCTTCTTGGCAGCCATTTTTTGTTTTGTTTTGTTTTCCTATTTCTTCTTCATCAATACTTGTTACAACTTTTTCCTATGGAAATGTGAATATTTTCACCTCTTCCCTAGAATCCATACACTCCTTACCCACAGTTCAGACATAATTTAAACATTATCATCCAAGCAGAAAGTAGAATAGTCAGCACTCTGGGGCTATTTTCACAGGTTTTATTGGCACTTTATGCCTCACTTACACCTTCCAACCAACCTTAGATTCCTACTCTCTCCACCGCTTCTTCTCTGTTCTCCTGGACACCAACAAGTCTATTTTCCCTCCTAGTTTAATAAATCTGTCCCCTCCACCAACAGAAACTTCCTCACTTGTAGCCACAGGATATATACAGTACCAAGAGCACTCCCACATCCCAATTGAAATTCTCAAACTGTCCTCCTAATGGGAAAAAGAAATGTCTGTAGATACACTAACCAATCTGCTTCACACAGGGACTGTGCCCCCCCTACCCCTGCCTCCATATACAAATATGTCTGTACCAGGGACATATGTAGATTTCATAGCATAAACCATACAGGAGCATGCAGAATGCATGCATGTGTAAATGTTAATAGAAGAAGACATGCAAAAATGTCATAGTAAAGGATTTGAGAAAAATGGATAAATAAGTCCTACAGGACCAAAGTGGCCTCACAGAATTGTCTCAATGAGAGAATGCAAAGAAAATTTTGTTGATGAAGTTAGTTATTCCTTTTGTTTTGCTGGTCATGTGACCATACACCTCCAGAAACAGCTTATTGAAGAAGTTTTCTTCTGCCTATTTCTCAACTACAAACAAACTGCAGTAAATAGAACTGTTTCCTTGAGTCATGGGAAATCGACTGACAGAGCAACCAGTTATTATCATACACTAAAAAGAATGGCAGAATCTAAGTGCAAAACAGAGGGAAGAAGAATTAGGCCTATTATTTTATTATAATACTTTTATTATGTCTTAATATTTGTATTGCTGCCTTATTTGGTACAATTTAGTATTGGTGCAAATGTCATCAATATCAATGTCTTCATACTATCTTAAACAAAAGGTATATTAATGGATTCACCTTAGTGTGGTGGAACACACCTTTAATCTTAGCACTCAGGAATCAGAGACAGGAGGATATCATATCTATGAGTTCTTGAAAAACAAAAGGATCACCTTTGCAAAATGCAAAATAATCCACCCCAAGCTATTATGGTAAATGTTGCATAATCACTATTTTAGTTATTAACATTCACAAACAGCTTTATGCATTTACTATAAATTGACACATTTCTGGGTAGGAGGAATTAAGGTTAGTAGGGAAGATGTTCCTTGTGGACAGTCAGGCTCACTGTTGGTTCAATCTTGTTCTTGGACTCTCAGATCACCTTGCAGTGATCTGATCCTGCAAAGGTTTTGTCACACTTGCATGTAAGAGGAGCCATTCTTCACTGTGCTTCTCTCTGTGTCTGTGAGCTCACCTGATGGGGAGAACTTCCATGTGCAGCCAGTTGTGCTACACACACAGGACTTCTCTTCAGTGTGTTTCTTCATATGGCTCTGAGGTGCTAAGACTTTGTGTAGGATTTCTCACCACCCTGCTATGTGCAAAAGTACAATGTCAAACTCTGAGGCTTCTTCTGCATTCCATGGCTCTGGAACTTGAGGTCTGACTTCTCCCGTGGAAGCTGTCCCTGGAGTAAAGAGGACACTGAAAAGCTTTCCAGGGGTTGTCCTGTGTCCAAAAAGGAACTTGAAGTGTAAAAGATTCCATTCCACATTGGGTCTGATTACTAAAGGAACTCATCAGAAGATTTTGGCTTTCTTCACACTGGGTGCTGTCATCTGACCTCTACAGACATTCTGACCTATAGAGCTTGTCATTTGACCAAAGTAAAGAGTTGTTTGCATCTTCCTCCCATAAAGTGATTGTTCAGAGATGGTGGTTGTCATCTGACTCCAACAGAGAGCTCATTACCAACTGAGGTTGCTATCTGACTCTCACAGAGATGGACACCACTTTTGGCTGTCTTGTGATCGCTATAGTGGGTAGGTCACCACATGGTTTGTCATCTGAGCCCCATATTACAGGGAACTGTCATCTGAACTCTTTAAGGATTCTGCTCACCCTTTCTGTTTGTCATTAGTTTGAGTTGAAGCTCTAGTTAGTCATACACAGAAATAACTAATAGTCCTTAGATGGGCACTGTTCACCACTAGAGGGCATCAAATGTACCCCTTCAAGAGTTACAAACTGCCCTCCACAGTCACCAATGTGATTTTCACTCATTGATCCTCTTACTTCCATATATGGATTACTGTGGATCACATGATTCTTGTTAGCAAGCACAGTCTCCTTTGTCTGACTTCCCTGTTGACTGTCTCCTTGCTGTTGGGGATGGCTGTCTTCTGGGAATCAGTGGGGGAGGTCTCAGGGGTGTGGTTGAGCTCTGTCAGCTGAGAGCTTGTTTGGATTTAGTCTGATAGCAGATACTTCTTGCTGGTTCAATACAACAGTCTTAATTGGCTCTCCAAATTGGAAATTGATGAATCTTCTGGTTTGTGGTCTTGTGTTTTTAGTAAACGATGAGCCATGGGTGCTACAATATCCAAATGTCATCACTCTTTGATTCCTCATAGGTTTTACATAGCTCTGAGCAGACATGTACTAGCTGGTTCCCACATGGGCAATGAGAGGAGTGCATGGCTGTGGATCTTACTCAGGTGGGCTTTCTGTGTGGTACTCACATGATACAGAGAAGCCATGGAGACACTCTTGAGTTAGTTACCCCAATTGTGCTGTGGAAGGAGAATATCTTCTTGCTCACCTAAGTTCTCAGCTGTGAGAGCTTTAGTATCTCAACTGTAGTCATATACAGGAGACAGACAAAGGATAGGTCGTTGCCAGAAGGCAGTGAGAAAGTGAGCTGGAGGCCAGGGTGTCAGACCTTCAGGGGCCAAGAGGAAGGCTGACTGGGCGAAACATACTCAGCTCCAGAGTCTGGAGTCCATTTTTAAAAATCTTGGCTGGGAAGGGGATAGGGCTTCAGAGTTCAGCCTTCAGTGGGTCATGACTTTTGTATGGTTGGATCTTCATAGCTAGAGTCCCTAATTAAGCTTCTCCAGGAACTTAGAATTAACCGGGTGACTAAATCACCTGACAAGGAGCCAGGTTTCTTTGAAGTCATTTCTGTAAGTCCCTGCAACAGCAAACTGAACTTTGGATCATTCAATCCATACCATCACTGTAGTTGTGGGGATTTACTGTTCTCTTCTTTGGTGAGGTAGGGACACAGAACATCAGTGGGCCAAATGAATTAGCTACAGATCCAGATATTAAACCAGACAATTTTGCCCTCAGGAGTTAAGTCCCAGGGTAAACACTCAGAATGTGATTTCTAGATCTAATTAGCTCCTGGGTCATACAGACCCCAGCCCCTTGGCAGCTGTAATTTCATCAAAATTACTCCTGGTATGAAATATTTAGAATTCTTTTGGGTCACTTTAGCATTGATAATAGAAATTTTCATTTGCTGATTGATCTGATTTTTGAAACAGGGACTCCTTTAGGCCAGGCTTAAAGCAAATTCTGGATGCTCCTGCTTTAACCTAGGATTACAGTGGAGAGCCGCCAGGTGCTAGGTTTAATTAATTAAATCCTCTATTTTCTTTTATTTTGTTTGTTTTATTATGTTTGGACAAATGACCATGTTAGGTTCCCCAGGTTGGAAAAAACTCCTGGACTCAAGCAATCCTCCTGCTCAGGCTCCCTTGTGCCTAGGGATACTTTCATTCGAACTGAGAGAGCTTGCAGTTTGAGGCAGTCACCCTCTGTGACCCAAACTGCGTTCCAGTCTTTCTACCCGTCCCCTGATTGCCCACAGGCTTGCAGCCATCTACCATGACTCTGAGTAGATGGTGGCATTTTTTTTGAAACCCAGGTACCCTCCTAGTCCTGATGTGGTCAAGCAGGCTTGAGTCTCTGATTTATATATGTGACTGGTGATACAAGAAGGGCATCTCCAAGTCTATGCCAGGTGCCCACAGTCTGTGACCATCAAAACTGCCAGGACCAGTTCTAAAAGACAAGCTACAGTGCCAAGCTTCACAATGTCCTATACTGTTTCAAGACACCTGGGTGACCATTGCTCTCTGTGTGTTTTCACCAACACTACTTCAACCCTATCCTCTGGTACACAGACACTGTGGTAGCCCTTGGTGAACTGGCATTGAGCACCCCATTCCCTGCTTCTATGGGGGTTCAGGGATCTCAGGACCAGGTTGTTAAGTGCCTGTTATGGGGTGGAGTCATATCACCTGGCTCTCTCTTCAATCTCTATGGATATAGCCACATGGACTCAGATGACCTTGAATTTGTGGTGGACTTCAGATTTCTGTATTCTAAGCTTTCTTTAAATATACATAACATTCGACTTGTCTAAAATGTCTTTGTCATGAACTTTTGACACCTTTACTTGGTTTTGATGGATCTTGTGAACATTACTCTTGATTTTATAAAAATATTTAAAGAATAAACTCTGAATCCTATGACTTCAACATACCCCAGTCTCAAAAATAGTATTTTAACTATTTATAAACTGTAAAAGGAAATTACAACACAGTGTATTGTATATGGATTTCTGAAGATACCTACCAGATGCGTGCTCTGAATGCCCATGTACACATGGCAGCAGTCTCTATTTACTACCTCCTAATTAATTTGAGATTTTATGAATTGCTTCTACTGCAATTTGTGTCTGTTCACCTTTTTTTGACAGTGAGGCAAAGTTTTGGACTCTGCTGCTCAAATGATCTTAGACTGGCCAACATTCTGGGGCTCCCTTCCAACAGGGCATGTCATCCTCCATACTTCTCCCTTCACTGTTCCCATGATAAAGAACCCACCCCTTTAACTAGCTATTTTCAGACTTTTCTCTTGGACCCACAAAACCTACCCTCTTGTATTTAAATTTGCATATAGTAACCAAATTTCTGGTGTATACTCTCTAAAAATCCAAACAGACCTATCCTCCAGAAAGAGAAAAATATGTGTGGACCTTTTACTGTTCTGGTTTAGTAACTAAGCCCCTCACCAATCCTTGAACCTAGCTGGGCAGTGGTGGTACATGCCTTCAATCCCAGCAGAGTCAGGCAGATCTTTGTGAGTTCGAGGCCAGCCTGTTCTATAGAGCAAGATTCAGGACAGGCACCAAAACTACACAGAGAAACCTTGTCTCAAAACAAAAGAAAACAAACAAGCAAAAAAAAACAAAACAAAACCACAAAAAGCAAAATACCCTGAACCTAACTGCCTTGGACATGATTAGGCATAGGCAGAGACTTCATACTCCTATCCTGCTCCATACACAAAAAACAAATTACTGAAAGCTACAAGGGAAAAAATTATAAACTTCTACGATGAGACACATTGTTTCATCTGGTAATTTTGGCTGTCTACATAGGGCAGAAAAGTGAAAGGATCCTATTAGGTAGGAATTATGGAGATTCACTGAATAAACCAATACATGCACATACACAGAAACTCACACTTAATTGTAAATATAAAAAGGCATTTAGAAAGAATCAAGCTGAGGTGGTGGAAATAACACAAAGTACACGTAACTTTTACCTGTCATAAGTGTATGAAAATGGTTCCAATGATAAGAAAGTTCACCTGAAATAAATGATGGGAAAAACAAGAAAGAGCTGTTTCTGGAGTCAGTGGTGTCTGCTTTTGCTCATCATGTGAGCCTCCCCCTCCAGAAACCACCTCTGGAAGCAGGGTTTCTTCTCTCTGTTTTTCCACCATAAATACACTGCACAAACATAATGATTCCCTGCTCACAGGAAGTCGACTGCCAGAACAAGGAAGTAGTATTCCAACCTAAAATGGCTGACAAAATTAAAGTCCCAAAAAAGTGTTTGGAGAAATATAGAGCCTGTTTCACTGTAGTATCATAAACATATTAGTATTATTGTAGTTAATATGCAAACTAATAATAACCCAAATAAAAAATTTCCTAAACGGTAATTGTAAAGATTCACATATGCAAAATAATTGATTCTTAGCTCATATATTAATTGCTTCATATTTATACCTTTTATTAGTTTAGCTTTTATAGACAACAATAGCATCTAATAGGGGTTCTCAAAATTGCTGTTAAGAAGCAATACTAGGGAATTTTATTAGGAAAGGTATTTTTTTTGGCCAGTCAGTTTCCAGTCAGGATGAAGCTTAAAAGTGTGATCTCCAATGTTTCTTTAGGTTGTCCAATCTAGTAAAACTTCTGTTGCAGTAGATGCACAAGTAGGGGTCCACCCCAGTGCGCTGTCTCCTGTGTCTGATTAGCATATCTAAATCGGCGAATTCCCAATTGAATCTCGGGTAATTGCAGGCATAGAGCATCTCCTCAGTGTGTGTTCTCATATGGTTTCTGAGGAGAGAAGGCTTTGAGAAAGACTGCTCACAATAACCATATGCACAGAAATACGGCTTCATATAGTGAGTCTTTTTCTGAGAATCGTGGTTCTTGGTCTTGAAGTATGAATTGTCTTGGACAGAAGCAGAAACTGACACACTTTCTGGAGGTTTTCTTGGGGCCACAGGAACACCTGAATGAAGTGAGGAATCCCCTCCACTAAAGGAAATCACCTGAGGATGGAGGCCTTCTTCAACTCTGGGTACTGTCCCCTGACTTGTGTAGACATTCTGGCCATGCGAGGATACCAGCTGGCCATAGTGGTTTATCTGGGCACTACTGGAGTCTCTCATATGATGTTTATAGAAGGCCTGATATCCTTTAATGGCTACCAAGTGATCCTGAAATAAGGTCATGTCACGACTTAGAATCATCATCTTCTTATCTCCACAAAGAGTGTGGGCAGAAGGAGGGGTTATCACCTGGCTGGGATGGAGTGCCAGGCTATAAGTGGGAGCTGTCATCTGAATCTCATTGGGAAACTGCTCACCCATTCTGGTTGCCATCTGACTGCAGTCAAAGGTCTGGTCCTGGATGACAGGTATATCTTGATACTTCTCCTTGCTGGTCTGGTCAAATACAGAAGGAATTAAATGGTCCACATCGCAAGTCTGATCACAACTGAAGGACCTCACATGACCCCCTTCAAGAGATTCCAGCTGCCCTCCAGAGAAAGAATCTTGATTTTCACCAGGGCTGATTCTCTGTCTTCCAAACAAGGCAGTACTGTGGCTCATAAGACTCTCATTCCCCCTCAGGGTCTTCACCTGACCACTTTCTTGGTAGACTGTCTCCTTGCTGTTAGGGAATGCTCTCTTCTGGGAATTAGTGAGGAAGGTCTCCTGGGTATTGAGCTCCATCAGCTGTGAGTCAGCTGGGGATTTGTTCTGGTCAGCAGACACAACTTGCTGGTACAAAGAAGTGGTCTCACTTGGCTCTCCAAATTGGAAATCCATGTCTTTTCTGAAGTATGGCCTTGACTTCTGGGTGAAGGCTCTCTTAGAGGTGCTAAAAGATCTAGATGTCATCAAAGTTTGATTCCTAATAGGTAATACTTGTCTCTGAGCTGACACAAGCTGGCTTGTCTCCACAGGGGTAGTTGGAGGAATACATTGCAATAGCTGATAATCACCTGGAGTTTCTCCCTGGGTCCTTACATGGGTCTGAGATGACCTCCTGGGTCCCCTCAGGTTCCTCAATTATTCAAGGTTAGGAGAAAATGATACTGAACTAGGTTTTTCAGTTCTGAGAACCTAAGTCCTTAAGAGTAGTCCAATATGAAGACAGACAGAGGCTAGATGGCAGAGCCAAGCAGCTCCAGAATGTGAGCCAGAGGCCAGGGCTTCAGACCTGCACAGGCTGTGATGAAGGTGGCCCGGGAGATAGGTACTCGGCTCTTGAGTCTGGAGTCTTATAGACAGCTCAGTAGGAAGTGGGCAGAGCTACAGAGTCCAGGCCTTGGTTGGCCACGCCCTGTGCTTTGAAGCTCAAATCCAGAAGATTTGATTAAGCTCCTTCTCCCAAGATTTTACAATGCAGGTGATTGAATGACCCAGGAAAGGACCCAGGAATTCCTTGAAGTCATTAAGTCCAACAAGAGAAAGTTGCACTTTTGATCTTTCCTTGCATATCACAGTAGTAAGGAGTTACCTGGTTTTACTTTGATCTTCCTTGAGAGTTGAAGGTGCAGAATGAGAACATAGTTGGGTCAAAGGAACTAGCTATACAACCAGGCTTTAAGCAAATTTTGTTCTCAGGAATTGAGTCCCTGTGTAAACACCCAGGATATGAATTTCTATGTCTCATAGGTTGATAGGCCATGAAGATTTCCCTTCCTTGACAAGTTTTATTTAATCTGTCTTGGAGGGTGAAACCTAGCATCTGGATTATTTATTTAAGCTCCTCCCACAATCATTTGGAAATCAGAGGGTGTTTGAGTCACCTAGCCAAAGACTCAGTACTTCCATGCTCTGATTTCCTGAAAAGCCACTGTGTGGTAAAACTCAACATTACACTTTCCATCCTACCCCAGCCTCAGTGCAGGATTTTCTGTGCTTGTCCTGCATGTGAGAGTTGAGGATGCAGAAACTGCAGACAGCTGAGTTTGCTACAGGTGCAGATTTTATTCCTAAGGGCTTTGCTCTCTGAGATCTGATGTAAACCCAGAACTCCTGAGATTCTGGTTCTAATGAACAGTTGAGATATGCAGATTCTGTGATCTTGACAGCTGCACTTTTAACCAAATTACTGATAGTATGAAAAACTGAGCATTCAAACGATCACATTAGCATTGAAAACAGAGGTTTGTTATTGGTGGTTGATCTGTTTTTTAATACATGATCTCCCTCTTTATGTCAGGCTCACCTCCAATTCTGGAATCTCCTGCCTAAGCCTAGGATTATAAGTAAGATTTATTGAGCCTGGTGTTTTGTTTTGCTTATTATTGTTTTGTATTTTTAATTTAAAATTTTGTTTATACACAGGCTCTCATTGTATTGAGCAAGCTGCACACAACTGCTGAGCTCAAGTCAGTTTTTGCCCTTATGCCTCCTTTCTTTTAGAAATACTACCATTGTTGGTGAGAATGGCATGTGTTGGGAGTCACAGTGGCTCCATGGTTAAGGTGCTGGTCTGAAGAATAGCTGGTGTTTTTCACCATATTTAACTCACACTCCAGTCCCTCTGCCTCTGGTTCTTGATTGCCTACAGTATTGCAGCCATAAATGACTATTCACAGCCCATAATGGCAGTTTTTGATGTCTTCTTTTCCCTCCTCCAAGACTGCTTGACCCCATTAAGAAATGACACTCTTGGAATCACATGTGTGTCATCAGACAGTTCCAAGTTATGCCAGATGCTCACATTGTCTGTTCATCACCCCCACAGAGCCTATTGTTATAAAATATCTGCATTGTCCAATGACACTTGTTTGTCCACTGGTCCCTAGATGTTTATACCAATATCATTCTCACCTTTTCCCCTGGGGAACTGACACTGTGATAACATTTTGGTGACCTAACCCTGTATGACCCTCTTCCTCTGTCCATGGGAGTTCACAGGCTCTCAGGTCCAGGCTGTTAAGCTAAGTGCCTGAGATGTTGTGTAGGCATACTTCATGGCTTCCTCTTAATTACCATGCTGTCTAGACAGAGTTACAAAATAATTATGAGAAATTTATGGGCTTTGGGTTCCTGTATTCCAATCTCCCTTTGGGGGAAAAATAAGCATATATGAATTGAACTTCATCTTGGAATTTTCACACATACAGCATATTTGAAATTGATTTTTTGGTCATTAAGTATATTTATAGAGTCAAGAGTAAAGAATAACCCCTAAATTTCCATAAATACAACTTTCGCTGTTCTCCAAAACAATATTTTAACTTCTTAGAAACAGGAAAGTTAAAACATGAACATGTTGAAGCAGTTTTTGTTCTTCACTTCTATGAAGAAGTTTCTATGATGCAAGGCTCTAGTTATCTGTTTCCATGACAACTATTTTAATTTGTTTGTTTCTTTATTTTTGCTTTGTTCCTATTAATTTCCTTATCAACATTTGATGTAAATTTTTCCTATGGAAATGTCAATCTGTAGAACCTTTTCCCTAGAATCCATACACTCCTTACCCATAATTGAGACATAATTTAAACATTATTATCTAAGCAGGAAGTAGAATAGTCAGCACTCTGGGGCTATTTTCCCAGGGTTTTGTGGTTATATATATATATATATATATATTTGGTTTTTTGAGACAGGGTTTCTCTGTGTAGCTTTGCACCTTTCCTGGAACACACTTGGTAGACCAGGCTGGCCTCGAACTCACAGAGATCTGCCTGCCTCTGCTTCCCAAGTGCTGGGATTAAAGGCATGTGCCACCACTGCCACCACCCGGCTCATTGTGATATTTTATTTGTGCTTTAATAAATAAAGCTTGCCTGGATATCAAAGGAAAAAGGCCATCCATTAAACAAAGAAGTCCACCAGCAGTAGCACATGCCCTTAATCCTATCACTTGGCAAGCAGGATCTTTATGTGTTCAAGGCCACACTGGAAATAGAGCCAGGTGTGGTGGCACATGCCTTAAATTCCAAAACTAGTTAACCATGGAGGTCTGGAGGTCTGTATAGACAGACAGGAATTGACAGAGCTGGGTAGGAAGAGGAAGTGATGTAGCTGAACAGAGAGAGCAAATCAGATGGAAGAATAGCAAGACATACAGACATGGGTAGAAAGGAAGTAAATCACATTTGGAAGCTGCAGAATTGGTGAGGTAAGGTTGGCTGGTGGCTTTCCCTATTTTCCTGATCTTTCGAAGGCTTTCACCCCTATATTTGACTCTGTGTTTTTTATTTAATAAGACCATTTAGAAATTCATCTACAAGGTTTATTGGCACATTTTGCTTCACTTAGACTTTACAACCAACCCTAAATCCCCATTCTCTCCACCCTTTCTTTGTTCTCCTGGACACCAAGTCCATTTTTCCTTCTAGCTTAATAAATCTGTCCCTTCCACCATCAAAGCCTTCCCCACGTGAAGTCACAGAATATATATAGGAACAAGAACACTCCCACATCCCAACTGAAAAATCTCAAACAAATTGTCCACCTAATGGGAAAAATGTCTGTAGACACACTAACCAATTTGCTTCACACAGGGACTGAGCCCCCGCCTCCACATAGAATAAACCATACAGGAGCATGTAGAACACATGCATATGTAAATGTTAAAAGAAGAAAACATGCAAAATTATCATAGCCAAGAATTTGAGGAGCAAAATGTAAATCTGACTTTTAATATATATAAATGAATAATATAAGAGGACCAAAGTGACCTCATAAAATTATCTTAATGAGAGAATGCAAAGAATAAATAAGCTGTTGATCGAGTTAGTTGCATCTTTTCTTTGCTAGTCATGTGACCACATACCTCCAGAAAGAGCTTATTGTAGTTGGTTTACTTCTGCCTATTTGTTTGTTTGTTTGTTTGGAGCTGAGGATGGAACCCAGGGCCTTGCGCTTACTAGGCAAGCACTCTACCACTGAGCTAAATCCCCATCCCCCTGCCTATTTCTAAACTACAAGCAAACTGTAGTAAATAGAACTGCTTCATTGAGTCATAGGAATTTGACTGACAGAGCAACCAATTATTATCATACACTAAAAAGAATGGCAGAATTCAAATGCAAAACAGAGGGAAGAAGAATTAGGCCTATTATTTTATTTGTAATGCTGCTGCTGTTATTTATATTGCTTAATATTTGTATTGTTGATGTTATTTGGTACAATTTAATATGCAATATGCAAATGTCATTAATATCAATGTCTTCATACTATCTTAAACAAAAGGCATATTAATGGATGCACCTTAGTGTTATGGAACACACCTTTAATCTTAGCACTTAGGAATCAGAGACAGGAGGATATCTATGAGTTCTTGGAAAACAAAAGGATCACCTTTGCAAAATGCAAAATAATCCACCCCAAGCTATTATGGTAAATGTTGCATAATCACTATTTTAGTTATTAACATTCACAAACAGCTTTATGCATTTACTATAAATTGACACATTTCTGGGTAGGAGGAATTAAGGTTAGTAGGGAAGATGTTCCTTGTGGACAGTCAGGCTCACTGTTGGTTCAATCTTGTTCTTGGACTCTCAGATCACCTTGCAGTGATCTGATCCTGCAAAGGTTTTGTCACACTTGCATGTAAGAGGAGCCATTCTTCACTGTGCTTCTCTCTGTGTCTGTGAGCTCACCTGATGGGGAGAACTTCCATGTGCAGCCAGTTGTGCTACACACACAGGACTTCTCTTCAGTGTGTTTCTTCATATGGCTCTGAGGTGCTAAGACTTTGTGTAGGATTTCTCACCACCCTGCTATGTGCAAAAGTACAATGTCAAACTCTGAGGCTTCTTCTGCATTCCATGGCTCTGGAACTTGAGGTCTGACTTCTCCCGTGGAAGCTGTCCCTGGAGTAAAGAGGACACTGAAAAGCTTTCCAGGGGTTGTCCTGTGTCCAAAAAGGAACTTGAAGTGTAAAAGATTCCATTCCACATTGGGTCTGATTACTAAAGGAACTCATCAGAAGATTTTGGCTTTCTTCACACTGGGTGCTGTCATCTGACCTCTACAGACATTCTGACCTATAGAGCTTGTCATTTGACCAAAGTAAAGAGTTGTTTTACAATTGGATGTTGCATCTTCCTCCCATAAAGTGATTGTTCAGAGATGGTGGTTGTCATCTGACTCCAACAGAGAGCTCATTACCAACTGAGGTTGCTATCTGACTCTCACAGAGATGGACTCCACTTTTGGCTGTCTTGTGATCTCTATAGTTGGTCAGGTCACCATTGTGGTTTGTCATTTGAGCCCCATTGAGAGCTTGATTACTACTGGTGGCATCCTTTGGTTTGCCATGCCCTTTGGGGTTTGGAGTCCAGCACCTAATGTACCTCTTTAAGGCTCTCCTTGGAGTACAGAGGATGACTTAACACTTGCAATGTAGCCTGAAGGTCCAAGTGTCATTTCCAAAATGAGGGAAAACTGTACATTGAACCATTTCTTCCCTATTAAGGTACTAGCTGGTGGGTTTTACTAAGGTTTTTCTGGATGATAGAATTGAGGATGCAGAAACTGAAATGTTTTGCCCAAGAAGTTAGCAACAGATAAAGATTTAAATGCAAAATGTCTTACCCTTAGAAGCTGAGTCCTTAGGTACACTGTCAGGACCTGAATTTAAATCTATCAGCTTCTGAGATATGCAGAGTCCATTTTTTTTGGTGGCTTTAAACTAATTAAAATTACTTATGTTATGAAACCTTAAAAATTTTATCAAGTTATAGTTGAATTGTCTTTAAAAAAATTAACTCAAACTTGTGATCCTCCTTCCTCAGCCCAAGATTACAGGAAGGTAGCACTTAACTAGTTTGTGGTTTTTGTTCTTTTACTTTTTTTTTCTTTCATTTCCTGTTGATGTTTTGCTTTATTTTGGTTTTGACCTGGGCTTGTCTAATTTTGTCCAATATTGTCCAGGTTTGCCTCAATCCCTAGCTCAAGCAATCCTCTCTAAAGGCCTCCCTGAGTCTACCTCTGTCTCTAGTAATAATGGCTAGTGCTTTTTTGTTTTGTTTTGTTTTTTGTTTTTGTTTTTTGTTATTTTTTTTTAACACTGGAGACAAATCACTTTATGCAGCCCAAACTGGCCTCTTCCTAGGCAACCAATCCATTTTCCTCTCTCTCCTGAGGGCAAGAAGAGCAAGCAAGCACCATCAGCCCTGAGGCATACTGGCAGGTGTTGATGCCCGTCCTTTCCTATTACTCAAACTGCTTTACCTCATTGTGCACTGTCAGTCCTGAAATTCCATGCCTGACCTCTGACTCCAGTCAGACTCCTCGAAATGTGTACTTGTCACCCAGAGCCTCTGCCCATCCATTCCCATAAGTCCCATTTTTTTCAAGGGTCAACCCTGTCCAAGGCTTGCCCCCTAGTCTCAAAACTTTTAAGCAATGCCATTTAAACTCATGTTCCCGGGTGAGGTAGCTTTATTTATGTCCTTTCACACCGGTCCAGGGCTTCTAGGACCAAGCTGTGATTCTAAGTGCCTCAGGTCCCTTCCAGGCTGCAGCCTGGGACCTACTGGCTCATAGCCTGGCTTCTGTTGTCTTCTCTTAAGACACCCAGCCACAGAGACACAGAAAATAGTTTTGAATAAGTGAAGGGATTTGAGAGTCTTGTATTCCATTTCTCCTTTTGAAAAAAAATAGCATATATGAAGTGTACAAAATGACTTCATCATGATGTTTTCACCCTTGCATGTTTTTAAAAAAAATAATTTTATAATTAGAAAATGATATAAAACCAAAAGCAAAACTTACTGTTATCTGAAAAAATGTTTTAACTCTTTAGAAATATTAAAAACTACTGTACAACAAGGTTGTTGCAACTTTGAATTCTTCATTCAAGAAGGTATCTCTTTGAAAGCATGACTCTGAATGTCCATGTTTCCATGACAACAATCTCTTTTTGTTTCCCATCTTCTAGATCATTTGCTGATCAATACTTTATGAAAATTGTTTCTGTGGAAATGTGAATCTGTTCATATTCTCTCTACCTTAAATATCCACTATCCCTACAGGTAGAAAAACATTTGAGACTTTCTTGTCCAAGATGAACTTAGAGTACCCAGCATACTTGGAGGCTATTTTCAAATGCTTTATTAGCACCAACAGATTCCCACTCTCTCCATTTGTCTCTCTGCCATTCTCTTGAACACCGTCAAAGCCATTTTTTTCCCCACTCCAGCTTACAGGGCTGCCTCCTCCACCCTTACAGTGTTTTTTCTGTTTGGTTATAGACTCTGAAATAACAGCAACAAGAGTACTCATGTGTCTTAACTAACAGACTGGACCCCACTCCCATTTCCCAGCACTGAAGCGACTCCTGTGGACTTGATCAGGAGTAGGTGGAGGCAGCTGACCCCAGAGGAACTAACAATCATATTGTATTGTACACACATGAGACAGATCATTTAAAATAATGAGTCTATAGAAACAGGGTGTTTCAACTTTTAAGTTTATCATTTTATCTGGTTATTTTAGCAGTCAAATAGAAACATGGAATGGTACTATTAAGGGCAGTAAATGTGTAATTGTGAAATATGTGGACTCATCTTTCACTATACAAACCAACATGTGCTGGGTGGTAGTGGCACATGCCTTTTAACCCCAGCACTCGAGAGGCAGAGGTAGGCAGATCTCTGAGTTTGAGGCCAGCCTGGTCTACAGAGTGAGTTCCAGGATGGACTCCAAATGCACACAAGAACCCAAACACACACACACACACACACACACACACACACACACACACACACACACGTATAAATATAAGATGGCACAGAGTAAGTATCATAGAGTTTTAGGGTAAAAGGGGAGCAAATCTGGTTTTTGTTTTTAAGTATTTTATTTTTTTAATTATGTGTATGTATACAGAAATGCAATTGTCAGATGAGTCGGAAGACGTGGGATCCTCAGAAGCCAGAGTCATATTAGGTGGTTAGAACCTACCTTGTGTGTGTGCTAGGGAACAAATTTGGGTCCCTTGGAAAAGAAACATGTTATCCTACCCACTGAGCCATTTCTCAAGCCCCTGAATCTGATTCTCCTCCCCCCACCCAGCCTGAAGCCAAAGGTGCAGAGCTGCCTTCCCCATGTTGAGAGAAAATGACATGAAATATAGAAAGTGGATTTATTTCTATCTTTAGCCTAAATTGTGGGGACAGTTGGTTTTTATTTGCTCTCTGCTGTCCCCCAGCAGCCATACAATTTATGAATGGGAGCCAGAAAACATACAGAGATTTAGCTGTGGGCCTCAGGCTGGCTCTGCCTCCAGCACTGTGGGGTGGGCAAGGAGCTAGGGCTGAAACTGAGAATATTCTTTAAAAAAAAAAAATCCTAATTTCAAGGGAGGAAATTCTAATTTCCATATTCCATTCCACTTTAGAGAGGCATGTGGAGTATATTTCCTCACTAGACTTTCATTCTTTTCTTTTATGTATTTGTTTGATTGTTTTTGAGACTTCATCTTGCTAAATAGCCCAGGATGTCCTAGAAAACTGAAACTTACTGTGTAGCCCAGGCTGGCTTCTATCCCAAGTATTAGACTTGAATTTTTGGAGAGCATGGATTGTAAGCCATTTTATTTCCATACTGTTCATGTTTAAGTATAGTGTGTACTCAATAAATGCGTAAATTCTACTGAAAAAAAGACAGAATTATAGATGATAAGCACCATCTATGAATTAGCATAATGCACAAATAACAAAATAAAATGGAACAAAATGGTACCAAGAATTAGTATTAGATAATTAAGAAAATTAATGATCCCAGAGATGTGCCTGCTAAATGGTTATCTAATCTCAAGTGATGTGCCCTAAAAAAATAAACATACAAACAACATCAAATGGACAGGTAGCATTTGTGTTTATTAAAATGCATGTATAATAAGAATAATTAAAGAATAAGAAGCCATGAATTCGAAAGTAAAGTGATGGCATCTGAGGGGTTGGGGGAAATGATACAATTTTATATATATGTACTGATATAGTGAAACCCTTTTTTTAAAATTTTATTTCATGTGCATTGGTGTGAGGGTGTCAGATCTCCTGGAACTGGAGTTACAGACAGTTGTGAGTTGCTATGTGGGTGCTGGGAATTGAACCTGGGTCCTCTGGAAGAACAGCCAGTGCACTTAATCGCTAAGCCATTTCTCCAGCCCCCACAATTATACTTTAATTAAATAAAAAAAACTTTTAAAAAGAAATAAAGGAATCAGATGGTGACAAATTGAGTTGTGCATTAGAGTTTGATTAGGATTTCATCACACAGAAATAAGTCCCAAAATAGAAGAAACATTGTGAGAGGATACATTTGAACAAGAAGAAACAGGAAGATGTCCAAAGAAAAATATACTTTAATTGGATACCAAGTAGCAGGCATTATGTTGGATGCTGACTAGAACCAGGCACCAGAACTTTAGACCTGAAAAATTTTCTGATTTAGCAGAAACCAAGAAGGAACGAAGCAGGGAGTAATCAGTCACCAAAAAGAAATCCCCCTGCCTGAAAATTAGTCCCAGAAAAACCACAGCTGGATGAGAACACTCATTGCCTGACATTCCCTCTGGTGTTTGTCAGTAGTGTGGAGGTTTCCTGCCACCTGTCCATATAATTCAAAATTTTATTAATTTCTGATATAGTTGAAAAATGCTTCATTTAGGATTTTAAAAAAGCAACACGATTTTCTTTTTATTTCAAGGGATTTAGCTTGAGGTGGAATTTACTTATACCTTAAACAAAACAAAACAAAACAGTCGAACATACCCATATCTACCACAAAGTCAAAACAATCTGCTTAGTGTCTGATAACAGAAGATAGACCAAAACAGTGAGAAATGTCTGTGTTTGACCTTATCTGGATCTTTGCTCTTTATGATGATGAATTAGTCTTCTTCAGTGTTCCTTTACACTCAGCATCTCCTTTTAACTTACATTAAAATAGGTTTATGTAAAGTATATTTTATATTAGAAACTAGACTTAAAAGAATTCTATATTTTCATCTGGAATTTTTCACAGTGAATTAATTAATAATATAGGAAAGCATGCATTATATTTACTCAATACAAATATATAAGTCATTTATAAAATATGAAATTAATTTAATAAGTGGAAAGTGAGTCTAACTCAATTGTGAGATTAATTTCAAATTCAGAACTACTAAAGCTTAGACTTCAAGGGGAAAGTTGAGTATGATTTGGATTTAAAAATATGAAGTCGGGGGCTGGAGAGATGGCTCAGTAGTTAAAAGCACTTGTTTCTCTTACAGTGGACCTGGGCTCAATTCCTAGGACTTACAAAGTGGTTCACAATCATCTGTTATTATAGTTTTTTGGGTTCCAATGCCCTCTTCGGGCCTCTGTGGATACCAGGCATATACACATATACAGACAAAACATATACACAAAATTAAAAAAATAAATCTACAAATATGAAGTCATCAGCCAGGTATAGTAGTTTATACCTGTAATTCCAGCAAAGACAGGCAGCTTTCTGAGAATTCAAGACTAGCGTGGTCTACATAGTAAATAGCCACATAGAGAGATCTTGTGTCAGAAAAAAAATTATAAATATGCGTGTGTAGGGGGGGTATATGTCTGTATGTGTCTGTCCCTTTCAAAACCTCATCATCTTTATCACTACTTCAGTGACTGCTGGTAGCATCTATTGTTTAATTTTAAAAGTCACCCTAGGACTCTCCAAGGAAGTCTCCTCTCTCCTAGATGCAGCCCATCGCCTCTTAAGGCGGTAGCTCTCACTGCGCCCCTCCCAGGAGCAGCTTTCCCAGAGCTGAGTCTGCATTTCTGCTTTGTTCAGCTCTTCCACCCTGCTTTCCCCATGTTGTAGGTCACTCCTAACTTTGCAGTGAGTCAGAAAAATGACCTATCTAGCCCTCCCCCTAAGCCACTGACTTTTGTTCCTGCACCTCATATGTTTCCTACTCTAGCTAGCAGTCCAAGATTTCCTGTGTAAATATCACTACATAGAATAGCAGCTAAAATGTATCTCACATTGTATATTGAACCAAAAAAGAAAAAAAAATCCTGCTAAATGTTCAGAATAATTTTGTGAAGTTTTTATTATTCTCTCTACTCCACACATAAGAATTAAGGTTGCTGGGCAGTGGTGGCACATGCCTTTAATCCCAGCACTCGGGAGGCAGAGCCAGGGGGATCTCTGTGAGTTCCAGGCCAGCCTGGTCTACCAAGCGAGTTCCAGAAAAGGCACAAAGCTACAGAGAGAAACCCTGTCTGGAAAAACAAACAAACAAACAATTAAGGTCAAACATTATGTCTGAAAACACACAGATAATTAGGACTCTGATCCAAGACTCATAATTCATGTCTTGCTTCCAAGGCTGAGGACCTCAGTTCTGCCCACAGGACTCACATGGGGGAAAGGAAACTGATTCCAATTCCTCCAAGCTGTCTTCTGACTGCCACATGGGAGCAGGGGCACATGTGTGCCTACACAAATGCACACATCACATACTTACACACACAGGAGCAGTGATACGTGTGTTCCAACACCAATGCATACCTCATACACTTACCCACCCCACCCCACCCACACACAAAATAAATAAATGCAACCAGAAGTTGTCTCTGAATACACTGCATCTCTTCAGTGTTTCTGGCCAAATCAGAAGCTAAATATTTTTCCAGAGATTTTTTTGCAGTTTCTTTTCTAGAATCCCTAATTTTGTTGTTTCTATTTTACAACTATGTAATACAAATTTGAGAATAAAGTGAATGTAAAAAGAAAAGAACAAAAGTCTAGTGAGGAAACACCCCCCCCACACACACACACAACACACACTCCCCTAATAACGACTTCATGTGTTACCCTGCCTTCAGTATGTTATCTGGGAAGAAAGAACAAGAAATGCAATATAAAAAGCATTGAAAACCAAAAGTTGGCATGAAACAGAAACTTTTTAGAAGTGAAGAATGACGGATGGCATTTCCATGAATAGTTATATTCTGCAGCTTTTGAGGAATATACAAATCCACCCAGAACCTTCCATTTTAATTTACATTTTTCTGAATGTTAATACCTTGCTTCTACATTGCCATGTCAATAAAACTAGTGTCAACATCTAGCAACTAAATTCAAAGGCAAAATCAACTTTGTTTGCCAAATAGAAAGATGTCCCATCACTTCCTACTTACATTGAAAAACTATTTTTATCTTTAAACCCTTAGGAAATTTGTGCAATAACTACTACTCAGTATGTTTACAACACTCTGGGGTGAGCCTTATCTTTTCATATAACCAATGACACCAAAAGCAAATCTGGACAAATATACAGTGAAACACAGTAGATTAAAAGCATGTTAAGACAGAGTTCATTAGGACAAAAGGACAGATAAGTAAATATGCCCAATTTACACCCCTTTCCAAATCCCTCTGTATCTACATGACCCAAAAATATTTGGCTGATATATAGTTTTAATGAAGGCTGGGAGAGGGTGGCATTCCTCTCACTGCCAAGACTAGCATGGTATCTAAAAACATTCAACATAGAAACTGACAATAAATGCAAATAAAAACATACGTTTTGTGTGGCTATACAAACGATGTAAATTACTTCTACTTCTGATCCTAATTTTTGTTGCTAGAAGGAAGAAAAAGAGCCTCTAAGAGAATGTAGGATGAACCATTTAACATGTCAGGAAGGGAATGAAGCATTCCTCACATGAAGATCATAAAAGGTAAAGACACACATAGGTGACAAAAACATGTCAGAAGCCCTTTCGTACTAAATTACATGAAAATTGAAGTGGGTATTGGTACTGGAGTTACTAAATGAGCCTTATATAATGGTAGATGCATGTAATAGTATTCACTAGTTTCTTAAAACCTTTGCTCTCTTTTTCTTTCTTATTTCTCCTTACTCTTCTCTCATACAATTCATTCCCACCATGGCTTCCCCTCCCTCCACTCTTTTCAGTTCAAACATTGTCTTAAGCAATACTTGAGCAATGAACAATACACAGGACTAAGAGCCTGGGAATAGATGCAATTGTCATTCTGCTCCTGACCAACTAGGTGACCAGGACAGGGTTACTACTTTTTTCCTAATTCCTGTAAAAGAGGTTAGATTAGATCACTAAATAATTCTTTAAGCACACTACAAAGAATATCAAAGAAGTACAGAGAAGTTCTAGGTTTCAAGGCACAAAGAGACTCATTGAAAAAGGAAGGACAGTGTACAGAAGTCATTATGAGGACCCAGACAATCTAGTTTTCTTCTCTTTGGTTTTGACAGATTCAATGCAATTCCCATCAAAATACCAACACAATACTTCACAGACCTGGAAAGAATAATACTCAACTTCATATGGAAAAACAAAAAAACCAGGATAGCCCAAAGAATCCTGTACAATAAAACAACCTCTGGAGGCATCACAATCCCAGACCTCAAGCTCTGCTGTAGAGCTACAGTAATAAAAACAGATTGGTACTGACATAAAAACCAACATTTTGACCAATGGAATCGAATTCAAGACCCTGACATTAACCCACATACCTATGGACATATAATTTTTGACAAAGAAGCCAAACCTGTACAATGAAAAAAAGAAAGCATCTTCAACAAATGGTGCTGGCATAACTGGATGTCAACGTGTAGAAGGCTGCAAATAGATCCATATCTGTCACTGTGCACAAAAATTAAGTCCAAGTGGATCAAAGACCTCGACAAAAATCCATTTACTCTGAACCCGATAGAAGAGAGCGTAGGAAGTAGTCTTGAACACATTGGCATAGGAGATCACTTCCTAAATATAATACCAGTAGCACAGACACTGAGAGAAACAATCAATCAATGGGACCTGTTGAAACTGAGAAGCTTTTGTAGAGCAAAGGACACAGTCAACAAGACAAAATGACAGCCTACAGAATGGGAAAAGGTCTTCACCAACCCCAGAGGGCTGATATCCAGACTATATAAAGAACTCAAGAAATTAGACATCAAAATGCCCAACAGTCCAATTAAGAAATGAGCTATAGAACTAAACAGAGAATTCTCAACAGAGGAAGCTCAAATGGCTGAAAGACATTTAAGGAATTGCTCAATATCCCTAATTATCCGGGAAATGCAAATCAAAACGACTCTTAGATACCACCTTACACCCCTCAGAGTGGCTAAGATCAAAAGCACAGAAGACAGCTTATGCTGGAGAGGATGTGGAGCAAGGGGAACTCTCCTCCACTGCTGGTGGGAATGCAAGCTTGTACAGCCACTTTGGAAATCAATATGGCACTTCCTTAGAAAATTGGGAATCCATCTCCCCCAAGACCCAGCTGTAGCACTCTTGGGCATATACCCAAGGAATGCTCAATCATACCACAAGGGCATTTGCTCAGCTATGTTCATATCAGCATTGTTTGTAATAGCCAGAACCTGGAAACAACCTAGATGCCCTTCAACTGAAGAATGGATAAAGAAAATATGGTACATATACACAATGGAGTACTACTCAGCAGAGAAAAACAATGACATCATGAGGTTTGCAGGCAAATGGATGGATCTAGAAAAAATCATCCTGAGTGAGGTAACCCAGACTCAGAAAGACAAAAATGGTATGTACTCACTCACAGGAGGATACCAGATATAAAACAAAGATGACTAGACTGCTACTCACAACTCCAGGGAGGCTACCTAGCTGGATCAAGAACAGAAAGGGAGAACAAGGAATAACAGACCATGATAAATGAAGACCACATGAGAACAGGAAGAAGCAAAGTGCTAGAGAGGTTCCCAGAAATCCACAATGATGCCTCCACTGTAGACTACTGGCAATGGTCTAGAGAAAGCCCGAACTGACCTAGTCTGGTGATCGGATGGCCAAACACCCTAACTGTCGTGCTAGAATGCTCACCTAAGAACTGATGGAAGTGAATGCAGAGATCCTCGGCCAGGCTCCAGGTGGAGCTCCAGGAGTCCAATTGCCAAGAAAGAGGAGAGATTGTATGAGTGAGAATTGTTGAGACCAAGATTGGAAAAAGCACAGGGACAAATAGCCAAACTAATGGAAATACATGAACTATGAACCAATAGCTGAGGAGCCTCCAACTGGATCAGGCCCTCTGAATAAGTGAGACAGTTGATTAGCTTGAACTGTTTGGGAGGCACCCAGGCAGTGGGACTGGGACCTGTTCTTGGTGCATGAGCTGGCTGTTTGGAACCTGGGGCTTATGTAGGGACACTTTGCTCAGCCTGGGAAGAGGGGAGTGGACCTGCCTGGACTGAATCTACCAGGTTGAGCTGAATCCCTAGGGAGTCTTTGCCCTGGAGGAGATGGTAATGGGAGGTGGGCTGGGGGGTAGGGGGGAGTGGGAGGGGGTAGGACAGGGGAATCCATGGCTGATATGTAAAATTAAATTAAATTATAAAATAAAAGAAAAAGGAAGGACAGTGTATAGAAGTCATTACGAGGGCCCAGACAATCTGGTTTGATTTTTATTCTCTTTGGTTTTGACCCTTAGAAGATAAGTTATTTTCCAGTCATATGTTTTCCTAAATACATGCATAATTTCCATACGTTTCTCAATTCTAAGACAGACATTTTTCTCATACTTTAATGCTTCTAGAACCAGGATGCTGCCTAAGATAAATGGCAACTTGCATTCTGGGATAAATAATAACAGCCTCTAATACAGTGGCTCTCAACCTTCCTAATGATGTGACCCTTTAAAGCAGGTCCTTTAAAGATGTTGTGGTGACCCCCCAATCACATAATCATTTTCATTGCTGCTTCATAACTGTCATCCCGCTACTGTTATGAATAGTAATGTCAATGTCTGGTGTCCAGAATATCTGATATGTGACCCCCAAAGGAGTCATGACGCACAGGTTGAGAAGCACTGCTCTAAATAAATCTATTGTTCCATGGATGAGAAGTACTGATGTAGACTAAGAACAAATAGGTTTAAAACTCTGCTTTTGTTTCCACTCATGAGACTCTGAGATTTCCTTAATGGCTACAAAGATTATTATCTGCAAATGGACTTCCTTGCTATTGCTGAACTTTGACCTTAAAGCAGTACATATGAATGTTTTAGAGACTAACAGTAAAGTTACAGATAATTGCACATTTACCATTTAAAATAACCAAAACGGCTGGGAGAGAGAAAAGACTGCCTCGCTGGAGTCACTGAGTGTATCAGCCATCATTTAGGGCAGGCTAACTCAGAAATAATTAGCCAACATAAAACAGACTCCCTGGTTTTTAGTGGCTTTTGTCTTTTATTTTTGTTTCTAAGAGCAAGAAAAAGACTATAGTGTTGGGTGGGTATGGACAGGGAGGGAGGCCCTTGGAGGGGTTGGGGGATGAGAAAGAATATGATAAATATACTACATGAAATTCTCAAAGAATAGATTTTTGTTGTTGTTGTTTTTCAAGACAGGGTTTCTCTGTGTAGCTTTGTGCCTTTCCTGGAACTCACTCTGTAGCCCAGGCTGGCCTTGAACTCACAGAGATCTGCCTGCCTATAGTCCCACAGTGATTTTTAGTAAATGCAACTCGTAGGTATGAGTTCGCACTTAATTAAATACACGGTGTGACATTTTAATACGGATAGGTGAGCAGGGGGCAGAATCCAGCAAATCCATAACATGCTGGAGTATATGGTTTCTATGGTCCCACACAGGTACAGGGAAACAGTAGTAAAGTGTAAACAATAATGCGAGAGGAATTAGCCAGTGAGAATACTGCCAATAAATAGTCTAGTTTATTCTCTAAATACACTGCATCTCTTCAGTGTTTCTGGCCAAATCAGAGGCTATGTATTTGTCCAGAGATTTTTTTTTTTCAGTTTCTTTTCTAGAAACCCTAACAGGCCCTTGGTGTGTGAATCCTAGGCTCTGGGCTTGCTGGGGCTTGCTTTCATATACCCCCCTTTATTTTGTGTGCATCCATGGTCTTCCCTTTGCACAGCTTGGTGGGTAGCCCATGGCTTTGGCTCATTCTCAGAGATGCTGTTTTACTTTGTGTCTCTTCTGACTGGCCTCTTCCCTTCCCACTGTTGGTTTCTTGGTGTCTCACCAACCATGGCTTCATCTGACACACTACCCACACCTGTAAGCCCTTCTTCATTAGCCTGGCCTCCTTAGCACCAGGTGAGGTGAGTTCAGTTTTAGCTGGGTCTCTCACTAAAAAAAGCTGGGGAATCATTTTAAGTGAAAACAGAAATGCAGAGTAAGCACACACTTGGAAATCTACTTCTGTTTGATTAGAACTTGGGTTTTGTCCGTAGATTGCTCATTACTCTCAGGAGAAAAACACAGACTCTGTTTTCAATAAAGCAGAGGACCATGGTCAATTCTCATTGTTCCCTAATTCTATTCTAACCAAAGAGTATAAGACTTCCTCATTTCAGGAAACTCTGGCAAAACAAACTAGAATGCTTTATGTAAGAGCATCGTCTATGAAGGCTTCTGAGTTGGACATTTATAGTACCTTTGTTTAAACACATTTAGAAATTTCCTATTTTGAAATTTCAGAAATGAACATTTCAGAAAGGAAAAAAAAATCATTGTTTGGCTCAGTGCTGTTTTTTTTTTTTCTTTCTTTTCTTGGGTGGGTGGGTGGGTGGGTAAGGAACTCTTCTAGTTTTGATACAAACTAAGTCTCTGAAGGACTTGAAAATAATAATTTATCCGTAGCAGTAATTTAGGTAGTACAACCACAGCTGGAGGCCTTCTGGGACCTCAGGGATCAAATACCTAGCTGATGCAGTGATACCCAGGGCAAAGGCAAAGAAAGAAATTAAGGCTGTCCCATGAGGACTGCTGGAGAGGTGAACAGGTTTGCTAATGAACACCTGGGTGAGTACTTCCTTTATGCCTAAGGCTGAGTGAGTGGGCCTTCTGGGTCAAGATCTTAAATCAGTTTTCTAAAGACTCAACTTTTTCTGAGTTAGGAAGACACCAGGAGACTCTGTAGTACAAAGACAACTTAGTGCCTCAGTGGAAGGTCACAGCCACGGCTCAGGAAGCAAACACCAGATGCTCCCAGACTGTCACTTTCAAAAAAAAAAAAAAAAAAAAAGCCAGAAGCCAGGTGTACATGCATGTAATTCCATCATTTGGGGATGTGGGGATAGGACAGGGGGATGTGATGAGTCTGGCACATGCCTAGGTTGCCTGGCACAACCTGCTTCAAACAGACAAGTAAGAACTAAGCAAGCAAGCATCAGGTGAAAGTTATAAGTCATACAGGTCACATGCTCTCCACTCCAGGTTTTGGAACTCAGCTTAAATCATTTGAATTCTTCAAAAATTGAAGTCTCATTCTCTCTAAATGCCTTGCTCTGATGCAGGAAGATTTTTCTCTGATCCTAGATTTTTTTTTAAACTCCACATGGGAGCAAGGTTCTTCTGACATTCTTTGTATACATACTGAATATGTATATTGAGTATGTAACAGGTCAAGACAGAACTTGTGATTTTAACATTTGCTTCATCTGTAGCAACTTCCCTATGAGAACAAGAGTTTTTAACATATTTACTGACATTCACTCATGTATCTGTCCAACTGATTATTTTAATAAACATTTTTGAGCAGAACTCCAGTCTCATAAATCATTCTGAATTCACAAAGGAAAAAGTGATTTCTTCCATTGCAAAAGAAATCAGAGTAATAAAATATGCTATGGGTTTGATCTGGATTAAACAAACTCAATATATTATTTGCATCACCCCAAACACTAGATCTTATAACACAGTATCTGTTAAAGATAACTTGAGAACTGTCCCCACCAGAAACACAGGAAGCCATTTATTTTCATCAAAGTTTTCATAGCATTCTGAATCTAAGATCTCTTATCAAAACATCACTTCTGACCACTTAAGAGTTTAATCAAAATCAAGGACTGAGTTTTCTCTGAGCTAATTTCCCAGGTTTGCAAGAGGTGACTTTAACTCATTATATTTGCTAGATTACAAACTGAGTTCCTTCTGTACATGACCTAGTCCTTGATATGCAGTTAAATTTTGAACAGTTGTATAATCATCTTGTGTTGGCTGAACAGCACATTATTATAAGAGACCCTCTATCATCCCGTGTAAGAAATTGTTTTCTCTTTCACTCTTGGCTCAGGTGTCTCCTGCTCACCCTTCTCTTTAGGTGAAGCCTTTCCCAGTGGTCTAGTGGAGTTACTTCTTCTGGATGCAGCACAATCATATATTCTCGAAAAGCAGAGTTGCCATGGTGACCTATGGCATACAGTAATCAACAATCATACCAACAAATAAGCAGAGAGTGATAGTGATTGCTAGCTCTAAGGCAATGGCAATAATGCTTAGAGTCCCTCCTAGAAGGAGTGGGGAGAGGGTCACTGAACCCTTCTCCAAGATGTCACTTCCTCCTGTCCAGCTGCATGTGGTCATAGGGTGGGTGCTAGAGAACAGGAAGGGAGGGTTGACTGGAGACTGGGACGCTGCGGTGGTGAAGCTTTCATGAGTCAGAGACTGAGTGAGGGATGAGATTTTTCAGTGCTCCAGCTGTCTTTGAGTCACCCATGATCCTACAAGTAGCTCCACCCCCAGGCTTCTGTCAGCAACCCCAACGAGTGGATTGGTTCACTAAGCTGGACTTCAATGGAATCTGTTCTTCAGTCTGTCAGTCCTATCAATCAATGTTACTATGTCCACAAAAAAAAAAAAAAAAAAAAAAAAAAAAAGATTACAGCACTCAGACTTCTCTGCTTTGGTCACATCTCAATTTTGCATTTTCTCTGAGCTTTGCATTACTAGAGTCACAGTTCTACAATTTCAAAAAGATTGTTTCCTAAATAATGGTTTGGGAAAAAAAGACTGGGGCGCCTACTGATGAATGAATGGGTAGAATGTTAAGGTGAATGCCAAAGGAGGCAGGTCATGGCATTGGTTTCTAAGAGAGCAACTTATTGCAATAGTAGAAAGAGTGGCCTGGTGGCGGTGGTAGCAGTGCATGCCTTTAATCCCAGCACTCAGGAGACAGAGGAAGGCAGATCTCTGAGTTCAAGTGTATAGTCATCCTGGCCTACAAAGTGAGTTCCAGGACAGGACAGCCAGGGCTACATAGAGAAACCCTGTCTCAAACAACCAAAAAAAAAAAAAAAAAAAAAAAAAAAAAAAAAAAACCCAACAAAACAAAACAAAACCCTGATTTGGAAAACCTGCCTGCCTTTAGATTGTGAGTCTATAGGCAAGCATGGCCAACCTGTTTACAACAAGGACCAGGATATCAGTGCAGTATTTAGACAGCTTTGTAGAAACTGAGCTTTAGAGCTTTTGAGAATATGCTACCAACCTAAGAAATATGTTAAAGAAAAATTCGTGTTTCCCTGGCTTCATGGAGAGTTACAAAAGTACCAGCACTCATCCCCTTGACCACTTGTATCAGAATCCTCAAGTATGGGGTCCAGAAACTAATACAATATTTCCAATTTTTAAGAGATTTCAAAGAGTTCCAAGAGTTTAGAACCACCTAAAAAGATGCTGTCCACCTTCTCTTTTTGGACTAACATTTTGTCATTCCCATTAAGAAAATAGACTAGACACACTTATCACAATTTTGTGACCATTTTAATTTGCTATCTTCCAAACACTCATTATACACAAAACCATTAGGATGCAAAAATGAATGGTATCTACTTGAAGCACCTGTGCACAAATCAACATTACACGATGTTGACTTATCAATGTTTTAATAAGGTCAGAAGATAAGCAGCTCCATCAGGACAACCAGCTCCTAGAATGGGGACAGCCTTTTCTTTATACTCATTTCTAAGCAAAAGGCTCTTCCGGACTATGAGAATCCTACTGATAAACACGTTCTTCACTGCCCCAGAAAGGGTTGTAAAGAGATCACAATGAGTTGTGTACATATCCACAAATTATAGTACATGATTATAATACAAACAGCTTTAAACAAATACCCAAGTACATGCCATTCAGGCTTGTGATGGGTAATTGAAGAGACACTGAAGCGCCCTGCTTAGGCACAAGTGTGTGATTAATTGCCCCAAAGCACTGAAAGTGGGTTTGTCTAATATGCCAACCTATTTCCTACATAAGACTGAAAGCCCAGTCTAAAGGTGCATTATAGACCATTGTCAGCTCTCTGTTTAACCCTTCCTGTCACAGCAGACAAAGCCTCCAAGAGCCACTGATTTCACTGTCATCTCTGTAGGAAACCTGAAAGAATTCCCCCTTTCCTTAACATTACTTCTTTCTAGTCCATATCAGGTAATGCAGGGCAGATGGCATTTCCTCAGCCAGCTGAGAATATTTTCGGTGCTTGGAAGAGAATTCTCTAGAACCCCAAACTGTCTCTTTTCAATGTCATTCTAGTAAGCTCTCTAAGATGCTAATGGGTTGAGTGACACTCTCAGGTAAGAACGTTAGCTTCTACAGTGTCCATGATTAGCATATAGATTTTTATCTGTAAAGTAGAAAAGTTGCATTTTGCTTCATTAAAAAATATATAGGATATCTCCTTTTTATTTTAATGAAAGTTTTATAGTGATTAGATTTGTAAGATTGGACAAAATTATCCCTTTTCCATGGCTTAAGACATAGAATATTAACAATTACCAAATGCTAAAATGCCAAAGTATTCAACATTTTGCAAAACTAGATGAATAAGCAACCTCACTGCTCTGCTTCTAAACAAGCGAAGGCCCATTTGGGGAATGAAGTATCATCATTTTTAAATTGCTTCCATATGAACCTCATAATTGTGTCCCTCTCAAGCTGGAGCTAATTAGGAACTTCTAAGGCAGAAGCAGCAAAGGGTGCTGCAAGGCTCTCTCTTTCTGCTAACACCCAGGTCGTGCTTCCCTTTCACATATCAGCTTGGGTGAAATAATACAATTCATACAATCAGATGGTGATAGTAACTTGTACCAGTTCCACACTACATCATCTTCCTCTTCGGCTAAGCCTCGGAATAAAAGAAAAAAAAAACTTACAATCAGGTGAAGAGGTAAAAAATTATGAGCCAATTCTCTATCCATATCCATCTTTCATGTGGTCTATCTGTCTGTCTGTCTGTCTGTACTGCATGAAAATAGTAAGTCTTTTATGTTTTGTTTTGTTTGTTTGTTTGTTTTTTGAGACAGGGTTTCTCTGTGTAGTCTTGGCTGTCCTGAATCTCACTCAGTAGACCAGGCGGGCCTCGAAATCACAGAGATCTGCCTGGCTCTGCCTCCCAAGTGCTGTAATTAAAGGTGTGCACCACCACCTCCTGGCTACTAGTAAGTCTCCATACCTTCCTTTTAAAGATTTATTTTAGGGCTGAAGAGATTGCTCAGTGCTTAAGAATACTCGTTACTCATGCAGAAGGCCTGGGATCAATTCTCAGCACCCACATGGTGATTCACAACCATTCAGATCTCCAGTTCCAGAACCCTCTTTGACCTTTGTGGAAACAAGGCACACATACATACAAGCCAGCCAAGCATAAAATAAATCTAAGAAGAAATTTTACAAGATTTAGTGTGTGTGGGTGTGTATGTGTGTGTTGGAGAGGGGGGCAGTGTATGCACAGGCCAGAAGGTAGAACCAAATCATCCAGAGCTGAGTTACAGGTGGTTGTGAGCCATCCAACATGGGTATTTAAAAGGGAACTTAGAGCTGGGCGCACGCCTTTAATCCCAGCACTCGGGAGGCAGAGCCAGGCAGATCTCTGTGAGTTCGAGGCCAGCCTGGGCTACCAAGTGAGTTCCAGGAAAAGGCGCAAAACTACACAGAGAAACCCTGTCTCAAAAAAAAAAAAAAAAAAAAAGGAACTTGGGTCCTCTAGAAGAGTAGCAAGTGCTCTTTACCATTGCCATCTCTGTGGGACTGGGACTAGAAAGTCTTGCACTTAGTAAGAGTAGAGTCTGAATTCACCTTTAAGAAACACAGAACTGACACAACCACTTATCCATGCTTCCTGAACAGTGTTATAACACAATGATAAATTCTGCCACACCCACTAACTCTGGTCATTGTCAAGTACAAAGACAGGGCAGAGTTGAGATATGTGATCCACCCTACCCCGTTTTCCTTCTTCACTTAGATAAGGTTAAACTCTGTCATTCTCATATTCCTGAGGATTCTTTTTACTCATGAAAGATCAGTTTCATCTTCATCTGGAGGTACAAATGCTTCTCATTTTCAAAGGATGCGTTCTAGACATTCCTGATTTAAAAAAAAAAAAGGACAAAGAACCTAGTTACTGCTAACAGGATGCGCTTCCCATCCCTCTTTGTCAAAGGCCTATGATGGTATACAGTGATGTTCTCCTCTTTTTCTTGCTATCTGCGACCCATATTGTCCTCTCCTTGAAAGAGGTGCAGGAAAGGAAGGACCAGGATGGAGCGGCTTCCCAAAGACCCACACTTGCAAACTTTGTCTGAGGTTGCTTACAAATCAGATACGTTTCACATAGTCCTCCTACAACACAAAGGCCAACTTAATCATCTAGGAAGCTGCAGTGCCCTGGCAATGAAAGCAGTTAAGTAACTGCAAATCTTCTAGTGGCCTTATTAAGACAAAATATCTTAAGAATAATCTTATGTGATAAAATACATTTAAAATATTTCTATTTTAATAAGCATGCAATATAAAATACATCATGAGACATTTTTCAGATTTTTTTTTTAAACTAGTTTTTGTGTCAGTGTCTCACTATGTCGCTTTGGCTGGCCTTGAACTCAATACATAGACCAGGCTGACCTTGAACTCACAGAGATCCACCTGCCTCTGCCTCCTGAGGACTAGATGTAAAGGGGTGCCCCACCATGCCCTCCTAAGGCCTTTCTTCTTTTGTGCTAATATAGCATCCAGCTATATTACATCTATTGTACATCTATAGCACCCAGCACGTTTCTTCCTGCACATCCAGTTTGAGCAAGCTGCATTCTAAGTACTCCATCGTCACAGAGGTGTCTGGTGGAAAGCACATTAGAAGACATTTTGGCAGTGTCACTTCTTTTGAATGTACTTTTTAAAAATATTTATTGTATTACATTATATTGTACTGTATTACATTATATTGTATTATATATTTGAAATATAAGGGTCATTTTTATAGAAAGTAAACACTCCTTGTGATTCGATTCCTGTCTGTTTTTCTCCCTGCCCTGCCTTTTGTATAATGCATACAGGGTCAGTAGAAAAGAAAAAAACAACACTGGAAAAAGAATATGCCCATTGACCCTGCAGTATTTAATCCTGAATCTTCCAAACCCTGTGACAAATGAAGCCAGACTGAAACCACAGATATCGTTTGCTGGCTGTGGTCCCTTCTGAATCAAATAAACGCTGTTGACATTCAGCAAGCATGCTATAGCAGTGAAAGAATCAATTTTGGCAGAGCTGTCATTTATGATTTAATTTTCACAGAACAACTTACTTAAAACTGTTTCTGAAGTCAGGATTGGATTCCAAGTGTGTGTCTAGACTTGGAATTCTATTTGGGTTTTTTTTTTCCTTACTCACTGCCATTTTGGCCAGAAAATGTTTTAAATTCTACAGGGTTATACTATAACATACTATAAGTAGTATCTTAAAAGCAATGTAAGAAAGAAAAAAAGAAGAAAAAAGCCCCATGTTATATGTGGAAATGCTAAAACATTCAAGGGTGTATGTATTAGTTTCAGAAAGGCTTTTGCTCCTGAAAATGTGTTTGTGATAGACATGGTGGAGTGGTGTTGGGTGGAAATGATGAAAGACAGGGTCCTTGTGCCCACCAAATATCCCACTAAAAGGGGGAATCTGGTGGAATGAATCAGGACTATCCTGTGACAACATAGTAAGGGTTGGAAATATGTCTCCTATTCTTGGCAGCATCTCTAGCATTTAACAAATTCCAAGTAAAACCCGCACACTGGACAGCTATCTACTGAATAAGGGTCCAAGTTCCAGGTCAGCCCATGACACAGTAAGTTGAGGGCTCTGTACATGAATGCACGTAGGCAGGGGAGGGTGATTTAAGTATTCATTATTACTAATTACTCAAGAGCTGAACACATGTGAATTCAGAACAGCAAAAACCTATTTATTAGCCTGGTGGTGGTAGCACATGCCTTTAATCCCAGCACTCGGGGTGGGGGCTGGGGGAGGCAGAGGCAGGTAGATCTCTGTGAGTTCGAGGCCAGTTCCAGAAAAGGCTCCAAAGCTATCCAGAGAAAGCCTGTCTCAAAAAAACAAACAACAGCAACCTATTTATTCTGGATGTCTCATGAAATTGAACACTGTCCCCTTATGTTTTGATTGCTACTATAACAGATCAACTCAGATGTAATGGTTAAAACAAGAGGAAGTTATTGTCTTACAGATCTAGGGGGTCATAAATCTGATACAGGTTTCACTGGACAAAAATTAAAGTGTCAACACAACTGTTTTCTTCCTGGAGCCTCAGAGAGAATCCATTTCTGTCTTTTCCCATTTTGTCCATTTACCAGTTGCTGCTTTTCTAGGGCCTCCCTATTCATTGACTAGATGATGTTGAGGGAGGGTATTTTTTGTAATTATTTTTTAAATTCTAAAAATTAGTCCCTGGCTGATATGTCATTGGCAAAATGTTTTCCCTTAATTACTAATTAATCTGTGTAGATACTGACTAGATTTTCAAAATTTCTTAAACTTCAGCATTCTTACAGGTTCACACTGTAGTTGAGGATATTTCCCCTTCCTCTACTCCCCTCCCCTTCTCTTCTTATCTCCCCTCTTACCACTAGTTTCTTTGATCCCCCTAGACAATTTAAGGTACAAATCTAATCTATACATACATGATTTCATGTGACTACATAAAATCCAGGAACTATAGATCAGAGAAAATATTGATTCATGACTGCCTTCTTCCATCTTTAAAGTCAACAGCACTGAATGCATTTTATAGTGAAACTTCTCTCACTACATTCAGGAGAGGTTCTCTACTTTTAAATACTTATGATAAGACTGGACACAATAGGCTAATCCAGGAGAAACCACCAATATTCAGGTCCACATGCTAAATCCCTTCTGCAGAGTAAAGTATGCTACTCACAGGCTTTAAGGTTGAGGTCAATTATTTCCTATGTCTCAGTAATAAAGTTGAATTTTAAAACTGTCTCTATCACTCTATCTATCTCTCTATATCTGTCTATCTATCTATCTATGATGCTATTCTTGTTTATCAACTTGACTACATCTGAAATTAACTAAAACCCAAGTGGATGGATGCACCTGTGAGGGACTTTTTCCTTTTTTCTTTTGGCTTTTCAAGACAGGGTTTCTCTTTGTAGCCCAGGCTGTCCTGGAACTCACTCTGTAAACCAGACTGTCCTAAAATTCACAGAGATCTGCCTGTCTCTGCCTCCTAAGTCCTGGGATTAAAGGTATGCACCACCACTGACACCCCCCCCCCCCCCCCGCTGAGGGATTTTTTTCTTAATTAAATTATTTGAAGTGGGAAGACCAACTTTTTAATTGGGATCTTTTGAGTTGGGAGGATCCACCTTTAATCCAGATTTTTTGAGGTGGGAATATCTACTTTTAATATGAGCCATACTTTCTGGTAACCTATATAAAGGACATGGAAGAAAGAAGGTTTTGCTCTTTGCCTGCTTGCTCTGGTGTTTCAAGCAAGTCCATTTCTTCACTGACATTAGAGCCTACCTCTTCAGGATTCTGCTGTGTACTGAAGAGCAGCTGAGACATCCAGCCTCTTGGAATGAACAACTACTGGATTCTTGGAGCTTCTGTTGGTAGACAACCTTGGTTAGACTGACTAGTTGGACCACATTCTGTAAGCAATCCCCTTTCTCTATATAGATTCATTCTATAAGTTCTGTTCCTCTAAAGAACGCTAAAACATTCTTTCTATCATGAGAAAAAGTGTTCTCCTGCTTTTTCCATGTCTAGATGGCAGTTAATAGCCATCTTCCTCCATCTTCTAAGCAACCAATTTTCTCTGTCATTTTTCCATCAGCACACACCATTCTCTCTTTCTCTTCCCCTCTGGAAATATCAGCCCCCCCCCCCCAATAACCTGCCATGCTTCTGAGAAAATTTTATATACATAGTAACAATTACAATTTAATACTAGAATAATATTAAGAAAGTAGTAGCGGGCTGGAGAGATGGCTCAGAGGTTAAGAGCACTGGCTGTTCTTCCAGAGCTCCTGAGTTCAATTCCCAGCACCCACATGGTGGCTCACAACCATCTGTAATGAGATCTGGCGCCCTCTTCTGGCCTGCAGGCACATGCAGGCATAACACTGTAAACATAGTGAATAAATAAATCTTAAAAAAAGAAAGTAGTAGCAGTAAGTACCACCCACAAAGCCAATGATAAAATATATCCAAATAATAAAACCCAAAGAAGCTTGGGCAAAAGTTGAACTCAAAACACTTTTATCCCTATCTCCTTGTCCTGTGGTGCTGCCACCAGAAGTTACACACATTTCTGTTGACAAAACCAGCAGTTCTGTTGGAGTACAAGTGCCACTATGTTAAAAAAAAAAGTGTTTCTGATAGTTACCTTTATATGGACAAAATATGCAGCCAATGCTCCCTGTCTATCCAGCAAACCTTCTAATATATCAATAAGTTGAATAAGAACTTGTTCAGGGTTTGCTGGGTGGATTTATTTTATATCTCACAATTTTATCTACCCCAGTTTTCTGTGAAAAGGTGTCTTTTTAAAAGGTGAAGCTATCTGTTTGCCTAAATGTTTGGTGCTGAGAGGCGTGGGGGAGGGCACCTACACAAATCCCAATTCAGATAAAAAAAAAAAATATGCTGCCACTGAAGGAAGGGGTGGGAAGAATCTAAAAACAACTTACTCCCATCCAGAGTACTAAACTCACTCGTCCAGTCCTGTGTACATGTCACTTCAGCAGGATATGAGAAGAAGCAGAGATTGGGGACTTCTGGGGGGAGGGGAGAACAGAATGATACTTCTTTACGTAAGACTAATCATAGCTATCAGGCACCAGGTCCCTAGCTAGTGCTTAAGTAATCCTCACAACACGTGATAGTTATTTCTAATGCAAAGATAACCGAGACTCAAAGAAATTAAGCAAGTACTAGCCAAAAGGAATTACCCTGATGCATAATTATACAAATGTGTTCCTTACAAAGTCTACCTTCACTACAATTAAGCACCGAGAGTCCCCCTTGTCTATGAAATACTACTTTCAAATATGGAAACTTGAAAAATTGGTAAAGTCTGTCAATGGCTAAACTACTTGTAGTTAAGGTCATTCAATTAAACAAACTTAATTTAATATATCTTAGTTCCCAGACTACAATCCCTTTTCAAAATATAAATAAGCAAAGTCAAACTTCTGATGTCATTGATGCTCACATATATCATTCACAGTTTTCAAAACTCAGCTCAATTAATACCATCTCTGCAAAGGTAGCCATGGCAACACCAGTCTAAATCAATTTCTATTGTCTCAAATCCCAAGGCAGTTTTCAGCACTGTACTGCAGAGAGATGAAAATGACTAAGGAGATTGGAGGGGATGGGATGAAGGAAACATCAACACTGAACGAGGAAGACTGGGGAGGAATATGGGCGGAGGAGACAGCTGAGGGGCACCTGTGGACACTGGATGTTGATAACTCACTTTTCAGACCCAGAAAGCTGTCATTTGGAAGTAGCCCACAGGAGAAAGATGAATGGGTCAACCCTGGTTACAAGTTCACAATGACATGTAAACCATAGAGTCAGTTTTTGAGAGAAACCAAAGTATAAGAAAAAACGAGTGGTTTATTGATGAACTGGGTGAAACTAATTGACATCATAACAGAGATCATAATACTTCCCTAACAATCCTTAAAGGACACAGTGTGGTGGTGTTAATAATAAGAATATGCTGGACAATAGATTTCTACAACTTATTTTAAAATGTCACAGGGTACTGGAACACTTCCCAAGGTCATGGACACTTTCATCATTGTGACAATTGCAGTGATTCTCTGCACATTGTTCAAATACTATGGCATCCCACGGAATACACCAAATACCTGCTTTCATTTCATATTCCAATTATCCATCAAAAAAGCTAAATTTAATAGAACCATAATAGATATATTAGCCTGTGTTGCTACTGAAGCAAATTCATTGGGTCTTTCAGCACAGAAGTACCTATCATTACATACTGGTAAATGCTGATCATATTTGTACTTTTTCATGAAAAACATGATGATGCTAGAAAGGGACAGAACTCACAAGGTTCAAACCTGGACCCATCAACCTTCTGCCTGCAAGACAGAAGACCCGAGTTCTTGCAAATGGAGCCCTGGAGTCAGCAAACTGTTTCATTCACTTTAGCTCTGAAATCCCCACGTCACATTTCCTTGTCCTTTGTTAATTCACAGGGTAAGTACTCTGTCTAGACTGAATCTCAGTTTATTTGTAATATTTATTTATTTGTTTATTTGTTTGTTTATTTATGGTGTGTGTGTGTGTGTGTGTGTGTGTGTGTAGGTGTAGGTGTGTAGGTGCAGTTGTGCCATGGCACATGGGTGGAAGTCAGAGAGCAATTTCAGGAATCTGCTTCCACCATCTGGAAGAAGGTCCAACAAGGGTTGTCAGGCTTGGCAGAAAGCAACATTTCCTGAAGACAAGCTTGGTCCTGAGTCTCATGTTTAACATTCACCTACCATATAACCTTGGTTAGATGACTCTATAACTTCTTCAGTTTGCTCATGTCTAAATGGATACAATAATAAATATACAAATCACAACTAGGACATCCTGGGAAATATGTAATTAAGGTGCCTACAGCTCCTGGAACATGGCTGGGACTTAGCAGACAGAGCCAGCACATTCACTACTGCAGGACCTAATATCTAAGGATCTGAAAGTGAAGAGGATGAGCTCTACTTTGCAGGGTTACCATGAGGCTTAGAGAGCCTTGTTAGTGTGCAGTAAGAGAGACATGATGTTTCTTCAACAAACATTTAATATGCTTACATAAGAGCATTTACACGAACTCCAGATAGAAAAATATGAAGATATTTGTAGAAACAGAAACAAAAATAGAGAGACTCAACTATTTAAATATCTGCTAAGAGAGGAGGAGAAAATGAAAAATACCCAGGTCACATACTGGGTGACATGTTTGGCAGGAAATATATAGTCCTCCCACACTATAGAAGCTAAAATAGGCTAAAAAAACAATGGAAACATTTTTCTAGACTGCACTATCCCAATGGTACTTCATTGAGTCTCTTGCCTAAGAAAGACTGAACGTACTCCTTACACTCCTAGGGAGGTAAGTACCAATGTGACAATGCTGTCCCCCTGAACCTCCTGGACACTCAGAGAAAGCCTGGCTCACACTAGCTTCATCCTGGAGAACTGCTTAGTGTCACAGGATTCCAATTTGACACATTGGAAGCACAGTTACACAGTGACAGAATCACTGGAACTATGCATGTCCGTTTGATGTCACCCTACACACACACACACAGCACACTCCTCATTGCATCTCTGATGGGATTTCACAGTTCTAGGAAACAGCTGTGGCTGAGGGATATGAGGGAGAAAATTGTATTAAAGAAAACAGAGGAGGAAGGAGTAGGGAAGAAAGGCGGCTGGGGCTGGTGTGTGTGTGTGTGTGTGTGTGTGTGTGTGTGTGTGTGTGTGTGTGTGTGAGATTCCTTGACTCATAAAGTCAAAGTCCTTCAACACATAAAGTCAAAGAAGAAATATTAGGTCTTCCTGTGTTCTAGTCCCTAGCACAACCCTACCTGAGTCCTTTTAACAATCTGAGTTCTAACTTTTTCAATTGTATGACTGTCTTTCCACAGCTGTTTCCTAGAACTGCTCTAGGGCAAAGAATCAAGTGCTGGAGCAACTGAGTCCTTGAAGAGCCGTGTTCACTATGTCAGAGTACACAAAGATGTTTGTAGGTAAGTGGGTCTAAAAAATATCCAATTTTATAAAACCATTACCTTTCATATTATAGGAATGGCATGAAGAGGTGATTAAAAACAAAGTGTTACATTAGTGAATTATCCTTACTGGATAATGAATGAATAATATCAAAGCTATCAAGGTCTTTTTAAAAGCTCAGATGCAATAGTTTAATTGTATTTTACCCATTCATTTCGGAAGTTATCGTCTATTGATATAAATTATGTATATAATAAGTATTTTCTGCCTCAATCATGTCTTAAAACAAATTAAACAAATTATTTTCTTCTTATTCAGGCCAGAAGAAAAATTTGCTGTTTCCTTTTCCTCCTAGTCATCAAATGTGAAAATGAGTGGTTTTATCTCCGGTTCCATTTCCCCGTTTCCTTTAAGTAGAAAGGTCCCCTGCACAGGGCAGAGTTTTAGTCTGGCTCTCTCACATTCATTAACCCAACAATTGAAATTGCTATCCTTCCCCTGTTTTAAAGTTAGTCTAGGCAGCTTGTTCAAAATTCTAAGACTCAGAGACCAAGTGCATAGGTAGCCTCATAAAACTTCCTTTTCCTTGCTTTGTATTTTCAAGTTTAATTTTGAAGACAGACTTCAGTATTTAAACTGGGTCTAAAGGCAATGAGATAGGAATGCCTACTTTATAGGAGACACAACTTTCAAAACCAGAGCAGCCATCATTTCTTTGTGGCCCCCATGTGTGCTACTATTTGCTACCTCTCCTCTGGGCTTTGAGAATCTCCAGGTCCACCGGGTGCCGTTCCTCTCAGTGCAGAACCGATGCACAGCATCTCCCAGTCTCCTCCTTGACACTGCTTCCTCTTCTTGCTTTTCCTCGCCTCGGTTTTCAGATTGTCATTTGTGTGGTCATGACTAGAGCAGCACCAGTTGCCATAGGAACAGCAATGCTCCCCTCATGTATCTCAAACATCACAGATCGACACAGCTATGCAGGACAGCCCACCCTCCCTTTCATCATTTTTAGTCAGTGAACTTGAAACAAAGAAGAAGAAAAAAAGAAGCAATCTTTTTTTTAACAAAGGGTTTTCTCTCAGTTGGAATCAATGTTATGTTTCTTGGTTCAGTTAAGACCAAATGCTGTATTATCTGAAGGCAACACCTTCAAAGCAGAGCACAACTCCACAATTTAGGATCAGTGCACATTCCAGAATCTATAGGGTGTTATGAATCTCATACATTGGTGAGAACATTTAAATATATGTGTGTGTGCACAGATACACAATTGCTAAATATACATGAAGAAATCACAACCCATTACTCTGTCTTAATATTAGATCTGTATTAGATACTCACAGAGTCAATATAGAAGGCACATTTTGTTTTTTAAATTTACCTAATTCTATTCCTACTGGATGATGTCATGGTTCCAACAGTGATTTGCAGAGCCTTAATCCTGCCCCTGGCCATGGATATAGTAGCTCACTCAAGCTGCTGACTCTTAGTAATAAGCAATAGATCTCTAATACTGACTTAGATGTGTGCTGTAAATTGAACATAGCAGATATGAAACTGTGGCTGATGGTCATTATTCTCTGGAGTAGTAGCTTTTTATTCAAACCAACGGCGATAAATTTCAGATGAGGTCATTAAGAGCAACACCTCAGTTACACACATGAGGAAACTGAGGCAGAGAGTGAAGTGATTTTTGATTGGCCGGCCAGTTCACAGTAGAACTAGATGCAGAACCTAATCCCTGATCCTCGGTTGATCCTCCTTCTACTTGCAATAATACAAGAACACTCTGTCTTTAGATTACTTCACGTATGGAGAATCTAGTAAATGTTCACAGTTTAGGCATCCCATAGATGACTATACTGATCAGCACATATAACCAAAGACCCACGGTTCATTTATTAGGGTTTGCTATCTTTTCTACTACTGGTGTGACTTGGAGATGAAAGACTCCATACTTATCACTGATGGGCTAAAGTGATCTTTTTGTAGGTCCGTTGATATATCAGGTGAAAAGTGGTCAAGGGGAGTTCTCAATCAAAAATATTTTATTTTCAAGCAAGCAAACAAAACCCCACCAGAGTGTGACTGAGAAGACCCTGTGCCAGCACACTGTTGCTCATGAGTGCACCTTTGACCAAGTCCGCTCACTGGCTCACCTTCCCAGATATACAGTAAAGAACATGGAAGCCACGTTGCTCCTTTTTTTACTAAGTAACCACAGACTCCATGGGGTCTCCCCTCTCTAACTTCCTCCTTTGTCACACATATGACACCAAAGGTAATGGTTACACCATCCAGATAATCATTTAAAAGCATATTGATTATCATATACACATCATTCTACTCTCCCAAATCAAGCAGCATCTGGCCAAGATTTGTTATGATCAACCTCAAGTCATAAGAGGATACGGTGGTAGGAGCTATTGACTGCAAGGATTATTCATTGTTATGTAGGAGGAGAGTAGAGCTGATTGCCCCTTAGCTGTCAGGAAACAGCTCATCCAGAGAAACCTTGGAGTATGGGGGTGGCTGTGAAGTACAAGTTTACTCATAAATAAAGCGATGCTTGGATGATGAAAGTTTAATGATCAAAAGCCAATGGAAGTGACAGTGGCAGTCACCTACACATTGTGTTCAGAGGATAGTATAAAAGGTTCACTGAGAGAGCACTGAGCTTTCTGCCTGAAGGGACAAGTTGCTGGGATTCGACCAATAAATGAGGACACTGGGAGCAAGTTTGAAGCCAAGGACAGCACCAGTCACGATCCGAAGAACAGAATTTATGTGCTCTGTGGAAATGACTCATCTGTCACTGAGCTGCCCATTAGCCATGTTTACTCCCACAGGTGGCCATCACCAGTATTAACAAGATCACAATGGCTAAGGAAACAGGCAATACTTCCCTTTTGCAGGACAAGATAGTCAACCTAGGGGTACAATGCACTTAACTATTGTTCTCTATCTACTTCTTCAAAGATTCTGAACCTGTCTCACAGAGAGGCCAGTCTTAACTCAGTTGATGTGTTCAGTCTCTCAAACCAGATACAAAAGTTTCATAAATGGCTTATTTCACTAAATCTTGTCCCATTTCCTCCTGGAATGCTGGTGGTCCCAGGAATTAATACCACAATGCTAATATCTGTTATTCTTTAAAGCAGTTTTAAACAGCCTATCTACTTTTGTTTTGCTAGCTTTGTTCTACCTCATAAATACCCCAAATTAGATAAAAAACGTAATTAAATTTCAAAGGAGCATGGACTCATTACTGGCTTCAAGATTTGTTTTTGTTCTTTCAGAGTTCACTATGTCTGAACAATGGCTTGAGGTTGAGGTGGTTTGCTCAGCAACATTTAAAACAAAGAAAACATAAACACTTTAGCTACAATGAATTGGTGTGTGAAGAAAGGTTCCAAACACTCCCTCATTGAATAGCTTCCCTCTCTCATGTTATTAATAGTTAGAGTTGTTAGCCTATTCTTAGGTCCAAATATCATGTCATTTGAATCTTCTTAATGAAAATATTTCATGTAGATAAGAAAAAGGCCGAATTTGGAGTAGGTATCCACAAGACATGATTCCTCAACTGATCACCAAGTACAAGAGCTTCTGGGCTGTATCCTTCTCTCTGAACTCATATTTTGTCTCATTTATGCCACATTTCTTCATGTTAGAAGACATTAGAACAGACACCTAAGGTGCTTAACTGTGATGAAAGGGGAATTAAGAGAGTTTGTGTCTACTGAGATGGACTGCTTGTCTTGGCTTTTTGTGTGTGAGAGATTTGTAGCTTTTGCCATCTTCTCAAAATTCTATAACTTGGTGATTTCTTTTGCTTATTTCAAATAAATATTAAATCTCATGTCTAATTTTGGACTGATAATTTTATTCTTTTTAAAAAATAGATCATGTTCAGAGCCTTATAAAAACCTGGATTTATTCTACTGTTCAGAGTCCACTGAAGATTCTGATGCTATATGGAATTCATTCAATATTCCTCTGACCTGTGTCCTACCTCATCTCCACCACCATCACCCTGTTCTAACTGTTTAGCATATCCATTCCTTTCTACAGACACTTCGTTACTGCTATCTCTGCCCCCAGTATTGATCCTTTCCAATGCATGCTCTAGACAATTGTGCAGATTACAATTTAGCTGGGAGACACACCACAGGTCCTACCATGGATCCAATCAAAGCTAGTTCCCCAGTTAATGTCAATTCTCAACTATGTAAGATCTGAAATCACCTGGCAAGGGAGTCTTAATGAGGGATTTGTTTAGATTAGGCTGACCAGCGAGTAAGCCTGTGAGGATTATCTTAGTTGGGTTGAGTGGGAAGACTTACACGGAATGTAGGGGGTTCCATTTCATGAGCTGAGCCGAGATGGAATAAAAAGAAGAGCAGACAATTACTGCTTCTTGGTGACCAATGCAATGTAACCAGCTCCCTGAAGCTTCTGCTACTGTGACCTTCCTGATAAATGGACCATAGCCAGGAACTTTAAGCTAAATAAACCCTCTTTCCCATGAGGTGCTTCTGTTGGAATGTTTTCTCACAGCAACAGGAAACGAAACTAAGACACTGGGACAAACTCATTTGGAATCTCAGCCCTAAAACAAAACAAAACAAAACAAACAAACAAACGAGAGCTACTGTCTCAAGAGCATAGGGCGGAGTGCTCCAGAAGCTAATACCCTCTGGCCTCCTCTGGCCTCCATGTGCATACACACACATCACACACTGCATATTCCTGAGACACATAGAGACTCTCCTTCCATGTCCTTAACCTCTACAGTCCACATTACCTAACTGTGCACAGTCATAAAACACAGTATCTATTTCCATTCGGCTCTTTTACACTGATTCTGGTCATGCTCATTCAGATTCTAATTTACTCTTTAAAGCTTATTTTTCAAGAATATCTCTTTGATCAGCACTTATACATGTATCTTAAATAATAATTTGCACATGTTATATCCTCATGTCTCAGTCCCCTGTATTAATATGAGTGTCTTGGGGGTGGAACAGGTGTCGTAGACAATCTCTGTCTGCCGAACAGTAAAAATGTACATCCTGTCGAGTAGGCACCTCATCAATGCTTCATGAACTTCTGGTTACATTATTGACTAAAAATAGGAGATAGACGTCAGGGAAATATATTGTCAGGAGAAACTGGTGCTAAGAATAATTTCAGTAATGCATACTAGGAGGAGACATTTCAGAGTGTCTTACAGACTTTGACCACAGAATTTGACATAGGAATGACTTCTTTTGGGAAATAAATGTCACCTCTGAGCAGTGAGAGGACTTGGGTTAGGCTTGAAATGGTAGTAAAAGATACACAGCAGTCTAGCACTGCCTTGAGACTTTACAACAAAGACAAAGAATCAAGGGAGAAAAGAACCAGCCTGAGTAGATGATGAGTCTTGACAAGCTCTGCTGCAAGACCAAGACACTTAGAAGATTCAGTGTGCCATGTAAGCGAAACTGGAATACAAGTAGGTCCAGTACACATATTGACTGGTTACTTTATTACAGTCATAGGGGACTTAAAAAAAAGTGATGTCATTAAGAGGCTGGGAAGAAGTTCATTGGGTTAAGAATACTTAGTCCTTAAGCTTGAGGACCTGAATTCCAATCCTCAGCATCCATGTCAAAATCTGGGTGTGGCCAATGAACACTTGTGAACCCACTGTTGGGGCTGGGATACCAAACAGATGAGACTTGATGAGGCTTGCTGACCAGCCAGCCTAACCAAAACAGCAATAACACCCCAAAAACAAGACCGTGAGTTCTAGGCTCAGTAAGAGACCATGTCTCAAGGGAATAAGGCAGAGAGCACCAGAGGATGACAGCCAGTGACCTTCTCTGGCCTCCATGTGTATACATACCCATCACACATGTACATACTCCAGACACACACACACACACACACACACACACACAATAAGAAATTTTAAACTTCTATAATTAGTTATAGAAAATTGGGTAGGTTAGTTTTAGTTTTCAAAACTAATAACACTCAGCACCAACTTTATATTTCATAAAAATTGTATCAATATCAGTTAACAGAATAACTCAGTAACTCATGTTTGTGGTAATGCTCCTGGGTTCCAAGAAAAGTAAATTTGTTACTAAGGAAATAATAACTTAAGGCTGGGTAATAGAGAATGTTTAGGGATGTATTTATTCAATGTTCTAAAAATAAAATCTTTTTCTCAGTGTTAAAGCTCTGTTTTGGTTAGATGCATTATTCATTTACATATCTTAAAGTATAAAAGAAATATAATACAACTCTGCTGGACATAGGACTTTTTCACTATACTAATTTCCAAAATTTTTCTTCCCATTATGAATCCAAGCAATAATATCTAATAGAGACAGCCAATGTTTCCCATGCATACTGAAAAAATAAGTTTGTGATCAGTACACTAAAGCTATCCAAGTAGCAAGCCATACCTGTTCTAAGTCAACAGACAGAAGCACTGGAAAAATCTCCATAGACTGGATTATTTTTCTTTTTTAAGACTTTTTTTTAAATCACAAAATGGATATCTAGTTATGTAGAAACTTACTCAAAAGAATAATCAAAATATTTAGACATATAAAGACTTTTGCAATCATTTATTTTGAAAAACAATCTTCCAATGTTTTGGGGATGGTTCAACCTATTCATACTCTTTGTAAATCCACACAACTGAATGAAAATTTGTACTCAAATGTAGTATGGTATATTCAAAACAAATAAAGACATACCTGGTTTTGATTTTGGATCCACCCCTTCTTAGTCATGTGACCTTCAAGAGCTAAAGAGAGGTTAGAATAAATACTAGGCATGGGGGCCTAGAGAACATTTAAAAATGACCACCAATAACTTAGTAAGGTATTTGCTAGATCCTCAGTGATGCTCAATGCTTTCTCATAATCAAGTAAGAGACAAGTGTTCTGTTAGGTTTTAGTTTTAAAACTGCCCCACCATCGAGGAAGAGCCACAGGCAATTAATGATTGTTGAGAGAAGGCGAATTAGTCTACCCCAGGGATAAGCCTCCTGATTATTCAATACCTAGTGGTTAGTCCTAAAAACATACACACATGGGCAATACTAAATGGACTCAGCAGTTTACATTCACATATTTATATTCTCTCGCACTTTTTTACACACACATGCACACACACACACATAATTGAAAAGAAACAGAAGTCATGAATATGAGAGGAAGCAATGGGGATAAGGATATGGGAAGGCTTGGAGGGAAGTAAGGAAGAAGATAAATAATGGAATCATATTTAAAAAAATAATTTCATTTTTGAGTCTCTACCAATCATTGGCCTTAGCTGTCTATAGTTTACAATAGTCAACCTTATTGTCTTATTTGTCTCAGAGTTTATTTCAGAAGAAAAACAAGATTCTTGTGCCATCCATGGTTCCCTACAGGATGCAGTTCTATTGCCTATGTGGTATGCATTCTGCCTAGGTTCTATGCTAATGTGTAGGTGAAGCATGCCAAATACCACTGCACATTAAGCAGGAGATTAAACTGGATTTCCTGCTTTCACACCCATTAAAAATTAGTTTTCACAAATCTGACTTTCAACATTTTTTGTTGGTGTTGGGTAAGAAATCCAAATTTTCAGAGGGAAGAAAATTCTTCAGGATTGTGGGCAAGTCACTAAAGATCCTTGAAATGTCAGCAGCCCTCAGGTAGGACAATAAGAGGCTTGCATTCTGTGTTCCCCTTCGAAGCTCCATATGGAAGTTATGTAAGCTGAAACCACTAAACCAGTTCAATGAAACCCAAACTGCTGAGTTCTGCACTGCTTTGAAAGAGGCCTCTGTTTCTGAGCCAGCAGGAGCTTGGGAAATTTTCCATTTGCTTGAATAACTGTCATGTAAGCTGCTTGACCAGTTTTGCTCAAAGATTCAACAGAGATTGATGGAGCTAGGGAAACAAATCTAATCACTGCCTTCTACATTCTACTTTATTTTATTTCATAACTGATCAAAAATTCACAGGGACTTTCTTTCCTTCTTCTGAGGGCTCCAAAAAGCCCAATCTATTCATCTTTTTGTTCCGAAAACACCCAGCCGGCACTAGAGCAACGCACTAGGCAGGCTGATTGACCTGCCCCTTTGTTTCCTTCAGGAGACATCCTCAAAGTGGGGTTTAGATCCTTAGCCATCAAATGGCATCAGACTCTTTGCACTTCCACATAAGACTTTCACACAAAGGAAATAGTCAGCATATTACACGGTGCTGTGCAGAACTAAGTCACTGCTTGAGAACAGCTTGATTCCCTTCACTGCTTCTCGGCCTATCCTGCTTTCCATGTTGGAAAAATTAGAAAAGGGATTAGATAGTCATTGATTTTAGGTAATGCATGGCAAAATTTACTTTATATTGAAGACAAGTGCATCTACTTTCGCGATTAAAATCCTCAGGTTTTTGGTTTTTGTTTTTTGTTTTTTAATTAAAAACAAAACCAAAAACCACTTCCTATGTACATGGGGCTAGCCTGAAACTTACTATGTAGATGAGGCTGGCCTAGAACTCATGAAGAACTACCTGCTTCAGTCTCCCAAGTGCTTAGATTAAAGGTGTGTGCCACCATGCCCAGCATTTATTAGACATTCAGAAGAAATTGCTGTAAGTAGAGATCAGGTCACTAACCATAGGGTAGATCCTTTTAAATGAACTTCTGGTGGTGATTTCCTCCAAAATCTTCAACCAGTGAATCTTCACTCCCATTAACATATTGGATACTTTCCAATGTCAGTAAAGTGTCTTGCTAAACCCAGACTCACCCAAAATCCTTGCAAGGTACTGCCTTCAGAACTATGCCTTGAAAGAAATGATACTTCAATGGCTAATTAGATATTTGAAATTCTGTGGCTAAAATTGAAAATCTTTGACACTTAAGTATTAGGCAAAGTATTTGAACCACCTGAGTCAGACATTATATCTAATTAGACATTTTCTTTTCTTTCTTTTTTTTTTTTTGGTTGTTTTTTGAAACAGGATCTCACTGTGTAGCCTTGGCTGGCCTAGAACTCATAGAGAAGTGCCTTCCTCCATCTCCCACCTGCTGAGATTAAAGGTGTGTGCCACCATGCACAGCATTAATTAATTAAGCAACTGCTGTAAGTAGAGGCTGGGCCACTAACCATGGTGTAGTTCTTTTTTGGTTTTGTTTTGTTTTTTTGTTTGTTTTTGGGGGGTTTTGTTTTTTTGTTTTTTGTTTTTGGTTTTCGAGACAGAGTTTCTTTGTGTAGTTTTGGTGCCTTTCCTGGATCTCGCTCTGTAGACCAGGCTGGCCTCGAACTCACAAAGATCCGCCTACCTCTGCCTCCTGAGTGCTGGGATTAAAGGCGTGTGTCACTGCCTAGCCTGTAGTTCTTTTTTTAATCAACTTCTGATGATGATTTCCCCCACCCCAATCGTTACTTTAAACAAATACTAAAGTTACTTGCATGCACGTTATAATGATTGGAGAACCAAAACTTCTATCTCTATGCTAAGGTATTTTTGAATCTCTGTGTTCGTGTACATGTGCATACATGTATGTGTGTGCATGCGTGTGTGTGTGTGTGTGTGTGTGCGTGTGTGTGTGTGTGTGTGTGTCCTTGTGGAAACTAAGGTTTAACTTTGGGTGTCTTCCTCGATTACTCACCTCTAGTTTTGAGGCAGGATCTCTCACTGAGCCTGGAGCATCCTGTTTTCTACTATGCTGGCTGACAAGCGAAGTTCAGCAAACCTGTTTTCCACCTCCCTAGCCCAGCAGTAGAGTTACATGAGCAAACAACCATGGCCAGCATTTTATGTGTCTACCTGTCTGACATCAGGTCCTCTGCTTGCATGGAAAGTACTTTGCCAACCCAGTCACCTCCTCATCCTTTAAGTCTGAATAACAACACTTTAAGAACCAAGTAGCATGTTTTCTTTATACATATTTTCTAAAAATAATGATGTCACACCACTGTGACTTAATTTATGTATTTTTAACATTAATGAATCAAAACATTTGTTTTCTTGTCTAAACAAAAGGAAATGATGAAGCCTAGCGTACATGCATATGTTGGCTCATTAATTCATGCAGATTGTCAATAATTCTTCCAATGTTTATGAAATAAATTTCCCAATGAGCGACTTGCTTACTAGATTTGAGGGACAAAATAACAAATGAAGTACACGACATGGTCAGGACAAAACTGAGACATAGCTGAGGAAAAGGATCTGGCAGCTGAAGCAAGCAGAGGCTATATAAAACCATCAGACTGTTGGGTAGAGCGCCAGCTACTACCATGACTTCATGCTAAATGGTGTCTCATGGATACACCATCACACTGGAACACCCTTCAAGAGGGAAGCCTACATTTACCTTTAGGCTATTGTGGTCACCAAGTCTGTCTAGGAAATATTTACCACCACTGGTTCACTTCCTCTGGTTTACAATACTCTAACATGGGTCATTTCTAGAGAAGGGGTTAGTGTGTCCAACAAGAAATGATTGGAGAATATAATCAGTCTCTTTCGGCTTCAAGTCTCACTGCTTCCAGAAGAGATGAGTTGAAATTATTGAAAGAGGAGAGGAATGTGAAACCAGGAAGAGGTAAACAATGTCATCAAGTGATCGAGGGTCGACTTCTCCTGCTCTGGCCTTTCCTTGTTCTCTTATTCCTCTGCTTTCCCAATACACTGGGTTCCAAATTAGCTTCCCAAATGGACCCTACAAAATATCCCAAGGTCCCCCCTATAAATAGACTCACACTGAAAACTCCTTCTTTTCTTGGGCTCTCCCAAGAAAAATTGTCAAAATTATTATTTCTTAAGTAAAATTGCTTCCTTAGAACTGAATCTAAAAATGTTTTAAATGCTAGAGGAGTTGTGTGTGTGTGTGTGTGTGTGTGTGTGTGTGTGTGTGTGTGTCATATTAAAAATGCAGCTACTTTTGTTCTCAGCTTTTTATCAAATCTCTTACCCACTCTTTATTTTCTAACACTCTGTACCTCAGCATTTCTTAATATTAAAAAGAAATCCAAAGCAAGCAACTTTCTTCCTGATGCCTGGCTTATAAAAGAGAAGTGTCACCTGTCATTTTAATTTCTTAAAGCAGCATTGAGTTGTAACAGCCAGCCTACTCCCCTCCTAGGCCTTCTCTTTGGGAATGGAGAGAGACATCCATTTGTGTCTCCAGTCTCCTGTACCTTGTGAGCTGAGAAAGGAGGGAGAATTGATTATCATTTCAAGAGACCCTAATGTTCCTCTAAAAAAAATCATAAAATCATGCTAAGTTTTCTCATTCAATGATAGTCTGGGCTGGAGTACCCTGGTTGCCCTCTGCTGAAGGTTTATATATTAGCTATTGGTCTTAGACACAAACAAATCAAAAGCACTCTTCCTCCACAATAGTCAACTTAACTAAAGCAGATGAATACACAGTCCCAGGAACAATCTGAGGCAAGCCGGTGTTAATACTTTCGCTATCAGCAGGATCCATTCCACGTTCTACTCTGAAAATACCAGCTCTGAATGCTCAGAGGAGAGAAGTTTAGAATTCCAGTGTTTTTCCCCCATAACTCTCCACTCATAAAGGGGCAGAGTCTAATTCAGACATTTTTCTCAGCAGTTTACCAGATTGCTCAGAAAACATTAAGTCAGTTATGGAAAGCAACCACTATTTATATCTACTGTACAACAAAGATACAAAAATTCACAAAACAGTCACTTTGAGTTGTGTACAAATTGTTAAACACTTAACAGATGTGACTTCAATGACTATCATAAACTTTGCAAGATAAGGTGTGCTGGATAGTTTTTTGGTCACTTGACACAAGCTAGAGTATTCTGAGAAGAGGGACCCCAAAGAGAGAAAATACCTCTATCACATTGGTTTGGAAGCAAGCCTGTGGGACATTTTCCTGATTAATGATTTTCGTGGGAGGGCCCAGCCCACCATGGGCAGTAAGTACCAGTCATGGGCAGGTAGTCCTGGAGTATATAAAAAGAGCAAGCTGAGCAAGCCGTGGAGAAGCAGCCAATAAGTAGTGTTCCCCCGTGGTCTCTGCTTCAGTTCCTGGTTCCAGCCCTGTCTTCCCTTCATCATGAACTGCAGTGTTCTAGATGAAATAGAGCCTTTCCTCCACATGCTGTTTTTGGTCAATGATTTAGCACATCAACAGAAATCAAAGTACAACAAGAGAAAAATGATTTTAAATTTTCGGATGCAGAAATGACAGTTCAGTGACACTGACCTATGACAGTTTCTGGTCACAGCTAAGTGAATCAAACAACATTTAAACCAACCTTTCCTAGCTTCAGAGAGCACAAACACGTTTGAGTGTGGTTAAAGAGGCAGAGGGAGACAGACAGACAGATAGATAGATAGACAGACAAACAGACAGATAGAGCCAGCCCCTCTCTGCATTGAGGAACTTCTGAATCTAAGAATGAAATAAAAACAAATGTCTTGGTATGCATTACGCTGAAAAACTAAATCTATTCTTCAGTCTATATCATGTAAAGCTACCGATCTTTTTACTTTAGACATGCAAGCTGATATCAACAAAATACATATTGGATTTTTACAGACCATGAAATCTTTTCTTGATGACACAGGAAGAAGCTAAGCAGCACAAAAGATAACATGTAGAAAAAACATTTTCAAACATTTTAAAATTAAGTATCTATTAATGTAGGTAATGAGCAAATAACAATAGCTGCACACGCCAATGTTTCCCAACGTCTGCCTTAGGTGCTCAATGCAAAATAAACAACTCTCACAGCTGTGGAAAGTCAACAGTTTTATACAGCTAACAAGGACATACATAAATAATTAATTGTTTTATAGAGAGCACTCTAACAGCAGTAGAAATAGGATTCTGTGGGACTCTGGGGGAACATCAATAACTCCTCCCAAGAAAACAGAGCAAGATATTACTTTTGGGATGCTCACATACTCCATTAAATGTATATGGGGTAGGGGGGTGGGGGACCCAGAAAAGAAAAGGATAAAAAGATGTAGCAAACCAGACCTACAAGCGGGACATTTTGACATATGTATATGAGCATCAAGCTACCTTGCTTTGTGGCATCCTCATTCCATGGCTGCTTGTATGTCACAGTCTTCCACCTGCCCTTGTCTTTAGCCCTTTCTCACTGCAGTCCAGTGCATGGCCACCATTCCCAAAGCACCACCTTCGCCTCTCACTCCCTGTTCAGGAGGCTCTGTACAGAACAGCCCCGACTATCTGTTTCCTTTCCTTCAATGCACCACCAAACGGTGCAGCACTCACCTCCTCTCACTTTGTTTCCTCTTTCTACCATCTCAGGCATCACCAAAGCCCATCCTTTCCTCTCTACTTCAAACACTTTCTGGGAACTGAGCACTTCTGCTTAAAGATGTCTGAGCACTTCTGCTTAAAGATGTCAGTGGCTGCCAAACTTCAGTATACACAAAAGGGAAGCATGTCTGTTCACTCACACTTGGAAATTTATGCAACTATCACATTATTTCATCATGGATGCCATCTCTGATTCCTTACTCCAGCAATATAATTTTGTAGCTTAATTTCTGCCTGTAAAACATGCATTGCATAACTTATTATTAAATTATTCTGTGAATATTCAATTAATGCCTATTTATGAACACACTTCTCTGTTTTCAATCCAGTCCAGTAACTCCCAGTGCATTGATGGGGAGAATGTAGAATAAAGGTAATTTCTGAATATGTGAATGGCTGATGACTGGGTAAATAAACGGAGTCTATGGCACACATCTCGCTGTAGTCATGCCAACATACGCCAATTATATTCCACCTCAATGCCCTTTTCTAATGTCATTTTAGAATGCTGGGAGACTCCTCAATTATTCTCTACTTGAATTTTATGTCTTTGAAATTTTTAGAGAAGTTCTGTAAGTCCTTTTAATTTGTTGATTTCTTCTTTCTGATTTATCACATAATTTGGATGAAAGAAAGATAACAGGAGATGTTTCCTTTTCAGCAACATTTTTTTTTCTTACCTACCCTCTTTTACCTGTGATTAAAAACAATTTTTAACTGGAACTCAAATGTTTAAAAAAAGGCCCAAGTAGACCAGAAAACTACCCATAAGGGCAGAAGACTTATGCCGGGCAGATGACATGACAGCCTGAAAGGGGAAGGATTTAACTGCCCCCTTTCCCCTTTACATCAGTGTACAGGGTAGGATGCTTTCAAGACAGAAAAGACAAAGCTGGTCCAGTCCAGGGCTTCCTGGGAGAAGATAAATAGTATGGTCATAGTCAGAACTTGACAAACAGATAGGAAAGTATAGAATGCAGGGAGCTGAACAGAGGTAGAAACAAAAAGGAAAGACAGTCTCTTTCCAGGCTTAGTAACACAGTGCAAGCTTCTTGCCATGTTACAGTCTGAACAGAAAAACATAGAGGGAAAAAGAACTAGGTTATGAGGATTGATGGGAGAGGTTAGAGCAGGACTTCAGAGCAAGCGGCTAGATGCTTTGCCCTTTTCCCACTCTTTCAGTGCTTGGTATATGTCGCTACAGTTAAGTCAGCTCATGCAACTTGGTGGCACACAGTATGGGGCCAGCCAAACCCAGCAATATTCCATTATATTATGTATAAATACAATTTGTTGTTCAATAATACTAAAATAACAGCTTAGATTAGAGTTGATGATTCTTCATCTGCTGAAATGCTCTGAATTAGAGTCCAACTGGGTTACCTTTACCTTCCTTAACCAACACACACACACACACACACACACACTCATATGCACTCACACACTCACTCTCATACATACACACATGCACAGACAGAAACAGAAACAAGAAAAGGAAACCCTTTTTCCTCTCTTTTTGAAATATGAAATAATTATCTTTCCAGCTTTCTTGTTAGAAGAAAATTAAGATATTAGGGCTTCATTAAATAACTGCAACTAATATTTAAGCATATAATTCAAAATCCATGGTCTATGTAGGTAAGACTTTAAAGAATGTAAAATAAGACAGAAAGTTACTTCACATAAAAAAGGGAAAAGCCAACATTCAGACACAAAAAGAGACAGGAGAGAGGTTAGGAAACAGAAGGCATGTGGCAAAGGAGATTCATAACCTGGGATGAGGGACTCATAGGAAGATCAAGATCCTAGAGCGGGGCTCGAACCTGTGTCACTAGGTTAATGCAGCTGCCACTCATCTGAGCAAGGTGACTCACAAGCATCACCCATTGTCTCTATCCCTCTGAAATGCTAATTAGCCAAACTCTAACACAAAAAGTGAATCCAAGATGAACAGGATGATTTGAATGGAAACCTTAAGACAAAATCATAGTGATGGGGGACAGGGGTGGAGAGATGGGGGGCGGGGGACAAGAGGGAGAGACAGAGCAAGAGAGCAGCCTCTCCTGTTTCCCTGGGGTCTCCTGGCTACTGTCTGACACATCTGCCCTTTCTCTGGCTTCTTTCCTGATTTAGTCTTGTTTTCAACTGGCTGCTAACACATCCAAGCTGTTTCAAATGGAACTAAAGTAGTGTGTTTTCAAGTACACTATTTCCCAGCAGCACCTCTCTCTCTCTCTCTCTCTCTCTCTCTCTCTCTCTCTCTCTCTCTCTCTCTCTCTCTCTCTCGAAGAAACCTTTAAATGCATTCAATAAATTGAGCATCTTACATAACAGGCCACAGAGTTAGTTCATCAAAGCCATTACTCTCCCAGAACTTAGGGGAGTGTTCAGGGAAGATGACATCCGTGTGGCAAGGTAAAAAGCAGAAGTAGGCTGGGAACATGGTAGATGTGTAAGATGGCTTGGCAGATACATGATTGACAAGGTATATCCTTCTCTCACACTGCTCACACTGTCTACCACTACCACCTTCTCTTACACTTTTTACCTGGAATGTCGACCAAAAAACACAAAACAAAAACAAAAACAAAACTGAGTTGTTTGATGCTGAAATTGCTTCTGATGTTTTTTTGTTTGTGTGTGTGTGTGTGTGTGTGTGTGCGTGTGCGTGTGCGTGTGCGTGTGCGTGTGTGTGTGTGTGTGTGTGTGTGTGTGTGTGTAGCTGAAGATAGAACCCTGGGACTTGCACTTGCTAGGCAAGCGCTCTACCACTGAGCTAAATCCCCAACCCCTGATGTTGAAATTGAAGTGATGGAAGGCATGTTATTAGTGGTCACTCAGCACATTAGAGCCTGGGACACTCCATTTGTAGCAGATTTGTTAGAAGTTCTTATTAATAAAAACAAACCTGAGGCCAGTTATTGGGGTGAATGCTGGAAGATCAGAGAAGCAGAACAAGCCACAGCTATCTCACCTTGCTAGTTCCTCAGGTGATCCTGTTTCCTCAGGCTGGAAGCTTTTGAGTCCTCATCCCAATGGCTCTCAGCTGAACTGTGCTGCTCCAAAGCCTGAATGCTAAACCAGCCAAATGCTTAACTAACTTAGTTCCTGGTCCTCATGCCTTATATACCTTTCTGCTATCACTCCCTGGGATTAAAGGCTGGATTTCTGGGATTAAAAGTGTGTGTCACTAGGCCTAGCTGTTTCTAAAGTGGCCTTGAACTCAGAGATCCACCTAGCTCTGCCTAGCTCTGCCTCCCAAGTGCTGGGATTAAAGGCGTGCACACCACTGCCCAACTTCTGCTATGGCTTGCTCTGACCCATTTTCTAGTCACCACTTTTGGCTTTCTTCTAGTGGCTGTCTGTTCTCTGACCCCAGATAAATTTATTAGGGTGCACAATATTGTGGGGAACACAATACTACCACATTCCATTTACTTTTTACATCCCTAATAAGGCTTAGCATTTGACAAGTAAAGGAAGCAGGAAAAAAAGGGAGTAGAAAGAATGAAAATAACTTCTGATTTGGAATTAAATTAACAATACCATGACATTACAAAGCTCTACTTTAGAGACTCTGCCCTGAATGAAAAAGGATTTTTATTTTTTGCAACATGCAAGGATTAGATTTGCTGATTTATAAAATTATTTTAACTTCTTGAGCTGGTTGCCAAAGGCAACTGTACAGAATCCTAAGGATTTTTACCAGTGTGCACACCTTATGGAATCATTTGCAATTTATATACTATAAGATGTTTTCTGTATCTTTACAAAAATCTTATCAGTGAAACAAAACTGTGCTTTGTGCCCTATACCTTGGAAATATTCAGGTTTTCCATCAAGAACATCACACACACTGTAGGTGGTGTTTTGTCTACCATCACCCTGCCCACATCTTATCACTATGGCTATAAGGAGTACATTATGGCTCAAAAGAGATTGTTAAATAGTGATATCAATAACAATCAAGCCAAACATAGTTCATGGATTACTTCCATCCCCAGGTCAGCTTTCTGGGGTAGGCACTACTTAATCCCATGTTTGCTGAGGTGGAGACTAATATCAGGAAGATGAGCCTCTTCCCAGAGGTTAACAGGGCCAGTGACAGTGCAGGCGGAGTTGATATGCAAATCAGACCTTCCTCAATCAGTAGCCCATTTTTTACTCTTCTAGGGTCATTTTGCCACCCACATCTGGATTCTATTGGGGGAGCCACAGAATTGTTCTTTTAGGTTTATTTATTTTTATTTTATGTGTATGGGTGTTTTTATCTGCATGTATGTCTGCTCACCATGTGTGTGTGCACAGTACCCTTGGAGGTGTCAGATCCTCTCGAACTGTAGTTACAGACGATTGTAAGATGCCATGTGGGTGCTGGGAACAGAACCTGGGTCTTCCTCCAAGAGCACCAAGTGCTCTTCACTATGTCATCACCTCCCCAGCATCATGTCAGGGTTATTAGAGTCTGATGAGTGACAGGGAAACTTTCCTTCCTATATGCAAATCAGGCAACCTGCTTGTAAACATTTGAAAGCTTGAGTCTAGATGATAATTAGAAAAGAAATTCCTACTGTTAAAAGGAAAGAAGGAGGAGGTGAGGATTTAACTCAGTGGTAGAGTGTTTGCCTAGCATGCCCAAGGCCCTGGGTTCAATCCTCAGCTACAACAACAACAACAACAAAAAAAAAAAAAAAAAAAAAAAAAAAAAGGAAAGAAGGAACCTTTGTGAACAACTCATCTAGGTTCCCAAAACTTAATGACTTTTTTCCATGATGGGTTTGAATTATTGAAGAGCTTTGAGCACCAAAACCATATGGGGTTCATAAAGAGCTAAAGAGCAAGGAAAAAAACACAGTTCTACCTCTGCATTAATAGCAAATGAACCTTACAGGCAGCTGATAAATAATTAAAAACGAAAACAAGTGTTCTCTAATTTACTTGTAAGCTGCAGCCCAACTCAGTAATAATAGAAGGAAGAAAACACACCATACAGACACTCATAAAAATAAATGATTCATTTGAATATTTGATTTTCTTTCTAATTTATTAATTCTGTTTTTTATTTAAAATCCATGAATTTGGTTTTTGTGGTAGGGGTATGGCAAATATTGACCAATGAGAATTAATTACCCTCCCAGAAAAATTGTCCATCAACTCAATCTTTTTCCTTCCTTGATCACATCTCCCTGCCCTCTGACCTGCTCTACAATCTAGGTCTAAAATATAATTTCAGGCAGTTTTTTTAAAGGAGTGTTAATTCCTTTTCACTAGTCCAGTGATAAAGAAGTCTATACTTTCACCTACAATTTTCCAATTCCTTGCCTGTCTATTTATACACCTCTCACTGTAGCAAGTGGTATGGAAATTCCAATCTGAAAACCAGTTATGGTATAATGTTAGGCTCTGTCTCTTGGTGTTTCAGAAATCTTCTGAAGTTGGGCTTAATATTTTGTGATGAGCAATAGAAACAAAACTGCTCCGTGGCATTTTTGTTTGTTGAGCTGATATTTCCCATCATGCTCAGTGGGGAAGTAACTGGAAAAAGGGTGTTTCAGATTTAAGATAATATGTTGTCAAAGGTATCCTAAAGGAAATTTAAAGTGGTTCATGATTCCATGACTAGATGGAAGGAATTTATTTCGTTGTGTTGTAGTGAACCCAATTAAGATGGGCCCTTATGGCAGGAATACATTTGTACTTCACAGTAATATATGATTTGTACTTCACATTATAAAGCAAAGGCAGCATTCACGAATGTTGCATCTAGGTCAATATTGGGCTTCCATGCTTTTTGAAAGAAGAAACAAAGACCTTTACATATTAAACCTAAAAAGCTTTTTAAAACAATGCATAGCCAGGCGGTGGTGGCACACACCTTTAATCCCAGCACTCGGGAGGCAGAGCCAAGTGGATCTCTGTGAGTTCAGCCTGGGCTACCAAGTGAGTTCCAGGAAAGGCACAAAGCTACACAGAGAAACACTGTCTCAAAAAAAAAAAAAATGCATAGTTAGAAAAATATTCATTATTGTAATTTTTATAATATAATTGTACTTATCTCAAAATGCTGCCACTCAAACCCTGTGGCATCAAATTTCATTCACCAATTCAGAGCTGGCTTACTACCAGATCACATATTCTTCAATCGGGAGAGGACTGTAATACTAAAATGGGAAAGGCATTCAAACTAGCAGGTAAAGTAGGACCAATAACTTGGCTGCATTTTCACAGTAAAACTAAGCTAAGCACATGGTAATAGGGTTACTCAATGCTAATCTGATCTGCAGCTGTGAGAAGGAAAAGTAAGTTTCCTCTGCCATGCATCATATAGTAATGTCAACGGCTTCACAAGGTGGAACACACAGCCTTCTCAGAGAGGCAGTATGACAAACCTATTTGTTTGTTTTGTTCATTGGCATGAATAACATGGGATTATGTTAAGTGGATGTTTGCCTATTGGTTTTGTTTTGCAACCAATGTCTGTATTAGGGGGTTATGCGATTTGGAATGGAGTTCCTGTCAGAAAGAATAACAGCTAATACTTAATGAACACATATTATCTGCCAGGCATATGCTAAGTATTTACATGAGCATCAATAATAGTAAACTTGTAGTCATAGTATATTCACTGAGGTGTGAAGTACTGTGTAAGTATTAACTGGAGATATTCATCTTTTGTGCTATTAGAAACCCCATTTTACATACTAAGCAACAAAAGAGAGAAATGGAATACTTGTTCCCTGTTGTCACAGTAGAAACAGTATGTATGCCCTGGTCTTCTGACTACACGCTGGAGAGCTTAGTTTTGACTCTGTGCTGCAGGCTGTAGATTCAGCTAACTAGGCCTGCAGGACAAAAGAGAGGACTTAAGACATGTTAGATCTGAAAAAAGTTTGTTGATATTATCAAGTCCTGACTGTACTCTGAGGCGATCATGTACCCACAATCCAAAGCCAGGTTAGATCAAAGCAGACAGTGTATTTGTAAGTCCGACCTTGGGCCCTCCTACTGTAATATGATATTAAGCCCTTGAGGAAACACTGCCATTGATATTTCAAGGTCGTTTTCTAGCCTTGTAAAAGTGATGAACTAGACCTGTTTATGCTCTGTTTATAAAGCAATAGTAACTAGCTGTTGCGTTAAAGTTCTAAGAGTCGTAAGCCTAAGAAGGGTGATGAAAAGAAAACATTTTACTGATCATTCAAACCAAAAAGAACTTTCTTAAAAAATTATATTCAGAGACATGAATATAGGATAATATCCTTCAAAACAAAATTAAAGATTAAAATAATTAAAATAAACTTATCCTAACCTTGAGGTTTTACACTATAGGACTTCTCAGAGCTTGAAAGTGGGGTAGAAGCATATACCATAAAGCAGGCCAAAGACCTAAGAGTTTATTGAACTGAGAAGACAGGATAATTTACGTAGAAGATACTACAGAGGATCAAAACATTTTGTAACCAATTCATTGTAGCCTGGGGAAAAAAGGTAGTTGAGTCAAAAGCTGGAGCCTGGGAAACTGAGAGAATAGTGACATCATAAACAGAGCTAGGAAACCCACTTACACAGCAACACTGTGAGGAGTGATGGGTTGGTCCGACTTTGGACCTATGTAGTTTACTGTGTGGTAACTGGCCTAGCAGACAGTAAGGAAGTGGAAGTGGGGAGCATTATTTTCCCTATGTAGCTTGACATTTTCCTCTTTATGTATAACTGGGTTCTTTGGAAACTAATTCTTTTCAATAAAACCGCAGTAGAGAGTATTACCACAGAGTGAATTGGCTTATGTGGCTCTGTTTTAAACATGTACTCCTATACCACTGTGGTGGACTTTTTTCATATAGTCCTTCTATTTTGAAAGTACACAGCCTTCTTCTAAATGACTTGTTTTCCAGACATTACTTACATCACGCCCTTCCTAAAAGTACTTGAAGTTTCTCAATGTTGTCTCAAAGCCTATTTTTTTTTTTAATTTGGTAAGTTCTAATATGTTCCTGAGCCAAATCTTAAATGCTACCATATTGCAATAACTTGACTCCAGATAGAAAGAACAAAGTCACAGTGGACATTAAAATGCAGGCTCCCAACAGAGGCTATGGGAGCTAACCAAGATAGGAGTTTCACTTTCTTTTATGTGATCTTTAAAACTATATTCAATACACAAGGCATTAGAGTAAGCTATTACAGTATATGCACAAAATATGTTAAAATATATCTAGCTTATAATAATTTCAGTTCAGTAATTCACATTTGTACTTTAAAAGATATGTAAGGATTAGAGATGACTCAGTTTTTTTCCAATGACAGAGTATTTAGTAAAACTTACATTAATATTCTTGAGATCATTAAGATACAAATATGCTCCAGTTCACATTTTGTATTTATCAAGGAATTCTTCTGTATATCAAGTTTACCCACTAAAGATTGCTGTGGAATGCTATCTTCTATGTAGGATGTGAAAGCTGCCATTTTGAAATCAGCTGTGACTATATTCATGAGAGCCTATCAAATATCCCCTTGTGGAAGGAGGGATGGGTTCATAAAGCAAGGCAATGCATGAGGGGCTCAAGAAATGCACAAAGCTCCCCCCCACACTCTGAAGATATATAATCAGTTATAGTTGCTGGGTAGGAAACTCTTCTTGAGTGGTATAGTGGGCTATGAGTCACCCATGTGCCATGGAAGAATAACCCCACACCAATACTCCTGTAAGTAACCCCATAAATTCATGTGTTCCCCAGAGAGTACTTTCTTTGATCTGTCTTTAATAGACCCTCTGAGTTGAATACACATTTGTCACATCTCCCCAGAAAAAGCCATGCAACTATAATGAAAAGGAGAATCATGATTCACTTATCTACCCAGCATCTGCACATACAAAAACATTTATTAAGAACATGTCTTCCCACGGAGGGAAAAAATATTCTTACTCTGTGTGGCCTAGAAAATTCCTTACGCAAATCATATGCCTGATAAATTTTGTTGACTAAATTTGTGAGTTTACCTAGTTGGGATAGCCTCCCTATAAAGAAACTGGAACAACAGATTTGGAGTTGCAGTGGCAGATTCTAGCTTAATGTAAGAACTTCCTCAGTATTAAAAGATCAGTCAACAGTGAAGTTGGTTCCTTGGAGGTAGTGGGCCTCCTATCTTTGAAAATACATGACCAAGTGTCAGGTTGTAATGCAGCTTGATGGCTACCAGATTAGCAAGGTGTACATAAGATTCCCTCTAAAATGTGTCCAACTCCAAGGCATGGCTATGGTAGATGCATACTTGTAGAGACATCCTGAAAATGCTTCAGCAAAAGATATAATTAAATATTATTGGAAATAATGTTTATCTTTATTTGTAACCACTGTCATTTTTCTGTTGTCTAAGTTTCTTTATGAGCAGAAATGACTATTATACACAGTCTGTGTCAATGGAGGATACTTGGAGAGTCTCTCACTCAGTATTAAACAGTGAGGCATTAGGCAAGAACATGAGCAGTAGCACACAGGCAGCCCAAGAGATAAAAAGAAACTCAGCCTTACAGAAGCCCTGTAATTAACTATCAAAATATGTATAACTGAGGTCTTCTTGTACCAAGCACTTTTCCTCTTTGTGGGATCTCCCCCTGAGTTCAAGTCTTCGGTTAAGCATAGATGAAATGTACTCTTGAAGTACTAAGAAACAGAACACAGGAAATCATGTTGGAAGGCAAAACTCCACACAGTGCCTAACCAGCCCCATCCAATACTGATGCACTATTGCTAAGACTTCATTTCCTAAGCATCAGTATTAAGTTTATACTATGCCTCATTACTCCTATTACTACGTAACTGGCAATTATTCTAATGTTGGCAGTGTTTTGCATGGTTCTTCCTTCCTTTAGGTGGATTATAGGCTATTTAAAGACAGAGGCAGTGTCTTATAATTGTCTTCCTCTGAAGTCAATGGGATGTTGGTCCTACCCATTCTCCACCTAGAATCCCCTCTCCCTTCTCTGTCTACTGCCTTTGTCATGGTAGGGCCAGCTATTGAGTGAAGCCTTTATTTCTGCAGCCTTCAGTAACAACTTCCTTCCTTCAACTTTTATGAATTGCACTAATTGGAACTGAGCATATGCCAACTTATCCTTGGCAACATTTCTCCTGTCTCAGCCAGAAACTCTTTCTTCCCTAGAAAGAGAGATTATGCCAATATGTGAACTCTCCAGGAGCCTATGAGTCTTCATTGGTGCATAAGAGCCTCTCAAAACTATCACTCATGATCCAGCACGAAGGCAGAAGAGTACAGCTGGAGGAAGATGATGTCTAGTACCACAGTCTAGTGGGGATAGACTGCTCTAATGGTTTTCTATTTCCAGAAGAGTGATAGAGGTCGTCATGAAGGCCTAGGCCAGGAAGACAAAGGTCCCAGCAGAACTTTACAGATAGCAAACTCAGACATCATTGGAGCTCTCCAATGTACCACTGCTTGGTCTCCCCATTCAATAGTAAGTGTGTTTCTAAGTGTTCTTTAAATGACACCATGCACTTGAAATCCTATCTCCCTGACATCCACTATGATGCTTCCCAGACACCTGCCTTAACATGAATCCTTGTTGACCAGTAGTAACATTTTTTTTTTGTTTTTTGTTTTTTTGAGACAGGGTTTCTCTGTGTAGCTTTGCACCTTTCCTGGAACTCATGTGGTAACCCAGGCTGGCCTCAAACTCACAGAGATCCACCTGGCTCTGCCTCCTGAGTGCTGGGATTAAAGGCGTGTGCCACCGCCGCCCAGCTTAGTAACATTTTCAAATGAAATTTTTAAGTATACATACCTATATTCTCAACACTTACTGAAAATGTCAGAGAAACTAGATCTCCGTGTAACAATAAATACTTGCTTCTGAAGATCATTTTTGCTTATCTTTGATATTCAAGTTTAAGTCGTTTATGAGTGACCATTCAATAAATTCCTGTTTACTTGACAGCCTAAAATGAAAATCCACCCACAATGCTTGAAGAATACCTGGAAATTAAGCAGAAGTACATACTAAGCTCATGCATTTCTCTGAGGGCAGAGTTTACTTCCTTAGGCCCCAAAACTAAATTTCGACAGGCTTTCATCTTTAGCATCAGCATTGTGTAAAGGGCGAAACAAGAAAGAATATAGTTAGAGATACAAACCACTGTTTTCTTGGTTGCAAAGGAATGCTTGATATACTGTGGAGAGGGCAAGACCTGTTAAAATTAATTTTTTCATTAAAAAATTGACCTTAGAAATTTGCATGGGGCATTTTAGTAAACTATGTGAACTCCAAATCTATTCTACAGCACCAGAGTTAACCCTAGCCTTCTTACTCCACCCCAGATTTATCCCTCTCAGATTTCTCTTCCCTTGGGAATATCATCCCCCTAAGCACATCCTATCTCAAGTCTGAGAGTAAGATGTGTTTCTTATACCTCATCTGCTCAGTGTTCAACAGGCACAAAGCCCATTTGGTGCATTTCATTGTCAGACTTAGAAGAAGAAGATAAATATATGAAACATGGGAAAATGAGCAAGTCTACAACAGTATCAGTTATCCCTTATAATTCCTATCTCTCTTATATCTCTCTGCTGGAACACATCATGATCCTGTCTTTCATTCTTCACATCATTCCTTTCGCTAGTTGTATTATTCTTGATATTCATTGTTCACAATTATGACTGAATGATTATCTGTGTAGTTTATATCTGACTGTTGTGCTCTTTTCTGCACTGAAGGGAAAGGAATCTAAGGTTGACAGCAGAATGATGAGGTTGAGTGTAATTCAGGGACCACGTAGGAAATGTACGCACATGCAGAAGATCAGTACCAGGGAAATAGTATGTGTCAGTACAGAGCAGTGGTTCTCAACCTCCCTAATGCTGCAACTCTTTAATACAGTTCCTCATGCTGTGGTGACTCCAACCATAACATTATTTTCATTGCTACTTCATAATTATGATTTTGCTACTATTATAAATCATAATGTAAATATCTATGTTTTCTGATGGTCTTAAGTGGCCCCTGTGAAAGGGCTGTTCGACCAATGGTATATATCATTAATAATGACAACAAGGGGATGTGCCCAAGTTTCACCTTCTGAAACCTTGTTTCTGAATGAACTAGTATTTTGTCCCTATATAAAATAAGCAATGATAGTTACCATGGCTTCACTATGGCTCAGGTTCTGCTTTCAGGAGCTTCCCTTCCTTATTCCTCACTAGTTCATGAGGAAACTACAAAGAAACCTTCATTTCATAGGCAAGTATACCCAGACACAGAGCGGTAAAGTAGTATACCAGTAGTCATACAGCCATTAAGAGGATTTCAGACAATTACCCTTCTATAAACACTGAGCTCCTTGATGGAAACATTTTTTGTTCTATTATCTCCATTTCTCTACCCTGAGAATGATGTATGGGATGTAGAAAGGACTTGACAATTAGGGATAAGTGAATGAAAATGTCAAATAATAATATGGGTAAATCTTAAATACAAAGGCCAAAGGCCAATTCTTTACACACCTACGGTTGTAATTTGGATCTGGACTCTACCCCAAAGGCTATATGTTAATTGCTTGTTCCTCAGTTTTGAGAGGTGGTGGAAGCTTTGGGTAGGGGTAACTATTGGGAGGTCTTGGGTCAAAGGGGACATACCTTTGAAGGAAATTGTGGGAGCTCTACTTTTCCCTTGTTTTCTTTTGCTTTTCCTCATAAAGGTGATAGATTCCTAGACCATATCCTCCTGCCATAATGCACTACACTATCACAGAATCAAAGCAAGGGAGTCAGTGAGTCATGAACTGAAGTCTACAAAACTAAGACCAGATGAGCCTTTTCTTCTCAGAAGCAGATTGTCCAAGCCTCTGTGTCACAGCAGAATTCAGATGAACCCAGCTGCCAACTGGAAAGCTCGAGGCTGGCTGATCTTTTAGGTATTCTATGCCAGAGGAAATTCTCTTCACTGTTTCTCTTTTTCCTTCTGAAACAAGAAATGCTGCCTTGGTCTCTGTTATATATATAACATTGCTGTTATACTCTGTAACTCAGATGGTCAGTCATGCTGGCTTCATTTCCATTTCTAGATCATGCCAAGCCTACTCTCTCCTTAAGACCCTTTGGTTTACAGTTTTCTATCCTTACAGGTAGAAATAGTATATTTTAAAAGATTGGGACTGGGGTGAGGTGCTTTCAGTGGCCAGACAAGGGCATTTGTTTCCTTGGATCTGGAGTTGTAGGTTGCTGTGAGTCACCTTACCTAGGTGTTGGAAGCCAATGTTGGGTCCTATGGAAGAACAATCAAATGTTCTCAACAGCTGAGCCCTCTCTTCAGCCCAAAATATGGATGGTATTTCATAGTTTATGGTTTTTAATGACTAAAAACTTTAGCCAGGCAAGTCTCAGCTTAGTCACAACATGTTTAATAAAGTTTCCTAGACCATGATCAACCAATATAGAATGATGCTGTGTTCCTGCTCAGCTCAGGAGCTGGAAAATGAAGGTCCAACTAAAATAAATCCATGTGCTGTTGTCAAATAATGCTTTTCCTATTTATCTTGTTCTTTGGGAATTTTTATCCTGAGTATCTCAGAGCTAGAAGTAGTTAGTAGAGGGGCAAAGCAGATTGTGGGCATTCTTGTAAACCATGACCATTATAAAATGCAATGTGATCTACAAGTCCATGATCAACCTGGCAATTATTTACCTGCTTCCTGACTAAAAATAGAAAATGAAAGTATACATGGGAAGTCATGGTAAGAGGCCAAGAAAGTATAGGCCAGAAAGCAAAATTAAGTGCCAAGAAACACTCTGTTAAAACAGAATATTATGGAGTTGGGGGTCTCTTTAAAAACACTTGAGTATATGACTAGGCCCTTGGGTAGTCACCTCCACAGCCACCATTGCCAAGCTTTCAAGTAGCAAAACTAAAAGCACCACCAAAGAAAATGACCAAGCTTCTTGGTACTTCAGTCCTATAGTATCATACTGACTCTACTTAAGGCCACAGTTCCCCAGCCCTAGCAATACTGGGCCAAAGGGCACAGGAGACTCTTCACTGTGGGAGCTGCCCTGTGCACTGTAGGCATTTTATCAGGATCTCCATCCTCAGCCAACTGGCTACTAATAGATAGGATCACTTCTGCCCATCCCCACCAAGACTTAGTCCCGGTGTTGCCCATTTTGTGCCCTTAGGCACACAAAAGCACTCCAAGTTCAGAACTCTTAGAATGATTCCTTTAAATCTATTACAGTCTATACCCAAGTGAAAGAGGAACTGCAGGCTTTTAGCTACATAGTTTGAATTTCATTTAAACATGTATCCAACTTTTCAACAAATGGTGTTGTGAAAGCTGGCTGTCCATAGGAAGAAAACAAAAGTGACTTTTACATTGTATACACAGCTTTGGATTGTGTTGTGTTGTGTTGTGTTGTTTGATTTTTAAAATTTCCATTTATATTGCTGACTTGAATTTTATAAAAAATTGATAAATAAATTTTGGGTTGAAATTAGAGCCACAGTTTCTAGATATCAGGTATTGCCCTAAACACACATCTGTGAATTTATTCTACATATTTATGCAAAGCAGAATTCAGGCTTTGATGACTTGTAAAATCTAAATAACAAACAGCTCTGAAACATGTTGAAGATTCTCTGAATATACTGTCATAGCAAATATTCCCTGAAATGTGATTTTTATGCAACAATAAGCATATCCATTTCATTCTACAAGTTCATACACCAGTTAATTATCTTAAATTTTTATAGTTTATTATTTTAAAATATCAATTTAAAATGGATAAAAAAATAATCCAGCCAAAACTATAGATCTTTATAAGGAAACGTGGAGGGAAAACTCTGATTTTTGTACTTGACAATTATTTGTAGATCATGAGTTCAAAGGTAAATACAAATAAATTAGAATATATCTTTGATGGTTAATCATAAGCATCAACTTGATTGACTGAGAAACACCTAAGCCAGTAAAGCACACCCCTGTGTGTCTGTAAATGTGTTTCCATAGACTGCTAGATTGGAGGTCTCTGGTTCACCCAGTGAATGGGTGCATTAAAAACAACAATGTGATGGCATTACTGACAGTGAAGAAAGGTAAGAGGTGGGCCACTTGGGATGTGTTCTTGATGGCTCTATCTTGCCTGGACCCTTTCCTACATTCCTCTTTTCTCTGCTTCCTAAATACCATCACGTGAACTCTTCTTCTATGCCAAGCCCTTCCAGTCGTAATAAACAACATTTCTGAAAGTAAAAGGTATAATAAATCCCCCTCCCTTAAGATTTTTGTCAGGTTTCTGGTCACAGTGATTACAAAAATAACACAAGTTTAAAACTTTGTGTGCCAACAAACATAACCAGTAGAGTAAAAATATTACTATGTACTGGAAAGGTATTTGCAAATTGTATATATTAATAGGATTAATGTTTACAATATACAAAGAACTCTTACAATTGAATAGCAACAAAAACAGATTAAGAAGCATGTAAAAATATATAATGTCATTAATGCTTATGGGAATGCAAATCAAAACCACATGCCCTCACATATTTATTAAAATTATTACAGGAGGGAGGGAGGGAGGGAGGGAGGGAGAGAGAGAGAGAGAGAAAGAGAACAGCATGTATTGACAAGGACATGGGGAAATCGGAGCCCTGGTACAATTGTCAATTGTCAATTGTCCGTTCGTGCAGCTGTTATGGAAAACAGCATGCCAGCTCCTCACAAAATTAAAAGCAGACTTGTAATATGATCCAGCAATTCTACTTCCAGGCACATGCCCCCAAGAATTGAAAGTAAGGTCACAGATATTTGAACATTCACCTTTATAACAGCATTAGCCACAAAAGCCAAAAAGATAACAGCAAACACAATATCCATAGGCAATAATAAGTAAATAAATAAATAAACACACACACACAAACAAACAAAAGGCACTAGTTACCAAGGATCAGAGAAGAGCACAAAATGGGAGTTATATAAATGACACCAAATTTTGGTTCTGAAAGATGAAAAGACTGGCCTCAACTGAGGGTTCTCTGCATAAGATTAATGTATGTGACTATCAACAGCATTGTGTACTTACAGACAGTTATTATGGTGAATTCATATTTGTATTTTACTATAATTATGCCTTTCAAATACCTGTATCACTGGAAAACAATTTAAATGAAATAAAGATGGTTCTTCCAGGCCTGAAAGTAAAAATTCCACACCATCATCTTGAGAGAAGCTTAGCTTTTCCCTTGGGTCCTAGGACATTCTAGACCTCTAAAGGGAGAGCTCCTTCTACATTGACTACTGTTGCGATTCATAAAGTTTGCTTCTGCCTATTTGCACATAATTATTTCACTCATCCTTAATTAAACTGTAAAATAAGCAAATTCTCGAGGAGGGGAAGCTATGAATAACTATGATGGCTAGTGGAGAGAGGGTGACATGTTCTAGAATGTGCCTCTCCAAAGAACTGAATAGTTCAAAATTGTTCTGGAATTGAATAATTCTGAAACTAAGTCTAGAAACTTGGTTTAAATTCTGGGTTCACTGTTTGTTAGCTGGGGTCTTTTGCCTTCTTGTCTCAATTCCCACATCCTCAAATGGGAGTGCTAATAGTATCTAAAATCATCGAATTGGGTTTGTGAAGTTCATGCCATACAACCTGACATAAATGAGGAGCTCACCAATGCTTGCTAACCACAGCCACATGCTGTGTGCCTAATGACATAGCAAAGAACTTCCCAGGAACTATGAACTTTGGGTTGCACTGCTCTCAGAGGATCTACCAAACTCAACAAAAAGGATCCTACTTATTTGGCTACTTCAAAAAAATGTTTAAATCCTTGAAAACACACCTCCACGTGTGATCACTGAGAACAGATTATGAAATGAGGAGAAACTATGATGACTGCTCAGTTCCCTTGGCCTGGGCTCAATGCAGTTGCTTCTCCTGCAGCTTTAAACTGGACCAACACAAGTGGGAGGTGTGCCTGTTGTCATAGTGTGCATGCGATTATTGTTGTTGGAGATAAAGGCACCATTTCAATCAAGATTCCTAGATTTAAGAAAGAAAGGAAGGTAGGAGAGAGAGAGAGAGACAGAGAGACAGAGAGACAGAGAGACAGAGAGACAGAGACAGAGAGAGACAGAGAGAGAGGATGAGAGGGAGGGAGGGGGGAAGAAGGAAGGAAGGAAAGAAGGAAGGAAGGAAAAAAGAGAAAGAAGAAAGAAAGAAAGAAAGAAAGAAAGAAAGAAAGAAAGAAAGAAGGGAGGGAGGGAGGGAGGGAGGGAAGGAAGGAAGGAAGGAAGGAAGGAAAAATCAAATACAAGTCCAAAGTTTAAGAGTATCTGCTCTGTCAAAAACTGGAGTCATGGTTAGAATCACAATGATGCTCTGAGCAGGAGCCTGAGCTGCATTACAAATGTGAATTTTTTGTTATGAGGACCAGATGGAAACAGTAAATGTCCAGAGAACTTGAGAACACTTTAAAAATGAAAAATCCCATCCACACACAATAACTATGCCTGATGTGTGCTACTGTAAAACCCAGAAAATATTTAGCACATAAACTCTCCAGGAGATTGTTTTTCATTGAAAACTAAACAGTCCTTAAAGAGTTCCCAACTGGTGACAATTTGGCTACAAATCTCTGGCACAGAAGTTTAGATGACAGCAGTAGCTAAGCAAAAATTGATAAGACATAATACTTGGTACTTATCATTGTTTTGATATAAGGAAGAAAACAATGGTGAGTTCCAGGTCTCAAACTTGACCAAGACCTTAGAGGTTTTAATTAGTATAAGCTGGAAAACTACATATAAATTAATTGTGTTCCTATCCGAATTGTTTTTAAATTAGGTTGTTTTTTTATTTGTTAATTTCTATTGTACATCTGTTCACATTTTAGAAATATCCTAATTGTTTGACAAATAGATGTGTGTGGGTTCCCTCACAGCCTATAATTTCTGATGTTATATTATTAGATTCCTCTCCGACTGCCAATATCTGAATGGCAGAATCGGGACCAAAATAAGTATATCCCAGGTGCAAGGAAAATGCAGATATCTCAGCAGTGAGATGAGTAAGAACCCCAGTTCCGCATCTATTTGCCAGTTGTCACAAGATAGGGACAATAAATAGCCTCTGTCCTCAAAGAGGTTAACTTAATGAAATGATGCCTGGTATTTATTACCACACAATGCCCTTCAAATGACATCTAAACCATGGTAAAAACTATCCAAGCTGCTGCTATTGTTTCAATGACCTGGCTGTAGCCCACAGAATGATGCCCATGGTTTTTATTACTGTTTTTAAATGGACAATTCTCTGTACATTTACTCTGTGGGTATTGTTTTCATTACTACATAGATGACTTAATAAGAATCACTGTTCCAGTGTGAGTTAAAGAGAGATAGCTACAAGTTAAGAGTAAATATTCACTTATTCCTACCCTCTATTGTGAAAGACTGACCTAGCTTTCTATTCATAGATATGAGTTAAAGGACTCTGAGGATCTTCAAGTTCATATTATTGAATAAAGGAGAGGGACTGTTTAAGATAAGGCAATGGCAGTTAACAACATGATGTGAAAGATTCCTATAATGAAAATGTGGCAGAAATCTATCTGCTGATGAATGAGAATCCAGAAGGTTGTCAAGTTATTATAAAGAAGTAAATAGGCCATAGAGGTTGACCTGTCAGTGAAGTTCCAGATGTGTGAAGAAAACAAATCAATGCCTGCTTTGTGCCCTATGTCAGTTGTCTAATCTGAGTTCGACCAACACATAGTAAGTTTTGTAGCCTAGTGAGTACAGTGGGGGGAAGGGACTTAGCATTGGCCTGAGACCCCACAACTGCCATGAAGCATGATCAAAATGTGAAGTCTCCTTCCTAGAAGTGCCTTCCTGTCACTCATATGTATTCATGTGTCTTATATCATGTACATATGCTAATTTTAGACAAAAAAAAACTCCACTTGGGTGGGACATTTACCATTTTATCTGTCACATTGTATCTTAAATTCTCATTTTATGTCTCATTCAACTGTAGCATGAATCTTAGAAGGTCTTTACTAATAAAAATGAACTTGGGGCCAGGTATTGGGGTGAATGCTGGAAGATCAGAAAAGCAGAACAAGCCACAGCCACCTCACCTTGCCAATTCCTCAGCTGATCCCGTTTCTTTAGACTGGAGGCCTCTCAGCTGAACTGCTGCTCAAACGCCTAAAAACTTAACCAGCTTAGTTCTTGGTTTTCATGCCTTATATACCTTTCTGCTTTCTTCCCTCGCTTCCTGGGATTAAAGGCTCACTTTCTGGGATTAAAGGCGTGTGTCACCATGCCTGGCTGTTTCCAATGTGGCCTTGAACTCACAGAGATCCAGACAGATTTCTGCCTCTGTAATGTAAAGGCATGAATGCCACCATTTTCTAGGCTCTGTAGCTAGTGGCTGTTCTGATATCTGACCCCAGATAACTTTATTAAGGTGCACAATATTTTGGGGAACACAATACCACCACATTCAACTTGGAAATTCAGCACTTAAAAACAGAAGGCACCCAAGCAGTTGGTAATTTATTTATTTCTTTACTCATTTCTTCACTCAACAAACATCTATTAAGCGTTGCCATGTGGTAGTTCATATTCTTCCCTTGGACACTGAGCAATGAACAAAATAAATAAAGTCTCCATCTTCAGGAGTTTATTGTATAGGAGAGGGAAACAAATGAGATAGATATACATCATATGAAGTGATGTGGAGATGGATATGAATACAATTATTGATATAGATATAGAAATATGTACACCTAAATGTGTGGCTATATACATTGGGTGGTGATTAAAGCTATACAGAAGTTAAACCAAGGTTAAGGACAATCAGAACAGTAGGGTGAGAAAGATGTTTCATATTGTGATCAGAAAAAAATAGAACAGAAAATTTCATGTAAAAATTGCTTCTTAATAACAAGACAAGGCAGATGGCTTGTTTTGGGTGCTGCTAACTAGTGTGAGTGAGTGGTGTACGAGGAAAGTTGGTGGGAAGTGGTTAGGGGGATCAGAGAGGGAGTTGGCAAAGAATAGGCTGAGGCCAATGAGGTCATGGAGTTCCTGTACATGCATGCAGACCCAAGCTCTGAGACACTGTTCCATAGGTCACTGAAAAGAGGTGAGGGTGGCCATAACTCTTCAATACATAAAGGAGCAGTGTGGCCGCTGGACAGAGAAGTCATTGCAAAAATCACATTTGAAAGTCAGAGGTGACTTATAACACGGGTACAAGTTGGTGATGAGTAACTAGGGGCTGGGGAGGTGGCTCAGTGGTTAATAGCACTGGCTTCTCTTCCAGAGGACCTGGGTTTGATATCCATCACCTACAAGGCAGTTCATAACCATCTGTAACTCCAGTTCCAGGGATCCAATGCCCTCTTCTGGCCACCACAGGCACTGCACTCATGCCATGCACAGACATACATACAAGAAAAAAATACCCACAACACATAACAAAATTAAAAATCTTGAAAAACATTTTTAAAAAAGAAATTATCAGATTCTAAATTGGAAAGGTAAAATTAGTAGGACTGATTGATTTGTGCACAGTGTGAAATAACAGAGAACACAGAATCATGCAAGATTTCAGGATTCCTAGCCTTAGCAATTAGAAAAAACAGAATTGCATCTCACTGAGATAGAGACCCTGGAACAAAACTGCAATGGACTTAAGATATGACTGGGCAAAACCTATGCAATGGGTGTGAAGTACTGAATTTTAGCTATGCAGATATCTGCTGTACTGGATTCAGAGGATGGACCTGGCAAGAGACAGAGCTTTGGGGATCGTCAACATACAGATGATGCTCAAGTCGTGTGTCTGAGTCATGGTCAGAGAAGTGAGTGTAGAAAACAATAAACAAAACCCATGATCTACATTCTTCAGGGTGCTCCAGCATTTAGAGCTTTGAGATGAGGGCAAGTCAGATGAGAAAAGAGAAATTGCAGTCAGTCAGTTTAGTGGAGACACTGATGTCTTAGAAAGCAAGCTAGGGCAGTGCTCCGATGATCCATACACCTCAGCTGTGAGTGGAGCTCAGCAGAGCTGAAAAGCTACCCAAGACACTGGGTGCACAGAGAACAAAACCTCCGTGCTTGCAATAGCAACAGGAGGAGCGGGGGAACTGCTTAGGAATGTCTAAAGCACTGACTGCAGGGAGGGGAGTAGGAGAGCCATGTGGGAAATTTCGAGGCAAGGGAAAGAAGGTAACAGATGGAGGAGTGCATGGGGCCACAGAGAGTGCTTTACAAAACAAGGGGGCAGCAGATCTGTGAACTGAGAAATCAATAGCAGGACTGGAAACTGGAGATGTGGGGACATCAGGGACAAAGGTAAATCTTATTGGGTGACTTATGTTCTTGAGCAATTGATCACTCCAGAGTCTGGAGTACTAGCAAGAGACAGGGAGGTGGCTACTGTGAGCAGATAACAGATACTTTCCAATACAGGGTAACAAGACAATAGTGTATGGCTAGGAGATGAGACACAGAGTGTAATGGGGTGGGGGTGGGGTAAACCTTCTCCAGACATGGGAGTCTAAGCTCAGGAGCAGGAGCAAAACCAGAAATCGTGTGCATTGAGCAGCTGGGCGGTTGACTTGGTGAATGAATGGGTTTAACACATGACTGTAGAGTCTGCTGACATAGCACCAAGCCTGCAGCAGCCATGTGTCTTCCATTTCTCTCTATCAAAGGGAAAGGCCTGAAAAATGTCCTTTCATCTTCCAACACTTTCCCTTTACTTCTACTTTCCAATCTGTCAGATTCTATATGTAGATACTAATGTTTCCCCTATAACGGTTAACACCCCCCCCCCATAGACCCCATACACCATGCACCATGAGTCAATTATGCTTAAATAGAACAAATTTGCCAGGCCTTCACTGTAAGAAGGCTCTTAACAAGAGACAAGTGATGATGCTGGATGTTTCCCCATGGAAGCTAGAGTTCAGTTACAAAGGAGGGGAAGCAGGTTGTGGTCATTGCCAGAAATGAGTAACTCTAAATCATAACATATGGACTAACTCTGTTTGTTGCTTAGTATCCTGATTCCCTAGTATCAAAAAGCCTCATTTCCCTGTCTGTAAATGGAGAACACAGCTAAATGATAGAGGTATGTGATATAATTCTTCTACTCTTGCCCCCTTTTGATTGTGGAACAGTTTACATACTGTTATTTCTGTTCTCTGCCTTAGGAAAGATTCCCTATCTACAGTAGCAGACTACCTGGCCTCCTGCTAGTGTTCCAGATTCCAGTGTTATTAATTATGCAAGAAAATATTTACCCTAACAGGAGCAGATTCAAACTTAAAAGAAAGAAATGAAATTGAAAACACCCTTTAAAAATGTCAAACATACACAAATTTTGCAGTCCTCTATGAATGTTGAAACAGGGCTGGAGAGATGTCTCAATGGTCAAGAGCACTAGCTGTTCTTGCAAAGCACCTGGGTTCACTTTCCAGCACCCACATGGCACCTCACAACCATCCATAACTCCAGTTCCAAGAGGTCTTGATGGTCACTTCTCATCTCCACAGGAATCAGGCACACACATGGTATACAGACATACAGACAAGAAAGGCACTCATATGCACAAAATAAAAAAAAAAAGTAAGAGAGGAGAAGACACACACACACACACACACACACACACACACACACACACAGAGAGAGAGAGAGAGAGAGAGAGAGAGAGAGAGAGAGAGAGAGAGAGATTCCCAAAACACTAAATGTTTGACAAAAGCTTTTTCAAGTATTGCAGAGGACCATGGCTTGGTTCCTATTACCTTTACCCACATTGGGCTTCTCACAACTGCATGTAATGCTAGTTCTAGGAGATCCAATGCCCTTTTTTGGTCACCTGCACACAGGTAGTGCACACACACACATACACACACACACACACACACACACACACACACACTTGTAAGATAAAAAAAATTAAATGACATAAAATGTACAATTGACTAATACATTTTAAGTAATATATTTTAAAGCTGAGACTTTTTTTTTTCAAAAATACACTGAGCATAAAACTTTTGGGAAGACTTATATTTTCCAGAATGCTTAACATGTTTTGCAAAAAAAAAAAAAAAAAACTAGACCACTGTGCAGACACTCATATTTAATATTTATTTCTTCCTAATTACGGTAAAGGTGGCAGAGCAAGTATAAACCAGACCACAACTGGTAAAATTGCACCCAGCACAAATTGTGCACATGTGCCAACTGAACATTTGGGATTTAGCCACCTTAAAACTGAAAGCCTTTTAGATGCATCTGTTGGGACTGGGCTCCACAAACTCTACGTTTTGATTGACTATGTTTTTCTACAAACCAGAACACCTAAGGCTCAGGGAACAGGCCAGAAGAGTGAGTAGACAGACTATAAAAGCCAGAGAATCAGGGAGTTTGCTGTGAGAGTGTATGTCCTAGAAATATTCAGAAGCATCACCCAGAAAGTCTCACCATCATGAGCCTAAACTTGAGCTGAACAAAGGACAACAGTAGACATGCTTACATAGATGAGGAAAGCCTAAGAGGTCTTAATCCCACACAAGAACTACAGGCAACTAACCAATGCTGAAACTGAGAGAAATAGTCTCTTGGGAAAGAGCACACGGATTGGTTATCAAATTACAGTCAGCCCTGAAACTTACACATAGGTAGCGTTATCCAACCTGAGCAGGTTGTTTAACGTTTTGTTTTGTGTATATATAGAGGCCATGAATTTGAAAAGAGCAGGGACAGGTATAGAGGAGGGTTTTGAGGGAGGAAAGAAAAGGAGGAAATGATGTACTTATAACCTAAAAAAATAAAGGAAATAATATTTTAAATGAAATATAAAGATTCTCAGAGCCTGTAAATCCCAAGCCAGCATCATACTTATGAAAGCAGTACCTTCAATTTTAAGATCTGCGCAACTTAATATATATGGAACAGTTGCTTAATTTAATCCATCATTTCCTGATAGACTCCTAAAAATCATACTTTTGTTAATTTATATAGAATCAGAAGCTTGGCAAGATTCTGAGAAGCCCCCAAAGTATTTTCTTTTGTTCTATTTTACTTTTTACTTTTCACTGTCACTAAGATTTCAGTTTATCTAAGTGGCCCCTTTCCAATGATGTGTTAGTGCATTGAAATGAACCCTTTGTTCTAACTTTTCCCTGTCTTTAAATTGGTAGGAGACAGACCCCACCTGATCAATGATAATGAGAAAAGGAAGTTTTTGTTGAGAGACGTAGTAACCTTTATTTCTGCTTCCTTAAATGTTCTTGGCAATGACCAGGAAATAAAGAGCAATTTGATTTAAATGTTGTAAAGTCATCTGGATAAAGGTTAAATACAACTTTTGCTGCAGAACTTATTAGTCACATGAGCTTGTTATCATCTTTCTGCAGGAAGCATGAAAGTGATATAAAGACTCACAGGGTAGATGACATCTAAACATACCATTTACGCCAGTCGCTGTGTGCATACCTCCTCTCACCTAGGTGAGTCCATACAACAGCAACCCTACCCTTCTTCATAAAAAGAGGTCTGGAGCAATGTCTAAGGTTCTAGTGTTTGTTAGCTGAATGTTCTGTACATACAACCCACATATTCCTGCAATATTGAAGTCAAGTGTGTGGTAAGAGTACTCGCTGTTATCTTCTGTCCAGTAAATGTACTTTTCTCCTCCTACTCAATAATGCTCATTAATATTGTAAATAACTCATTAAAATGGAAATAGTAATTGCATTGTATCTATAATTTGTTGATTAGGAAGCTGAGGCTCCTAAAGGTTAATTCACCAACTTCTCTCCACTCAAGACATAAATAAAGAGAAGGCAGTTTGTGAGTGGCGGCGCCAGCATCACTTGGAGCTCTGACTCACAAGCTTAGGCTCTTTCCCAGTGTCTCTTGGGATAAATGGTCTTGTATAAACAAGTCACCAGGAGATGAGAGTCTACAGACCAGGGAAAACAACCTCAGAGACATTCTTGTACTTTGCAAACAATTTTTTTTTTCAAAATTTAAAAGAAAGTTCTGCCATCAGTCTAAAGAAATAGTGCTTTGCAGATGTCTATGTTCACTAGTGGATAAAAATATCAGATTCCAAAAAAGGACAATAGGAATTTTAATATTGGGAGATTATTTGTAGTTATCTATGGGAATAATGAGAATGCTTATATCTCAGAACACACATAGTAACATTTTATATTAAAAAAACATTTTATTGTGGTAAAGACAATTAATGTGGGCTCTTCCAATAAAGCAATATCACATGAAAATAAGAAATAGCTAAGTGATAGGAAAAGTGGGTTTAACTACAAGTTGCTAATAAAAACTCACTTAATGAAACTACTGGATAGAATATTCAAATACTTTATATTATGGTAAATGTTACATAAACCCAAACCCTAAATTACACATAGTCTAGACACATGAGTGCACTGATGCCTGCTTGCTACTTGTCTTTAGCCCAAGATTATTACTTTATCCACATTACTTCATTGAATTTTCACAGAGTCCTAATGAGACACAAAGAATTTTTTTTTCAGTTCTGCAGATATGGAAAGAGAAAAGAAACTAGGTGAAATGAAATGCCCCAAACCCAGTGTTTGGTGACAGATGGGGCTGAAGCATGAATGCTTTGAAACTCACCAGCTGATTTCCATGTAATCCTGATAAACAAGAGCATGGTAGAGGAACAACTGTGCTTTATAGCTGAGCTTGCCACAGGAACTATAGGCTCTGGGCAAAGCAAAGGCCAAAATTATTCACATGACGTTAAACTGCATTATAGGTTTCAATGGTAAAATCCCACTGGGGTATCTTGGACAGTTACGAGCAAGTGTTGGACCTCATGGATTATTTTTCTCTCCTCTCTCACCTCTCTTCAGGAGGCAAAAATAGATCTGGTGATGAGATAAAAGATTCCTGGATAAAGTGCTGAGGTAATTATGGCACAAGTAAGCCATAGAAGCACTCTTGGATGCTCTATATTATGACAAACCGTCTGAGTGTATTAATTTTGGAGAGGAATAGAAAGGGTGGCCAGGAAACATTTTGAAATAAATGAGTTTTTGATGACACTGGAATTCTTCCCAGGCATTTGCTCAGAGTCCTATATTGGCTTTTTAGATGCAGGATCCTGAAATAGAGAAAGCATCTTCCTATGTCTTGTTTTTCCTTTTTGCTCTCAAGCTTATTGGAGCAAGTGGATGAGATTACTTCAAAGTGGTCCTCTCCCTGCCTCACAGGGAATGATACAAATGGCTTTACAAAATATATTGATGGAGCAAATCAAAGCAATACAATTTCTTGCCAGGGATCTAAGCAGCTCTCTCTAGGTCTTCAGATAATTAATTCATTTTAGTGTAATTTAGTTTGGTTCATTAAGATTTTACAATTACATGACAATAAATGAATGTTATTTTATTTTATTTTTTCAGTATATTGAATGGTCACAGTGTAGATATTATAATGTATTTCTTTCTAACATCCCTGTGCATTTTAACTCTCGGATTTCATGCGTGGAAATACTATTTGCTTGTTTTTGTTTGTTGAAACAGGGTCTTACTCTGTAGCCTAAGCTGGCCTGGAACTCATTATGTAGCCAAGGCTGGCCTAGAACTAATGGCAATCCTCCTGCCTCAGCCTCCCAAGATTTGGATTATAAGCATGTGGTACCACACCCCACTCAGAAATGCTTTTGAGATCATGGATTGTGTAGAGCTGAGCCCCAGCTGATACAATTCCTAAAGCTAAGGATTAGGGAACATCATAGAAGAAGGCCCAGAAAGATTGTAGGAGCCAGAGGACCAGAAAATCTGCTGTGAAATTGTGTCTCCTAGAAATGACAGGAAAGCTACACCATGATAGCTCAAGAGTATGGCTGCCTAAACAAGACAAACCCTGAGTAATGACAGTATCAACAGATGTGCTAAAGCAGGAGGGGAAATATCACAGGGCCTCACCCTAGACAAAGAACCGTAGACAATAATGACTATTGAGAAAGGTCTCCTATGGATGAGTCCTGTTTGTTATCCAATACAAAGTGGTCAGCCCTGAAATCATATATGCATAAGCCACACCAAACGGACACAACAGGTTGTATTTTCATATACTGATGCATATAAAGAGACAACCAAATTGAGAGGGAGTGAGGGGAGTCATACGATGGATTGGAAGGATGACAGGGAAGGGTGTAAGTGATGTAACCATATTTTAATTTTAAAATTGTAATTAAAGAAAAGGAAAGAAAAAATACCTTCTGTTCTATCAATCAAGTCTGACTATAACATACATGGTGTGTGTATGTTTAGAGATTTGGTAAGATAATCAAGCAGAAACATCATATATGTGACATAGCATATGAAATCACATGCTTTAACGCAATAGATGTCTCTTATGTTAGATAGACAGATACATTCTTAAAATTAAATTAAAACGTAAAATTCCTGAGCATAAGGCTCTGTGTCAAAATTTTCAGAACAAATAATGACATTCAAACTAGCTGCTTTGACTTTAGCTGAAGTAGCATACAGCAAAGATTCACTGTAAAAGTAAGATCAAAAGCTCTCAGTGGTAAATCGCACAGGTAGTGTGAGACATCATATAATGTCAATTCTAATCCTACAGGCTTTACAGTCTTAGCAAAAAGGCTCTGACCTCCTGCAGGAAGGGGAGAAATTTGAATACTGTAAACATCCTCTTAGAAACCATTTCAAGCACTCCAAACAAAACTTTATCACTAGGGAACGTTACAAAACTAGTTCAAACACTTGTAACCCTCCACTGCAACTGTTTTACTACTTTAGCTCTCAAATCCAGAGCCACAAGTTAAGTCCAGAGCTCATCAGAATGTTAGCAATACAACCCGCTGTGTTAAGGAGTGTGGAGAGCTCATCGTGTACCCTTTCAACTTTTTGAAATTTAAACTTTCTCCTCCCAGGGATCCCTCCTTGTCCCAAAGATCTTTCCATCCTTTCCACTTTTCCTATTATCACTGCTGCTCATGTTAGATGCATATGGTCCTAATGTTACAAATTATCTAGGCATTTCTAGACCTTTATCAAGCATGGTGACACAGATTTCTGTGTCTCTCTACTGTCTTATTTTTTTAACTGGGTTGGGGGTGGGAGTTGAGGTACTTGGAGGTTATGGCATCTGGTTGAGAATCTCTCCAAGGTTGTCCCTATACCCAATGCTTATGTATGTTGTTTGTTCAAAATAAAAATAGGGTAAAAACGGATCATTCTCATTCTCCATCTCAAGAAATCCCCAAATGGCTCCTGGCACACTGACCTTCCAGGAAATACAGTGGGCAAGAAACTCTCCTTGACCTCACATCATCTCTCCCTTTGCTTCCAATCTATATAATTTGCAGTAAGTCTGAGCTGTAAGGAGTGAGCTGGAAGGAGGAAGTCAAACTCAGCTCTACTGGGGGAACTGGTGTCACAGGCATTCCCTTTTTCACAAGATCTAAAAAGCATTCTTAACATCCTTCAAAGAGAAGACAACCATTTTCTCAAAAACGGCTACCTGGGAAGGTCAACAAATGACTTTAAGTTTTTAAATAGTGGTATTCAAGCTAAAAAAATTATTACAAATGACAGATGTCTCCAAGCCGCAGTTCAGGAAAACACAGAGAGAGCTATGTGCAAAGTTTCACTCCTCCTGAGGCGTTTTCCAGCAGACAAGGGTTGGCACATTCTTCCCCCTGCAAGTTGTGGGCTTTGACTTCCAAGTTCTTTGGGGAGATCCTATAAAGAGCTCAAACTGCTGTAGCTATTGCCTGAGTGCAGTAAATGTTACTTAAGTACAACATCTAGGTAATTACACTTCTCATTACAGAAGATGTAAACAAATGGATGACAAGATCACAGAAGATGGTTCCATTCCCACTTCTGGACAGGTCATGATTGAGACCCCCAGCATTCCTAAGCTAAAGCACAAATCGTACTGTCTGGTGCATGAAGACTAGCCAAGTAAGTAAGTATTGATTGTTCAGTGCTACAGAGAAGCATGACTTTACATCACTCCAGGCTCGGTCATGTGACTTGTACCCAGTGGCTTAATGAAACAGTTCACATGTAAAACATTCACCCCACAGTGAGACGTTACACTGAAACTGAAGATTCAATCATAGCACATAAAGAAGGAAGTAAGACAGAGCTGGGCTGTCGGCAGAAAGGGACCACAGCTGTTAAAAGATGAACAGAGCAAAGATGCTTGTAAGATAGCTATCAGCCAAATTCCTGCATCCCACCCCTGACACTAGGTTAAAGGAAACATAATCCATGGATAAAAGCAGGAAAGAGGTGTCTTTATATATTCTTTCATGACAAATTAGCCTTCCTTAGGCTGTAGAGTGCTTGCCTAGTACACAAGAAGCCCTAGGTTGGATCCCAGGACTGCATGCAATGGGTATGGGGATACAACACCTGGAAGTAGAGGGAGGAGGAGGAGGAGAAATCCAAGGTCATCCTCAGCTACATAGCTATAGCTCAAGGCCAAGGTGGGCTACATGGAGACCTTGTCTCATAAAAGAAAGGAAAAAATGTCTGCTTTTTTTTTTTAATAAATTCGTGGGATACAGAAACAGGGCAGAATTGGTGCCCTCACCCATCTTGGCGGAGATGGGATGGCAGACAATGAAAGGAAAAAGCAACAATGTAACAAAGAAGCAGTCTGTAATATATGCTCAAGTAATGGTAAGTGTCAAGAAGACAAAGCCCAAGAGGAGCCAGAAAGTGGGAAGTGTACAGTTTTGGAAGGCGGGTGAGATGTCACGGCCTTTCTAGGTTGGTTCTTAAGGAGATGCCACAGTGGTAATAAGCGTGAACCACATCACCATCTCGAGCACTAATTTGTGAGACAGAAGAAAACCAAGTGCAGAGCCTCAGAGGTGGAAACATGGTTGGATGTCCAGAGATAGGAAGGCTCGCTCATTGGCTGTTGAGAGGATAAGAGATGAGGCCATGATCAACGGAGGCCAGACAGGGTAGACCTTATAAACCATGCTTAGTCTTTTCAAGTTTTTCCCTAAAAACCATGGAAATCTCCTAGCAGAATATTGTTGTAGCCTGACCGACCGTGGTCTTACAGAAGGAAACACCACAAGCCCTCGTGTGAAAAACTGAGATATTTAATCAAGAAGAGATTAATGAAAGAAGAAAGCCAGTGGGATCCACAGAGGAGGCTTAGGCTTCAGCAGTTAGGCAACAGCCAAAGTCCCCAACCCCCCTTCTAGCAAGGGCACTTAACCACTTCCTTTGCAAGCTCTTTTTACAGTAAGCACTTCCAAAGGGCTAATAGATTGAAGTCTTAGAGACAGTGAAAGGACTGGAAGACTCCATTTATAGTCTTACTGACAAGATGCTTGCTCTGATTAAAGAAAGAGACTCAAGCTTAGAGGCATGAGTTTCCACCAGCATCTAATTCAAGTTCTAGGTCAACGCAGTTTCTGAAAAGACAAAACAGGAGCATGTACTTAAAGCAGAGCACAAAGGCCCTGATAAACTAGCATAGAACTAACGGGGATTACCAAACACGCCATTCTCCCACAGTCTTGGCTGGAATTATTTGATGCATGCCTACCCTGGCCCTCCTCACTTCCCCAGGCTTCCCTCTTCCCAGATGCCTTCTTTGTTCTCTTTACAACAGCAGGTTTTTCCCTGCCCCTGCTCTTCTCACTGTCCTCTCTCTTATCTCTTGCTGCTCTCCCTTCTTTCACAGATATCCCTGGCCATGTCCAGTCTGTTTCTCTTTCTCTCTGCTCTGGACTCTTACAGATATCTCTGGATATTTTTCTCTCTCCCATGTACAAGAGTGGTCATGTCAGCAGTTTCTTTACTATGCCCACTCACGTATAAGTACTTTTGTTTCCTTATTAATGTTTTCTTAGCCAGATAAAAGGCTCTTTCTGCTTATTCTTTTCCTGGAGAGCTCCCATTCGCTCTTAAGACCCTACTTTAATGGTATCTATTCTCTACATGAATTCTAACACAGAGAATGTTTTCTAATGATTCTCATGATAATGAGCAGCACACTTCCACAGCATTACTCATACCGCACTGATTATTTACCAATGTATATGTTCATCTTCCGGCTACTACATGAGTACTGGAAGAACTCTTTCTAAATTTGTGTCCTCTATAGCCAGATTAGGGCACTTGGTGAATATTTCTCTCCAATCAACAAACATGTTCAAACTTAAACATCTCTTAAATGTTTCCAATATTACTGTGGAATAACCAAATTAAATAAAAAATACTCTATACCGACTCCATTGATTCATCTAAGCAAGTAGGGCTAAACTGCTTTCTACAGAAAGCATGTTAGAAGTTCAGCAAAAGCTCAAGCATGTTTTCTGTTTACTCTCTACTTGTCCTAGCTTTATCATTAGAGCGTAAACCTCGGCTTTGAGTACTTTCATATTTATATATTAAACACAAATTACATATTTCATGAACATTGGGTAAAATAAGTGTTCTGGCTATTGTTTGGTCAACTTGACACAAGCTAGAGAAAATTTGGGAAGAGAAAATTTCAATTGAGAAAATGTTCCCACCAGACTGGTCCATGGGCAAGCCTGTGGAACATGTTCTTGGTTAGTGATTAATGTGGGAGTGTCCTGCCCATTGTTGGTGGTATCACCCCTGGGCAGGTGGTCCTGGGTTGTATAAAAAACATAGGCTGAGAAAGCTACAGAGAACAAGCCAGTAAGCAGCACTATTCCATGGCCTCTGCATCAGCTCCTGCCTCCAGGTTCCTGCTTTGACTCCTCAGTGATGAAGCATGCCTGAGAGTTGAAAGATGAAGTAAACTCATTATTGAGTAATAAGATAATTATTCAAGTTCCTTCCAGATTTGGGATTGTGTGAAGATGATGATGATTTGGGTCACAGTGTTTATCACAACAATAGAAACCTTAACTAAGATGATAAGAAAGTCTTTCAATAGATAGGGAAAACTGAATTGAGAGAAGAATACAAGATTTTTAGTATCCAATAACTAAAAGCATACTACTTGTCCTTTTAAGCATGGGCAGACAGGTTGTGGTGCCCATCAATACATTTGCTATTCTAGAAGGTGGTAGTTTAGGAGGTGGCCAGAATTCAATGAAGACCAGCACCAGCACCCTTCTTCCTGAAGGAGAGCTGATGACTGAGGGGAGGCACCAAGCAGGCAGAGAAGGTTGAAAAAGTTAGACAGCATCCAGCAAGTGCCAGGCAAAAGTGAGCAAGTGTTATAGTCAGATACGTTACACAGGAACATTGTGCTTCAGAAACTGTTACCTCATATTTGAAGCCAAGGATGAATAATACACTAAGCTGAGAATGATACCATCACATTGTGTACTCGGCGAGGCTGAGCAGTCCCCTAATAGACACACACACACACACACACACACACACACACACACACACACTCATATCATCCAACAATAATGCTGATTTTCATCCATTTAGGGAGTCATAATTAAAAAAATTGGAACCTTAGGGTGAGGATCAGAATCAAATAATGAATAATAGAACAAAAATACTTAGAAGAGGAGAATTAAAAGCTTATATATGTATAACATGTGACCCTAAAAAGAATGCAAATGAAGAACTTAAATAAGATAATATGTAAATATTACAGTAAAGACTTAAAATACAGTAGACGAGGAAAAATATAGGTTGAACCAGAACTGTTTTTCTTTACTCCATAGCTACTTACATATGTTCATTTATATATGCTGAATAAGAACAAACAACATGCAAAGAATCACTTGATAACCCTCACGTTCAAGCACATTATAGACTTTTCTAAATACCCAAAGAGGGGGAAACAGGATATATACTACATAAATATTAAATCAACGAGTCAGAGGAAGTATTTTTTTTCATTATCTGTACTATGAAATAGTAAAGTTCTGCTATTAGAATTTTTTCTCTTCAGTCTTAAAAGTAGGCCAGATGCCCATATGTCAAAGATGGAGCAATATGGTTCTGCCCAGGGGCAAGAGAAAGCAGTAAGATAATTATTCAAATTTCTTCCAAATTTGGGATTGTGTAAACATGGTGATTAACCATGACAAGACATTGAATATCTACTTTTCTTCAGATATTTTAAAAATAATTCCAGAGCCAGAATTATAGAAATGTGTAGTAAATCTGTTGTTAGCCCAACTTCACAACTCAGGTCTCCAAAGCCAGAGCTTAATGTTCATTCCATCAAAGTAGTAAATCTACAAATAACTTAAAAAAGACAAGTGTTCAGAGGGTTAAGATGTGAACTGCACCCTCTGCATTATTTAGCTTCATCATGAAAATTACTTCAATTTTGTTGCTGGAATCAAAACAACCCAGTCCTCTTGAAAGAAGCCTACTGTCTGCTGTAAAGTAATAACATGTTTTTAGAGACTTCTGAGTGTGTATCTTAGGATTTCTAACTTAAGTGCATGGTCTGGAAAATGAAGTCACTAATCGGCAAAGGCTAGTCGCATTTCATCATGACAAAGAAGCAAGACTAAGGTGCACATGCTTGTGCCTCCTCATGCAACTAGTTCTCATATTGAGGAAATGAAGCAGCATGGGGCTTCTAAGATTGGAGGGAAAGTCATTTAAATATTTAAGAGACATATCTGACTTCCAAGAGAGGATTTTCCTTGCCTATTTCATGACAATAAATTTGAAAAATGTGAGGCATCTTAAAACACATACAATGAAAGACATAAGCATCAATGCATATTTAGTCAGGAGTTGAAAAGAAGTTGAGAATCAACTTTACTAAATGACATAAAAAGAGGAGAATATGCATTGGGAGGGAGAGGGAGAAGAGGAGTCACAGTCATACCTAGAGATGTTGTGGAGTCTGATGATTAGTCAATTCTTTATGCCTATATTGCATTACATTCTACCAATGTCTTGTTTCTTTTTTTGGCAATTGTGGGAAATTTTGTTTTAACTCATCTAAAAGATCATTTTATTAGCATAAGTAACCTCGCATATCATTAAATTGTTCTTTTTGCAACTTGCTGCAAGAAATTTGTCTAATGCATGAGTAAAACTGGCTCTTTAATCATTCTGAAACTTGGTTCTTTTGAAAAGACAAAAACTCTAGTATTTATAGCTCTATGCTTCTATGGCATCAAGAGTCTATTCTAAGAAGAAGAAAGGTCACATTATTATACTCAAGAACCAAAACGCCACATTAATGAAAATATTACCAGAATTTAAAGAAGACTTTACAGTCTTTGAAAATTATCTACCTAAAATTAAAGGTCCTTCATTCAGATCAAAACAATGATTTAATATTCCCTTAATTAGAGAGACATATGCATCTATTCATTAATTGAATATTTTCCTACCTATGTTCCTTTAATGAAATCTATACACATACTTATTAGTTGCACCACTCAGCATATTAGATGTAAAGCCACATGTGTTGGAGGAGGGACAAAGAATGAGAGAGAGGGGACCTCAAATCAGCACATACCTTTCCATGAACACACTCTTTCTACAAATGCTATCACCCTGGGCACATTTTAAAAACTTAATCACATGTGCTCTACAAGTAACAGAATGCAATGAAATAACAGCATGTGATTAATCAAAATAACCCAACAATTCTGCAATAAAGCATGCCACACCACAGTCAGAAGAAACTAGTAAGTAACACAGTCATATTTAACTAGGTGAAGTATATGTTGGCTGAACATCAGCTGTTCCTCAAAGTGAGCCACATCTTTCTATGGGCAACTATGATTAACCAACACATTGTACCCAGAGCAAGCATACACTCTTCCAGGCAAGGGGGAAACTGCTGAGTGAATATTAATTTTCAAACATTCAGAAGCCTCAGCTTATTACATTAGTTGGCACTCTAGCATGCAGGCACAAAATTGCTGTGGGGATTACCTTAAAAACCACTTCCTGCTTTTATTACTGTGGTCCCTATTAAATAAGGCTGAGGCACAAATACCAATTTTGAAGGATGCCTTAATTTAAAAAAACCTGGGTTTTACAGGTCAAAGTGACTTAATGTTGGGGTGCTTTTCCTTGCATTTCCTCCCTGTCCTGGTTTAAGAAGGCCATTCTAGTGTTTTTACAGCCTGTGTAAAAAAAATACATGCCAGAGGTAGGGAGGTCAGTTCAATTTTCACAAGTTCTTTAATTCTTATACATGACATGCCCAATATACATATAACTTTTAAGTAACTTAAACAATTTGGAATCATAAATATAAGTGCAGCTGTGTAAGTGGGAACTTAGTTTCCCTACCCTTGAGTGGTGTAAAGACAAAAGTTGTTAAGTATAAAGCATATACCCTATAGACATGAGAGTACAACACATTAAGTTAGGCTTTTATATGTTAAGGAATAGATTAGAGTTGAGATGAAATTTTTTTATTCTTGTACCAAAAATATACTACTAAAAATAATCTACCACAGAACAGAGATGAAACAAAAATCTTATTTTTAAAAAACTCTCTTATTTCCCCATTTGCCAATGTACATTTTTATAAGCAGTAATTTCCAAGGGTCTTTCCAGCCAGAGGCTGATTTTATCTGAAACAGCAGGTAGCACAATGATACTTAAACACACTGTACCTTTGTGTACTCTTGGCTGACCTGCTGTCTCCCTTCCACTCACACTTGTGGTATGGACTCAGAACAAAACTCAGATGTTCCAGTTTCAACCTTTCTAAATCACTGTTGAGAACCCAAGAATCTGCTGAGGACAGGAGACGCCTTTAAGTCCCCTCTTACCATGTATGAGCCACAGTGAAGCGACGTCGTTGCCGGATGCTTTTATTCACCAGCAACTTTCTGAAAAAGCATGGTGAATTCCTCGGTGAACTGCGTGGAGAAATTTTGGGAGATGTAGGTCTGTTTCCTGGTAGCTTTGGAAGCTCAAGTTCCAAGTGCATCTGCTCCCTGAAAGTCTTTATGCAAACCTCGGGTTCAGAAGAAGCAGTAAGTTCCTTGGAAGAATTTTTTGCTGTCATGTCTTTTGTGGAGCGCTAGCTTTCACCATCCAAAACAACAGCCTGGAACATAGCAGGGAACGCTGCTGCAGGGTAGAGGGCTCCTGAGTCCCAACACTCTTCGCAGGCTAATTTGGGAAGCTGTGGTTCCAATCCTAGAGCTGTTCAGAACAAGAGCAGCATCCTGGGAGACATGGCAAGTCAGCCTGTCACAAGGAGCTTTATCAGGCTGCCTTTGCCTCTGAAAATGCGCCAACGTGCTGTCTCTGTCACTAGCCTCCTTGTGGATGAGGCTTGTCTGCAAGTTACACACTGAGACTCACTGAACTCATTCAGTTGGATATATCAACTCATGAAATATTCATGAGGGCTTTTGATAAATCCTTTACATGCATTATTTTTTTTTTAAAGAAAACCTTATCGAACAAGCTGTATTAACCGAGACAGTAAGCAAAGCCTGGCCACCCAGTCACTTTCGTCTGCACAAAGGGCAGAACCAGAGTCCATCCAGGCTGTGCTGGTAAAAGTCTTCATTCAGAATTATCTTGCTCGGCAATGCACACAGCAGTGACTCCGCCTATCAAATGCTATTGGCCCAGGATTCTTTAAACAACTGAGCTGTCTCCCCCTTTAAAAATACCCTCTACGGCTCAGATTTGCACTGAATTTCTGAGGCTACTGTCTTCGTCACAGTCAAAACTGATTAAGTCAGGGTTTGCCAAAAAGCCTCAATAAAACAGCTTTCCAGATTCCCTTTCTGAATCAAAGAGCCGATTTGCTGAAGTTTTTATTCCCCCACTTCCTTCTCTAGAAGATCCAAACAGCATCAGTATAAAAAAAAAAAAAAAAAAAAAAAAAAATGAAGAGGAAAATATTGGCTTTGGTTCATTCCCCCAAGGAATTTAAAACTTAATTTTTATTCCAATAAACATTACTCTCATTCTTCTGGTTAAGCCCATTGTTTGGGATCTGCCCACAAAAGCCAATCTATATTGCATGAAAAGCCTTTTCTGATGGCACCCCTAATCTGAAATGGAGGTAACAGCCAGGTAAAACATGTACCCCAGTTAATGGACTCCCAAGCTAGGCACTGTGCACATGTTTGTGTGTATGCAGAGAGGTGCACAATGTGTGTATGTATGTGGCTGCGTGCACCAGTGCGTGAGTTCTCACATTGTTTGTGAGGAGCACAACTCAGACATATGGTCAGGGCATGTTGAAAGTGGATCATTTCAACCTGGCATTTTTTATTTAGTTATTTTATTTTGGCATGGGAGAACAGCTTCCATATGTTAAAAAGGCACACTGAGGTATAAAGAGGGTCGTTGTATATATGTTTCTGAATGCTGTACAATCTGTATTGACAATGACCATCATTGGAGGCAGATTGATCTCAAGCAAATGTCACAAAGCAGACTAGGGCTAATCAGCAAGAGTTACAGAAAGGAAAGGCGCATACAGCAGGACTTCACTCATTTTACACACTAATGTGTAAGGTCTTCCTGCAGTCTAAAACCCTTCATAAATGTCACACACTAGAGATGTGCTAAAAGTTAAAAGGCTAAATAAAAAGAGACCATTGCCTCTATGCCTGAGCAGGGGATCCCACTTAAGCCTTGGGGAAGTGACTGGAGCTTAAACTACTAATTTCCAGGCACCACTAGTACTACCCAAACTAGTGATTTCAGAAAACTTGTAAACATTTAAACACCTAACTAAAACACATTGTGAACAAATGCACAATCGTGGAATTTTAGATTGTACTGGATGTCCCTTGTTACAAAAATCACTCCCCAAACAAGGAAACAGAGCCAGGGGATGGAAGGACTCATCAAAGTCCATCCTGGTGATTGATATCACTGCTAAATCCCCAACTCAGATTTCCCGACTCCTGGCAAGTACTGTTCAATTCATTTTAAGATGTGTTTTTGTCTAGGTAGGCCTGAGTGCATGCTCTTGGGTATCTAAAGATGTTTTTGAGTGGCTTGAGATGACAGATTGTTGATAATCAGAGAAAATGTGGTGAATGGCACCTACTCTGGGCTGAACTATGCAACAAATCTGAGACTTTCACCCAAAATAATAGAAGAAGTTAAAACTGGGAATGAGATGATAGATTCTACCATGATTCACAGTGACCTAGAGATTATATATTCTACCATGATTCACAGTGGCCTAGAGATTATATATTCTACCATGATTCACAGTGACCTAGAGATTATATATTCTACCATGATTCACAGTGACCTAGAGATTATATATTCTACCATGATTCACAGTGGCCTATTAGCAAAAAATGAAATAACAAGTTGGGTTTATTAAAGCTATTTCTCTTATTTATTCATTAAAGCGATTTTTTTATTTATGGGTTTTGTGTTGTTATTTTTCAAGGCAGGGTTTCTCTGTGTAGCCTTTGCTGTCCTAGAACTCACCTCTGTAGACCAGGCTAGCTTTGAACTCACAGAGATCCACCTGCCTCTGCCTTGCAAGTGCTGGGATTAAAAAGTGTGCTCCACCACTATCTGGCTCATATTTATTTTTCAAAGTCAAGAAAATAAATAAAGATTTAGGAATTTCTTCTCAGAAAAAAATAATGGCAAATTTCATAACCCTATATGGCTAAGTATAAATTGAGGTTTTGATAGGAAAATGCTGACCATGTCACCACTTGATGGCATTCCACACTCCTGCTTCCCTCTGCCAACAGGATCAAAGACATCCAGACCTGCTAACCTTATCTACCCCAGAAGGAAACTGGGGCCACCAAGAGGGTTAACGAAAGTGTAAACATTTAAAGAATAATCAGACTGTTTGAATGCCTGAATTCCTTAGTGGGGGTTGTGGTTTTCATGTTTATATTGTTTATAGATAAATGGAGAGAAAGGAGGGGTTGGGGTCCCAAGGCCATGTCAGCAGTAGCCTAACTTTCTTCTCTTGAACTTCAGTTCCCCAGGACCACCACAAGCTGGAGACCAAGCCTTTTGTGGGGGCTTAGAGAGTCAAACACTGGCATCTTGTGCTTAAGAAGCATCTAATGAATACAATGGAAACCTTCCTGTCTACCTGTAATTCTTAGCTCTGGAGAAATGAGTAATCCGCACTCATCAGTTTATAAGTATATATCCTTGTGAATTACTGAAAATTCCATCCATAGTATGTTTCAGTATTAGATAAACAAATCTGTGGCACAATATCCAGTCAGAGTAATAAAGAATAAAATGAATTAGTCACTAATAGATGAACAATTATTTCTTATAAATATTGGGGGCAAAAATAACAACAGTTTAGTTTTTTTCAAAGATGTAAAAAAAAGAAAAGACCATGTAATTTCTACCAATAAAATGATGTTTAGAATATAAATATATACCAGTTTTAAATGTTTTAAAAACATAACCCTTTTAAGAGCACAACTTTATATAAAATGATCTTTTATATTGATATAAATGTAAAATTTGAACTTCAAAAGTTGCCATTGAGTAAAATTTCTTCAAATATCATTTTCAGTTGACCTTTGCAAAACTAAATAGTTTTTAAAAACACAAAACTGAACTTTCTATATTTTAGCACAACATTGAATTCAAAATAACACTGCTATAATTTACTATGAATACAAACTGAAGGTCTGAGATAAAAGAACATATTCAGCATTTTCTTTTTAAGGAATGTAGTTAAAATCAACAATATTAACAGTTAAGTTCTTAATTAAGTCTTTATCTATTTCTCTATCTAGCTCCTTCTTGCCAAAACACCATCTGAGGACTGCCACTAGACTGTATTCAACTAAAGTCACATCAATTCCTTTTCTTCAGTTCAAGGCAAGGTAACAAGAAGGAATAATTGCAACAAAAGACCAATAAACAGTCAGTATGCTTTAGACAGCAGTATCAGTACAAATTACAATTTCAATGTTAAGAAATGGAGCTGGAGAATCATTCTAGCATGATTGAAAGAAACATAATGCACAACAGAATACAAAAATAGCTTCTATTCATCTTGGTAAAGTACAATTAACTGATACGTATAAAGAAACTGCCATTGAAATAGCATTGCAGGAAGTTTCCCGATCTACTCAAGTGCTGCTCTGTTCCATTAGAGGAACAGTTTCATGCCTCTCTTTCATGATAAACAGATAACATCAAAACCATTGGCATCCATTACCTCTAGATCTCAGTTTTTTTGTGCTATATTATAAACATTCCCAAATGAAATAATGTAAGTGGGGCAAAGGAAGTAAGACTTGCAGGCACTGGAGGTGTATTGATAACAGGTTAAAGACCTTGCTTTGTGTGCTCATGGCCCTGAGTTTGGTACCCAGCACCAAACGAGATATAACTATAATGTGCTGAGTTCCAAATATGGTAATGTGGCTTATTATCCTTCATTTGTAGAATGTTCCATAGATGGGAGACAATATCTGTTCACTGAATGTACATTATCTTGTCCATTTTCAAATCAGAGCATCAAGACACAAAATTGCATAATTAAGGAACTAGTCCAATAGGTAAACCCAGGCTTCATACTCTATAGCATTGATGATTATACTCCATCAATGCTACTAAAGAGATTGGTGGGAATACAATAGAATAGAAGACAGAATGCTTGTTCCCAGGTGGGTCTCCTCTCAAGTACTAAATGTCTTGAGTCTGAAGTGACCACAGCATATTATTTTTATAAGATGACATACAGGATTCATTTTTAATCCATAGGGTCTCATTTAATTACTCATCATTAGTAAAGTGGTGTTCAGAAAGATCAGTTTTCACCTTTGTGACCTGCATCTTGAGGAACAATATGGGAGGTTACATCACAGATTATCTGTAGAGGTATATTATTAAGAAACAACTGCCTGTTCCAAGCCCTCCAATAGCTTCTCAGAACCCAGAAGAAAAACCACAGCAGCCTCAAGGGCCCCACATGCACCTCTTCCCTCTTGTTGGCAGTTTTTCTCTGCCTCACCTCTGGATACTGTCCTCCAGCCTCACTCTACTCCAGATACTTGGTCTCCTTGTTCATTGACCTTGTTCATGCAAGCTTCCCTTTCCTGGCATATCTGCATGGTTTACTTCCTAGCATCTATCCCAACTGCATGGGTCTGAGGGCCTCCCCCGTCATCCTGTTTGACAAGAGAATGACCACCATGCTTCACTTGCCTCTATTTGTCACTATGTAATATAGTACACACTATTTGCTTGTTGATCTTCCTAGAAGTGAAGCTTTATGAAGGAAATGGCTTTATTTTTTTCATCTCTATAATCCCAGTCTGGGAAGAATGCCTACCACATGTCAAGTATTTCATAAATACTAATTGGATGAGGAAATTATTTATCTTTCCAGTGCAGAATAAAATGAGGGAAGAGCAGTCAAACTAAAATGGGAAAAACTATCTCTCTTAAATTTGAGAGAGGTAATGTTTACCATTTTAACGTGTTTTTTAACATGTGAGATTATTATTAACTCATTGAGAAGTGCCTATTATGATACAATGAATTTTGACCACATTTATTCCTCACCCCTCCAATTGTTCCCAGCACCTGCCTCCTAGCCTCTTCTTCCAGGCCCAGTCATATGACATCGGGTTGGCCTTGCTTCATCTTCTTAGACAGTAGTTGGACAATCAGTGGATTGTTTAGAATACGACTTTGACAGTAACAACTTAGTCCTAGGTATCTCTTTAGTAGAGTCTTTGCTGCTGAGGGTTGGAAAATTATTAATATAGTAAATATAGTGTCAAAATTTTTGAGCAATCTGAGGGAGTTACTATATTACTCAAGTATTTCATTTTCTGCTGCCTACGTTGCCTTTTGGTACCTATGGTCCTTCTTATCCTGTTGCTATAATTTCTTTATTATTATTATTATTATTATTATTATTATTATTATTATTATTTTCACATTCTCACTTCAGTGTAAAGGAAGAATCCCAGTGTGCTGTATCCTCTGCTGGTTGGGTGGTACCCAGTGGTATAGACTAGCTGAATGCCTTCTGCGCTGTGCTTCCTGGGCTGACAGAGTACTTAAGTACTTCTTGTACTAGGTGCTTTCTGTGGTGAGAGATAACATAGAAGAAAGATGCTAAGGAAGTTTCTCTGTTTCCTAGATCAGTGCACCATCAAGTTACATTAGCAAGGGTGAGTCAGATATCCAAGATGCAAGGAAAGAGTGTGTTCCCAGGGTAGATATTTTAGAGCTGTAAGAAAAGAAGGTGCTTAGGTTCCTAGGGTTATTCCAGTCTACCAACAAATGGCCTATAAAAGTGATCTCACATCAGTGTGAGAGGCTCAAAGGCATCTTTGGGAAGATCCTTTTCTCTAAAATTAGCTTTTAATTTTTGTTTATGCCCAATCCTGTCAGCCAAATTTGCGACAAGGTAAGAAAAAGTAATATAGACTCAGTGTATATATGAAGAGCTTTGTATTTTTTGGGATTTTTTTTTATTTTTTGTTTTGTTTTGTTTTGTTTTTGGAGACAGGGTTTCTCTGTGTAGCTTTGTGCCTTTCCTGGAACTCACTTGGTAGCCCAGGCTGGCCTCGAACTCACAGAAATCTGCCTGGCTCTGCCTCCCAAGTGCTGGGATTAAAGGCGTGCACTGCCACTGCCCAGCAAGAGTTTAAGTATAATAATTACCTCTAAAAGTTCATCTCACTGTGCTACCCTAGAGATCAAAATAAGAGTAAAACACAAATAAAAAGGCAACAAAATCAAAGCCATTGCATTTCTCTTAGGAAAAGGATAGCAACAGAAGGGCCATGTCATACTTGTTTATATTTTCAAGCTATTTTACAAAACAATATTTCTAACAATTGTTCAGTGAGCTTTAAAAGGACGCATGGATACATATCAAGAAAAATGCTTACCAAATGGGGAACTATGGGGTTGGGGTTTTAGCTCAGTCATAGAGGCCTTAGCTAGAATATACAAGGCCCTGCTTTAAAGACGCAGCACCACCAAGAAAAACAGAAAAATAAACAGTAGGGAGTGACATTGAAACAGCCTCAGTTACTTTTGAGATAAGCTTAATCACCACAGACTGTTCATTTTTAATTTGTTCATGTTGAAAATTCTTTAAAATCTACAAATACAATGAGGTTTGCTATTTGACGATGAAGAAAATGGAAACTTGGCTACCAGGACTATGCTATCTTAGAGTTTAGAAGTGACTCAAATTTAATGTTGTATTATACACATTCATTAGCATATGTAAAAATAAAAGACTTTTCACCTTTTATATATGAGCACACTTAGCCTTGAGAGTAGAGATTCCAAGAAAATCTGCATTCATGTGGTTGCTACAGTCAGGACCTAAAATAGTTCTATCACTCATCAACTGTTTCATCCTACAGCTTTACATTCACATTGCCCTCACATCTCTAATCCCTGGCATTGCTGATCTGTTCTCCATCATTTAGGTTTTTTTTTTTTTTTTCTCTTCAGCAGTGTTATACAAATGGAATCAGATTCAACCCTTGAGACCAGCTTCTTGTGTTTGGCATAGTATCTTACAAAATGGAGCCAAGATTTATTAATAGTCCATTCATTTTTACTTCCTAATAGGATTCTATTATCTCAATGCACCATAATTTGTTTATTCATTGTCTATGAAAGATATTTTTTTTGTTTGAGGCAATTATGGATAGAATTTCTACAAAGATGCACATACAAGTTCTGCACGAACACTTGCATTTGATGCTGTGTGGTACACACACAACATATACAAAGTGGGATTCTTAGTCTGACGGTGAATATAAGTTGATATAACAAAATATCAACCTGCTTTCCAGAATGAATCTATCACTTTCATCCCCAGGGGCAATGTCTGGGCATTCCAGTTGCTCCACATGCTCACCAGCACTTCCTACCAGCAGATATTTGATTTAGTGACTCTAGCACCAGGTGTGCAGTTGCTCGAGTTACCAAATTGAGTTTACATTTCCCTACTAGCTGCTCCTTAACCCAGTCTCTTGTGCTTGTTATCTGTGGGACCTCTTTCGTTAAGACCTTTTCTCGTTTCCAAATTAGCTTGAATCTTCCTAAAGATATGATTCTTCCTCTGTAATCTGACTTCAGCTGTCTTTTCAGAGCTGTCCTTTAGAATCCACATACATTCTGTCCACAAACAAAAATTAAGTTTCTTTTGTTACTCTCTTAAATTATTATTTTAAAAACATCTATAAACTATATTCTGATCATATTCTTTCCCTTCCTTCAACTCCCACATTCTCCCAACCTCTCTACCAATCTAATTTCATTCAATGTTCTTACAAAAACAGAAAAAAATCCTCAAAACCCCAAACAAAACAAAAAAACTAATAAAACAAAAATACCAAAAATGAAACAAAACAACAATAACAACAAACAAACAAACAAAAACACACGTAGTTTGTTTTGTGTCGACTACTGCCCCGGAGTGTGGCTGACACACCCCATGTCACTCCAACTAAGAAAACCGCAAGAAAACAAGAGAGATCTTGCTTCAACAAGGTACAAGGACAGAACCAATTCCTGAAAGTTGTCCTCAGACACTGGACACATACACTTGCAAGCACGAACACAATAATAACAATACATATAATTTTTAAATGATAAACACACATACACACCCCATTTGGCTACCTACCAACAACAGTTTGCTAGGGCAATCACAGAGGAACACAAAAGAAAGCCTGTACCACTTTCACAAGCAAAAGTCTCCTGTCTGCTGCTAGGTGAGGTGCCATAAAGAGCTCCAAACACTAGCTCCAAAAAGAACAAGACCTACTTGCCCCTCTCCATACTTGGTAATGTGGTCTTTAATTTTTATTTTTGAGATTATAATTTAATGACATCATTTCTCCTTCCACTTTCCTCCCTCCAAGCCCTTACATATTCCCCTTCCCATGCTCCTTCAAATTCATGGCCTCATGTAGTCTCTAACACAAACTTAATCAACAGAAGTTTATTTGTTTCCAGTTCTGGAGGTCAGAAGTGCAAATACAGGTGTTAATGTGTTGGTTCCTTCTGTAGATTATGAAGAAATGATGTGTTTTAGGTCTCTCTCTTTGGTTTAGAGATGCTGCATCTGCCCCTTCCTGTTGTCTCTCTTCTATGCACGTCTGCTACCAAATGACCTCTTGCTACAAGGACATCAGTCACATTAGATTAAGACCAACTATTGTGACTTCATTTCAATGGTATAATCTCTGTGAAGATCTTTTCTCAAAAGTAGGCTGCCTTGAGGGTTAGGAGGTGGTCTTATGTTTGTCATATTACAACAAATGACAACAGAGTAGTTACTAGATAGTACATACAAACACTAAAGCTCGGGTGATTTAAACACATAGAAAAATGATTTGGGCTGACAGTTTTAGAGATACTCATTCGGGATTGATTAGGCCCATTGCTTGGAACTCATAGGGACATGTTATAGCAGGAATATACAGTGGAAAAAAACCATTCCATTCACCTTGTGATTAGACAGTAAAAGACAGATGAAGCAACATGGGTTCCCTGGTTTCCACTGAGGACACAACCCTAGTAATATGGGAGAGCCTCTCACTAAGTTCTTTTCAAAGACTTACTCACCTCCCAGCAGCATCATGCTAGGAACCAACTTTTACCATATGGAGTTTGGGAGATACTTAAGATCCACATTTTGACAGACTACAACACATGAATCTGAGGACTAAGTACTTCAATCTGTAACTTTGTAACAATCTGTACTTTGATCTCCCCAATTTATATCCTCCTCATTGGCAAACTACAAACTACAACATCCCATGCCAACATTTTCACATCTATCCATCCCAGCATCAGCTTAAGTCCCAAGTCAAATCTCATTTAAATAAACCAAATAAATTATGCGTGGAACTTGGAAGGAAGTTGTTCTCCATCTATGAATTATAAAAGCAGTTATCTGTTTCCTGAATATAATGATGAGATAGTCACAAAAACGATAATCTGTTTTCCAAAGTGAGATCCTGGAAGAAAAAAAAAAAAGGCTCATAGATTGCAAGTTAGTTCAAAACCAACATGACGGATTCCATCAGATTTTTAGAGGAGTATTCTCTAGTTTTTTTTTTTTTTTTTTTTTAACTCAATGTGTAGTTCTCTGAACATACTACAGTGATAGTAGTGGGCACCTGAGCCTTAGGCAATCACAGACCTGACACCAAAGAAGCAGCTTTCTTTTCCCAGCCTTGTGCCCTCTGGCAAGTGTGGAAATTGACAACATCCCCAGTCTGTGAGCCACCTTCTGGATTCTTCTTCCCTTTTCTAAAAGATCATGCATATCTGCTGACTGATGTTTCTATTCTCCTCTCTCCTGTCTAGAGAATACAAGAAGATTGGCCGCCTCTGTGGTATACTGTCCTTTCCCCTCAGTACAAGCTGGGAGAGTTTCTGTTGAGATGTAGCTCACAACAGTCTTCACTGCTTTGCAGTTTGCATTGGCCAAGCCATCAGGCAGAGGGTACCCCACAGGTCAGTTTTGTATAACTGCATCTCAGTGCCTGGCTTTTCCTGGTAGTAAATCACATCCAGCATACAGGTAGCCTCCCGGTCACATCTCTGATTTTCTCTACAGGACATAACTTACTATGTTGTTATTAAACAATACAGATAAGGCTGAGAAGTTTCTAATTTTTCAAGTTCTGCATCTTTTTTTACTTAACAATTTCTTCTTCATTTTATCTCTCTCCTTTCACATTTCACTATAAACAGCATGGAGAAACTTGGATATTCTTCTAACATTTTGTTTAGAAATTTCAGCTAAATACCAAGTTCATCATTCACAAATTATATTTTCCACGAAGAAAATGTGGAACATAATTATGCCAAGTTCTTCACCACTTTTTAATAAGGATTATCTTTTCTCTGGTTTCCAATAACATGTTTCTCATTTCCATCTGGAAACCCCTCTAAAGCACTGTTGGACGTCACATTTCTCCCACATTCGCTTCATGGCAATCTGACCTTCATGTACCAAGCACTTCAAATCAAGTCAAACTCCAAAGCTACCTCCACAGTCTATAGTACTTGTTACCACACCACCCCACTGCTTCCTGGTGGAACCATAGACTGAGCATCATGAAGAAAAGAGCTTCATTGTCCTACAGTTCCAGGGGCTAGATGCCTCATACCCAATCATCAAGACTGGTTCTTTCTGAAGTTCATGAGTGAAGGATACATTCAGGCACATTCCAAAATGTAAGGCAGGACAGGCAGAAGCCAAAAGAGAGGCAGCTGAAGAAACAAATACATGGTCAAATGTTTACTATGCCCTAGATGCTTTCATTTCTGTTATCATACTTAACTTCATAACTCTGAAGCATATAATCTGTGTCTTATAGATTAAGAAATCAAATTACTGAGGGGATGAATGAATTACCCAAGCTTGGTAAAACTTAGAACCAAGCCAGAGGACTTTAAAACTTATCCTTTAATTTACTATTATTTCATTACAAAGGAAAATTATAAAAGAAATATGGATATGCCCTACATAAAAAAATCTAACTTACAGTATAAAAGTCGTTCATCCTAATAATTTCATAACCTGAAATTAGAATCCTAAATACATCAAGAAATGTCATATTTCAGGACAATACAAAGTAATATTAATGTGACAAAAATTAGTTTCCATGGCTGAAGCTAGGGCTTATTAGTGGAGCACTTGCCTGGGGTGTGCATGGCCCTACATTTAATTCCTAATGCTGTAAAGCAGAGTTCCATCCATGCAGTAAACATTATACTCTTGAGCTATTTTAAAAGGTCATTTTGTTTGGGTGTTTGCCTAAGTCCCAAGTCAGCACAGAAGAAAGCAGTGGGATTAACTTGCCTCAGACTGCCTCTATTGGCTGTTCAAAACTAGAACTTCCTTGGCCTTTGTGTGTTATTAAAACTCTAGACATTGTTTTTTTGCAGTTCTTTCTCTCCTATCTTAACACTAGATATATAAATAGTGTTCTTTGATTCTATTTCTATCCTGATTTACCTTCTAAAGGCATCCTTAACATGGACGCTAAGAACTTGTGTTACTCAATTCCGTGTCTCGATCATGATTATCACAGACAGTGCTGGGGTTTGGGATCAACCCTGACTCCACAGGCTCTAACTGAGGTTGGAAACTCCTTTCTGTGTGTTCCATTAACTCCAACCAGTGTTTTGATCTTGTTTTAGAGCCAAGGGACTAAATTATTAAGATTTCTACCCTACCTTAATTGCTTTACATTTATTTCTCAGTTCTCAAATGGAAGAGGAATGTAAGATGGTACTTCCTGCCAACCACCAAAATAACATACAGGGTCTCTCTTCCTCCTTCCTTTCTCCACCTACCACGGCTTCTGGGTTCAGTTTCCAGATTTCCTAACACACATGGGGATTTCTTTGTGTGGCATCCATTAAAAGACATGGGCACTGCCTGCCACACAGTGCTACCAAAGAAATGCCATCTTTATCAAATGTGAACAAACCCAGAAAAGGGTAAATTCAAAGGAAAAAGAAAAACACCAGCCCTTCCCCCCTTTATTCCCCTCCACAGCCTCTGATTACAGTTGTAGATTCCAGCAGATTCTTTACAGCTAAGAAAATGTGTCTCTTGAGGCAGAGATCCAAATTTCTGAATCGTGACAGCAACAGCTGAACACTAAAGATAGACAGTCAAAACACCATTTTCTGTACATTTTCAGTTGTTAAAAAGCAGTTACAGTACATTATGTCTGAGATACATTGTTTTAACCCTGTGAAGCTCTGCTAGGAGAATGTTTATAATAGGAAAAAAAAAACCGTTAATTTATGCCTTTGTTGTATACATATAGCTTTAAAAATGTCTTTGCTTTTTTCCTCTCAATGTGACATTTTTAAATGGTGTGTGTGTGTGTGTGTGTGTGTGTGTGTGTGTGTGTGTGTCTGTCTGTCTGTCTGTGTATATTTTATGGATATTTATTAGTTATAGTAGACTTCATTTTAAATACACAAAACTCATCAAATGGCACCCCCAACCCCTGCCTGGCCAGCATCTCCCTAGATATTTCTAAGGTTCCCTTTCTTATTTCCTTCAGAAATTGGTTCGAGTATTGCCCCCAGAGAGGCTGCACCAATCCCCTTACATGAATCAGCACCCTTCCCCTCCTCACTGTCTCAGCTCTGTTTTTCTAACATTTTCTATCACTCCTGAAGTTACCATTGCGTGACACCCCCCACTAGAATAAATACACTATGAGGGCAGAGATCCTGACTGTTTTACTTGCCGTATTGACCCCCGTCCCTGTAAGCAGTACTGGGCATATGGTAAATACTCAATAAATGTCTGTTTGATAAAGAAAATAGCATAGTAGAACTGCAAAAGCATTCACTCTGGGCTCCCATGAAGCACCATCTGCCCCATCTTCAGTCGCTTCAATCAAGTACTTAGGCAATTTCATTTTTATAATCACCGAGGAAAGATGCTGAAAGACAGTTGGAAGGACCAGTCACAGGCATAAGCCTTGACTTAAATTTGAAGACTCCTTGGGGGCCTTTGAGTCATGAATGCTGAGGTTCCTTTGAATCCTGACCTTCCATACACAGAGATACAACATAGTTCTCTCTTCCTTAGTAGGAACACTTCTTGTGAGATGGAAGACAGAGAAAATGTGAACTTGTGACCTTCCCAGAAGAGTAGCTTCACCACCACCCAGCAGGCTTTGCTTTCAGATGGCACAATGGTAACACTGTGTGCTGAGCAGTGATTCACTGCAAAGCTGGAGCTCCGCCAAAGACAGGAAGGCAATCTGTACAGAATACTCCATACTGACATGGCTTTCTTTTGATTTCAGAATGAGAGCAACAGTTCAGGGAAAGGTAAATGCCCAAGTGGCACAAATCCCTCAGGCAGAAGACCCACCATCTTTGAACTTACTATAGTTTTTAATACTGGAGTTCCCAAAAGAGGCTTTATTTTAGTAAATTAATCAAACATTTTATTTGAATTTAATTTTTACTTGTTGAAAGTAGATGGTAAAGATAACAATAAAAAAGATGACAATGATGATGATAAAAACTAGAGAAACAGTCCAAACACAATTACATTATCAGATGGCAAAAAATAAGTAGTAATAATGTGTAATGGGATTTTGAAAAATGCCTGCTAAAATCCCAGCTGGATAAAAAGGGAATGAGATGCCAAGGTGCGAGACCTTTACATCTGTATAAAATTCTAAGTGATTCAGTATTCAAAACATTGAGCCTGTTGTCAAGGAGACTATGGGAAGCACAGTAATTCTGTTCTTAATTCTAAGCTATCATTTTTACAGTCCAAAACTACGGCATTATAATTAAGAACTATTTTGCCATAGATAACATTATATTTTCTAAAGAGAAGTCTGGATGTTTTTATTAATATTGCTAAGCATGAAAAATACAGCAATCTCCAAAGAATCTGCATGTAAAAAATACTTATGTGAAAGCAGATTAAACCCTGATAAACTGAAGCACAATCAAGAAAAAACATGGTCTTAATGAATGATTTATCAGGTGTCTGTGCATTAAAATCAGACCTAAGCCACCTTCTTCATCACCCTTGGGCAATATCTTTAAGCTTTCTGTTTCTGAGTTTCTCAGCCATAGACAAAAATGTTCATATCAAGTATTCTACAGAGTAATTTATGTAAATTAACTAATTATAATTTAAATTTTAAATTGCACTTCATTTTCAATTGCAAGCTGGTACATATATCTGCACAGTATACTGCTTGCAATATCTACAGTGTTATAGACATTATCACATTCATTTTTAAGTATTATCTGTAAAGGAAGACATTCCGGCACATGCCTCTTGACTCTTGTAGTTATCTGCTGGATTTCCATTTGTCAGCTTTCCCAAACTTATTTTTCCCTTCCAGGACTAAAGCTTTTTAGGACAGAGGTGAATACCTTGATTTTATGAAAATTTGAATATATAATAGTTTTTGAAACAGTGATAAACTATGTCCCAAGGATGGAAAGGGTAATATCCAACCTTATTTTTTATTAAAAGTTAAAAAAAAGGACAAAAGGGGAATAAATATTTGCTAAGGGATTATTTTTATTAAAGCTTTGAAATACATTCTTAGGTTGTGATATAATAATTATGGCATATCAGCTTTCTTATGGAGAAAATTTGCAGAATAAGTTTGAGGGCCATGAAATTTGGAGTCAAAATGCCCTAATGATGTTCCAGTGCCTTTCTGTCCTGATTCGACAGTCTTTATTCATGCCAGTGGTTCACCCGGTGTGACTCTGGCTGACACTTGGCGTTCTATTTCCTTCGCTAGGTATTCTTAGCCTGTCCTTAAAGTTTGTTGGAAGAAAGGACCTATAAATCTTTTTTCCAATAAGCTTTCACGTCAGTCTGGTAGATGCAAAATCTGTGAACCAGTGTGCCACACCATGCTTCCAGAGCTGATTTTATGAAATTCTAGTGTGTATTGAAAGAAGGAGAAAAATGTGTAATTACTAAAAGGAAATGATGGTTAAGATTCCTAAATATAGACTCACTGGACTAAAGGTAGCTTCAGTTACACAGTGAACATGGACTTTTTCAAGCTCAAAAATGAAGATGAGAAAATGGGTGTCATCTCACGCCAACTGAAATAATTGGTTTTGAAACATGGAAATAATGGTTTGGTGTTCTACACAGCATTACCACTGACCAAAAAACTCACTCATATCCAAGGAAAATCAACAGAAACCAAGAAGAAATTGCTCCTTTATGAGTTGTAAACTTATCCTCAACTAGCTTCCTTATGTAGCCCAAGACCACCTGCTTAGAGAATGGTGCTGCCCACAATTGGCTGAACCCTCCTATATCAATTAATTATCAAGACAGTTATCTCCAACAGACATGCAACAGGCCAATTTGATCTAGCCAATAACTAAATGGCACCTCTGCTCTCAGGCTGTTCTGAAATGGAGATAATGGCTTCTGGGGCTGCAAAGTGATCAATGATTACCAGAGAAATTAATGGTGGCACCAAAGCAACATGGAGTGGCCCACTATGGTCATGTTAACATGTGTGTATTTTCTATGCAAGAAGCTGACTTAAAAAGATGCAGTTTTAGTGTTGAGTGACTTGTTAGAAATACCAGTGTGGCTTTAATATGGAATTGTGTTCAAACACCTTGTGATAATCACATGCACAGCCCTGAATATTATTGTTGTATACACCATAGTTACCAGTCCAAGTTCTCCAAAACATCTCAGAGTTCCTTAAAAAACATCCTATTATGGACACTTCTGAGAAGGAGCTCTCTAAGGAAGGATTAGAATAGTAGATAAAAAACGATCTAGAATTTTCAGCTGGATGGCATAAATATCTCCTCTCTAAATGTCTTCCTTCTACAGTTACTGCATTGTTTTGTATGCTTTGCATGGGATTGGTCACATCCATTTGATATGTGATTAAGTCTATCTCCTCACTCAAACTGTGGCCATCTCCTCAAGATACAAATGTCTTAAACCTTGGCGGTCCTTCCACAATAACTTTCTGCAATCTTTTACTCTTAACAGGACAGCAATATGTTAAAAATGAATTAACAACAGCAACAAGCTGCCAATTCCAGGGTGTTTACCATGTTCTAGTAGCTTTTCAAATATACTAATCATGCACAAGTCATGTTTTGTTTTGTTTTTGTACACTTAGCTCTCTTGCTCTGAGACTCAAACCCCAAAACTAGTAAGAACTGTAGGATTTAACCAAACGCATCTCTGTTGCTTGTAAATTCTTTCTCCAACTAGCACACTATCTCTATAAAGCAATTGCTTTATGGAAGAGCATCTATAAACATACAACTTGTCGTTGAGGTTGACTAACATAGTAAATCTACAGACATTCATAGCTGCCTGTGAATTGTAGCATGTCTCTGTCACCATTTCCCTTTAGTTCAGCTTTGTGTAAATGGGACTCCATTAGGAAATATTTCTGTGTAACATCCAATTGCTGGGGAAAGAGTGCAGGAGCTGAGCTTTTCCCCCACTCCTAATATAGTCAACTAGCTAGTACTCAGAGCTGGCCAATGATTTTCCTGATAAAAAACAGATCATCATGGGTTGGGGATTTAGCTCAGTGGTAGAGCGCTTGCCTAGCAAGCGCAAGGCCCTGGGTTCGATCCTCAGCTCAAAAAAAAAAAAAAAAAAAAAAAAGGCAGATCATCAACAACACAGCACTTTGTTCCTGCAATGTCACTTAAATGTCATCAAAAGAATATTTAAGACACAGTTGTCATTAATCCAGATTCTTCTAAGGCAAAAATGCATGCTGCATAAACATTATCATTTTTAAAATAGCTTCTCCCTCTACTGAAAAGGCTGCTTTGCATGTGCAATGGTTCTCAACCTGTGGGTTGCGACCCCTTTGCAGATCAAATGACCCTTTCGCAGGGATTGTCTAAGACCACCAGGAAACACAGCTATTTACATTACAATCATAACAGTAGCAAAATTACAGTTTTGAAATAGCATTGAAATAATTTTTATGGTTGGGGAATCACCACAACATGAGGAACTGTATTGAAGGGTCACAGCATTAGGAAGGTTGAGAACCACTGAGGTAGAGGATAGCTGCATCTAAGCAGGGAATAAGACTAATTCCCTAAACAGCCAAGCAGAGACTCTACATCAGAGGACATTGCACAGGATAAAATCCACTGCAGAATTTTCTTCAACTCTCAGCCTACTTTTCAGTAAAGAGTCAAGAACTTTGGATGATTCTCTCGCTCACAAATTCCACATTGAACAATTTGGCCAAAGCCACTTCCACACCAGGGTGGCTGATCTACATTATCCTTCCTTGGGGAGACAGTCAACTTTCCTACATCTGTTTCCAAATAACTAGGACCATAAAAAGTCACAGGGGAAAAAAAAGCCTGAGTGTAAAGGCTAAGATAAGTGAATGTTTAAAGTGTTTAGCAGTTCCAACAAATACATGACCCAAATGATAAATCATAATCAGGAATACAGTAAGCTAGAGAACTGAAAAATCCTACTTAGTCAGCCACTCACTGAAGGAATGATCTCTTGGCCTTTGAGAAACTGGTTATTTAAATGGCAAACTGGTACCTAAAGCAAATAGCTATCCAACCACACATCTCCCTCTAAACACAGATGTAAATGGAGGTGCAAGAAACTTTAAAAATAGCTGCATCTATTAAAATGAGACAGATAATAACAAGCACCCAGTATAATAAACTAATAAAGCTAATAAAGTCTCTTCTCAATCTAACCAGCCATACCAGCATGATTTCATAACAAATGTAAGGAACCCTGTGGAGTTAGACAGATACTTACATTTCTAAGCTATACAACCTGACATTTGGAAGCACAGAGGAGGGAAAAAGAAACTATGACCTACTTTGTTTTTATTATTCATAACAATGCTCATTTCAGAATCCTCTCAAATTACATATTGTTTTCATTATAGGCCTAAGGCAAAATATCTGCTGTTGAGATAATAATGAGAGTTAATCAAATTGGGTGCTAATAATTAATTGCAGGTTTTTTTTTTTTTCAAAAACTACTGCTACTACAAACAGCGTCCTCATTGAGCACTGTCAAAAACCATCATGCTCTACATTCTAACAGTCGGACTACATATCACTCTCAGCACTTCCATTTCACTTCAGCTACACATCATTTCTCAGACTACACCAAGGCTACACAGGTAGCATGACTCTATGTCCACTAACAAATGATTCAGGTCACAGAAGATTCTGAATAGTACCTTTGCCATCTCCCCAGTATATATACTACTGTTTATCAGTAGAAAAATCTGAATAGGTGCTTCACACTGCATAGAGTTTTGTAGCTGAGAGAGGCATGACTATAGTCAACATGTCTGATGCTTTTTAATAAATCCAAAGACAGTGTGATGGCAATGTTGTATGTAGGAAAAGCAATTAAGTCACTCAAGAGCCAGCTGCCATTTTCCAAATAACATAGTTACAACACTATGAATTAAAGAATAGTCACCTATCTCAATTGCCCAGATGTTAGTCATTGAGATATTAACCTGAACATGGCAGGCTTCACTTAGAAGTACTTCCAGATCTCAGTTTTTACTCCCCTCTCATTCCCTAGCCTCCTGCTTTGTAAGACTCACTGACCTCAGTTGCCCACGAGGTGAGTTGCAAGCTTTATCCAATGCCTCTTTAGAAACTCTTTAGCCCCCCCCTCTCTCCCTCCCCTCACCAACTTGACAATGATCTTATGAACCAAAGATCTATTCTGTAGGGTCTAGAATCTTTTTTCAGCATCATCTGCTATTTATTTATATAAACAGCCTATAGCAACTAGTATGAGTGATTACATAAATGCAAGTGTGAAACCATGTGTACTGTGTAACCCTTCTACAAACAGCCCCCAATGCACACATTAAAGAACAGCATATTTAATCACTTTGTGCATTTAGCCGTTCTTGCTAGTGTTTGTACATCCACACTGATCCACTCTGCTTCACGCTAATGAATTCTTCCTCAGTCCAATGTTACTTGATTTCCTACTCTTGGAAGAACTCACTGATACCTCAAGGTTGGTTTTCCACAAGCTTTTTGTATTTTCATTGTACAAAATTGGTACCTTTATCACACAGTAATTATATTATACTACACATTAGCAGATGTAAATAAGACCTGCTTTTTCCTAATGAATTTTTTGCTCTATGTCATGCATACTCAAGAAGAATGTGCAGTGTCAGCAAAATGAAAATCTACAGTGTCCTAAGTGTCTTGGAGACTGGAATTGTCTGTTACAGCTTCACAAACAGCCCCGTTATTTATAGGCACTGGGAAGATAGAATGTTGTAAAGTTCACTATATAGGTATATTGTCACGTGTTGTATGAGCTCACTGAGAAGCTGGCTCTGGAAGTGGGGTAGCTCAGCCTGCCATTTCAGCTTCAAGCATATTTGTATCAAAGTGTCTTTCAAGCATATTTGTATCAAAGTGTCTTTCAAGGCTCATGTGTCCAGGGACAGGCTGGTCCTCCCCAACTCTATGACAGGAAGGGAAGAGAACAGCAAACAGTCACAAGTTAAAGCATTGTGTCCTTGAGAACAGCTAGAAGGTGACTCATTTCCAACAGAGGTCACTATTGTTTAATCCCATGCAGTGATGCCTGCAGTGGGAAGGAGAACCCAGAGGATTACCAAGGAAAATTAGCACAGCCATGGAGAGAGAATTTACCAAGGAACTCCAGCTGAATGCTGGATGCTTTAAGCAACTAACTGGGTGGCATTATCTCTGTTGCTTTTTGTTCTTTTATTTGGAAGCTTCCAAAGGGGACATTTACTCTGCCCAGTAATCTCTCTATTAAGAATTCTAGCTGACTGCCTCAACAGAACTGCCCTAATTGATTTCTTTCGGATATTTTGCGCATCCAGTTTGATGATTTTTTTTTTTTTTAGAATATCTATCTATCCATCCATCCATCTATTTGCCACTTTTTAAAAATTCTGACTTGATATTTGCTTATTAAACTCACTCATTAAAATTTGAAAGCATGTCTAATATAGACCAGTCTTTGGAGACATTGCTCAGATAAAACTAGATGAGGTATTTGAATATGTCTTATCTTGTCCATACTACAAGATCAACATAATAAAAGCAGTCATACTGTGACAAAGTCTAACTATAAATATGTTCACATAATTATCTTCTTTGAATTAAAAATTGGTGATGGTCAGCATTCAAAAATCTCACATAAAAGGTAAATATATGTTGGATAATAACTGCATCGAATCGGACTCATTATATGTTATCAAAATACTCTTTCAAATGTCACTGTTCTCTAATACACTAAAAATTATAATTGTTTATAAAATACAATGTATAAGTGGAATGTTAAATAAATAGCTACCATGTAGTGTAAAGTGTACTTACAATGCCATTAAAATTTTGGGGAAAAAAAACAATTTTATACAATTTAAAAGCCACAGTGTGTTTTTAATGCTAATTATCACTTCTCCCTCCAGGTAGTGAGCACCTCCCAAAGCTTCCACAATCTCCCAAATCAGTGATAGCCGGGGACCAATAGTCAATGCAAGAGTCTGTGATGAGCATTTCATACTCAGACCATAACAACAAAGAAATGCAAATAATGATTTCAGTCATTCTAAATCCCACTGTCATATATAAGAATGCTCAATGGTGATAACAAGAGCAATTTCTCATACCTCAAAGATCTTACTGTAGGCAAGGAGTAAAATTGTGTGTGTGCCTGTCTGTGTGTGAGAGAGAGACAAAAAAGACAAAGACAGAGGTATACATTTATGCAGGTGTGTGTGTGTGTGTGTGTGTGTGTGTGTGTGTGTGTGTGTGCAATTGAGAAGAAGGATCACAACTCTCTAACTGGATGAAAGGATTCCAAGCCCATGTCTGTATTTACTTTGCTTATTGACCTATTTCCAGTGATAGAACAGTGCTGGACCTACAGAGCAGACATTCAATAATCCTCTGTGTAATACCTTAGTGAACAAATGAGCTTTGAGAATTAGATGAGAAGAGGGAAAGAAACCATGAGGGACCCTCTGGAAATGTAGATACTTCTTGTTGGTCTGAGAGAAATGACCATTGGAGTTACTCTAGTCTGATTTCTCTTATAAAATATATATGTGGGCTGGCAAGATGGCTTAGTAGGTAAAAGTGCTTGCTATCAAGCCCAATGACCTGAGTTCAATCCCAGGAATCCAAATGGTAAAGGGAGAGAACCAATTACCCAAAGTTGTCTTCTGCCGTTTACCCGTGTGCCATGGTATGTGTGTACACACAATAAATAAACAAATAAACACACAAACAAAAAAAGGTGTGTAAATGGAGTCACATAAAGGGGAAGCCACACACTGTCAACAAAACAACATGGCTAGAGCCACAGTCTCTTGTGCCATTGTTCATTACATCAGGTCATTCTGTCCACAAGCAAACATAGATCAGAGACTCCCAGGCAAGAAAGGTTCTATCCCCAACAAGTGTATGTACTCCTGATACATGACTGCTGTGTCAGGAACTGTGCTAAACACGGGGAGTAATAAATACATTAGATATAATTTTTGCTTAGTTTGTGGAAAGCTTGATATAGTAATTGGGAACCATCATAATTCACAATTTTCATTGTTAGAATTTTTCTTGCTAGATAAACTATTTAAAAATATTAAGCTTTACACTTCTGGAAGAAATGGGCATTCACTTAAGAGAGAGAGAAAGAGAGAGAGAGAGAGAGAGAGAGAGAGAGAGAGAGAAAGAAAGAAAGAAAAGAAGACCTGATAACTTCCTTAGAACTATGCACAACTATTTTGTTTTTCAAGCCTATGAAAGTGGCTAATGGGATTTGCTCTTTATAAAATGTGTCTGTGTTTATTCCAAGGAGGCATCCCTCTGTACGGGGTTTACTCTGACAACAGCAAGTGCTTTGTGGCTCTTTGAGAAAAGAATCCTGCACCATTCTCTTTTAGGTCTGGTAACCACAGATTAGCCAAAGCTGAATTCTAATTAATCAGACAGTCAAAGCTTTGTTCTCCCTACTCCACAGGGGGATGTGATACCCTCGCTCTCTGAGCAGGCATCATCAATTCACGTTGCTCAGGGCATTCTCCTTACAGTTTTCCTGCTCACCTTTCCACAGCCTATCCCTAAATAAAAGTATAGGAACTTCTAACTATGTCCCTGTTGCACAAACATAGCACATATACCCATGATTTTGTAAAAGTTATATAAGACAGTCCCTTTAAAATCCAGAAAGCTCTTGTGAACAAAGAACACAATCAACAGCGTAGATGGAATAATATAAGTAAAGTCATTCAACCCAGGTACAAAAACCCTGCATAACAATTATTAACAGACCATATTTTTCTATTTTTATATCTAATATACACAATGAATTCAAACATAATATTTAAAACATTTTATTTTTTTATTTTATGTTTATGAGTATTTTGCCTTTATTTATGTATGTGTACCATGTACACACCTGGTGCCCTTGCAAGTCAGAAGAGGCATTGGATCCACTGGAACTGGACTCACAGATGGTTGTGAGCCATTAAATGGGTGCTGGGAACTGAACCCAGGTCCTTTGCAAGTGCTACAAATGTTTTTAACCTCTGGGCCATCTCTCCAGCCCCACATTAGTATTTTCTAACATTAATAGTGTACAAAACTTTTATTCATTAACCTATTTCTTCATAAATATTACCAAGTATCCATCAATATTTTAAGAAAGGCTTGCCATTTTATATAGAGAATGGGTTCTAGTTTCACAACACACTAAATTTAAAACTTAGGATTTTCTCTTTTATTCTTCAGAAATATCATAAATGTATACAAAGTATTTTTATGATATCCACACATTTGCCTCCCTATAGCTCTATCCCAGATGCCCCAAAATGTCTCCCTCTCAATTTCATGTCCCCTTTCTTAAAAATTAATTACCCTCTGAGTCCAATTAGTGGTGTCCAAATGCACATGGTTGTGGGGCCATCCACAAGAGCATGCACAGCCTCCCATTGGCCACACTCCCAAAGAAAATGACTCTTCCTTCTTCAGCAGCCACCACCTGCTAATGGCTCCTCAGCTATGATGGGGCCTTGGGAGTTTTTTGGTTTTGCTGTTGTTTTGTAGTTTGTTTGTTTTGCTTGTTCAATTTTTCATTTCCAACATCACTTCAGCTTGGCCTTTCTTCAGCAACTTTAACCTTTCATTGAATTCTATTTTCATGTCATAGATTGACTTGCTTATTTCATTAAACTCTTGGTGGTTGTTCTCTTGAAATGTAGTCACAGCTTCCTCGAGTTGCTTGAACATTAGTTACAAACATTTTGAACTCTTTGTCTTGGAGTTCTTACAGGTTGTTCCCATTGGAGCTATTACTGTATGGTTGGTAATTTTTGGAAAAGCCTTGGCTCAGTTTTTCCTGTTGTTTTTTATTTTGATGAACACCTCAGGTAAGTTTGTTTGTTGAGGCTTTGGAGCTGTTGTTGTTTGAGTCACTTTTCTTTGCATGATGTTCAGGAGATGACTAAGTTGTAGGAGGGTTAAAATGTCATTTTCCTCAGCAAGAATGATACTTATGGCCACAAGTTCTGCCTCTCGACTTCCTCTGAGGGTCCAATACTGTCTGTAACAACAACCACTATTCTAAGGTCAACATACCTCTGACTGGTCCCTCCCTGTTGCTGTGTGGTATGACTATCCGTGCTTCAATACCTTACCCTGAGCTTCCTCTGGCCCTGCTCTGGGTCCACAGCTTACACCCCAAGTTTTATAGTTCCAGGTACCTCTGTGTCTTACCTTCTCTGGATTCTAGAGTGTCTCCCTGAATTTTGAAGTTCTTGGCCTTATCATAACATTTTATAGCTTGTTTTATCTAAGTAGCAATACATTTTTAGTATCTTTTCATAGTAGCAAATATTCTAAGATATGGCTTTAAATGCTTGACTAGCCAATTATGTGGCTTCAAATTAAATCCTGGTCATTTGTTGGAGATGTACAGCTCAATTAAAAACTGGGCTGAGGCCCAAAGATGTAGAATGAAATAGAGCCTAAGAACCTCTGGCCCCAGGTTCTTTGTTTGGACCCAGCAGAGCTCAAATCTTGCTCCTCTCTTCACTTGCTTCATCAATTTCAATAGGGGCCTCCTACTCAGTTTTCAGTGGGTCTTGAACACCCACTTTGGATAACGTGCTGGGTTTGAGGACTGCATGGAACAACAAATATCAGTATCCTTGTTACAAACTTGAAAGAGTGGATATTATGCAGCCAAGTCCTATGTTTAGGATAACTTCCATAAGTCAAATACCCTTTACTACATTTGGGTCCAGGTTTCACCTCTACCCAATCAGGCATGTATGGAGAAGGTGTCTTACATTACAGCTGCAGACCTCCATATACAGTTGGCAAGGGGGCATGCTATGATATTGGCTGTTACAGATTTAGTCACAATTGACTACTTGCCATCTCACCTGTACTTGATGCTTTTCCATGTTCCTGGGCCTTTGTTTCTTTTATTGTATTTCTGCCTCCATTGCCATCCTCTTCCCTAAATGAAATCAAGCCTCTCCTCTGTGGTGCATAATGCATAGCACCTCTGTTGTAGATTTTAGGAACCCCACCACATGATTATTAATTTTTCAATTCTGGTGTGACCGGCATTTGTAAATATAAGTGCTGTATAACCAACTCACTGTTGTGTGTCGCTGAAAGAAAGCAGCTGTTAAACTCTCTGAATGATAGCAAGCAATTACATTCATTTGCCAAGGTTGTAGGGTCTAACCTAGCAGATAGCAAGTACTCAGGAAACATAAATTACTATCATTATTCCAATTATGGTTGTCTATTAAAGAAGAACTATAAACTTGTCATTTTATAATAAATATTATCTTTCAAAGAGACAGTGACTTGCACAGAGACCCCTACACTTAGCATGGCTCATCCTGACCTCCTCTCTGGGTCATAAACATGCCAAGCACACTCTTCATTCCAAGGCCCTTGACTTTCTGGCCCCTTTTACTTTCCCGAGTCTCTTGGTGGCTCATTAATTACTTCATCCAGAATTTTGCTCAGGGCTTACCTGTTCAAAGGCAGCTTTCTGAACTTCTCTAGAAAGCTGCCCTCCCCAGTCTGTAACCCACAGGCTTATTTTTTCTCTGGCAATCATCAAATTTTCTCCATATGGCTGGTGTGTTCCGCATATGCCATCTTGGCAAAGGGAAGCTTTAGGGGCAAAACATTCATCTCTCTTTTTCTCATCATTTGGTCTGTAGTACCTGCAACAGCCCATTCTGTATGTTCTTAACCACAGTGGTTATCTCCATAGCACATGCAAATACTCAGAGGCTTACTGACTTGCATAAATGAGGTAAACGCAAACGTGAAGGCAGCTCTGAACCCGAAGCCTCACTCAGAGTGAGGAGTGGCTCTGATGGCTTTATGTTTTCAGTTTGTGATGCCCGTTCACTAGCATTTTTTTCCTTCCTTTTAAACTTGAAGCTTTCTAGAGACACCTAGTGGCCTCCAGGGATACTGCTTAATATTGAAGAAAGCTTTTGAGTGGAGTTTAGGGCCCTTTGTTGAAAAACACAGTAGGTCACAAAATATGGCCCCTTCTTTCTGTGTGTGTGTGTGTGTGTGTGTGTGTGTGTGTGTGTGTGTGTGTGTGTATCTGTCTGTCTGTGTATGTGTGTATGAAATATATGTATGTATATATACATATGTGTGTATATATATGTATATAGATATATACATATATACATATATATATACACACACAAAAATACACCATACATCCTTCACAGTTTTGAGAAACGGCATTTATTTTACATCTATTTCTCTTACAGGTAACAATTCTGTGTTCTGGGAAGTTTGTTCAATGCAGCAAACCAGAAAACAGTACAGTGGGACTAAATTCAAGCCTGTGTGACTCCTACAGTGATACAGAACCTGAGGCATTCAGTCCTATGTCCAAAATCAGGCACCGGCTCAGCATGGCACTAGTGGCCATGGGCAATGACGTCCATGGTAGTAGTAACTGTTTTACCCTCTCTTTCTCAAGACTTAGGATGAGATTCTAGCTTACGTATCTGTCACTGGGCTTTAATTTCCTCAGGCTATATGAATCTACTCTGTTACCCAATGGGAGCAAATATCTCCCTCAAGTTCTCAACATGGGCAAAGTGAAATAATAGCTCTAAAAGGTACAGCTGTCTTCTGGAATCACATGCCAAGTTTTCCTTTTCCAATCAAGATTCTGGGACCCAGGGCATAGATGGAAAGCACTAACACATCCAATAATAAAATATGGACATGCTGTGGGATAATGCTTTTGTACACTGGTTTAATAAAATGCTGATTGGCCAGTAGCCAGGTAGGAAGTATAGGAGGATCAAGCAGATGAGGAGAATTCTGGGAAGAGGAAGGCTGAATCAGGAGACACCAGCCCGCCATTCAGGGAGCAGCATGTAATGGCACACAAATAAAGCCATGGAACATGTGGAGACATATAGATTAACAGAAATGGGCTGAGTTTAAGTATAAAAGCTAGTCAGTAGTAAGCCTGAGCTAATGGCTGAGCAGTTTTAATTATTGTAAGCCTCTGTGTGTTTATTTGGGTCCAAGAAGGTGTGCAACTGCCAGATAAGAAAGATTTGTCCTGACCGTGAGCTGGGTGGAACCAGGAAAGCTTTTAGCTACATGGACATATGTGATGTATTATGTTGTGCCTAGGACACCCAAATACATGAACTGGATATAGTCGGAGGTGAGAACTTTTGAATGAGTCAAATTAGTGTTTTGTTCGATTACTGGATTTAGACCTTTACTGATGGTGGGGAGGTAGTGTGAGCAGTGGGGAAAACCTGGCTTTGGGTCACCAGTACTGCCTATTGCAGACTTTGTGATCAAGGGCTGAATGAACCAAACCAAGTTTCTGCCTTTCCATCCCTAAAAATGGTGAAAATAATATCTACTTTGCAAGATTTTTCAAGTGTAAGTAAAGCTGAAGCTCCCAGGAGAAGAGTAACCCACAACAGTACTTATTATTACTAATCCAAATTTCCCACCCCACACCATCAAGTGAAGTATTTCCTTGGAACGTGCCAAAACACGTGACTCCAGTTTTCAGCTCTTGCAAACACTTGTGCCATATCTGATGGGAAGCTTGCCTGCTTTGTGGGTTACTCATCCTTGATGTTCAAGCAGGCCTATCTCCTCTCTATTTCCCAGCAATATGATGGGAAAAATTGCAATATAAAGGAATTTGCATTTGTAGAAATGGTCATTCTGTAAGTGAATATTGTAAAGCACAGGAGGTTGTTACAGAGTCAGAAACAATGAAGAAAATCTGAAATGTGAATGGGAACTCCTCTGAGGGTAATGCTTTTAAAATTCATGTGCAAATGAAAATTATTTATCACATAAGTGATAAATAGCCTGTGCGTTTAAAATCACACAACAGTAGTTGGTAGGGCTACAGGAGATAAACAGTGTGACCATGCTGCCCCCTAGTGTTGGAAAATAAAACAAGAGACACTGCTTATCCTAACTACTCTTATACATAATTACAAACTCAACTTTTCCCAAATGAAGTACTGAATGGCATGCTCACAATCAGAAGTGAGATTCGTGAATTAAATGCATCAGTAATACAAACATCACTTGAGTTATCTGCCTTTTGTTTGTACAGCTCACCCCATACCTAGACAATCTCTCCTATAACCATCTAATTAATTAACCACAGGCTTGGCTTTGTAATGCTTTTGAAAACAACTAGCTTGAAATTACCTCATGTCCATCATAAGTACACATGCACATCATATATATTAATGCTGCAGATGTGGTAAGTTTAGTTAAAAGAGGGAAGAGTGCACAAAGGCCAGAAGGATAGGGAGTGTCTGCTGCATGGACCCTGTACCTGCTGCAATGTTCCTCTCGACACTATCTCCGAGACTAGAGGAGTAGTCTGCTGATCTCACTCATTTACTCTGAGGGTGATGCTACTGATGGCAGTCACTGACAGAAGACACTGAAGGCAAATGTAAGATACTGCTTGAATGGAAAGGGTGTGTCTATTTGTTTTCTAACCCTGCCAAAGTGTCGCAAATAAAGAGCTTGAAACAGCACTGTATTCTCTCACAGCTCTGGAGAACAGCTATCTGAAATCAAAGCATCCATAGGTCCCAGCCTCCCCAGAAATTCTGTAGACTCCTTTATTGCTTCCACCTAGCTTCTGCTCATATGGACCTTCAGTACTACTCCAGCAGCTGTTACTCTAGTCTCTGACTTCATCATAAGAACATATATGCTTCCTGGTGTCTGACCCCTCCACATGGCATTTTCCTCTCCCTGTTCAGACACTTGTCTCATCAGATTATGGAATCCACCTTACTCCAAAACAATTTCAATGTGGTTACTGTTATGATACGGTGAAATAAATGATGGCATATGTTTGATAAATAAGATATATATCAGAGTGGGGCCACACTCTAGCTCACACGCTCCTTTTTCTCCTATTGCCATTCGGCCCTGGGATATTTCCCCTGTCACTCTTCTTTGCCTTCTCAGGAGACAGCAAGTCCTAGCCTTGTGGAAGCTGCTAAGATATTACAGACTTAGGGAATACTAGCTGATAGTCAGCCATTCATGTTTAATAGATAGGCAGTCCTCAAATGCTCAGAGATCTGCAGAATATGACATTTAAAGTGTTGGTCAAAAAGCTTATTACATCAGACAGAGACTCCCAGATCCTAGCAGTGACCCAAGGTCTCCAGAGAGTATTACAAGGCACCATGATGTCTCCACCTGGATGATGGCAACCCTGAGCTCTGGGTAAGATGCACCAGTGTGACACCTGCCACCAGGACCTGGGCCAGACTGTGAACAAACAGCAGGACACCGGGGCATTGATTGTAGAGAGCTGCGTACAGCCGCGCCTCAAAGATGGCGCCGGCTTCTGCCTTCCACCTTCCCGAAGGTGAGCGCTCTCTGTGATAAACAACTCTTTAATTGGCTAAGGCTGAGAATCTGGCTTGCTTATGCGCACCTGGACCTATTGATAGTGCCCACGTGGCATATCAGGGTTGGCTACCCAGTGATTACTTAAGGCTGTGAGCAGGTTTCCCCCGGGTCAGAAGTCAGAAGATTGTTCAAGGTTCCTGAATAAACTGCAGAAAGAAGAGCCTGGTGTCGCGTCTTCCTTGCTGGTCGAGGCAGTCGCAGCAATTGATTGCACCTTTTTGCCTAGACAAGTAAGGACAGTCTTCTTTAGGTCCCTCTTCCACAGGAAAAACTCCCACCTTATGGGTCTGGTGGCTGAAGATTGCTGCTGTTCTGATACGTCTGCCTACAATGATGTGGAGACCTGGGTATGGACTGGTCCCTCTCATTTTTAATAGGTTCAAAAGTTGCTTGATCTGCACTCAGATATGATTTATCCTTCTCAGATCTCTAGTTCCATTTGAAGATTGTCAGTCTATTAGGTATGAATGACTGATATCTGCTAGTACTCCCAATGTGTCCCCTATGCCAAGAGTTTTACCTTTAACTTAGCCTTCTAGCCTAGAACAAGGAGCACAGAATGTAGATGTAACCATCTTGTTAAATAAGAAACACAGAACCAATTGCAGAGTTAAAAGCCAAGGGGTCAGAGCAATAGCTGAGAGCTGAAAACCTTACCCTGTTCTATCTTTCCTCTCCGCAAGAGACCTACTTCCTTTGTCCTGTCTTTTATATAGACTTTCTGTTCTGCCTTCTCATTGGTTGTAAACCCAGCTATATGACCTCCTTGTCACTGCCTGTTGTACAGACTTCCAGGTCTTCCATGCTTGGTATGGAGATTAAAGGTGTGTGTTGCCATGCTGGCTGTATCCTTGAACACATGGAGATCCGCCTATCCCTGCCTCCCAAGTGCTGGGATTAAAGGCATGCACCACCACCACCCAGCTTCTGCTATGGCTTGCTCTGACCCCAAGGCAACTTTATTAACATACAAATAAAATCACATTTCAATACAAATAAAATATCACTATATCAGGATGACATATTTTCTTCCACAACTGCTTCAAGCTGAAACAGGGTGCAGACAGAGCCCAACAAGGCTGAGGGGCTAATCAAAGGTAAGGAGGGAATTTAGGGAATGGGGCATTAACCAGAAGCATCTGATTTGATCCAACTGGAAACAAGGAGCATTCATATCTGCTGGCTTGGTCCATATCAGCTTTCAGTAAGTCCATGTCTCACAGGCTGAAATCAGTAGCCAATGCCTGGATGTGTCAGTCAACCAAATAGAAGTCCATTGAAATAGATGATATAGACTAAAGACAAGAGTTAAAATTTAAGAACTTATTTGGAACTTTTTAGGCCTACAGTATTAGTAATTTAGAAAGGGAGAACAGGAGAAAGAAAAATACCATCCTCAGGAATAGATAGGTGAGGAAAACTCATTTATCTGGAGTTCTTTTGACCTCTGTGAAGTGGATCTAAGTATTATGATTTCTTTCGATTCTTTGAAGCTTATATGAACTTTTATTTTATAAAAGGACATAAAAATTTTCAGATATGTTAGCATTACAATTCAGTATTGAAACCCAAATTTTAGAAAAGCAGACAATGGGTATCTAGGCTCATCCCTTTGAGTCCTAGCAAGATTACAGATTCGGGTTAAAGGGTAAGTACATTTTGTTGTTGTTGCTGTTTAGAGAGAGCCAGGTACAGATTGGACAGAAATGTCTTTGGTCTGATGAGAAGTTTAAGTTTACATTTAGAAGACAACCAAGGAAAATTTAAAATCCTGAGCTTGTGACCCAAACACTATCAGAATTGTATTAATGTTAAAATTTAAAATTTTAAAATCTTAATATAACAATATCATAGAAGAGGAAAGTAATCTGAAGCATTTAAATCATTTATTTATTTCAAGAGACCTAGTAACTTTAGGAAAAGTAAGGCTTAATTTTTTAATCTATAAAATGAGCTAGCAAGTTGGCCATATCACCAGTATGTGGCACCACCACTGATGCCCTAGAACCTGGAAAGGGAAAAGATAGGTCTCCAGGCCCCACACACACAAGTGCTCCAATGGCAGTGGAGGAATGCAAGCCTATGATCAGGGGCTGCAGTCCTCCCTACCCTCCCTACCTCCTCCTACAGAAGGTCAGGGGCTCCAGTCCTCCCTACCCTCCCTACCTCCTCCTACAGAAGGTCCAAGTGCTGGGTGCCCTGCCCATGCTTGAGCCACCAACAGGAAGTGACTTTTTTGCTGCACCTTAGTAAAGATGGTGGTGAGGTCATATGACCTGTCCTCTTTGACCTTAGCCAAGATGGCACCTGCCTGACCACATGGTGGCTCTCTGGTGCCTGACCATGTGTTCACATAGATTTTCTTTTTTCTTTTCTTTTCTTTTCTTTCTTTTCTTTCTTTCTTTCTTTCTTTCTTTTTTTTTGAGACATACAAAAAAAATGGGACACAAATTTCAAGCACTCAAAAGTTAGTCAGAAACATCCATGTGGCCATCTCAACCATACATTTCCATCCAGACATATGAAGTAAACTTTTTTAACAGAATGACAGACAGAACTCTGGGAAACTGTCAATTGACCAACTTAAAAAGCCAGAGATAAGAATTTACAGTATAAAGAACAAGCTGTAGGACTGCAGGCTGAGATGGAGTAGGGTGGGAGAAAGCCAGGAAGAAGCAGAAGATATGGGAGACATCCTGGGTTCCCCTACCAACAGCAGTGGGGGCAGGGGCTATGTTCCTCACATCTCATCCCAGTGCCATGAGGAGCAGCGGCCATGGGCAAGAGAGAGAGAGAGAGAGGAAGGGACAGGAGGGTATAGCCCAAGAACCCTTGGATCTGGCTAATTTCACATAAGTAAGGCAGAGGCCTGACTGATGAGCAATTCCTCAATCACAGAGCAGGGGCCTGAAGGACACCAAGGTCCAAGCAAGATGGCACAGACTGTTGCAATGTTTCATCAGAGGACAGGGGCCAGAGGGAAGCTAAGCCTGAGGGACATGTAATTGCTTGCTACTGAGACTTATGAATGGAGCCAAGAGGTAAGAGACCACAGTCAAGAAGAGATGAATTCTCACTCGTGGGAAATGGCCAGAAGTGGGGCTTACCAATTATGCCAGTGTTGGATGAAGTGAGTGTTGAAGGTTCCAGGGCTCTAGCATGTCGTAGACTACCGGCAGGTAGGAGAAATGCACCAGGATGGCCTCTGCCAAGTCACTAGCACCAAAGTTATGGTATGGCCCACAGGCTCTGGTGGGTGGAGCTAAGGTGCCCCACAGCAGTGAGAGACAGAGACGCCATGCTGACAGTGCTCAGTGAAGAACTTTATTTGGTGGGGGTAAGAGAGAGGGGAGAGGGTAAGAGAAAATAGATGCAAGATTGTAAAACCTCAGGTGTGGGATGGGGATTTAGCTCAATGGTAGAGCGCTTGCCTAGCAAGCGCAAGGCCCAGGGTTCGATCCTCAGCTTAAAAAAAAAAAAAAAAAAAAAAAAAAAAAACAGAACAAAACAAACAAACAAACAAAAAAACATCAGAAGTGAACTTCTGCCATCCGGGGCTCCCCCATTGTGCTGTAAGCCTGTATTTAAGACCTCCTCCCTCCTTCAATAAATGACATTCAACATAAAAAAAAAAGAAGAAGAGGGGGTCAAGAACATGATGGGGAAACCCACAGAGACAGCTGACCGGTGCTAGTTGGAGCTCACTGACTCTGGACTGACAGCTCAGGAACCTGCATGGGACCGAACTAGGCCCGCTGAATGTGGGTGACAGCTGTGTGGCTCTATCTGTTTGTGGGATCCCTGGCAGCAGCCTTATCACAGATGCATGAACTGGCTTTTTAGAGCCCATTCCCTGTGGTGGGATACCTTGCTCAGCCGTGATACAATGGAGAGGGGCTAGGCTCTCCTTCAAATTGGTATGCCAGACTTTGTTGACTACCATAGGAGGCCTTACCCACTCTGAGGAATGGATGGGGGTAGAGTGGGAGGGAGGTGAGGAGGCAGGAGAAAGGGAGGGAGGAGAACTGGGTTTGGTATGTAAAATGGAAAAAAATTAATATATAAACATATTTAATAAAAAATACATCTGGAAAGAATAAAGATACATAGCAAAGAGGTAGGGAGAGAATCCAGCACCCTATCTGGCAAGTGCTGTGAGACACAGGTCCACAGATAACTTACATGAAAATGTATATGGCCTGAAAGATCAGAGTTCAGTTCCCATCTCTTTGAAAAAAGGATGAGACCAGAGAGAAAGTGAGTAACTTTTTCTGTATTACTGCAGCTTTATTATTATTATTATTATTATTATTATTATTATTATTATTATTATATTTGTGTCTTAATTTTACACATCAGCCATGGGTCCCCCCATCATCCCCCCCCCCACACCCACACCCATCTTCCCCCCATCGCCTCCCCTCTATTCCCATGTCCTCCAGGGCCAAGACTCCCCTGGGGATTCAGCTCAACCTGGTGGATTCAGAACAGGCAGGTCCAGTTCCCTCCTTCCAAGCTGAGCAAAGTGTCCCTGTGTAATCCCAAGGATCCAAACAGCCAGCTCATGCACTAAGGACAGGTCCTGGTCCCACAGCCTGGGTGCCTCCCAAACAGTTCAAGCTATTCAATTGTCTCACGTATCCAGAGAGCTGATCCAGCTGGGGGCTCCACAACCTTTGGTTCATAATTCATGTGCTTCCATTCATTTGGCTATTTGTCCCTGTGCTTTTTGCAATCTTGGTCTCAACAATTCTCGCTCTTACAGTCCCTCCTCTTTCTCGACAATTGGACACCTGGAGCTCCACCTGGGGCCTGGCTGAGGATCTCTGCATCCACTTCCATCAGTTTTTGGATGACAGTTCTAGCTCGACTGGTAGGGTGTTTGGCCATCTGATCACCAGACTAGGTCAGATCGGGCTTTCTCTTGACCATTGCCAGCAGTCTACAGAGGATGTATCATTGTGGATTTAAGGGGACCTCTCCAGCACTCTGCCTATTCCTGATCTCATGTGGTCTTCATTTATCATGGTCTGTTATTCCTTGTTCTCCCTTTCTGTTCTTGATCCAGCTGGAATCTCCTGTACCCCTAAGCTTTCTTTCCCTTGAACCTTGCCCTTCATTACTCCCACTGTCGTCCAGGTTGTTCATGTAGATCTCATCCATTTCTCTGTCATTGGGTGATCCCTATGTTTTTCCTAGGGTCCTGTTTTCTAGGTAGCCTCCCTGCAGTTGTGTAGCAGTCTAGTCATCTTTGTTTTACATCTAGTATCCTACTATGAGTGAGTACATACCATGTTTGTCATTCTGAGTCTGGGTTACCTCACTCAGGATGATTTTTTCTAGATCCATCCATTTGCCTGCAAACCTCATGATGTCATTGTTTTTCTCTGCTGATTAGTACTCCATTGTGTATATGTACCATATTTTCTTTATCCATTCTTCAGTTGAAGGGCATCTAGGTTGTTTCCAGGTTCTGGCTATTACAAACAATGCTGATATGAACATAGCTGAGCAAATGCCCTTGTGGTATGATTGAGCATTCCTTGGGTATATGCCCAAGAGTGCTACAGCTGGGTCTTGGGGGAGATGGATTCCCAATTTTCTAAGGAAGCGCCATATTGATTTCCAAAGTGGCTGTACAAGCTTGCATTCCCACCAGCAGTGGAGGAGAGTTCCCTTTGCTCCACATCCTCTCCAGCATAAGCTGTCTTCTGTGTTTTTGATCTTAGCCACTCTGACAGGTGTAAGGTGGTATCTCGAAGTCATTTTGATTTTCATTTCCTGGATAATTAGGGATATTGAGCAATTCCTTAAATGTCTTTCAGACATTTGAACTTCCTCTGTGGAGAATTCTCTGTTTAGTTCTATAGACCATTTCTTAATTGGACTGTTGGGCATTTTGATGTCTAATTTCTTGAGTTTGTTATATATTCTGGATATCAACCCTCTGTCAGATGTAGGGTTGGTGAAGAACTTTTCCCATTCTGTAGGCTGTCGCTTTGTCTTGTTGACCATGTTCTTTGCTCTACAAAAGCTTCTCAGTTTCAACAGGTCCCCTTGATTGATTGTTTCTCTCAGTGTCTGTGCTACTGGTGTTATATTTAGAAAGTGATCTCCTATGCCAATGAGTTCAAGAGTACTTCCTACTTTCGCTTCTATCAGGTTCAGAGTAACTGGATTTATGTTGAGGTCTTTGATCCACTTGGACTTAAGTTTTGTACACGGTGACAGATATGGATCTATTTGCAGCCTTCTACATATTGACATCCAGTTATGCCAGCACCATTTGTTGAAGATGCTTTCTTTTTTCCATTGTACATTTTTGGCTTCTTTGTCAAAAATTATATGTTCATAGGTGTACGGATTAATGTCAGGGTCTTGAATTCGATTCCATTGGTCCACATGTCGGTTTTTATGCCTGTACCAAGCTGTTTTTATTATGGTAGCTCTATAGTAGAGCTTGAGGTCTGGGATTGTGATGCCTCCAGAGGTTGTTTTATTGTACAGGATTCTTTTGGCTATCCTGGGTTTTTTGTTTTTCCATATGAAGTTGAGTATTATTCTTTCCAGATCTGTGAAGAATTGTGTTGGTAATTTGATGGGGATTGCGTTGAATCTGTAGATTGCTTTTGGTAAGATCACCATTTTTACTATGTTAATCCTGCCTATCCATGAGCATGGGATGTCTTTCTATTTTCTGACATCTTCTTCAATTTCTTTTTTCAGGGACTTTAAGTTCTTGTCATATAGGTCCTTCACATGCTTAGTTAGAGTAATCCCAAGGTATTTTATATCATTTGTGGCTATTATAAAGGGTGATGTATCTCTGATTTCCTTCTCAGCCTGTTTGTCTATTGTATATAGGAGGGCTACTGATTTTTTTGAGTTGATCTTGTATCCTGCTATGTTGCTGAAGTTTTTATTAGCTGTATCAGTTCCTTGGTTGAATTTTTGGGGTCACTCATGTATGCTATCATGTCATCTGCAAATAGGGAAAGCTTGACTTCTTCCTTTCCAATTTGTATCCCCTTAATCTCCTTATGTTGTCTTATATCTCTGGCTAGAACTTCAAGTACTATATTGAATAAGTATGGGGAGAGGGGACAGCCTTGCCTTGTTCCTGATTTTAGTGGTATAACTTTGAGTTTCTCTCCATTTAATTTGATGTTGGCTGTTGGCTTACTGTAGATTGCCTTTATTATGTTTAGGTATGTTCCCTGTATTCCTGATCGCTCCAAGACCTTTATCATGAAGGGGTGCTGGATTTTGTCAAATGTGTTTTCTGCATCTAGTGAGATGATCATGTGGTTTTTTTCTTCTTTGAGTTTGTTTATATGGTGTATTCCATTGACGGACTTTTGTATGTTGAACCACCCTTGCATCCCTGGGATGAAGCCTACTTGATCATAGTGGATAATTGTTTTGATGTGTTCTTAGAGTCTGTTTGCCAGTATTTTATTGAGTATTTTTGCATCAATGTTCATGAGGGAGATTGGTCTGTAGTTCTCTTTCTTTGTTGCATCTTTGTTTGGTTTAGGAATCAGGGTAATTGTAGCCTTACTGCAGCTTTTTTTAAAGAATGAAATTATACTAGACTATTTCTAAATGACTAAAACATGCAACACAGCATAAATATCTGAAGTGTAATTTTGTAAGCAGAAAAGAGCCATGTTGATTCTGGTTGTTTGTGGTATTTGTTTGATTTGTTTGTTTGCTTATCTGTTTGTTTGCTTGTTTGTTTAATAAGACTGATTTAGGTCAAGCTCTCCCAGGAAAACTCTGACATAGATCCACATGTGGGGAGGTCCCTGAAATTCAATCTGCACAGAACTAAGGGAAGCAGGATTTTCAGAGCCATGAACAATGGCCACCAAAGGAATGACTTCTGTCAGCTCTCCAGGAAACATACACTAAGATGGTCTTTGAGAAATATCCAAACTCACAGGCTCAGAAGCAGAGATGATAATGGTCACTGAATAGAGACTGCTCATTGGGATGCCAGCCTCTTTAAACAAAAGCAAGCCAGAGAGGGTAGCCATGATGTACCAACACTCCCAACTAGAGAAAAGAGTGCTTCCCTCCTGGAATGGTGGCAATTCTACAAGTTACCCTTCAGAGACTATAAACTTTTTAGACTCGATGTAAGGATTTATATCAAGTATGTCACTTTCTCCCCAAAACTTCTGCTTCCCTCAGTATGGAGGCTGGGGCTTCACCAACCTCCTACTACACAGCAGCCATTTCCTGGTACATGGTGGAGCTTGCAAAGCCTACCTTGCACTATAAGACAAACAAATCTTATATAGGCGGCAACTGAACCCATGAATAATGGAACTGAAGAGAGGCAAAGTGTTTCTTAGGGCTATCACAGTAGCATGTCCAGTGGCTACGAACAGGTGGGACCAGGCAATGACCTCATATAAAGGTATCAAAAATTCCAGCACCAAGGTAGGGGTTTTAAAAGCAGTTGAGGAAACAATATGCATAATAAGAGCTGAACAGGGGTTTAATCCCTAGACAAGTTATTTATACTACCCTACTCTAAGGGAACATTGCAGAAGAGGGTACAGAGTAAGAATAAAACAGTCCAGTGAAACCCCATTCTCAAGACTGGATGTAACCAATGAAATCAGAAAAAAAAGAGCATCTGTAATTAATTGTACATAAGACAGACTCAACATTCAGTCATGGAGGGGGCAGGGCTCACAGGACTCTATCTTTTACTGGTGAACTATAGACCACGTACAGGGCTCTGGGAAATAGAGAAGCTCTCCCTTCAATTTTAACCACTGGTATAACCAACAGATTCCAATGGATAGTTCCAGTCTGGAGGCCACATGGACAGCCCTGGTCAAACCCAAGCAACAAAAAGAAGTAAATGTGGGACAAGATGAACAGAGAAAAGAGGAGGTGAAGGGGTGTTGTGGAATATTATTTTAAAATGTGTTGCATTTGCTTATGCAGTGGGACATTTGTTTTAATGATGCAAAGATGTGTTGCATTCTTTCATGTTGCATTTGTTTAACTCTGTGAAGTTGTGCTACTTTTCCTGTCTAAAACACCTGATGGCCTAATAAAGAGCTGAATGGCCAATAGAGAGGCAGGAGAAAGAATAGGTGGGGCTGGCAGGCAAAGAGAATAAATAGAAGGAGAAATCTGGGAGGAGAAGAAGAAAGGAAGAATGAAAGGAGGAGGGCACAAGGGGCCAGCCACCCAGCCATACAGCCAGCCATGGAGTAAAAGTAAAAGTAAGAATTACAGAAGTAAGAGAAAGTTAAAAGCCCAGAGGCAAATGGTAGGTGGGATAATTTAAAGTAAAGAAAAGCTGGCAAGAAACAAGGCAAGCTACCGCCAGGTGTTTATAAGTAATAATAAGTCTGTATGTGTGATAATTTGGGAGCTGGTGGTGGGCCCTACAAAAGAGCAAGAACAACCAATAGCAGTGGGGAGATGAGAGATGGTGAAGGTGACAGCTCAGGAAGCATTATATGTGTGCAACAAAAATAAGAGTCAGCAAACAAAAAGAGAACTGTGTATAGTAAGCACAATAAGACTGCAGAAGATAACTCAATCAAAAGATTATAGTCATCATTTAAAAAATAAGACATATGAGATTGCGTATGCATCAAGAAAATGACTGATAGTCTGAAGCTTTTTCAGGGGACAATTATTTAAAAGTAATCACTAGGGAAAAGTGAAAAGAAAACAATAAAACTGAGAAAGATTTTAATCAATTAAAAACACTAAAGGAAAGGAACATACACACAAAAAAAATGAAACATAAACATAACAAAAGTAATATATTAGCAGCAAGGCCAAAGATTACCAACAATCACGATGAATATGAATGAATTAAGCTTGTTATTTGAAAAAAAGATGGTGAGATTGATTGAAAAATTCATCCCAGCTCTACACTATGAACAACAGACATGTCTGAAGCATAAGGATATGAAAGCTTGGAAAGTAAATACATCAGCAAAAGCATCCTAAAGAAATATGAGTTGAAAAAAACAGAAATAATGGAGTTAAAGATAGTAGTGTTATCATTAGAATGACTATATAATGTTGAAAGCTCAATATATCAAGAAATGCAATAATTTTAGGCTTATATTCAAGTAACAAATTGATGTCCAATTTCCCTAACTAAAATTGATAGAATTACACAGACTGGTGATTCCAACATACCCATATCAATTATTATTGATCAAGAAAAAAAGTGGAAATGTTGAAGGAAATACACACACACACACACACACACACACACACACGCACAAGCATGTGTAGCATTATACAAGTAGCTAAAGAAATGGTCTTTACACACATACAAATTTATTAAAAGCATTCATAGTAGTAGTAAGCAAATCTTGAGAGAAATTGTAAATATAATATAGAACTTATTTACTAAAAACAATGAAGACAAGGTAGAAATCAATAAGAGTAAATATAAAAACTTGATATATTTGAAAGTTGAAAAATAGTTCTGGTAACTTATAAAGCAAAGAAAGAAACTGATAAAAATCTTAAATACTCAAAATTGGATTTTACTGAAAACACACAGCAGGAGACATAGTAGAAAGCATTCTTTGAGAGACAGAGCCTTGAACACAGACATAACAAGGGGTAGATGGCTGGATACACATGGGCCCAATAGCTAATGTACAGTTTATAAAGGAGCAAAGTTAGTTAACTAACATAAATAAACTGGAATGGTGATTACAAAGACAAAAGCCCAGATCAATGAAACAGAAAACAAAGATATAGTACAGAGGCTCAACAAAGGCAAGGCAGTTTCACTGGAAGACTAGTAACCAAAGTTCCAACATGATTGACAGAGCACATAAAGAAACAAAGTCATAAATGGGGACTACAGGAGCATGGCTACAGATACAACAGAGAGTGAACAGACAAGGGGCAGGGGCCTACCATGAATGTAATTCTTAATACTGAAGGCAATCTTCTGTACAAAAAAAAAAAAACCCATCATATTGATCAGCCAATGCAATCAAAAGAAAAATAAAAGAGTGAAGATCAGAAAAGGAATATCAATATTTACAGAAAAAAATATCCTTCTGCAAAGTGCAAGGGCAACTTTAGACATGTTGTTGTAAATAATTAAAAGGCAGCAAGGAGGAAATGGATATTTGATCAAAATATAAACCTACTTTCATTATTGCCATAGTCTGGAACTAGAAAGTTGTCCCTTAAAAGAGCAGTAAAAGCCAGAGTGTGGAGAAGCAGATACTACAAAAGGTGTGTAAGATGTAATAGTAAAAATTATAAATGTGTTTTTAAATCCTAAATAAGTAGAGAAATGGATATGTCAATGGATAGAAGGTTCAAAACCATTAAATTTCCAGCTCTCCATCATGACTCCACAGAGTCAATATGGTCACAATCCTCATAGGCTTTCACAAAATGTAATTGAGTTCAAACTGTGTGGGAGTCAACAATGGACCAAGAACTTATATCTGGAGAACAGCAGAGTGAGGGAACTGCTTAGAGGTGTAAATTATTAGTTATGTGCACAGACAGACACACGGACCCAACAGGCAGGAGAGAGGGTGCAGCACTGGACTGCTGGGCGCCCAGAAGCCTTCTGTACGACAGAGAGGGTACTTTGAATGGCTGAGTGGAGAATGGGCCTTAAACTCTCAAAAAATTTCTGGAAACATAGAATAAGACGTTTCACACAGATTTGAACAGTATTTCTGAAGCACTAAGCATCAACCACAACAGACCGAAAAGATACAGCTGCATCCAGATAAGACCACTATTAACTGACACAGCCATGAAAAGAATAAAAAGAACAGGATATGTTCAGTACATATGTATAAAAATATTAGCTTTTAAATATGTTCTTTAAATGCCTGCAATTTGCTCATGAAAAAGGAAACACATAGAAATCTGAACAAAACACCCAAATAGTTTGATCACAGAAAATGAAAGAAAAATGGCAAGTGAGCCTTTGAAAACTGGTGAAGTTCATTAGTAAGTATGTAAGCACAAATTAAAGCTGCCAGACAACTCTAACATACAATGCCTGGATCGGCAAACATTAAGAAGTCTGGTAATGTCAAGAGATAGAGGGCACAGAGCAATGGGCAGTTCTGTACAGTGTTGAATAATTTCCAATCACTGGAAAAAATAACTAGTTTACTATGAGCTTCAATGTGTGTTTATCCTGTGAGGCAGCAACAGACACATCAATACTTATCTCTTAGAGAAAAGTTTGTGCATGTGTGCATGCCAGCCGATATCTCAGGTAGCAGAAATGGGAGTTAGACATAACATCCCAGTCATATAAACAAAGGTAAGGACAGCCTCTCAAAGCTCCACCGCACTTTCTGGCCATAATGACTCACAGTTCACACTTTTGCTGGCAATCTGCTGTTTTAGAAAGAAACAAGGAGGAAATCCTCCCAAAAGAACTATGACCTGTATCTCTTCTGACATTTATATCTGAAATACGGTCATAATAGGAGTGTGCATGTGTGCTGTGCGTGCATGCGTGCGTGCGTATGCGCGCACGTGAGCACGCACATGCACCTATGGGCAAGTTTGTGTGTTTACAAACTTGCAGAAATACTTGTGTGTTACATCAGCTTTGAGAACATGGAGTGATTTAGTCTGAGGAGAATGATGGAAAAGCTGCTTGCAACAGTAATCAGAGTGCTGTCAAACTGTTACTTAAGCCTATATCTTTTGCTTCCTAAACTAAATCAAAACCATGTTCCCAAGAAACTAAAAATAGTGTCCTATAGAATATGCTGAGTTCAGTCTTGCCCGATCCTTAACTGCTCTGGGAAATAGGTGTGACATTATGGCAAAAACAGCTGCTCTCTTGGGGCTCAGCGCATCATTTATAGCTTGTGCTTCAGGTTAAATACAGGATGAATCTGCTGACAGGTTGGAATGGTCCCTATATGAATAAATTACTGAAGAAAACTGTAGAATCTTTTCAGCTCTCCTCTTAGAATACCCCCATTGGCTATGAGCTAAGGGCTGAATGGCCTGTGAATGACAATTGAATGCCATTCCAACACTTATGGTTTACATTTGCTGACTTAGTAACAGTAGCAGATTCCTCACCTAAAATCAAGAGCTTTCCTAACATACTGTGCTCAGCTCCGAATATGCTCCCTGTACTCTGTTAGGCCTCAGCAATTAATGAAACAGGTCTTGTCCTCAAGACTACTGTGTAATCCAATGAATTATTAAATCAGATATTGCTTGTAATGTCAGAATTATGCACATAAAGTTCAAGCGAGAGTCAGGAGGCCTTTCCAAAAGAAGTCAAGCCTGAGCCAGTTTTCAGAGACACATAGTTAAAATGCTTCCTAATTAAACCACAGAAAGGATAAAACTCTGCTCATGAGGAGACAAGCTGGTGTACCAGACTACCAATGTGAAGCAAACTTAGTCTGAATCCAAGATCTGAGTACTACAGTGCAACTTGGGTATGTCAGGTCCAAGAGAACCTCCAATTCCCAAAACTATAAGAGAATTTCTAGCAGGTAGATAAAAGCCAGCATTCCTCAGGAACTTTTGAAACTGGCAGCCATCTATCAAAATGAGTATTTCCCTGGATAAAGGACAAATGGCTACCTGTGGTGCCTATTAACATCCCAAAGTGCATGCTTGTCTCTTGCTCCTTCAGTATCATAACTACCTGTTACACATTTCAAAATCCATGTTAGCATCCTAACCCTTCTCCCCTCCTCCCCTCCACTAAGCCCCCTCCAGCTCACTGCCCCCACCAACACCACAAATACTCATTCTTGTAAGCCTGCTTTCTTGGCTGTGCTATGTGCAAGCCCTCCCCCTACCTCCTCTGCTCTGCTCAGCTTCTCTCATGGCCAGGTCTAGTCTACTGGCGTGTTCAGTCTACCTCTTTCTCCCTTTGCCCTGGACTCTTCTAGATGCCTCTGACTATTGTTTCTCTCATATCTACAATAAACCATCCCCTCAACACCACCAGAGTGGTCATGTCATCAGTTTATACAAGTAACTATTCAAATTCCTTGTGTGTGCACATGTGTGGGTCTGTAACCAAACTAACTCTGCCCCTTGTATTATATTGTAGTCACAATACACCTTTGTTGTGGTGGTCATCTTTTAAGGTCACAGGAGGCAGACACATTTCTGGAGACAGCGTATTGTCCTATAAAAAGATTGACACTTTCCCCAGGATCACGCTTCATATCAGAATACACATTATAAACTCTCTACTCTCCAGGGAAATAATCCTCTACAAACTGTTTACCCTGGGACTCAACACAAAAGGTCATTGAATGTTAGTGCTGGAAGGTTTATGGGCTGTGCCGAAAAATATGACATCTGAGACAGACATGGCTTCAAAGCCTAGATAAGGTGGGACTAAGGTAGAAGGAAAGACAAATGAACTTAATCTGTCCTTTCAGGGAAAAAAAAAGCAAAAACAAACAAACCCAGAAGCAACACAGTCTTGTGATAACATCTCTCTTCTTCCAGAGGTGTCAATCATTGTTTTCTTCCATTTCTCTATGTTCTTGTTCATGGCTCTCAATGTACACATGGGTTGGAGCGATGTGAACTGACTGACGTTACTTTAGTGACAGTTAAATAAATATAGATCTGGCTACTTTAAAAGAATAACATGGGTGAGGGAAATGTTGTGGTTGGTAAAGTGATCATCTTGTGAGCAGAGGGCCCAATTTGGAACACTGGGACTCACATTTGGTAGTGTGTGCTTGTCTTCCCAGTCTGAGAAACACGACGATTTCTGGTACTCTCAGACTGGTCATTGTGTCTAGACTAATTGTTCCATCAGAGACTGTCTCAAGGCCAGTGAATGGCCTTCCTGAGGAGGACATGCAGGGTTGTTCCCACATGCCCTTACATGTAAACACACACACACACACACACACACACACACACACACACACACATCTACATCCATTAAAAGAATAATAAAAAGTTGTTTTAATTTTTTGAAGTATTTACTGAATTATATAATCTGCATGTGAAATATACAGCCAAATTACTTTCAAATAAAATATAAGTTAGAAAAAGAAAGTGGGAAATCTTTACATAAGCATGAAAGAGAAGGTTCATACATAATTGCACCCAGGACTCCCCTCTGGCTACTATAGAATCAGCTCTAGTTCCACATTGAGTCAAAGATTTAAAATAAATAAATAAATGCTGTACCTCTACTTTTAAAATTGTATCTTGACATCTCATATTTTTAAAAACCTGAGGAACCACAATTTGAAGTATAGGTCTATTTATCAAGACAGGAGTTGTGCTGGCTAGTTTTATGTCGGGGGTTATCAGAGAAGAGAGAACCTTAACTGAGAAAGTGCCTGCATAAGATTGAGCTGCAGGCAAGCCTCTAAAACATTTCCTTAATTAGTGACTGATGGGAGAGGATCCAGCCCATTGTGGGTGGGGCCACATGGGCCTTGTAGTCCTGGGTTCTATAAGAAAGCAGGCTGAGCAGGCCATGGAAGGCAAGCCAAGAAGCAGCACCTCCCCATAGCCTCTGCATCAGCTTTGTCTCCAAGCTCCTGTCCTGTCTAAGTTCTTGTCCTGACTTCCTGGGATGATGAAAGTGATAAGGAAGTGTGAGCCTTTTCTGCCCAAATTGCTTTGGTCATCGTGTTTCATCACAGCAACAGTCACCCTAAGACACTACCTTAATGGGTTTTTTAAAAAGCAATATATTTGTTTGGTATGTTCACGTTAAATGTTTGATCATTTTCTGAGAGATCATAATGATCATTTTTCATGGTCTCTTAAAAACGTGGCTATGGTTCATAAACAAATAATTTATATATCCAGATGTTGTCTAGTTACATTTTATGACAGTTTAGTTGCTGCTGGTTCAATGGAATGATTTCTCCAACTTGAAATTATTTGAAAAAAAATTGTCCAAGAATGAAAATAACTGAAAAATGATGATGAACTAATCAGCAAACAGTCTATAAAAATGCTTTCTTAATAACATAACTCATGATTGTGCTGAAATGAAGGCAAGAAAAATACATGCTCTAGAATAAACATACCAATCTTTTTTATTACTCATTCAAGCATCACTGACCATCCAAACAGCTTCCTGAACAAAATAATCATTAAACTCAATCATCATTGACACTCTGTTAACTCATCAAAAATACATCCATATATATTTGAAATAGTGTTATTAACCTAGGGGACTGTTGGTTTTTTTTTTTTTTATTGCTACAATAATAAACTAAACACATTTAATTGCTTAAAACAATAAATACAGATATCATGAGGCAGTTTTGAAGTTTCAGAAGTTCAAAATCAGTGAGCAGTGGCACATCCCTTGCATGTCCAGCGTGGCTTGGTCCTGGCAATCTGCCTGGGGAAGTGAGAGAATGAACAAAGGGCAGGCACACAGACACAGCTGTAGAACAACTGGAGTCAGGTAGGCTGAGCATGTTCTGATGGGGCTGCACCAACTATGTCACAACCCAGACCCTCACAGTGTTCAATATGTGCAGCAGACAGGGAAGGGTGAGGAGAATAACTCACCTCAGTAGGAGGCCTCTGTAGGCCTGCTGTCTCAGCCAGTTTCTGTACACACTGGTCAAGGGCAATCTTTTGTAAACACTCATATTTTAGAACGCTGTCAATAGTCCTATTTGGAGCAGGTGGGAGGCTTTACCATCCTCTGAGCCTCATGGGTATGGAGAAGGCTTTGCCATTCTCATGGCTCTGAGGCATTGGGTCTTTGATATGACTGTATCCTTGTCAAATAACACAAGTTCACTCAGGACTTCATCTGTTCTTTACACAGTCACTCAGGATTTTGTCTGCTGTTCATACGTTCACTCAAGTCTTCTTTGGCTCCCCATACATTCCTTCAAGGGATCCTGGCCAGAATCCATTCTCTTACCTTCTTCTAGCTTTTCAAAGCCACTGGAACTCTTTACATGGTTCCACATCACTCCAAACTTTCCTTTCTTTGTCACATATGTTTCTCCAACTCTCCTAAGCACTCTCATAAGGACCTTGGTGGTTACATTAGACTGTGTTATCCAGTGCCTGTCTGAATTCATCACCAACTACATCTACAAGTCTATATTATGGGAGTGGGGGTAACATATTCACAGATTGTAGGGATTGTGGGGCTACTGTACTGCCTGCAAATTATGGCTCAGTAAGATATTTTTACCTTGCTCTATAAACAGTAAATATATATGTGTGCTGTGTGGGACTCTGGACTTATACTTTTCGTCCAGGACCTGTAAAATCGGGAACTAAGACGTGAAAGGGAATGTAAGGCAACAAATTAGAATTGGGACTATGGAAACCTGAGATGGGAGGTAAAATTCTTACATTTTAGCCTGGATTTTAAGGCCCCAAGAAATGTTTAATGCTGCTTCTCTAAAGTTCTAGGGTAGAGGGTGATCTGTGCCCTGTGGGGGCGGCTCCAGCAACTAGTCACCAAGACCTAGTGAGGAACTATGGCTAGTAATGACGAAAGTAGATGATGACTTACTTACTAGTGAGTCAGGCGCTTCACTAAGAGCCATGTTTGCATCCTCTAGCACACCCATCATAAAAGTTAGACATCATTACTAGTATTTCACCAAGGCAGAACCTCGACCTTAATGTAGTGAAGTGACAAGTTTACAGGATTTGTGCTTTGAACTCCTAGAATACATTTCCATATTGTATGAATCGCTGTATCTAATTATACAGTACTCTGGGTGTTCATCCTCTCTACTATGGGCAAGCCACTGGGAAAGCTAGTTTAGGTGTTCTGGCTGTGTCGTGATAGGAAGATTTAATCCAGCTAGGGAGCATGGCCCCTGGCCAGTAAGATGGTTTCAGAGGTCATAGATAAGAAATCCCCTTCACAAAACTGCAAAGACACTTGAAGCCCTCAGAATCACCTGGGAGGATTCTTAAATAAGGAAGAAAAAATAAAATGTACATACAAGCACACACTTATAGACCCAAAGAGTACTGGTCATGTTATTTTTATCAACACATATTAGGTGTACACATTTGTGAGATTATATCTTAGATTTCCATAGACACAGAGGGCACATTGACCATATCATTCCCCCCTCCTGCCTCTCTCCTTCCCTAACACCCTTCCCTGTCACTAGTATTCACAACTGTGCTTTCAAGTCAATTTAGTTAGTTGTGTTAGTTTCCACATCTGAAAAGGAGCATTCATTACTTGTTTTTCTGTGTCTACCTTATTTCCATTAGCATACTGTCATCTGGATCCACATCCCTGTACAAATGACAGGATTTCATTTTTTCTTTATGGCTGAATAACACCACATTGTGTGTATATCATATTTTTTATACCATTCTCACTGTCCAGTTATCCACTCATCTATTGATGGACATTTATGCTTAGGTATGAGACAATGCCAATAACTTTCTTTTTTAAGCTGTTTTTCTATTTACTTTATGTGTATGAGTATTTTGCCTGCATGTAATTATGTGCACCGTGTGTGACCATATGAGACCAGAAGAGGGTGCTGGATCTCTTGGAACTGGAGTTACAGATGGTTGTTAGCTACCATGTGAGTGCTGGGAATTGAACCCATGTTGACTGCATATAACCACTGAGCCATCTCTCTAGCCCCATGCTTTTCATTTTCCCAACTTCCCTAATGGTATTAATATACTGACCTGGAAGACAGCCCTCCAGGAACCATGACCTACTGCAAGTTCCTTAGAGGAAAGAGACTCTCAGAGATCAAAAAGGAGCCTACACATTTTTGCCATCATTTTCCATCGGAGGTAAACTGCTCCGCTGTTGCTAATTCACATAGCATTCAGATTTGAATCCTCACACTGGGCCTCAACCCAAGCTTAGCATTCTGGATGCAATTTAATAGCCAGAAGGAGAAGATGAAAAGTCCACTCTGTTGCAAATGGGAAGAGGAGCCTCAAGTTAAAGCTAAGTTTGTGTATCAGGGAATAAATTATAATGTGAAAGAGAATGAAGTTTGTTCAAAGCAATCCTAATGCCTCAAAAATTATGTGACAATACATGGGTTTGTTTTTACAGTGTTAACACTTCAGTATGCACCACCACTTTCCATGTGTTTATGGAGCAGTGTGCCCAGAGTTTATGCAAATAGAAAGAAGTAGCAGGGTTCTCACTGTAATTTCAGTTTTAGAGTCAATACCTTATTTTCAGACAACCCTGAAACACTGAGCCAAGGTAGTATTATTTCCTAGATCATAAATAAAATACTAATTTCTAAAACCAAAGTAAGAAAAATAGGAAACCAAAATCTTACTTTAACATTTCTTTTGGGTCATCACTTTTCTTTCCTTTCCCACTCTTCCCCTTTCAGAAATAATGCGTGTTAGAACAGAGATATTGTGCATTTTATTTCTTAATATGATGTTATTTCAAATTTAACCTACCCGCAGGTCACAGTGGGGAGTGAAAATGTCAATCTAGCAACTCTAAGAATTGGCAGCAGATCAAGAGATGAGGTTTCATTGGCGGGAGGATCCCTCATCCAAGATGGTGGGTGAGCATGAAAGATGTATGAACAATGGGATTGAGAGTAGTTTCACTGAAAGGAGGGAAAAGTAAACATAAACTTCCTGCTCAAGTCTAGTGTTGGAGCAGAAGTAAAGACCCATTAAGCCTGGGTAGAGACCCAACATTCCAGTTGGGCTGGGCCATCAACTAGCCAAGGGACTACCTTTAGGAATATGTGTTCACTTTAAGCCTGGTAAAGAGATAGGTGAAATAATTATTCCTTTAACTAGAAACTACCATTTTCTTTCCCAGCATTCCCATCTTCTACCACACCCTCTACAAGTTCAGTAGCTCTTAACATTTTTCCGGGTTTGACCTCCTTTTTGAGTCCTAATTGAGAAAGCTGCAACTTTTTCTTTTCCCTTTTCTCTTTCCTGTCTTTCTTTCAGAGGCCAGCCAATAACCTAAGTATACTTCTTCTTGTACTCTGTGTCTCCTTGCTCTTTCTCTAAAGCCCAGCTCCCTGCCATGTGGTGGATGTTTGTAGTGATAACTGTTTTCCTTCTCTCCCTGTCACCTCTGGACATCGGCTAAGGTTTATAACTACCTGGTCTGGAATCCTTCTGAAACTCTAATAAAATTGTCCCTGAGTATCCATCTAAGCCCTTTTGTTTGTTTGTCTGTCTGTCTGTCTGTCTGTTGGTTTGTTAATGAGACTAAGAACCCTAGAGGGCCCTTGGTTTTCCTGGTATAACTCAGGATTTCCAAAGAGCTCTGAGTGATGCATTTCTCCTCTAGCACACATAATACCTCTAAGAATTTGCTGAGCCTTGTAGTTCATACTAACTGTACTCTGTTGCAATGGATGCTGCAAGTGTCTATTCACCCACATTTCCTCCACATGTGTTACCATCACCTCCTGTTTTCTGTGAGTAGTAAAGACATCAATGTCCCATCTCTGTTCCAGAGACATGGCCTGCTAGCTGTCTGGGAGACCATACCTCCCTTCACTAACCAGGGCTGACTGCCAATAACCTGCAGGTGTGGTTTATGGACAAGGCTTTGTCCCAGTGTGGGACTAGCTCTGTCATTCAATTTGTCCTTTACATGTGTGGCCACAGTGAAGACAGTCTCTACTACATTCCTGCTTGATCTTTTCCCACCATCCCATCTCTCCTTTTCCTCAGAACACATTCTAATAAGCCCACTCAAGGATGATCCTTGTCTCAGGTTCTGCACTGGAGAACCCAGCTGAAGATGAAAACCAGCTGAACACCAGAAAGTGCTCCTAGGCTGCTGACTTGAATGGTGGAAGGTCTGGAGTTTGCTCATTTCCCAGGTAGTTTACAGTGAGAAGCCTGTCGCTGTTGATGACACAGAGAGTCCTGGATGTCCTGAGAATGCCTTTCCCCAACAGTGACCTGAGGTGAGATGTGGCGATACATTGTATACCCTAATAAAATTTAGCTGAAAGATCAGAGAAGCAGAGCAAGTCATAGCCACCACCTCTTACCTCACCAACTCCTCAGCATGAAAAGGTTTCTAGATGAGAGAGATGTTTCTGCTGAAAAGCCTTTAGTTCCTTCCTGTCTCCTTGTACCTTATATACATTTTTCCACCCAGCCATCACTTCCTGGGATTAAAGGCATGTGTGCTTCCCAGTACTGGGATTTTAAAGGTGTGTGCTGCCCCAGCCTAGCTCAGTTTTCTCTTCTAGACCAAACCAATCTCATGTAGTCCAGGGTGGCTTTAAATTCACAGAGATCCAGATGGATATCTGCCTCCCAAGTGCTAGGATTAAAGGTGGGTGCCACCACTGCCTGGTCTCTATGTTTAATCTAGTGGCTGGCTTTTCTGTTCTCTGATATCCAGGTAAATTTTATTAGGGTACATAATATATCGCCATAGTGAGACACAAATGGAAGGAATTCAATAATGGGAAAAACACCCTGATTGTTTTATAGACACACAAAAAAAAATAACAACCACAAGAACTGAGGGGTTGGTTGGCTGTTGCTAAGCACCATAGATTAAGAAATAATGATCAGATGGCCAAACACCCTAACTGTCATGCTAGAACTCTCATCCAGTAACTGATGGAAGTGGATACAGAGATCTTCAGCCAGGCCCCAAGTGGAGCTCCAGGAGTACAACTGGCGAGAAAGAGAAGGGATTGTATGAGCGAGAATTATTGAGACCAAGATTGGAAAAAGCACAGGGACAAATAGCCAAACTAATGGAAACACATGAATTATTAACCAAAAGCTGTGAGCCCCCAACTGGATCAGGCCCTCTGGATAAGTGAGACAACTGAATAGCTTGAACTGTTTGGGAGACACCCAGGCAGTGGGACCAGGACCTGTCCTTAGTGCATGAGCTGGCTGTTTGGAACCTTGGGCTTACACAGGGACACTTTGCTCAGCCTGGAAGGAGGGGTCTGGACTTGCCTGTACTGAATCTACCAGGTTGAGCTGAATCCCCGGGGGAGTCTTGGCCCTGGAGGAGATGGGAATGGGGGGGAGGGGCTGGGGGGAAGGCAGGGGGCGGGGGCAGGAGGGGGGAGGACAGGGGAACCCATGGCTGATGTGTAAAATTAAAACACAAATATCTGTATTAAAAAAAATAAAATTTGAAATAAAGAAATAATGATATGTTCAAGTTATTAATCAAGAAATTAAGGCAAAGTGTGAGTGAGAGGACATTCTTATTAGCATTTAAATGAACTTCCTCTGCTTCAGGTGATGGCAATCAAGGCAGTACTTGGTTATTAGCAAGGCTTCAGGAAGCCTGAATCCTGAGTCTCTAGTAGGGAAGGGGACCTGATCATTGGATGGAATGTCTGTGAAGACAGTTACAAAGCTAGAACCCTGACAATGCTTTGAGTCCTATGTACCTAAAGTCATGGTGAATTCTCATTTAGTGGAAGATAGAGTTAGAAACACACACACACACACACACACACACACACACACACACACATGCACATGCATGTTAAACAGTGCTCAAGTGAGACAAGTAGCTTGGATGACATTTCTTGTCCTTCTTAGGATTTACATCATCCTCTCATGACTCATAACTCTGGTCAGATCTCAACACAACCTGACTTAGGAAATGTGAGGCCAGCTTAAGCACAAGGGAAGTGATATGTCTGTAAAGTTTCAGACTGGATAACAAGCTACCCTTGGGATCTGGGAGTGGTTTCTGAAGAGAGCTAGACCAAGAGGGGACTGAATGAAAAGATTTATTTGAGGATGTTTTCACCATGGTGAAACTTACCAATGACACAGGATTTAGAATCTTAGGGTAGGGGTATAATAGGCCTTTGGAACAGCCTTTGAAAACTTGGCCTGCATGAAGAGATGTGAGGATCACTGTAGCAAATAATACACTCCACAAGGACTTCAGGTTTTAAAGAAGCATGCATGTAAGAACGGCCCATTCTGTAAAGGAGGAAACTCTGTAACTGCTCGTATTCTGAAGGAGGCCCAGAAGATGGAGCCTTATTCAAACAGTGGAGCTGGAAGGATACTTGTGTCACTCAAACTCCTGGGGCTAATGAGAGGTGGAGGATGATGGCAATAGGTGCAATAAGATCTGCAAACAGCAGAGACTGGTAGATAGTGCATACCCACGGAATAGAGATGAATGGAATGACTGCAGCACATAGGGCTTTGAGAACTAATCAGCGATCATCAAGCAATAATATGCATGTGGATAGTTCATGTATTATTTGTTCTTTAGGAGAAAGGTATATAGGCAGCCTCATAACATGTAGTCCCACACTACAAATCTATATGGTATATCCTACTATACACATAAGTCATATGCTCCAGCCTATGGCTTCTAGGATATAGCCCTGCGCAGAATGTCACTAGGTAGACACTTGTGTATTTAAACATATCTAGACATAGCACAAGTATAGTAGAAATGGCAGAGGACTGGTGGTCCCCAGTATAATCCTATTTAATGCACTACTTTGCAAAAAGAGGGTGGACCATGGAATATTGCAATAAACTAGTTAAGAGATCTAACATAATAATAGAGCATTTGACTAGCACACAAAAGACCCTAGGTTCAATACCCAATGCTGGAAAGAAAGAAGGAAGGAAGGAAGGAAGGAAGGAAGGAAGGAAGGAAGGAAGGAAGGAAGGAATGAAGGAAGGAAAAGAAAGAAAGAAAGAAAGAAAGAAAGAAAGAAAGAAAGGAAGGAAGAAAGGAAGGCAGGAAGGAAGGAAGAAGGAAGGCAGGAAGAAAGGAAGAAGGAAGGCAGGAAGAAGGGAGAAAAGGGAAGGAGGGAGAGAAGGAGGGAGGAAGGAAGGAAAGTATAATTAAGTTTAAACTTGTGCAAGCTAGCTAAGCTGTTACTTTGGTTAATGCAGCCGTAAAACATGTGATTTAGGAGAGATTAATCCAGTTTTAACTACCCAACATGTCATCATTGAACACTGACCATTGTTTTCTCTTTTTTTCCTATCAGAAAGAAGGCTAGAATAAGTTCCCATTCACAGAGACAGACAGCAGTGGACATTCACCATCTTGCCCTGAGTCTATGCCAATTCTCCTGATGTCTACCATAATACTATCAGAATAGCCTTAAATGACTAGGACACTCTGCAGAACATCACACTGGCCCACTATATTGAGAATAGCATGTTAATTGTACTGAATGAAACAAAATTGTACTGAATTCAGTTAATCATACTAAATGAAACAAAATCCAGAGATAGAGGCTTTCATAGAGGTAGTATATTTGGAGTTTTAATGTGAGCATTATGAAATATCTTTTCCAAGGTAATATATTAATTATTAGTTGTCCCTCTAAACTGAAAAAGAGACGTGACATTTGATAGCTGCTTTAAAACTTGAGAAGCTGTGTATAGTTTAATAGAGTTCCAAAATGACCCATGTGTCAGATGATGCAAAGAAATGGCCCAGGACAAAAAAGATGCAAGATTGTTGCTTATCATGCTACAGTAGTAGCAAAATATATTCTGCACAATATACACTTTTAGGGCTCTAGATCAAAGCTATAGCACTTGTATCACAGAATACTTTGCTACCTTAGCATAGTGATGTGCAGGAGACAGACTGCATCAGCACATCTACTCCCAATTCTACATCTTTTGACAACATTCCCACTCACATTAGTCATTGTAGAAATATTTACAACAGAGACTCAGCAAGAGATATAAACCAGGGTAATATTTTTAGAGGTAATTAGAGAGCATTTACCAACATACCACAGATTCTACCAGAATCACTAAGTCATAGTCAGGTGACTCCAGCAGCAATTCACATGGAGATGCTATGGCTGAGAAAAAGTCCAGCAGTTCACAAGATGTCAGGAAACTACACAAACACAGCCCCCAAGCCCCTTGCCATGTGTCACTGTCACAACTGGTTCTCCATATTTCACTTCTTTTTACTGACTTGTGGACTGTTTTCTGCTTCCTGTTGACAAAGAAGGAAAAAAAACCCAAGACTTGTTTGTGGATGAGTCTACTCGATATGTGGGTGCAAGCCTAAATATGAATTATTAATGTATCTCCAAGTAGCTCTGAAAAGCACTGTTAAGAGAAGTGTCCTAAGTTGGTATATTTAGACTAATGACTGACTACAACTGTGACATAATCCAAACTGGAGGCATTGAAAGAACAGTTCGTGGTAAGAGGCATGAGTGGACCTATAGGAATGGACACAGTCCATAGGGATGCCTAAGTTATGTGTTCACGTCTAGCACTGGAAAAGAAGCCAACAGAATGCAATAAACTGAATAACAATACTGCAGATTGAATAATAATACAGGATGAAATAATAGCTTCTTGGGGAGGCTGACACAAGAGGATTGAGTGCAAGACCTACCTGGGCTTCAGACTGAGTCCAAGACTAGCATGAATAACTACAATAGCAAAGAACACGTTTAATTGAACTTAATTTTAACAAATGGAAAGAGGAAAGTGGTGAGACTAGAGCTTTGTGGTAAAGCTTGCCTTGTGGTAAATGCATTAAGCCTTGGTTTTGATGTCTGATATAACAGTGAAAAAAGAATTCCAAAGGTGCCTTTTCCGGTAATTCTCCCCACAGCCAATAAGCAAAACACACAGCACAGAAGCAAATATGGCCTGGAATCAAGACCATTAGACACAGAGAGCCTAAAGTATGGAGTGTGAAGTCATCAGTTGTCTTCAAATTGCCAAACTCCAGTTCAACATCCCACCCTTATCCTGTCTGTGGGAACACAGGTTCTTTGCTGGTCCTGATTGGACCTCATTCCTGAATTGCCAGAGCAGGTCACACATGTCATCTCCTCTTGCTCTCTGCACTGTTCCTCTTTTGGTGTTGTCCTTTGTTTGCTGTAGAAACTCATTTGGGGACTCCATAACTCTTGTCCATAAAAAGACCATCCAGCCCTAAATGGAATGTCTTCATCAAATCCAAAGAAGGGGCAGAAAGAATGTAAGAGCCAGAGGGGATGAAGAACACCAAGAAAACAAGAACCTCTAACTCAATAAGATCTATACATATATAAATGCCTAGAGACTGAGGTAGCATGCACAGGGCCTGCACAGGTCTGCACTAGTTGGAGTCCTAGAGTTGAAAAAGTAGTTAAATGTCCCCATCCCTACCCCAGGAGCAATCTCCAATTAATAACCACTTGCAGATGAAAATGTAGTTTCTTGCAAGGGAGTCTCACTGGGGAAACAAACTACTCTTAAGGGTAGGCTACATGCCCAGAAGTAGATGGCCAACAGAAAATGAAATCAATGGCATCTTTGGAGGTTCCATGTCTCATAATGTTATGTCATGGCTCTTTTTAAAAATCTTTATATATATATATATATATATTCCCCCTCTCTCGCTATTTTAACATACACACACACACACACACACACACACACAGGCTTCCAGTTTAGTGTTTTTATGGAAAGAATGGGTCTTTGTTTCTTGTGCCTTTACTTTGGCTCTTTTCTGTCATTTGTTTGTTTTATCCTACTCTGGTGTGTTAGGGTTTTGTTTTTGTTTTTAACCTTATTTTATTATTATCCCTTAGAAGCCTTCTGTTTTCTAATGAAAGACAGAAAGGGAGTGGATCCAGATGGAAGAGGAAGTGGGGAAGAACTGGGAGCAGTAAAGGAAAGGAGAATTGTAATCAAGATATGTTATATAAGAAAAAATCTATTTTCAATAAGAGGAAAAAGTAAATAACCAATATGAATAATACCTAAAGTGATTTATGAATTTTTTTCCCAGAAAAAGTGATGGTCGGGATATTTATAGTGGTTTGAATGAGGATGTCTTCCTCAGGCTGAGTTATTTGAACACTTGTCCCCATCTGGTGGTACTAGTGGTTTAGGGGTGTGGCCCCACTGGAGGGACTATGTCACTACACTTGGCTTGGGGTGTTCAGAGGCTCCCAGGCCATCAGTTTGCTGTTTCTGATTCTTGCTCCTATGTGAAGATGAGAGACCTCAGCTTCCTTTTGCTGCCAGCATGTCTGCCCCTCATCATGACTCTTCTCCCACGGAACCATAACCAGAATCAACTTGGTCATTCTTAAAAATAAGTAACAGAGGAGCCCGAGAGATGGCTCAGAAGTTAAAATAAGTAACAGAAGGAATCTACTAACAGAAGGAAAGACCACAGAAGATAGGAAAGCCTTAATTTCCCTGAACTTTTCTACAAGGGAGGGAAAAAGCTTTCATTTCATTTTTAAATATTATTTGAATCCTCAAAAGGACAAAGGCTGGGGCTGAGAATGGCTTCATGGACCGGCAGCAAGACCAGCCTGCTGGAGTCCTGGCAGCTCCCTCTGAGGAATGACTGTATTCCTGCCAGGATGCTAAATGAGAGGTGAAAAGTTTTCAAAGTTTGAGAAGTTAAAAGAACAATATGCTTCTATTTATCTATATCATCCTTTTGGAAGGTCAGGAATGCCCACAAAATCATATCCCAGCCTCCTTCTGTCTCTCCCTTTACATCCAGCAAAAGGGGGGGTGGGTGGAGGAATAAACTGGCTATGCACAGTACAAACCTCTCTAGTTCCCTCACTGAACAGGGATTCTCTGGAGTGTCCACCCAGGTTGTACAGAGGTTATGGTCTTCCTCCATATATACATAGGATGTGGAGGGGAACTCAGGTCTAACACCTCCTGCTACTGAGTGGTAATTCCACGTACATTTTACATATAAAATAACAATAACAATGCCATCAAAATAGTCATTAATTTCTAGCCACTGTGCTATATACATCAGGAATATTTTTTTGTAATTCTTACCACAACTCTGAAAAGTAGGAGTTGTAACCCTGTTGTTGGTTCATTTGAAGAAAGAAGACAAGGAGATGGAAGTCATCCACTAAAACTTAACTTTGGTGATGACACTTACCTTTCCATTGCTGTGATAGAATACCCTGACAAAAAGCAACTGAGAGAAGGAGGAGTTTATATTGACTAACAGTTCTAGAACTATGGTCCAGTGTGATAGGACAACATGGCAGCAAGACTGTGAGGCTGGCCTAGGAGTCAGGGAGCAGAGCAACCACTTCCCATCTGCACACAAAAAGCAGAGAGGGAGAGCAGAAAATGGGGCCCTCAAAGCCTATCCTAATGACATCTCTCCTTCAGCAAGGCTTCCCTCCTAATGATTCCACATCCTTCTCAAACAGTGCCATCAGCTAGGGACCAAGAGTTCAAACACAGGAGCCTGTGAAGGATGTTTCCCAACCAAACCACAAGAGGAAATTTCTAACTCTGTCTTTCTCCATGACAAATAAAACCCCTTTGTATCCCAGGCCTTGGGCCAGCTCCCCTGACTCTCACCCAAAGAGGTTCTATGTGAGTTCATTTCTCATAGTTATCTTTATATTCTTTCTCTGGCACTGACTCTGTAGAACACACATTGGTCTATCTTTATGACTAATTTAGCAAACTGGTAAGAAATTCAAGGTCAGTTTCTGTCCTTGGATTATTGTTGAAGCAATTATAGCACTGGGAGTCATGTCCTCAAGATCCTTGGTTCAGAACAGGCATCAGAAAACTGCCTGGCGAGCTAATCTAGGCCAGCGCCTATTTCTGTAAACACAGTTTTATTGGAACACAGTGATACTTGCTCGTTTACACACAGTTGTCTACGGCTACTTTGACAAAACAGCAGCAGTGCTGAATAGTTATGACAGACCTCGAAGCTCACAACACTGAAAATATTTACTGCCTGGCACTTTACAACAAATTCTAGCTGACAGCTGGTCTAGACATGGAATTGATGCCATATTCTCAGCACTCTGAGAGGTAAGTATAATTATTTCTCATACATGGTCCTAGGCTGACTTCCTTATCCAATGAACTTTGTTTTTTAAACATAACTTTTTTATTGATTCGTTGGGAATTTCACATCATGCACTCCTATTCCACTCATTTCTCTGTCCCTCCATATCCACCCTTTACCCTTGTAGTGCTTCCCCCAACAGAAATTTTTAAAAGAAATAAAAATAAAAAAATTAAAAATAGAAAAAACAAATAAAAATACTAATCAACAAACAAACAAAACACACTTTGTTCCTCCATCTTTCCTCTTCATTCATCTTGTTGGCATTGGAGCTTTGGTGTATCATGCAGTATACCCTTTTATCCAAAGAGTTTTACTTGCAAACTTCATTGTGTAATGTGTTCTTGGTCAGGTTCAAGGCCTCTGGCTTCTGATACACCATCAATATTGGACCCTCACTGAAACTCCTCTCAAATATCCTGCTGTTGTCCATAGTCATGGAGATCCTGTGGCTCTGGTTCTGCAGGACCAGTCCCTTCATAAGCTCCAGTAGGTCATAGATGAGGTAGATGTTGGGGTGTGCCAACTCAAAGCCCCAGATGTGTGTCTGGGTGGTAGCTGAGTTGGTCAGTTTGGGCCTGTGGGATGACCCACTCAGGTGAGGGGAGGAGCCAGCTCTCCCATGTCCATGTGAGGGGTGGGGCCAGCTCTCCTATAAGGGTGGGTGGGGCTGTTCTCCCAGGTCCCACACACATTCCTGGTGCCACTTGGCCTGGGTGGGGAGAAGAAACCACAGGCCTGGCCAGTGCCATAGGACACAACAGGTAAGAGATACCCAATGAACTTTAATCAAGTCAATGCAGTGGTGCTAGCTAACTGGCACCCTACTGCCTCACTTCTAGCAAAACACTCTAATCAGAGTCCTCTGCCAGCTATTCCAGCAGTCTTCAACTGTCAACATCCCAAAAGATTCATTTTCAAAGAATGATTGTTGTCTTAGTTAGGTTCCAATTGCTGTAAATAGAAACCATGACCATGGCAACTCTTACAAATGAAGACATTCAACTGAGGTGCTCACTTACAGTTTCAGAGGTTCAGTCCATTATCCTCATGGCAGGGAGCATGGTGGCATGCAGGCAGACATGGTGCTGGCAACATCTTGACCAGAAGGCAGCAGGAAGTTGACTGACTCACTGGGTGGTATCCTGAGCATAGGAAACTTCGAAGCCCACCCCCAGAAAGATACATTTCCTTCAACAAAGCCACACCTACTCCAACAAAGCCACACCTCCTAATAGAGCCACTCCCTACAGGCTTATGGGGGCCAATCACATTCAAACTACCACACTTTTAAAAGCTTTTATTTGCTTAAATTAAAAAATAAATTTAGAGTGAGTGAGTGAGTACATACCATGTTCGTCCTTCTGAGTCTGGGTTACCTCACTCAGGATGATTTTTTTCTAGATCCATCCAATTGCCTGCAAACCTCATGATGTCATTGTTTTTCTCTGCTGAGTAGTACTCCATTGTGTATATGTACCATATTTTCTTTATCCATTCTTCAATTGAAGGGCATCTAGGTAACCCAGACTCAGAAAGATGAACATGGTATGTACTCACTCATAGTAGGATACTAGATGTAAAACAAAGATGACTAGACTGCTACACAACTCCAGGGAGGCTACCTAGAAAACAGGACCCTAGGAAAGACACAGGGATTGCCCAACGACAGAGAAATGAAAGAGATCTACATGAACAACCTGGACAAAAAAGGGAGTAATGAAGGGCAAGGTTCGAGGGAAAAAGAGCTTAGGGGTACAGGAGATCCCAGCTGGATCAAGAACAGAAAGGGAGAACAAGGAATAACAGACCATGATAAATGAAGACTACATGAGAACAGGAATAGGCAGAGTGCTGGAGAGGTCCCCAGAAATCCACAATGATACATCCTCTGTAGACTGCTGGCAATGGTCGAGAGAAAGCCTGATCTGACCTCGTCTGGTGATCAGATGGCCAAACACCCTAACGGTTGTGCTGGAACTCTCATCCAATAACTGATGGAAGTGGATGCAGAGATCCTTGGCCTGGCCCCAGGTGGAGCTCCAAGAGTCCAATTGTCGAGAAAGAGGAGGGGCTGTAAGAGTGTGAATTGTTGAGATGAAGATTGAAAAAGCACAGGGACAAATAGCCAAATAAATGGAAGCACATGAATTATGAACCAAAGGCTCTGGAGGCCCCAGCTGGAGCAGGCCCTCTGGATAAGTGAGACAATTGAATAGCTTGAACTGTTTGGGAGACACCCAGGCTGTGGGACCAGGACCTGTCCTTAGTGCATGAGCTGGCTGTCTGGAACCTTGGGCTTACACAGGGACACTTTGCTCAGCCTGGAAGGAGGGAACTGGACCTGCCTGTTCTGAATCCACCAGGTTGAGCTGAATCCCCAGGGGAGTCTTGGCCCTGGGGGAGATGGGAATGGAGGGGAGGGGCTGGGGGGAGGATGGGAGCAGGGGTAGGAAGGGGGAGGACAGGGGAACCCATGGCTGATGTGTAAAATTAAAACACAAATATAATAAATTTTAAAAAAGAGAGAAAAAATAAATTTAGACCTAATGATTGAATTTTCTTGTATTTTGTAAAGAATATATATTTAATTAAAGGAAAATAAGAATGTTGTAAATAAATTAGCAAGATGTATTAGGTGACTATGGAAAACACTGTATAATTTTCAGATCCATGTCTCTCTATACCACTGACTCTAGCATAAGCTACTCATAGTTGAGACATGGTATATTAGTAGTTTTCATTTCCGTGAATGAATATTTAACACGAATCAACTAAAAAGGGAAGGGCCTGTTGTGGCTATGGTTTAAGAAAGGGTACAGTAAATCATGGCAGAGAAAGCATGGTGGTAGCTAGGAGGCTGAGATGGCTGGTCACATTGTATCTGAAGTCAGAAATCTCAGAGTGAATGGAAAGTGGGATCGTGGCACAAAACTCCAAGGCCTGCCCCAGAGACCCACTTCCTCCAGAAAACCTGCACTTCCCAAAGGTTGCACAGTGTTCCCAAACAGTGCCACCAACTGGGGCCAAGTGTTCAAAAACACACAAAGGGTACATTTCACATTCAGATGTGAGCATTCTGCCCCTGGACCCATAGGCTCATGATCATTTCATGATGCAAAATTCATTCATTCCAACTTTAAAAGTTCTAGAGCCTTTAACAGCTCCAATACTATTCAAAAGCTGTCTCCTCTGAGATTAAAAGCAACCCTATCCTGGCTACTTTTATGTCAGTTTGACATAGGCTAGAGGCATTTGGGAAGAGAGAATTTAATTAAGAAAATGCCCCCACAAGATTGGCCAGTGGGTGAGCCTGTGGTACATTCTCTTGAATGGTGACTGATATTGGAGGGTCCAGCTCACTGTGTGTAGTGTCACCCTTGGGTAACCAGTGGTCTTGGGTGCTCTAACAATGTGGAATGAGCAAGCCAGTAAGCAACACTCTTCCATGGCCTTGGCATCAGCTCCTGCCTTTGTGTCTTCCTGCTCTGACTTCCTTCAGTAATGGACTCTGATGTAGAGCTGTAAACTGAAAGAAACTCTTTCCTCCCCAGGTTGTTTGTGGGCATGGTGTTTTATCACAACAGAAAACCTAACTAAAAGAAACTCCTTAATTGTGAGTTTCTGTAAAATAAAAGGCCAAGTTACATGCTTCTAATATCACCATTTCAAAATGAAAGAATGAGGTCATAGTAAGGAAAGACTGAACCAAGTAAGACCTAAATCCAGAAGGATGAATGTCATATCCTGCAGTTCTATACTGGATCATCTCAGTATCAAAGGACTTACAGAGCCCCCCCCCCCCCCCGCCCGCACCCCACCAACTAGTACTACTAACAACACACAACTCCTCCCTTGGACCAGCCCCACTCCCTGCCTGCAGATTCAGTAGATGCTCCATGACTGGCATCTCCAACATCCTGGACTTGCCATTGCAATTTAGGCTTTACCTTCACAGCTTTACACACTGGCCTTTCAGGACTTCCTTGCAAAGGCTCCAGCCACACTGCACATGGCCTGGATTTATTGGATTTCTGTAAGTTTGGCACAAGACTCCAAGATCCTCTCAATCTTGCATCTTTCATGCCTTCAAAACAAGTACCACATGAACAATACTGCCAAGTTCTGCTACCATCTCCAGAGAGGGCATGACTTCCTATTGCAACAGTTGTGGTGGCTTCTGTGTGCTGACATTGGGAAACACTTTCCTAGTTGGCTGTTCTTGAGCAAAGATCCCCTCTAGTTATACCCTCAGTTCAGTTTCTTTCCTTTCCAATGAATTTGCATTTTTACTGATTGGAGCCTTTGGTGGGTAGGGTCTTACCTTCAAGGCATATTTCCTATTGCTCCAGTGTAAAACACATTGGTTTCTTTTTAATGGTGCTAATCTCTTTAACAATTACATTTGCTTTCTCAACTGTCACGTCTACAACTTTAAATTCGTACCTTGCCTTACAGAGAGGCACATTTAAACACCTTTGTGTTCCATTTGTTGCTTGCTTTGTTTGTAGACCAGAAAAGCCATCAACAGTAACATTCAAACAACCTGAATATTATCCTATCTTGAAATGTCATCAGTCCTACATGATTATTTTCCCTTACTTGTCTTTTATTTTTTAGTTTTTAATATAACAACAACATTTCTCCCTTTCCGTTTCTCCCACCAAACCTTCCAATACAGCCTCCCACACTCTCCTTCAAATTCATGGCCTCTTCTTTCATTAATTGTTATTGCATACATATATGTTCATGTATATAAATATATATTCCCAAATATAACCTGCTCAGTCCATTAATGTTACTTGCATGTATGTCTTCAGGGCTGACCTTTGGTACTCGACAACAAATTGGTGTGATCTTCTCTGAAAAGAGCACGTCTCCTGCTCCAAGCTTTCCTCAGTTAACTTTAGTTCTTTGTGAGAATCTACACCTATAAAGTTTCATCAGCATGACTGCGCAAAAGTGAAATAAACAAGGACACCACCATTAGACATGCCAAAGAAGACAGATAAAAGGCCATGGTGACTCAACCCTATATAAAGTACATCACTTTAGAGTTTAGCCTCACTCAAGTTCTCAGAACACAAGCAGATTTGTCAGAATTTAAAAGGATTTAATAACCTTCTAGCCCACTTCCCATTTCCCTGTAGAGTCTGTTTCCCTCCGAGACCTCATGAGATGGACCTTCACTGTCTGCAAGTCTCTAGGCATTCTGGTCCTTTGAAATCCTGCCAGAATGACGGGTTAAGTTCTGCTTACACTGTTTCTAGGGCTTCGCTAGCCCACAATTCCACATTCATTCTGCAAACCTGTTTCAAAGGCCTGAGAATCAAATGGTCAGGGTTGCCACAGCAACAGCCCCAATTCTTGGTAACGATTTTCTGTACTAGTTTCTTGCTCTATTATAGTGACCAGATAGTTAAAAAGAAATAATGTAAGGGAGGAAGGGTGTATTCTTTTATAGTTAAAGAAAAAGATGGTGGTAGAATCATGAGACACCTCGTCACATTGTGTTGTATCTACAGTTAGGTAGCACATAATGTATAAGAAGAGGCACTGGGCTACAAAACATCAAGGCCCAACCCAGACACTCACTTTCCCCAGCAAGGGTAGGACTCCCAAAGATTCCACAACCTTCCTAGCATTATCAACTGGGGACCAAGTATTCAAACACCAGTGCACAGGGGACATTGCACATGAAATAATATCTGGTTTCTATTTTTCAAAAGGTTTTATTGACTAATGATCAAGATGAGAGAAAACTAAACTTTGCTGGCTATCTAATAAATATTTTCTCCTAAACTAAGTTTCATATATTGAGTAACCAATTAATCCTGTCAATAGCCTATGAGTTATGTATCACATCTCTTTTTGTTGTTACAAACAAAACCAGTGAACTTAGATAAGTAAGCATTTTCCAAACTAAGAGTCAAACTTTGATACTTCTAAGAAAAAGGCAGTTCTACAGTTGTTTAAATTTTCTGAGTTAAACACATTTTATATGGTACATTTTGTATATTCTGTTATTCAAACTGATAAATGTTATCTATAGACCACCACTCACCACTGCCAGTGGTGATGGATGACCTCAGTGGACTTCTAAGGAAGACTCTGGGATGATAAAGGGAAACTGGGTAGCTCGGGAAATACATCCTTGTTAATGGATATGGAAGTGTTTTAGTAGCTAACAACACATACAGCTTGCCAAGGTACTGAAAAGTAAATTTCAAAGGCTTCAAGATTCTGAATCTGCAGTTACGCAGAAGCACCAACACGATTAATATCTGAGTTATGTGGCTAAGAAAACTGTGGGAACACATGTCCCCTAGAGTTCTCAATGAACAGCTATCACAGTGATGGCTATGAGGTAAACTCAGATGAGGAGAAGATAGAACCTGGTGATCCTACAAATTTAAACCCCCCTTTCCTTGCAATGCTGGATTGTCTTTTCTGCCACACACAGATTATTTGGTGAGCCCTTTCACACTGCCAGGTGTGAGACCTGAAGTTTCGAGTATCAGCACACACTGAACAGATTTTTAGTGAAACAAATAGATCACAGGCTGCAAGTTTGCTTTATATTTGACAGTGTTACAAATGCATCTCATCTTCTCCTCCATGGGCTCTAGGTAAGGCACGCTCCTTCCCATCTTAAGAGGCAGATGCTCTTGCCATTGTTTAAGAGATTTTTTTTTCCCCTGCTACCCAAGGGAAACAAGCTCTCAAGAAGTCAACAGTCTTGTTTTTCCACAGACATCGACAGCTGTTTTAACAACACAATTGTATTTGAAATAATTGGAAAATAAGATTTACAATTGCCATTGGCTTTTGAGGCTACTCACCACTCCTGGCTCACAGTGGTTATAGCAATGCTGGGAAGTGTTGTCAAAGGTAGAGTGGTTGGCCTGGAAATGCCATCTCCCTCAGGGGTCCTTGCCCTTTCGCTCTGTCTCTGGGACAATGGTGGCAGCTGCAAGTTTCCTGAACAGCACCTCCTGCCTCTCCAGAGGTCAATTCCAAGGGTGTAACTGGAAGAACTGTAGGACTTACTCAAGCTACATTCAAAATAGTCCTTAACATTCTGGAGGAGACAAAGAGAAAGAAAACAAGAAAAGGAGTGAAACTCGGACGTCTAAATGACAGAGTTAAATAACAGCCCAAATGACCCAGCTGTCACTGAGGAAGCCCGGATTCATTATCTCACAATCAAATTCTGAAATTGATGCCAAAAGCCTAAGAGACAGCGAACAAGATGGGTAGGGGGTGAGGGGCTAGTTTCTGTCTTTCAGTACAAACCTATCCACTGTACATTCTTAGAGATCTTTAGATTCAAAGGTAAACTTTACGAGGAGTAACATATGGATTGAAGGTTTCTTTTTTATTTCTCTCTCTCTCTCTCTCTCTCTCTCTCTCTCTCTTCTCTCTCTCTCTCTCTTCTCTCTCTCTCTCTTCTCTCTCTCTCTCCCTTCTCTCTCTCAATTTTCTGTGTTAAGATATCAGAGTGTTGGTAATTAGAGTCGACTGGTTGTCCCTGTTCCTATATCTAAACCTCATGGCTGATAATGTTGCTGTTTTGTTATTAATCAATTATACAAGAGTTCAGTTAGAAGACACACATCATCCAATCCTGAAGAGCCCTATTCACGTCCATGCTGAATGCTATCATGAACAAAACACAAGCAAAAGGACCCAAGCATTCTGAGAACAAGTAAGAGTCTCTCATCTCTCCCATTCCTCCGTGTGAGTATGGTTCCTGGTCCTGCTGAGTGGAAATCCCAAATGAGTGTCTGCCTCCTGCACTGTTCTCATTAACCCAAAGACAGATAGTGTTGCCACATCTCAATGGCCACTCTGATCAACTAGCAGTTCAAAAGCTGTAACGTTGACTCTTCTAATGAAGGTTCTGTCATTAGGCCAAGGCTGCTCAACTGATGAGAATTCTGTGGCCCTGAAAACACTGGTCATGCCAAAATATTACCTGGAGTTTCAGCAAATATGTGATGCACATTAGCGCAGTCTCACCCTGTGCCACTTAAGAAGGCCTCCTTAGTAGAAAGGTGTCTCATGTCACAGATCTCTGTCCTGTTGTTTGACATTTACATGTCTGTACAAGACCATGTTCTTGATTCTTCTCTTGGTTCAAGAAGTTCTCAGATATGCTAGACAAGTGCTCTACCACTATGCTCTATCCCCAATATCTCTTTTTAAAATATTAATTTTTATTTATGTACAGGTGTCTGTTAAGGGCCTCCAGAAGAGGGCAGATGAGGACATTGGATACCCTGGAACTGGAGTTACAGGTGGCTGTGAGTGGCCTGATATGAGTGCCGGGAACCAAACTTGAGTCCTCTCTTAAAGAGGAACAAGCACTCTTAACCAATGAGCGGTATCTCTAGCCTCTTCAATCTCTTATTTCTTTGTATTTTGAGATAAGGTCTCACTAAGTTACCCAGGCCACACTTGAATTCCATGCACAGTCCAGGCTGGCCTTGAATGTGTCATCCTGCCCCAGCCCCCTGAGTGTTTGAGGTTTCAGGCCTATGACATCGGATCTAAAAGATAAAGGCCTATTCTGATGGCACACCTGGGGAAGAAAAGATGTAGCAATTTTCAGGAGCTCCCCTTTCTCTACTTAGAAATGGAATATTATTATATTATTATATTTTCTTATATTTGACATATAATTTTGAAATATCATCTATTTAAAATTCAATATAAACACTACTTGGTGACAGGAAATTGACACAATCTAGAATCTTCCAGAGAGTGAAATGAAATACCCTACAATGCATCATAATCAGATTTATAGTTGCATACATTGTAGCTCTAGTACTTGCTGCATCCTAGGGATGGTGTGTGTGTGTGTTTGTGTTTGTGTATGTGTGTGTAAAAGAGAGAGAGAGAGAGAGAGAGAGAGAGAGAGAGAGAGAGAGAGAGATTGGTATATATGTTTCTTAAAATATTTTAAAACTCCTTAAAGAGACAGAATATACAAAATCTTAGTGAAGAATAAAGATGAATATATAAGAACAAACTGAAGGCCAGAAATCATAGTCCAGCATCAAATATACATGTAAAGAAAAAGCACAGTTTTCTAGAAGGCAAAGCCTCAACTATACACAAGAAACACTGTCCCAAAGTTAAGAAATGAAGACACCATTTAGTTAAATTGCCAGACACCAGGGCTTTCTGGTTAAGTGTACAGTATTTTCCTCTTTGAGAAAGAGGAAACATTACCAACCAGGTTTGATAGTGGTAAATGGACTAAATGGATTCTTGATGCTTTCCACTGGATAGATAACAAAGTCATACCTCACACAAAAAAATTTTCCACATTGTGCTGGTGAGTTTTTGTCAACTCAGCCCTGGCTAGGGTCATCTGGAAAGAGGGAACCTCTGTCAGATTGACTTGTGGACAAGTCTGTGGAGCATTTTCTAAACTAATGATTGATGCGGAAGGGTTCAGTCCACGGTGGACAGTGACATCCTAGGACTGGTGGTCCTCGGTTGTAGAAGGAAGCTAGTTGAACAAAGCACAGGGAAATCCAGGAAGCAGCATATCTCTGCTTCAGTTCTCTTCCGACTTCAGGTTCCTACCCTGAGTTCCTGCCCTGACTTCCCTTCACAGCAGACTGTGATCAGAACACGTAAGCTAAATAAATAAGCCCTTTTCTACCCAAGTTGCTTTTGACTATGATCTTTACCACATCAATTAAATGCAAGCTAGGATAGAAATTTGTACCGGGACCATGGGGTATTGCTATGCCAGACCAGAGCAGACCATGTAGTTTGGAGAGGACTGTGGAAATGTTTGAAACTTTGGGCTAGAAAAGCCATTAGTTCTTAAAGCTTAACAGTCTGTTCTGTGGTAGCTTGGAAGATACAAATGCTGAAAATAATGAAGACGGTGAAGGTCTAGCCTATAAGCTCCAGAGGGAAGTTTGAGAGTCCCCTCCAACACTCTATCAGGGCTGTTCATGTGATATTTTGTATTATGAATCTGTGCTTTCTGGTCAGCTTGGGTTGAAGAATCATTTGTGATTAACAAGAGACAGAAACCATGAGAATGAAAACTTTGCTTCATTGGGACAATTGATGCTGGTTAGCTCAAGATGAACAACCAGTCAGCTGTGAATAAGAAGAGACCAGCATCACTGGGTTGAAATATCCTGGGGAGTTTTTCTTTAGGGCCATCACAGACTGTCCAAAGAGAGCTAAGACTGCATCTCATGCTGGCAGTTGAACTTAGTGATGTGTGGGAGACTCCATGTTTAACTGGTTTGGGTAGCATGAGAGCTCAGGGTTGAAGGAACCCTGGAGGGTAGCTGAGGCTTGGCACTATGAGAGACCAGGAGAGGCCCGGTGAGAATGTAACCTCTGCTGCAATGGAAACCCCAAGATTTAAAGACTGTGGGGGAGACTGAAAGTGGCACCACACTGAAGGGCTGGAGTCACTGAAGGGGTTTCTGGAGAGGCTTATGGTGACATACATGCTGTGTTGCAGCAGAGATCCCAGGATAGCTGAGGTGCCAGGGCTGTGGGATGACCACCACTATAGCAGCAGGTGTGGAATGGAGACAGCCTGAGCCTCTGAGACAAGTTGTATGTGCTGTGGATGGCAGAGCCAGGAAAGTAGAGGTGCCCAATTCCTTGGGAGCCCAGGAGAGCTTGAGTAAATACCAGATGCCAGACACTGAGTTACAGAATTTGATTTATAGTTTTGGATGCTGGCTTTGATTGGAATGCATAAGTGCTCTGCTTTTTCCATCTTGGAATAAGAAGTATAAAACTTTTTATTGTAATTTATGGGAACCCACAGCTGATGGACTTCGGATTTTTAGAGAGACCTTGAACTTTTTAAAGAGACTGAACTTTTTAAATGCCATGAAACTTTTAAAAGTTGGATTGTGGTATACATTTCAATATTGACATTAATATGAGACCTTGGGGAGATAAACAAGAAAGTTTATGGTTTAGTAGTGGCTATGTGTGTGCCAAGCTGACAAGGGGTCAATTGTATTGGTTAGTTTTTTTGGTCAACTTGACACAAGCTTGGGTCATTGGGAAGAGGAAACCTCAATTGAAAAAAAAAAATGCTTCCATAAGACTGGCGTACAGCCTTTTCTTGATTACTGATTGATGTGGGACAGCTCAGTCCACTGTGGGTGGTACTGCTTCTGGACAGGTGGTCCTGGCTTGAATATGATCCAGCCATCAAAAGCAAGTCAGTAAGCAATGTTCCATCATGGCATTTCCTTCAGTTCCTGCCTCCATGTTCCTGTCCTGACTTCTCTTCATGATGGGCTGTGGTCAGGAAATGCAAGCCAAGTAAACTCTTTTCTTCCCAACTTGTTTTTGGTCATGCTCTTTATCACAGCAATAAAAGGCAGATTAGAATGCACACTAACTTGCCAACAAGGTAAAACTTTATAGTTTTGAAGTCATCTCTTGAATAAAAAGAAGCCCTTGGTGAGTGTGAAAACATATCACCATAAAAAAAAAACATAATGAAACAGCTTTTCAGGAACTAAATTAAATGCTGAAAACAGTATTATTTTCAGAGCATTATATGCAGAGCTATTTATAATTACTCCAAATTCTGTATTTACAGTTATAATTTATAGACTTCTCTTCTACCCAAATTATTAACAACCCCAAAGTTGAATTTGGATACTTCTCAATTGATGAACTTGTGACTTATACCTGATTTACCTATTTTTAGTAATCATGATTCTGACCAGCGCTAATGCTACTCATGAATCAACTACCTTTGGGAGAAGGACATTAATTTTAATGTTATCTCTGGTAATCGCAATTTTGTATTTCTTTTCAAAATTTATACTTTCCTAAATTCACCTTATGACTGAATAATGCTAAAGAAATAACTGCTTTTGGATTCTCCTCATATTCCTGAATAAATATTTATTTAAAAGTACTTATTCTTACCAGCATAATCACAAATGTTATCACAAAGTAAAAGCCTTAGTGGAGGCACCTAAATTTGCGAAGTCTTTGGGGAAGAGGGCAAGGGACTAATCTCTATCTTGGTCTCATTTCAAAATCAGGTCAGAACTACTGACATGCCCAGGGTGGCCACAGTGCTGCCTCAGCAAAGTTTCACTGATGCCTTGTGTTTGGTCTATCATCTGTTTCATCAATTTTGGAGGGTTTATAGTTTTTCCCATTCTCTAGCTGCACTCATGGTTAGAGTATGGGTAAGGTCTTCCCAGAACACACACTGTGCTTCCATTCAGATTCACTCCATACCACTGGCCAGCTTTGAAGGTCTTATGACATCAGAGATGGAGATTATGAAAAGCAGCAAGTGACATTAAGGGTCCCCATCAAAGCTAAATGTCATGGTGTTCCATGAGACAATAATAAGGAGTGTGTCTTTGAGAAATATGGTTTATCATAAGCAGTCATCAGCAATTACAAGAACAGTTTGGAGGAAACCTCAACCACTCATATTCATTGCTTTCTCTTCTTTGAAATGTCTTTGTGTCCATGATTAGAAATGTGAAACTGTGTGTGTGTGTGTGTGTGTGTGTGTGTGTGTGTGTGTGAGAGAGAGAGAGAGAGAAAGAGAGAGATGCACAGTATGTAGATACATGCATATTGAACTGTGTCTTATATAATTTATATTTATGTGTGTATATGAAATTATTATCTTTCCCTCTTTTTTCACCTGTACTCATAGTTACAGGTTCTTCTTAGTCTTTAGTCACAACCCTCTTTCCTCCTATGACCTCAAACTCTCTCCTACCCTTTAACCAATCTCCTTAGTCATAATCACAATGTTCAGTCCTTAGATTGCACATCTCACCTCTAGAAGTCTATTTCAAATACAAAGTAGTGAACACATGCACAAGTCCTACTGTCACACGTTGAAGGTCTAGTGAGTTTTGAGTGCATAAAGACAGAATTGTAGTTATTCCTTCATGTATTCCCCAGCCCCAAGCAGAATGTCTTGCCTGACATAAAGGTCTTTTCATTTACTGTTCTCTTACTGAAAATTCTCCCCCAATATCTTTACAGCCCATTCCCTCACTGCTTGCATGTCTTCTCCTCACACGGTCCGTCCATAAATGCTCTCACACACAATCATTCTTTGCTTCCCCAACTGGCTTCTCTATAGTGTTAATCCCACCAATTGAGAATAAGACCACTACCACAGTTTAAGGCAAATTTGAAGCAAGCTTTAATTAAAATACCAGCCAGGTTGATGGGCTCTGGCCAGATCCATTCCCAGGATCCTGGGAAATGGCCCAGGATCAAGTATGTCAAGGGCTTAAGAAGGAAAACCCATAGTTCATTGCCTTTCCCACCAGGTCCAATCAGGGACAAGCATACATCCTGATATATTTCCAGTGTGAACCTCCCGGCCACATGTGATCAAGCACATCTGGGGCTGATGGGTCAAACAAACAGTTCAGTGGAATGAAAACTTATGACTTGTTATCTCCCATAAACAGTATCCTCCAGCATTTCAGAAACTATCTGTCCTTGGGCAATGGGCTTGTAGATCAGAGGCATTTCTTGTTTCATGGGTCTCTCAGGCAGAGTAATCAAAACTTAAAATGTAACGTTGGCTCTCACAATAGCCCTATCACAGCTGGGCTTGTTTTGTAATTTAACTTATTTCCACCTTCCTTCTGGAAAGTAAGGCCAAAGTGAACAAGAACTTGTACTATTTATTGTTGAATCTCCCTACAGAACCTAGAGCCATATTAGACACACAATGTCTAATATATATATATATATATTGTATATGTAGTATTGAATGGATATCTAAATCATTTAATAAAAAGTTGATGAGTTAAAATAAATTAAAATATAACAAACTGTGTCTGACTGTAGTGTAAAAGCTTAATTGAAGAGTGTGGTACATAAGATTTAAGCTTCTGTTGTTCCAGTGAGACAGGAGAGACTGGGGAACACAATGTGATATGTGCTGAGGCTCAGAGCCTGGGTGGAAGAGGGAAGTGTTGACTTGGCTGGCACTGACTTTCAGAAATGAGGTCAGCTTGGAATTCAAATGTGTCATTTTTAATTTCCTGGGAGTCATATTTAAAGAATCAAAGGAAAAAAAAAGTTGTCTTTAGCAAATTAGTTTAATATATCTAAAGTGTTACCATCTTTTAAAAATTATTGATGAATTATTTTTCATTACTAATATTTATATTACATAGATTCACAATGTGACGTGGAACTAGTTTACAGGTCACTCCATACAGGCTAGTGACAGGTGGTTAAAGACACATAAAACCTATGTACTATTGACCCACTGTGGTTCTGGTGGGGTTGATAGGAAATGACTAACGGCCTTCTTTTCTACTTATTTTGCAAATTTCCTCCTCTTTTGACTGTGGTAACTTCTCTTGTTTCCTTGGAGATAATCAGGATTATTTCTCTAAAAATACAACAAAAAGGAAAAAGATGTTGCAATGGTTAACAATTGTTAACTTGACAGGACCTAGAATCGCCCAGCAAACAAGCCTCTGGGTGTGTCTGTGAGGAACTACCTGAATTACAATAACTGAGGGAGGAAGGACCACCCAAATTGGGAAGAACCATTCTTGCCCACCATGATAATAAATCCTTCCATCCTAAAGTTGCTTTATTGGGCATTCTGTAGCCGGAACAAGAAAAGTAACTACTACAGATGGTTTGTCTATCAGTAATGAGCATTGCTCCACTTTAACCTTTAAAACAAATCAGAATGCTAGAAATCAGTCAGAATGGTGGATAAATTGTATTAGGGGAACTGCCAAATTTCTTTTTAAGAAAAAAAGATTTTTCCATTCCAGAAGTTTCCAAGTAGACATTCTAAGCAGAACACAGCCATCTAAACACAACCATCCATCACCAGTGTAAGAAATGTAAAAGGCAAATTTATGTGTGATCGAGAGCCAAAGACCCAAGGAGAGGAGCAGGCCACCACTACACTGTGAACCCTTTCTGATATCACAGAGTTAAATTTGGCATTCCCTACTCTGCTCAGGAGCCTTGTAGTTAAAAGAATAATAAGAATGGAGAGACATCTGAAAGACTGGGCAATCCCCCAAGATACAATTTTTATACCAATTAGAAATAAAATCTTGTATGGGCTTTCTTTCCATCTATGAAATAGGAATTCAAAGGTAAAATGAGTCACAATACCACAGCAAACTCACTGTTCCTCTGGCTTTTTACAGAAAGCAAAGGAATTCACTTATTTCTCTCCTTTCCTTCCTACTTTTCTTTTGCACATCTGATTGGTGATATATAATTTTATATCAATTTTAAATAATAGTTGGGTAAGGACGTGCCATGAAACACTAATGAAATGAGTGGTCAGTTGGAAGCAAGGAGGTAAACAATATCACCTGACAAGAACCAAAGCTATGAAGACTGTATGTTGATAGACTTCAAATGACTTAGAGTCAGGCTTCTCAACCATGATAGAAATTCCGGGATTGTTTTTAAACAGAGTGATTAGCAGGTCTGAGATGAGACATGAAACTCTGCATTTCTGATAAACATCAAGGTGAGGTTCCTGTTGCTGGTCTGAGGAACACTTGTGAGCACAAGGCTTAGTGAGTGTGTACAAAACACAACCTTCTTAGTGCTAATGACCCTACCATGGGAAATGACTTTGAGGAGTTTGCTGCACATGATGGGAAGGTCATTGATGGTGGATGATGGAACAGTGTGGAAAGATGAATCAGCTCATCTGGCAAAAAGAGAATTATTCCTACTATCCATTTCACAGAGTGCTGGGTCCAGGTACTGGACATGTCTTGGTCATCAGAACATGATGTCACATGGTGATAGTACGGAACACCCTTCTCTGCCTTTGCATGGAATTCTGGAGTAGCTTCTTTACTGTCCCTGCCACTACCTACGTCATCTGCAGTCACTGCCATCACACTCCTGCTCTTCTTCATCATAGCAGTGGGAAATAGCTCCTCGGGGGACTTCTGCTGTTCCGTGCAGCTTTGCTGACTGCTGATTAGACCTAGGGGATGAAAAACACAAATGAAAATTCAGCTCTGTATCTAAGTTAAGTAAAAGCATGTGATAGATTCCTTCAATAACACAGGATGTATACAGTGCACATATACAAGCAAGTACTACAATTTAGAAGCCAATTAAACTTTATGTTCTGAAAAGAGAGACTGAAAACATACAAGAAGCCAAGAAACTGGCACAAAAATATTCATAGAAAGAGAATAAGGATAGGAGGTAACAATTATACTCCCAGGTAACCAATGATCATGAAGAATATGACCAGACATGGTGTACATGTCTGTAATCCCAGCACTCAAAGGATAAGGCAGAAGGTTCTAGGCTAGACTGAACTACAAGGTAAAGCCTTGTCTCAAAAATATTAAAAAACAATAGTATATATCTGTATAAGACTTTATAAATCAAAAAGTACTTTCCCACAAAATATGTCATGCTATTCCTATAAGGTATAAAACATTGTTATGTTTTGGTAATTGAGAGGCAACTCAGTGGTAAAGTGCTTGAGAGAAAGAGAGAGAGATAGAGGCAGAGATAGAGACAGACAGACAGATAGACAGCAATGAAGAGAGGATTGGCTCATGCCTTTTTGCCTAATGAGAGAACTGAATGTTACAAAAATTATTTGGCCTGAGAAAATAGCAAAGCCATGTAAGATTCAAAATTTAAAGACTATGGCTCCCTGGTACTTTCCATAAAAAGCAATCTAATACAAACTAAGGTACAGGAGGAAATGTACATGTAAGGAAAGAAATCTTATCTCAATCTTTACACCAGTTTCAGCTCCTCACATGGAAATCACACAAGCAGTAATTGTCATAAGTGACTTCAGAAAACAATACTTAGAAAGAGTGGGACTTCCTGCCTCATGTCATACCAGGCCATTTGTGGTAGACATGATTCACTACATGACATTTATCCCAGGTAGGTTACTGGAAGAAACACAGAGTCTCAATATTGCTAACATTTAAGGGGGTTCCTCATTCTACAAGCTCCAGAGGAAAATCAGCCAAGGGCTTATAAAGACTATTGAAAGAGGCATGAATATAAAGTCCAGTCACAGAGAAAATGACAAAAGAATTCAAGGAATTCAGAGTCTGCAGAACATAACTGAAAGCAGATGTGTTTTTAAAAAAGAAAGGGAAGGAAGGAAGAAAGGAAGGAAGGAAGGAAGGAAGGGAGGGAGGAAGGGAGGGAGGGAGGGAGAGAGAGAAAGAAAAGGAGCCTAGGAAATACCCATCATGAGATATTGGCTTCAAAATGTTTTGTATTGTTGCTGAGCTCAAGAACTCCTGTCTGTTTTTCATTCTATACATTTCATCTCTTAATATATGCTTGATGTGAAAATTTGGCTTATCTACCATGAAGATACAGGTAGATTAAAAGCATGATAAGACTGCAGCTATGTGAGTAGGAATACTAAGCAGTGGCATTGTACAGTCACCCAGGAAACCGAGGTTGAATTCCTAACACATAATTTGACTATATTATGCAGGAATTGGCAGCAAAACTGATGCTACAGATAGAAGTGGGGGGAGGGGAGGAGCTTTGCCTCTGTAGGTGTGCAAAAGAGGAAACCCTACAGACACTTAGGTGTTTGATTCAATATGCTGAGGAAAAGAATTCTCTCTGTCTACAGCAATAAATAATAAATACTATGCTTCTCTCATTCAGACTGAACAGCAGCAGGCAGAACTTTATGGTTTGATTCTAAGGAAGCCTAAAGCTGAACAAAAGTAGGTAAGTAAAGATCTTGGCATCATGGAGTTTTAGTCTATCTGATAGTCCCACAGGGCTTATCAGAAACAAACAAAAAATTCATACTCCTAAACTAAAACATTAGTTCAGTTTAGGCCTACATGTGGGATAGAGGACTTGTTCATACTCAGTAAGTCAAAGTCTGTGAAAATGTTAACAAAGCAAAGAATATTAAGGGGCATGTAAAATGCTAACCGTAGGAACTAGAAGAGGGTCACAGCTGGTTTTCTTGATGTTGCATGATGAGAAGAATATGTTTAATGGAGACAGTGCAGAATAATAAAGTGTTCAAAATATAAAGGAACCCCCAGCACCATGATATATGAAAGGTAAATAGATTCATGGATAGATGAGGTGATAGATATGTTGATAGATAGGTAATAGATAGATCGATCGATAGATAGACACATAAATAATAGAAGCATGATAGATAAGGTAGATAGATGAAAGACAGATGGATGATCAATAGATGATAGGTGACTGATAAAAAATAAATTGATTAATGAGGTTAGGTATATAGATGATAAATCAGAATTTATTATGTCAAGACTGTAGCATATATGGATGGAAATATGATAAGAAAACTTACAGATAGAAAGATAAAATGCTTCAGGAAAATGTTAAATCTTTTTGAGGAACAAGAGTACTTTTGTCAGGCCTTCACTGTGGAAACATATTTTATATATTTGAATTATTTGAATGATAGAGTTTAGAGTACAAATTCGTGTACCTTTAACAATGTACTCATCCTAGCAAGGAAAAAAGAGACATTGCAAACTACATGGCAGTTTACCAAATTACAAACAAGCCCAAATCAGTTACATTTTTTAAAAAGGCAAATAGGAGAGATAGATGTTTCCATGCATGTTCCTCATCTGACTGTCTTGGTCCACTGTAGCTGAAAGTTTTTCTGTGTCCTGCCTAGGCCATGGTCAGGACAAATCTCTCTCACCTGCTGGTCCTGCAGCCCCTCAGACCCAAATAAACACACACAGGCTTATATTATTTTTAAACTATGGCCATGGCAGGCTTCCTTTTAGCTAGCTCTTATATCTTAAATCAACCCATTTCTATAAATCTATACTTTGCCACCTGGCTTGTGGCTTACCAGTACTTTTATGTCTTGCTTCTCCTGGCTGTGGATAGCAGCATCTGCCTGTGCCTCTCCTTTCTCTTCCTGTCTGTTTGGATTTTCCACCTGCCTCTAAGCTGCTTTGCCATAGACCAAACAGCTTTATTTATCAACCAATCAGAGCAACATATTTTCACAGCATATAGAAAGATATTCCCCCCATAAGTCCACTCTTCTCTTTCTCATTCCTGCAAGGCTGCTCTGCAGGTGTGGTGTCTGTGATCCCTTTGGAATACTAACTCTGGATGCCTTCAGCCTAAGGAAAGCAGTCGCAGAGACAGAGCCTGGAGGACAGGAAGAAAGAGAGGGACCTCATGTTGGCCACAGTACAGTGATGGCTATAACACTCTCCTCTAGAACCAGCTCCCACAGACTTCCCTGAGGGCAGAACTGGAAGCAGCTTCCCACTGCTGCTAGTTTCAAGGTATCCCACTGCACATACCTTTTGTAAATAATATCTCAATTATCTCTCTTTTACTCCCTTCAGGAGGATAGTCTATTACCTTCTAGGGCCTTGATGGATAGAGATTTGCTCTCAAAACTTTCCATGGTGTGGAAACATTTTAAAATACCCTTCCCTGTTCTCCTGTGCCTAGTATAGTGCCTTGCATAAGTCGTCACTCTTGTGTCTATAAGTGGGCTCTGAACCAATGCTGTTCAAGAAATAAATGAGCAAAATCTATCTCTGCAATGACTTCAGTCCACTCATGATGGCTTAGCAGCTCAGTTGTCTCATGTTGCCTTCAGGAAGCAGGAATGGTTTCATGTCCTCACTTACAGGTAGTGGTTTTGATTCTGTTCTGGAATCCTGAGAGATGTAAGGACACAAATAGTGTACTGCTGAGTGTCAATGTCTACACTGCCTTTCAACTAGGGTGACACAGTGTGATGTTTCCCTTCCACCAGCTTCACCAAGAACGTACATGACTCCAGGGATCTCAGGTGAACCGTCCAGTGAAATAAGCACATTTATCACCAGTGAAGAAGTCAGGCCTCAGTAACAGAGCTTGCCCAAAGTCAGACATTCCACTGGTTAAGACCAAACTTCTAGTTCTAAGCATGCTTTCCCTCAAATGTGGAATCTAGAAAAAAAGTGACATCAAAGTAAAAGAAGAACCACATGAGAAGAGGAAGAGGATGGGGGATGAGAGAAGGTGATGGGAGTCAAAACGTCAAAACGATCCAAGTATAATTATATGGACTCATTTTCAAACTTTGTCAGCCTCGCTGGGCAGCAACTGACACCCACACCCAACCGCAACATGGCATGTACGATTCCCACCTTCTGGTCACAGTGAAAGCCATTGTTTCTTGCAGTTGATACATACTAATAACAATGTCTAAATAAGTAAAATCAAGCCCATTCACCTCTCATGGTAAGCTGACTGGATCTTGCTAACAACATTTCAAAGTGAAACACATGAAGTGATACTTTATGTTTTTATTGTGGCCAATGTTGGAAATTAAAGTTAAAGCAATCAGTTTTGAATACTTTCATATGTTTCATAGTGTAATAACAAAAGGGGATGATTTAGAAAGATACTGAAATTTTTACATGCCTTGGACTTACAGTAAATATTATAAATAATGGGATAGATTACCTTCATTTGAAATTTTTCTTCCATTATGACATTTATGTCTCAATAAACAGACCACTATGTGCTTCATAAAAAGCAAAATACTTAAACCAAAATTAAAAGGGAATTTGGGCAAATGTGGTAGCACAGGCCTGTAATCCCAGCCAACATTTGGAAAGTAGAGACAAAAGGATCAAGAATGCAAGGCCAGTCTCACCTTCATACCAAGTTCAAGGCAGGCCAATGTAGAATATATCATGAACTCCTGTCTCAAACAACAAGAAAAGAATCTCTCTGTCTCTCTCTCTGTCTCTGTTTCTCATATATATATATATATATATATAATTTCTAAGAGTGTCCAAGATGATGACTCTAAAAATCCTCTATTTGTGACACATTTTAAAATAACTTCTCTGTATATTTCACCATTTAAAAAGTCATTTAAGGTTGGGGATTTAGCTCAGTGATAGAGTGCTTGCCTAGCAAGCACAAGGCCCTGCGTTCCATCCTCAGCTAAAAAAAAAAAAAAAAAGATTTTATTTAAAAAAAAGTCATTTAAAGCCTATACACCTACTTCATAGCACTCTGCAAGCTTCAGGAAATGAGGTATTGTTTACCTAACTGGCCCTTGCCCCATGCTTTTTCTCTACAGAGGTTCAAAGGCCATAATGAATGAAGGGGTGCTTGCCACCAGCAGCACTGTGAATTTGACTTTGGCACGTTAGTTATTGCTATGAAAATGAGGAAATACTGAGATTTTGAAAGACAGTGACAGTCATTTTAAAAGCCCACACCACAGTCATACACTAGACCAAGCCATCCAGAAATGGGAGATAAGGATGCTATGTGGGGTTCAGCGGAAGGGTACTTTCCTCAGCTTAAATGTTATCTTTTATTCTGGAGATGAGGTGTAATAATTTTGCTTCATTATGTTGTTGGTTTATGTAACTGTCTGAACTTGGCAGAGCTCTGATAGAAATGAACTGGTTTTAATTTTACTCCAATACCACTTTCCATGTGCCATGTCAAATCTATCTCCTGTCCCCACACAAAGCTCAGTGTGAGTCTACAACCCCCTACCTCATCACTGCATTCCCCCACACCTCTCCCTTCCCCAGCTCAGCAGCTGGTGTGTACAACTTACAGTGAGAAGATGGAAGTCCTTCATCCTTCCCCCTTTCCTCTCCTCCACTCTTCCACATTGTGACAGGGCAGAACAGATGACAAGGGTAACTGTCCCTTTAAACCCTTGACTGGACCCTTGACTGCCACCTTTCTCTAAGTCCCACCACTTCCCTGACAAAGTCACACTGTGCATCCATGCCTTCTCTGAGGTGGTGTGCAAATGCTGACTCTCCTCTGGGGAAAAGTAATGTCCCATCTTCTTGGTCCCCACCCTACTGGTTCATTTTAAACCCTTACTGGCACATTCCCTTTGCCTCAGAGTCTACTCTCTGGATAGAAGTAATGGCATGGTGGTGCGGTGTAGCAGTGTCGACTTAACCCAGAGTAGGAGCTGAAGGTGTGAGCCCCTTTGCAGTTATTCCCTATTCCCCTCTCTCTATCTTTCATTTCTTCTCTCTTCTTCCCTCTCTTTTTCTTGCTCAAGAATGCACCAAAAGAGCAGTCAGAAGTCTTCTGTGTTAAGTAGCCAATGAAGAAATAAGATGCATCAGACTTTCATCGGTGTCTTTTAGCTGCAGGCAGAACACTGTAGGCTCTGCTGTGAGATACTGAGACACCACAGACCACACGCCACAGCTTCTCTTCACAGCTGAGTGCCTTAGACATTGGAATGAGGCTCCCTGGCAGGTAACTAGAAGAGAGCTGGAACACTCTAAGACTACTCCCATGAGCACTCCCTCTAGGTAGATGTAGAATCAGTCCTATGACACCTCTTATCAGAATCTGGTGACCAGTTTCAGAGCCACGTTTTGATGAGCCCCCCTCCCGCACTGTACCCCGCCTCTGCCCTCCTAGACTCCTGCCACACCATCATCTGATTTCTCCCCACAGTCCTAGAAGTGGTAGTATATTGATTTAATTCTTTCATTTTCCTAGCTGGAACAGACATCCCTCACTTTCCTGAATCCGACACCTCCACCCCTTTCTAGAAGTGGTTGTTCATTTTCAGTCCAGTAACTCATTTCGCTAACTCTTCTCACATTCCTTCCAGATTCCGCCCAGAGTCTGTTTAGCAGAGAATTAAGGGTTTGCCAGAGTTAGGGATGGCATCAGCACCCACTAGACCGGAAAGACATTCCAGACCATTGTGTGCACAGTACCTCTTAGCCAATGTGGGATGTCTTCATGGTACATGCTGTGGCTCCTTCTAGTTTAATGTCCTACTCCTCAGCATTTCAGATGCGGAAGCATCCACAGAGGGGGTAAATAACAAAGCAGAGGCATGAGTTTGTTGTTTCTTAACACAGAAAACTAAAAATTGATTGCTATGCATCAGAATTTTACTGATTTATGAGTTATTAATGTCAACACTAAGTAAGTCTTAGCTTTAGAAAATAATTGACATGAAGTCTAGCCAAAAAAAAAATAAATAAATAAGTTTTCAGTGTGGGCTGACATTTAACATAGTATGAATGGGGGAAAGAACGTGGGGCACAAAAAGGCCTAAATACACATCTTCACCCCCATCTCTATGTCCTTCTAGGAATACTCATTTACTAATTGTGAAGTCATTGGTCTCAATCGCCAGACAAAAGATTTTGAGTATAATAACTATAAACTTTATGAATCTGATAGAATTTCTAGTAATTAGTGAAAATAAGTAGAGATTATAAAAATAGTCCTCCATTAGGACCTCTGGCCAAATTGGCACTAAGATCCTCCTTTGAGTTGGCATCTGCATTCTGGAACTGTTGTGTCTGATTACTGCTGCTTTCCAGGTGACTGTGGCAGAGACAACAAACAGACACATGTGCTTTCTCTTATGAATGGTTGACATGAGCTGATGCCATTGTAATAGGGAGTAATCAAATTTGAGAAAAATTTACACAGAATATGAATCCTTGACAGTCTTGGTGTCATACTCCCATAACGCCAACACTCTCAAGAATGGGGCAAGAATATTACTGAAAATTCAAAGCAACTCAGACACTAATAAGTTCCAGGCCAGCCAGGTCTGTACAACAAAACCCTATCTCAAAACAGTAACAACAAAAGGTTCAAAATTACAACAGTTTACAACATATACTCCTTGTTTAGCATTTTTTTCTTTTCCTTTTCTTTTTTTGGAATATAGTAATCTTGCTCAATTAAGAATATAACCATCAAGGATTTTTTTGATTAACCACTGAAAATTCTTATAAGAACTGGAACTACTAGTGATGCCTTAGGAAGTCATTAGCAGCACATATAATGGCATGTTTGAATGCTATCCAGAAGCAAAGAAGATGCGTTAACTGCTGTTCTGAGCAAGCCCATCTCATGAACAAACACTTGAGAGCAAATACTGCTGTAAAATGTTTTTTTTGTTGTTGTTGTTGTTGATTTGTAAATTACTAGTAGGGTTCAAGCCTAAGGACCAATGCCCATGTTAACATAAGAAATAATTTTTAGTATATAATTTATTTGGATGAATGTTAATTTCCAGGAATAACAGGACATAAAGTGACTCATTGATTCCATGTTTCTCTTTGCATCAATTATTTTAATGGATTTCTTAGAGAATTTTCTCTGCAGGAAATGCTAAGTAGGAAAGTCTTAAGGAATTGATTTTCTTTCTTTATTATGTACAAAAGCTGATACCACTTGTTAATATTTTATATATTAAAATAATATAATGACACAAATTGTTTCTTAGCTACACAGGTTAAAAAACAAAGAACCTCTAGCTCTATCATTTAGTCAGTTTTCTTCTGTGACAGGATGCCTGGGATAAACGACTGCTAAAGAGGTATGCTGGCTTACAGTTTCAGAGGTTTGAATCCCGTTGTCACATGGTCATATTACTTTGAAACTACAGTACCTTAAGACATCATGGCAGGCACTTGGTAGAAGATGTATGTTAGCCTCACTGTGGTCAGAATACAAAGAGAGAAAGAGAGGAAAGGACTGGGACCTCAGTCTTCCAGTCATCAGCACACCTAGAATGGCACACCATCCTCTAATTGGGTCCTACCTCTTGATGATTCCATCATCTCCCAGTAGCGAAACAGGCTGAGAATCACAATGCCAGCATCATGGGGAGAAGGTCATGGTCTGCTGCTGTATGACCTGGGCTTACACCACAGCTAAGCTAAAAACAGGAAAGCAAAATCCAGGAAAAGTAATTCCCTATGCATCTGTGGAAACAAGGCACATAAGAGCTAGCTTTTCATGGGAAAGCCTTTGCAGTGAGTTTACACCTTGCAAGTTCTGAGCCTACACTGGATGAAATCCTGGAAATTCCTGTGGCACCATCAAGGTACCTCATAAACCATACTAGCAAAATGCAAGATATTTCTTTTTAAGGCCATTAATCATACTCCCTTTGACTATAAATTTAAATACATTTGTACTGTAAGGTTTTTATTTAGTTTTATTTAAAACTGAAAGTTTTTCAAACCCATCTGCTTGCTTTTTTGTCCCTGATTCTCACTGTGAATCTGGCTTAAAGAAGCCAGCAATATCCATACCACCAACAACACTGTGTTGCCTGAAATTTTCTCTCCATTAATTGGTCCACAACTTTTAGGTTCAATGTCACACAGACGTTCAGAGCATGCACAACATGAGGCCAAGTCTTTGCTGCAGTTTCCACATGGTGATGTCTATCTATCCCAGTCCTCAGTGTCTTCATTCCTTCCAAAGCTGCATCAGCACCGCCCTCTCTGTCCACAGGCTCTACAACATCCTGAACTCCTGCCAGAACCGCCGCTTCTGCTACTCCAAGCTTTCTCCAGTCTACTTCTCCAAAGTTTTCTAACGTCTTCAGGTAAACCAATTCCAAAGGCTTCTGAACCATCTGGGCCAGTGCGACAGCAGTAGTGGGCTCACATCTTGGTATCAATTTCTTGTTCAAATTCTGTCACCATGACAAAACACATGAAACACCTTGGGAGAAGGACAGCTTTCTTTTGCCTCGCAATCTGATATTTTTAGCACACGTCACTTGATCCTGGAAATGCCATAGCAGGATGTGTGTTCACTTCTCAATGGACAGAAAGCATGTGTGGGGAAACAGAGTCCCAGTATCTCCTCCTGGGTACAACCTCTTTCCCAGACCTCCCTCTGCATGGGTCCTATCTTTTAAAGGTTCCACTGCCTCCCAATAATTCTGTGGGCTGGGAAGGAAGCCTTTAGTGTGTGGGTCTTCAGGAAGTATTCCAGATCCAAATGGCTGTATACAAAACAATGAACAATGATGTTACAAGATCTCACAGTATCTGAGGCTTTTCACCTCTTAGTCCTCATGGTGCCTAAGTGAAGATTTGGTAAAGGAAGAATTACAGAATTTCTAGTGCTTCCTAAAAAGATCCACAGAAGGTACACAAACAGATGAAACGCCAAATATAACCAATAAAAAATTCATTCCACTAAGCATCTCCCTGCTTGTGTCACAATTGAAATCTAGTGCTGCTCCCAGATTATACGTAATGATTATAAGTATCTTAGAGCTATTCTTGAGTGCCCATAGATTTCACCAACTTTCAACAGAAATGTAAGTAGTCAAATGGTACTTGTGATCCAAGGTCCACATTTCCATCCAACAAGAACCTGAGCCCTTCCTTTTCTATCAGCTCCTCCTAACACAAAACACAAGGGAGATTCCAACAAGTGGCTGAAACTCACCAGATTCTGCAATACAAAGATGAATACGACACAGCCTTTGACCTTAGGAAGCCCACTATCTAGTTTCAGAAGCCAAGAACAGATGAGTATCCATTCCACAGTACTATGTCCTTGGCATGTGTCAGGGTCACAGTGCATGTGAGAAGCTCTGTCAGGAAGAGACAATGGGCTTATTAGGTGAACAAATGAATGAAGCCAGCTCTCCTGGCAAACATTGTGAAGGACAGCTCCATCCAAGAAGCTACAATACTTAGTACTGTGACCAAAGAACAGAGAGAAAAAACCCTTCTCTTCCCACACCTATTTTCTGGAGTTATCCACTCTACTTCACCCCTGGTTTGCATTCTCTTTGTGATTCCCTGTTATTTTAAGAACAATTGAAAACCTTTCGTGAAGTGATCAGCAATCCAACCCCCTAGAGATCTGGTCCCTGCTTGCCTCTGGGGCTTCAGCTTCCTGTTCTGGTTCCCTATTGCTTCCCCACCTTATCTTTGTAATTCACCGATCTTTAGTCAGAAAGATTTGTAGTTTACCCAGCATTCCTTTCTACTCTTTTTTTTGATTACTTGTACTGTATTTTATTGTTTGAAATGTTTAATTATCTTACATATCATTTGATATTATGGCTGTAAATAATTAGTATATGATAATGACTCATGATATCTATTCCATTTGATAGAGCTATGAGTATATATAATAAAAATTATGTTTATCTAAGTTTACTCCTGCACAAGAAATATACATTTACAATGTAGCATCGGCACTTTCTTCATACCCATGTAGTACTGCATTATTGTGGCAAACACATCACTTTTCCCTGAATCTATGTGAAAATGCTTGTAATCTTGGCACTGAAGTGATGGAGACTACAGAACTAAGGGGCACACCAGGCAGAGGGTCTACCCTAAATGCTCAGCTGCAGACCCTGAGACCCTGTGAAGAGGCAAACAGAATGGATCCTGAAGAATATCTGACTTTTTCATCCTGCGTCCACATGCAGTGTACTCATGTGAACATGCGTCTGTGTATTTGTCGACACACACATGAACACACATGTACATACTTATGCACCCAAAATAGCAGCTATGTAATGTGAGGATGGTGTGAATCCATATTTTTTGAATTCTATATATCTAAATGTACTCATTGGGGGTTCTTTCAACGTTTATACTCAATGCTGGGCACCTTAGTTATGCACTGTGTGGCCCTGACTTATTGTGACAGACATGCTACTTTCTTGCTATTCCATCATTTCTCATGTTTATAACTAGCTATCATATGGTTGGCAGACACCGCAGCCCCTGCATGCAAGACAGGAACCAGATGCCCTACACAGATGCCATGATTCATGAGGTCCAGAGATTCACTGATCTTCTCCCTAATAGCATTCCCCATGTAGTGACGTGTGAAATTAAGTTCAGGAACTTCTTCATCCCCAAGGTAAGCTTGTCTCTTCTCTGCTGCACCTCTGAGCTCTTGGTGCTCCCAGGTTCACAGTGTGATTTCAGTCCTCTAAGTCCCACAGTGCTCCAGGTGGCTTAGGATGGTTCACGATTTCCGGGGTGGCTCCACAGTAGGCAGGGACATGGTAATGATGCTTCCACATGTGCTCCATCTTCCAAATTTTGCTTTGACAAAGCTTTTGCATATATACTTCCATGTGTATTTTCCAACTTACTGTTAAATTTTCCTGAAGACACCTTTGAATTTTTATTGAGAGAAAAAAATCTCCAAATAATTGGAAGGAATTTATGAATGCTTTAACTCATCAAAAAGCTGCTATGTCATGTGTTCTTCATTCCCCCATAAGTACTTCTTTTCACTGATGTGGCTTGTCAATATTTTCTTAGAAATTTACTGAGTAATCCATGTTTTCTGATTATAATTTTTTAGAACTTCCACCTTTCTACCTAGAAATCAGGACCCTAAGAAAGACACAAGGATCACCCAATGACAGAGAAATGGATGAGATCTACATGAACAACCTGGACGAGAGTGGGAGCAATGAAGGGCAAGGTTTGAGAGAGAGCTTAGGGGAGCGGGAGATCCCAGCTGGATCAAGAACAGAAAGGGAGAACAAGGAATAACAGACCATGATAAATGAAGACCACATGAGAACAGGAAGAAGCAAAGTGCTAGAGAGGTCCCCAGAAATCCACAATGATATATCCTCTGTAGTCTGCTGGCAATGGTCAAGAGAAAGCCTGAACGGACCTAGTCTGGTGATCAGATGACCAAACACCCTAACTGTTGTGCTAGAAATCTCATCTAATAAATGATGGAAGTGGAAGCATAGATCCTTGGCCTGTCCCTAGGTGGAGCTCCAGGAGTCCAATTGGTGAGAAAGAAGAGAGATTGTATGAGTGAGAATTGTTGAGACCATGATTGAAAAAAGCACAGGGACAAATAGCCAAACTAATAGAAACACATGAATTATTAACCAAAAGCTGTGGAGCCCCCAGCTGGATCAGGCCCTCTGGATAAGTGAGACAATTGAGTAGCTTGAACTGTTTGGGAGGCATCCAGGCTGTGGGACCAGGACCTGTCCTTAGTGAAGAGCTGGCTGTTTGGATCCTTGGGCTTACACAGGGACACTTTGCTCAGCCTGGAAGGAGAGGACTGGACCTGCCTGTACCCACCAGGTTGAATTGAATCCCCAGGGGAGTCTTGGCCCTGGAGGACATGGGAATAGAGGGGAAGGGCTGGGGGGAAGGTGGGGATGGGGGTGGGAGGGGGAGGGGGGAGGACAGGGGAAGCCATGGCAGATATGTAAAATTAAAACACAAATATCCATATGAAAAAAATAAAATAAATATATTTTTAAAAAAGAAATGAAAAATTGGTTCTGATTAATGCTATCTGGAATTCATAAGTCAGTTCAATCATAACATAAATGGAAATAAAAGACAAGAATATAAAAATATGGATAAAAATATTAATCAGGAAACATCTTGAAATTCCACCACAAAAATTTACAGATAAACCATTATCTGTAATTAGTAGAATTATACATAAGGTTGGGTTAAAATAAAAAATATTACCATGATTGAACCAATTATTTGTATAAAGCAGGCCTTTCTACTCTTGGCACTTGGTTACAGCACAGTGCTGCCCTGATTTTGCCTGCCTAACTTATTGGATGCTCTTCCTTCAATAAAGCCTTTATGGACTCCTTTTCCTGTTACATGACGTTAGCATGTCTTCTAATCCACAGTCAATGTCAAAACTGTACACTTATTTTATGAATGCACGGTTTTCTGCCTCCCAGATACACCTGTCAAGTGCTGTTAATAACTGATACCCTGCCAAGCAATGGATACTTGATTGGTTAAATATGAGCTCTGTGCTTCCTTCTAGAAGTGCTGAAGCAGAACGCAGAAACATAAGATAGACGTCTGGTGAACAACAGTTCACAGATACTCAACACTCCGTGATGGGGTGCAAGTAAGTGACTTTGTGACAGACACTGTCTCCCATCCCTAATGGAGTCATCTTATAATTCTCACTAGCTGCAGCTCTAATTTTAAAGCTAAAGTGCTGATGTACAGAAAGGGCAAATGACTCACTCAAGCTCACTGAGGTTGGCAGGGTTCACACCAGGCATCGCCTGTGTAGACAAAACCAGCTGTTACTTTTCGGGAAATGAAGAGAGAAGGAAGCTGGGTCAGAGATGACATGGATGACAACTGGGAAAACAAATGGGATTTGAGAACAAGAGACAAGGCAGATGTTTTAAAATGAGAGAGGGGGAGAGGAGGTGAGGAGGGGGGCAGGAGCAGGAAGGATGGAGGGGGAGTAGTGATGGCTGAGTTGGTAAAGTGCTTGCTGCTTGAGGACATGGGTGTGAGTTCTAGACCTGTATAAAAACACTCTGTATGGTGATCTAAACTAGCAATGCCAGCACTTGAGAGACAGAGGCAAGCAGATCCCTGGGGCTCTCTGGCCAGTCAGCCTAGCCTACTGGGCAAGTTCCAGGCCAGAGACAGACTGTCTCAAAAACAAAAGGGTGGACATTCCCTGAGAAATGATACCCAAAGTTGTCTTCTGGCCCACACACATGTACTCATCCATACCTAAATCTACACACACGTACATTCACATACACATATATCCCTACACACATGTAAAATTTCCATTCTTAGGAATAAGACTGACATGAGAAATTATAACATTTATAATTGCTTTAATTAAGCAAGCACATAAAATTTCTGTCTTCCTTTCTCAGAAATAAAAATACACACTTCCCATGAGAAAAATGACAAAAATGTGAAAAAAAAAACCAAGACTTTAAATGAATCCATGAGATATTTTTTAGTTTAACTTAATTAGACACTAACCCTGGTGGTAATTACTCTCTACTTTAAAGAAGACAACTGATTTGGGGCCAAGCATTCTGCCCTAGTACTGATAAAGAATTGGGGGATGTAGATCTGGATGGTCATATGAACCAAAGAAGCAATATTGGAAGATAGCAGGAACAGGTGAAGTAGTAATAGAATGATATGCAACACTGGGAAGAACATCAAAGAGTACAGGAAACACCTTTGGTGCGTGTAGCTTTATGTTAAAAATACCATTTCTGTTTTTATTTTTTAAGATGCAAATTGAGTTTTGTTTTAAGAATGGACTTAACATGAGTTTGACTATATATATAGTATTGACAATATATACAAATGTGTATTGACTTTATATATTTGATATATTGGGAATGAAGCCAGCTAGACAGCAGGTGTAAGAGGACAAGAGGATCAGCAATCAAGAACCTCAGTTCTGATCTGCACTCATTCTAGAATTCTGTTTACTATTTAGCTGGGAGAGGTTCTGCCACTTAAATGCAAAGCTGAAAACTGGAACAGAACCATCCACAAAATGCATTGAAGCAGTAATGTTCAAGCTTCATTCCTGAAGCATGTGCAACTTCTGCCATGGGTGATTTCTTCATTGCACAGATGGAGTACAGAGTTCTCTAGCTGTTGACTTGTTATTCACCTAGTTATTAACACATTAGAACTAAAGTCCCATCAGTTTGGGCTTTGGTCTACAGACTATGATGTCTATAACTGTCAGCTCTCAATGAAAGGGCTGTTTTATTTTTAATTCTAAAAGGTTATTCACATCAGGAAGCATTCTAACCTTAAAAGAAAACTTCAAGACAAATAACCTTTTTGTGTTAAAATACTTGTGTACTCAAGTATTCAATCATCCATTCAGATGCCCCAAAAATATTTACTGGGCACTACAGAGAGCTATGTACTGTGTATATACTGAGGGTGCATAGTTGGAAGGAAATTATTTCTTTCCTCCAGGGCTGTAGAGTCAAGGACAGTACTACATGGTAAGGAATAGCTGATGGAGTTCTATTGCAGAGGCATGTGCAAGATGCAGTCATACCACAGGCACCTATGAGGACTAGGAATGATCTCATAGAGAAGGCAAGTCTGTACTGTGCTCATGGAAGGCAAATGGAACTTTTCCAGAAAGATGTAGAGAGATGAGTTTACTCATATACAAAACAAGATCTCTCTGATCTTCAGTTACCAGTAAAAGATCAATTACTTTCTAATGAGGCATTTGCTTTAACTTTGCTTCTATTAATGAAAAGCAGTTATTTGTTTTCTATATTCCTACTGCTGCTGTAATAACATGTGATCAATATAAGAAGATGTTCAGTGTTGTGTGATTTTGGGGAAGATGGGAGCAGAGGTATTTCGGGAGTTGGCCATAGGCATTTACAGATTCTCCTGTTACAAATTCTATTCAATGTGAGCCAGGGCTACAAGCAGGGAAGCTGTCTGAAAGGGGGTTTAGAAGATGCTGGCTTGTGACAGCTCTGTCACGTACTAAACATGCTGCATTCAGTAATTTACTTGGCTCTGTGAAACAGTATCCTTATTCCTAAAGATAAGGATGTTGCCACCCATCTCAAGGCTATTGTGAAGATAAAACAGTGAGTGTTGCCTGCCAGAGTGCTGTTCTGCAAGCAGTAGGTCCTCATAAAATTGTCTGCCAGATAACAACCCCATTAATGACTGCAGGTAAGTTTCTCTACACCAAAATACCCTCCTTCAGATCCACTTCCCTCCGAAAAACATTAAAATATCATAGCGCTATGTAACTTATTTGGGGTTATTTATCCCTGAATTTTCTTATTACAAGAGAATGTCAAAAATGCTTTACAATACAGAAAGGCAGGCTCCAGAGATCTGGACAGGTAGTCAATGTGAATTTGACAAGGTAAATATTACAATCATTTCAAAAGTATGAACTGTAAAATGAGTAAATAACATAATGGTTGAAATGACATTAATTTCAAGTCCTTTAGAATAAGCCTATTCATAGATGATTATAGGAATGTTTTTAAAATACAAATTACTATCCAACCATGAAGGTACTGTCAAATATTCTTCCTCCACAATTAATGGATGAGAAGCAATACCTATTTCTCTCTCTCACCATAAAGCTGAATATTACCTGGGTCACAAAAGCCTTCTGCTTTTCAGATTGTTATTAAAAAATAGATTATTTTTATAGGCCAGAGAGATGGCTCAGTGGGTAAAGATACTTCCTGCTAAGTATCTGAGTCTGATGTCCTGGACCCACATGGTAGGAGAAAACTGACTCCTGCCAGTTGTACCCTGACCTGCACATATGCACTGTGGTATTCACAAGCGTACATGTGCACACGCACACAAATAATTGTAATTTTTTTTAAATATGAGTCAGTTATTACAGCCAATATAAACAAACGAATTTACTATTGTTCTACTAGCCGTGTTGCAAAATTACTTAAAAATCGGAATGCAAGATGCTTTTTAGAAAATATTACAACAGGGCTAGAAAGATGGCTCAGAGTTTAAGAGCACTGGCTGCTCTTCCAGAAGTCCTGAGTTCAATTCCCAGCAGCCATTTGGCAGCTCACAACCATCTATAATGAGATCTGGTGCCCTCTTCTGGAGTGCAGGAATACATGCAGGCAGAAGACTGTATATGGAATAAATAAATAGATCTTTATAAAAAAAATATTACAGCAGGTCATCAGATATCAAATACAGAATGTCAAGGTCACACAGGTCTTTCCTGCTTATTCTCTGGGAACTTTTGATGTCAGAAAGTATCATATTTTTTCCTCTTTTTTCTAGATAATAGCAACCACTACTACTATTTTTAAGCATGCTAAGTTCAACATGATGCTGAGTATGTAATAGAGACCAACCACATTCATGCTCCTAGAACCTACAACTGCCTTGTGCTGACTCAGTGGCCTCTCACCATAGCTTCTAATATTTAACTGGAGACAAGACAATATGTAGCTGGAGAATTTTTCTCCAGCTCCCAACAAGCCCCAGCAGTCCTGCAGCCCACTTATAAAATAAACATACAGACTCTTTTATTATTTAAACTGTTTGGGCTAATGGCTCAAGCTTCTAGCTATCTAGTTCTTACACCTTAAATTAACCCATTTCTATTAGTCTATAAGTTGCCTCATGACTCGTGGCCTACCAGTACCTTACATTGCTTGTTATGGTAGCAGCTGTCAGAGTTTCCCTGCCTCAGTCTTCCACCTCCCAGAGTTCTTTTCTCTCCTTGTCCTGCCTATACTTCCTGTCTGGCTACTGGCCAATCAGTGTTTTATTTATTGACCAATCAAAGCAACACATTTAACATATAGAACATCCCACAATAACAATAGTCTCAATCTTAAACTTTATGAGAGAGTCATTACCAAATAATGAACAATAAATACAATTTATTATTCGACAGAGACTGCTAAGAGAAGACAGTGTACCTTCTACATGAACAACCCGGGCATGAGTCAGGGTAATGAAGGGCAAGGTTTGAGGGAAAGAGAGCTTAGGGGAGCAGGAGATCCTAGCTGAATCAAGGAGAGGGAGAACAAGGAATAACAGACTATGATAAATGAAGACCATATGAGAATAGGAAGAAGCAAAGTGCTAGAGAGGTCCCCAGAAATCCACAATGATACCTCCACTGTAGACTACTGGCAATGGTCAAGAGAAAGCCTGAACTGACCTAGTCTGGTGATTGGATGGCCAAACACCCTAACTGTTGTGCTAGAAATCTCACCCAATGTCTGAGGGAAGCAGATGCAGAGATCCATGGCCAGGCCCCAGGTAGAGCTCCAGGAGTCCAATTGTGGAGAAAGAGGAGGGACTGTAAGAGTATGAATTGTTGAGACCAAGATTGGAAAAAGCACAGGGACAAATAGCCAAACTAATGGAAACACATGAACTATGAACCAATACCTGAGGAGCCCCCAACTGGATCAGGCCCTCTGGATAAGTGAGACAGTTGATTAGCTTGAACTGTTTGGGAGGCACTCAGGCAGTGGGATCTGGACCTGTCCTTGGTGCATGAGCTGGCAGTTTGGAACCTGGGGCTTCTGTGGGGACACTTCACTCAGCCTGGGAAGAGGGGACTAGACCTGCCTGGACTGAATCTACCAGGTTGGGTTGAATCCCCAGAAGAGTCTTGGCCCTGGAGTAGACGGGAATGGGGAGTGGGCTGGGGGGAAGGTGAATGGGGGGATGGGAGAGGGGAGGACAGGGGAATCCATGGCTGATATGCAAAATTAAATTAAATTATAAAATAAAAATAAAAAAAGAAGACAGTGTACCTATGGAAGAACTATGACACAGTACAGAGGCAATAATCACCCTGTGTATTATAGAGAACACAAAGCAAAGAAGGGACTGACTGAAGAAGATTGTAGAAGGTTCTAAGGGATGAATGGATACCATAAAAGGGTTTGAAACAGTTGGAAGAATAATAAAGTTTGAAGAAATACCACAAATGCATTCAACATTATTGGTGGTCTCGAGAGTGAAATGTAGCATGTAGACTGAAAGAAAAGGATCTGTAGACTGGGGAGCACGGGAGCACACATTTAGAAAGATGAATAAGAAACACAGCATACTGGTATCTTAAGGTGGTGCTAAACCATGAGGACTTTGTTGCACACAAAAGGGAAGTGGGAGATGCTTTTGAGTAACTGTACACAAAGAATTAAACTGTCTGACTACACACTCATTTTCAGTGTTTTGAGGTAAGCTCTTGCTATATAAACTGACAACAAACTAATGATTCTTCTGTCCCCACACAGCATGGGGACACTTGAATGATGCACAACTAAAAGGATCATCAAAAGGCTGGGAAGAGAGTAAGGGGAAGGATAGTAGCGGTAGGCAAAAGGTAGAAGAAATTTGAGGGAACCCAAGTTTTGTAACACAGAAAAGTCAAGCAAAATAAGAACGGAGAAGAGAATAGTACACAGAGGGCGTAGGTCACCATGGCCTTTGAAACACTGCCAGAAGATAAGAGATGTTTGATTGGACAGGAACACAGGATGAAATCAGCATCTTTCTAGGCCCCACCCTAAAAGCTTAGAGTGTCACTATTGAGGTTTCAAAGTCAATGAACGTACAGAACCAATTTGGGTTAGCTGAGAAGAGATAAAGCCTGAAATAAGTGGAGTGGCTCAAATGCTCAGCCCCCTAAGAAATATTGTTCCTTTATTTCTAGGACATGTCATGGCCCCAATCCCATACAAACCACCAACAAATACAGCTTTAAGAAAAAACTCACTTTAATCAATGAGTAATAATCAAAACAGAACAGACACAATACACAATGCCTACAAAAAGAAACAGACAGAGAAAAGTGAGGAAACACAGGAGTAAGCAAATGAAAGACAAAGAATGTTATATGGAAAACACTGTCGTGAGAAAAAGATATTAGCCAAGCAGGTTGCCATAAAGTGTGTGTGTGTGTGTGTGTGTGTGTGTGTGTGTGTGTGTGTGTGTGTGAGAGAGAGAGAGAGAGAGAGAGACAGACAGACAGACAGACAGACAGACAGACACAGAAACACCAAGAGACAGAGATACAAGAAACTGATAAGACACACAAAGAGAGATACATAGAAAGAGATAAAGAGACAGAGTCAAAGACACCAAGAGAGACAGAGAAACAGAAGGAGAGAGACAGAGAGGAGAGAGCAAGAGCCTCCATGGAATGAGATCACAAAGAAGAAACACAAAGATAGGAAGAACAGCACCCGGTACCTGAGAGCTGCTCAAACTGGAACAGTTGTCTCTACCAAACTTCAAATGAAAATGTAACTGCAATGTGGAAGTGTGGGAGACAGTGTCTTAGGGGGTTACTAAATACTAGGCATAGGTATTGCTCTTCACCAATGTCCCTGGGAGTGGATCTTTCTCTTTGCTCATCTATTCTCCTAAGTGAGGAGCTGTGCTTTCCCTCCAAAAGGTAGAGTATTCCAAGAGCCAAGTGAAGGTGGAGGCTTAGCCCTGGCTGGTTCTTTGGTCTTAAACTCCCAAGCATCCAGAACTGTAATAGCACAAAACAATAACAGCAGTAGACAGTAAGTACTTGTAAAAAAAAAAAAAAAAAAACACACACACACACAAAAGAAATCAACAAAATCAAGGTGAAATAGCAAAAGCATCAAGAATGCACACCTGCAAAGCAGAGCAAAAGGCAGAAGCAAACAGTAAAACCAGTGTAGAGACCAAGGCCAGTGCAAAGAGGCAGCAGGAGAGTTCATGACTGCAGACACCATGATGGCTAGACACCAGAATGCAGAGACACCCTGGGAAATGAAGTTAACTACCAGCTTATAACCTGTATCATCCCTATAAGGGGAGCCAAAATCTTCCAAGTCAGGACTTGCCTGTTCAGCTGGTGAAAGATGTTTTCATTCAAACTTTTTAATATTGCCTAGACAAGTTACTTTACATTTATTTCTTTTGAGGGGCTTCTTGCACTTAAAACACTTCATTAATTCTTTGAGAATTTCATACACAATATTTTTTATCCTATTCAGCTCCAACGCCTCCCCTTAACTCCTCCAGACACCAACTTCATGTCCTTTCTTTTTGTTTTGCTTAACAACTCCAATTTGGGTTCTCCATCTCTTTCTGGCTGAGGGCTCACATAATGGAACATACATGATTGATCTACTGGGGGCCATACCCTTAAAAAACAAACAAACAAAAAAAAAACCTAACTCACCCTCTCCCTTCCCTAGAAGCTATCAACTGTCACTGGTCCTTAGCTATGGGTTGGGGTTGGTAAGCCTCATCCCCCAGCCATGCTGGAAGGCTAACAGGCTTGATCTCGTGAAGGTTATGCTGTGAGCTCATGAGTGCAACACCCATCGTGTACAGAAGACATTGGTTTTGACTCCAGTCCCTCTCATCTCTGGCTCTTACAATCTTCCCATTCTTGGCCTCAGTGGTCTCTGAGCTCTGGGGAGGGGTGTGATACAGATACCTCATTTGTGACTGAGCAGTCCACAGTCATTCATGTGATGATGCTATAATCAATGGATGTAGACACAATAATACACAACTTATCCATTATCCAGACATTTGGTTTGTTTTTGAATTTTTGCTATCATGAAAAAATCTTCAATTAAAAATAATCTACATTGGGGGTTGGGGATTTAAGCTCAGTGGTAGGGCACTTGCCTAGCAAGCACAAGGCCCTGAGTTTGATCCTCGGCTCCAAAATAATAATAATAATAATAATAATAATAATAATAATAATAATAATAATCTACAATGAGATATTTGTAAGGACATATACTTTCATTTCTCAGTGGGAATTACCCAGGGCCGGGTTTCTGTGTCATATAGTGACTAACTATATGCTTGTGTTTAATTTTAAGGAACCTGCTAAGGTTTTCTTCTGAGAGGTTGAACTCTTACATCCCAGCAACTGCAGATGGGACATCAGGTGGCCTGACCACTTGCCCAAACTTACTACTGCTGGGTGTTCTGTTCCTATTTTAGCCATTTTAATGGGAGTACAGCAGCACCTTATTATCTTGATTTGAATTTCTTTAATAAAGAACAATGTTGAGTATATATTCATATGTTGATTTTCCACTCCTGTTGCATTTTAGTGTGATTTGTATATTTAAATTTTTGTCTATAATATTATAAGGTTATTTCTTTCCATATATTTTGGAGCAATTTTTTATATATTCTGAAAACAAACATTTACAAAAACAAATGTTTTAGAAGTATTTTCTCCAACACTGAGGCATATCTTTTGATGATCTTAATAGTGTTTTTGGAGGGAAAGCATTTTCAAGTTTGATGAGTTCCAACTGATTCATGTTGAAAGCTTTCTCTATATTCCAAGAAAAAAATTAATACACAGAATATAGATGACTTTCCTATGTATTTTCTACACATATATTTATTTAAGTTAATGCATGTGTTGTCTATGTTTATTTTGTGTTTATTTTTGGACATGGAATAAGTTATTATACAAATTAAATTTCTTTCTGTCTGTATGCCAGACATCCCACATTGGTTGGGAAAATGTTCCCATTCATCACTGAATTACTTAGGCAATGTCCTTAGAGAAGCACTTGCTCATACATGCCCAAGAATGTTATGGATTCTCCACTTGTCCCATCAGTCTTCAGTGCCTACCTCTCTGGAAATACAATATTGAATTGGAACTATTTCATGAAAATACTCAAATTCTATTTTTCATATTGATTCTTTTTAACTTTACAAAGACCTTATTATTTTAGTATGTTTAGAAATATCAGTTTTTACTAAAACTAAGTCTACCTCATCTTTATCTCTAAGTGCAATTTAAGTGAGAGATAGCTATGAGTCATTAATATGCTCGTGGGGAAAAAATATACACATGGAAAGAATATTTCTTGCAAAGAAAGCCTCCTACATACTTCCCTTCCAGAACTACCACCAGCCATCCACCCCTCCTTCCTTTGGGAAAGTAAAATAAACCTTTACATACACTCCATTTTATGTCTGAGCTATATTGATATACTCTTATATATTGGTTATTATTTGTGTACTTGTTGGCAATGGGTATTTTCTTTATATATATATATAGTTTAATTATGGAAATTGGTGACAGAACTGCCTGAGGAGTGAATGTGAGGTAATGAATAGGGTAATGTAGGTAATGTACTCCATGAAGTCTAACTATACAGACACAGAGGAAAGGGGTAAGACTTAGAGATAAAAGGCAAAACAAGGAGACTGCAAGACTCCTGGCACCGCTTTTGCTGGAGACGGGCTGAAGACTATTTGTAAAGAAGAACAAACTGGTGTGCAGGGAGCAGTGGAGGATGAAAAGGTAACAGATGGAATTGAAGTATGAGGACCTCAAGTTAAAAACAAAATCCATGTAGGAAGGAAGCAGGGGATGGAATGAGGGGGGATGCAATATGTGAACAAGGAAGTTAAGTGAAGGGAATTTATTCCTCATATGTGCTGCTGTCTTTTTAAAAATACTGTCAAGTAGTAGGGGGCCCAAGACATGGTAACCCCAGGATCCAAAGCTGAGCAAAGGCCATAAACAGGCTTTAGGGTGTGTTTTCTTTTCTTTCTTTCTTTCTTTTCCTTTTTTTCTCCTGATTTCTTGAGACACTGTAGCCTTGGCTCTCCTGGAACTCACTCTGTAGCTCAGGCTGGCCTGGAACTCAAAGAAATCTGCCTGCCTCTGCCTCCTGAGCACTGGGATTAAAGGCGTGCCCCACCACTACCCAGTTTAGAGTATGTTTTCTTTTCTGATTTTTAACAGTAAAACGAGACCCTGTTCTATTTCAAAAGTGACTCAATCATGGTAGCTTCAAATATTCATATAATGTGCATTTCAACTGCATAGTATTGTGAGACTCTCTGGTTCAAAGACTTGGGAACAGATAGCATGAGTTCTGACCTAATTTGGTCAATATCATCATTGGGAAGTATGAGAGTTCTGCAGGCCTCAGCACTTTCCTCACCAGTAAAGCAACTGTGATGGGTATTTATACCCACATCTTCCAGAACTACCATTCTATGATCTATGGTTTTGCTTGCCCTTAAAAGGCAAAAGAGCAAAATTGGAAGATTGGTTTTCATAAGAGTTTCTCTTATGTTCAGGCACAATAGATAAACTGAAATTCAAAGCAGGATTCATACTAATGAAGACAATAAAGCTCTAGTAAATACGGAGGAGACAATCAGTTCCCAGGGCCCAGACCTCACAGGTCACAGAGGCATGTCCATCCTATTAATGACTCCTACAATGGCCTGACCCCTAAAAAATACTATCATTTTCCACAGTGAGAAGTAAAAATAATGTTCTTTTTAATATTATTTATGTTCTCCATCACAACTTACATGGATGTTAACTATTTTTTATGTAGGTACCTTGGAAATTCAGATATAGGATCCATTAAATGGAAAAGTATGTACACTTTGCATCCATAAAAATACTGAGGTAACTCTGCTTGTATTGGATGAACCCATCGGTATTTCTTATGCAACTCAGACTCTGACTGAAATAGGAAAAGCAGGCTTTGCAATACCAAGCTTGACCATTTTTCTAGGCTAGTATCTTAAAGTGATTCATCAAAGTATCAAAAAATCATACTATAACTTGATAGCCATGATATTAAGTATTAGTGAGACTACCAAAAAGACAATGGACTAACCCTTAAAATGATAACAATTTCCACCAAATTGACATTTAGTTTTATCCAACAACTAAAGCTATGTAAAGTGCATGAAGACATGTGTCCCTTGCTAGATAATATCTTTCATTTGAGCACTTAGTTTAAATGGATGCTCAAAATCTTAATGTCAAAGGAATTGACTAAAAATAAAAGATACAGCTTACAGGCTGCATGAGACTTCAGTAGCAGGTGAAAGGTAACAAAATGATGTGTTTATGATCCACACTTCATATTCTTCAGTCTCCACATTTCCATTGGGGGATTGCTTTTATTTTGGTATTTGTTATTGGTTTTAGGTTGTTTTTGACTTTTTAAGCTATCTTTTAAAGTTAATATACAGAGTAGTGGATTCCATTACAGTTTTTAATGCATATATGTCATTATATTTTGTTATTATCTATCCCTCTCCCTCACTGCTCTTCACATTTTCTCTATCAACATCTGGCTAATCCCTATACTCCTTTCAATAAGCCCCTCTTCTGCATTCATGTCACATGTATTCCATCCCCCGATCTTTCCCCATCTACGGTATTTATGATTTCCTTCCCTCCCGTAGTCCTCCTCCTGGTTTCATTTGGGAGACATTTAAACCTTAGCTCTGAATATGAAATAAAACATGATGCTTTTCTCTCTGAGTTTGATTTATTTTCTTAACCTTCTCATTAGTTCCACCCCTTCTCTTTGAAGCATCGTGTTTTCGTTCTTCTTTATAACTAAATAAAATTGCATTGTGCATGTGTACCATACTTTCTTTATTCATTTATTTGTTGATTGACATCTAGAATGGCCTCACTTCTTAGCTATTGTGACTTGTAGAGAAGTCAACATGGACATGTAAATATCCTTATGGTGTGTTGACATGGAGCCCTTCAGGGATACACCCAGGAGTGGTATAGCTGAGCCACATGTTTAGTTCTGGTTTTAGTTTTATGAGGAATCTCCACACCGATATCCATAGTAGCTGTACAAAATTTACATTCCCACCAGTAGTGAACAATGCTTCCTCTTTCCTCTCATCTGCATCAGCATTTGCTGCCATTTCTTTTCTTGATGATAGACATTCTAATTGGAGTGTGGTGTAATCTCAATGCAGCTTCTGGTTTTTGTTTTCATGATAGTTAATCTTTATAGTCAATTTGACTGCATCAGAAATCAACTAAGAGGTGCAAGCCTCTAAACACACCTGTGAGGGATTTTCTTGACTGGGTTAATTAAAGTAGGAAGACCCACCCTAAATGTGGGTAGTCGGTTCTGGTGTCAGCACAGATATAGGGAGGTCCTAGGCAAAAGCATTTGCTTTCTGCCTGTTTACTTTCAGGTCTCTTTAGCAAGTTCATCTATCCTGTCCACCCTATTGCTGCCATAGCTGATGTCATTTCCTTTGCTGAGGTTGGAACCCAGCTTCTCTCTGACCTTCCAACATGAACCAGTAACTCTTTAGGAATCCCCCAGACCTTCAGTGTCAGACTGGGGCAGTTGAGACACCCCATCTGATGGACTGAACAACTATGGGGTCTTTAGCCTCTCCTGAACAAGACAGCCATTGTTGGGTTACCCACACTGTATTGTGTAAGCCAATCTAATAATCCCCCTTTAATACAGAGTCATTCTATCTGTTAAGTTTTTCTAGATTACTCTAACAGGGTTTTTGTTTTTTTATTATTCTATGTGTATGTGTGTGTCTGATAGAAAACACAAAGGGCCCCTTTGCTTTCTTTTTAACAACCCACTTTCTAGAGTACCAGTACCACAAGGTCAGGTACACAAGCCCATGAGAAAGGCTTTAGTCTGTTCATGAAGATTCTGCACTTACAACCTAAACACTTCCTCCTAACTTTATAACAATCAAACATCAACACAAGTTTCAGAGGAGACAACCCATATTCAAATCATAGCAGAGCACCTATGATACTTTAAATGATTCTTTTCTCTTGTAAAATCTTTATTGAAAGGCATTATATATGTGTGGATGTATGTATACCTAAACATAAGGATACAAGAAAATAAAATATTGAAAGTGTCCTTTATTCACCTTCTGTCAGCTGGCTCTTTTACATGTACACACTATTTTTCATATAGTTGCCATTAGCCAGAAAATTTAATTAAAAAGCCATTCTAGCCTTCTTTTGATTATAAACCTTTTACTACGCCACTCTTTAATATTAATGATGGTTATTAATTATATAGCATGCCATTATTTCTTTGTCATAATTTTAATAATTACTTGCATATTAATAGACTGTGCTAATAGAGAACATATTGCTGAGAATAAAGCATTCCTAAACTTGTAGGAAAAGGCTAACCTGTGGTGTTATATGCATATTCATTTGGATTTTAACTTACATAATAGGTCAATGACAGCACACTTCAATAGCCTTGCTTCTAGAAGTCATCCAACCAATAATAGCAGATCAGGATTTTTTTTTTTTTGAGCTGAGGATTGAACCCAGAGCCTTGCACTTGCTAGGCAAGTGCTCTACCACTGAGCTAAATCTCCAACCCTGATCAGGCCAGCCAATGGTAAACAGCTTCACCCTATGACCATACTTCAAAAAGAAGCCAGTTAGCAGGAGATGGCCACCAGTCATCATTCTCTTACAATATATGCTCAACCCATCACTAAACCTCAGAAGGGCTTCAAATCCCAGACTCAATATATCCTAAAACTCTCTATAAAAACCAGCCTCATACTTTGCTCACAGGTGCTGTGTCTCACAAGCAAAGATCTTAAAAAAGGCAATAACATTGGCTGACTTTTCAATATTGAGGGCTGTTTCTCCTTCAATTAATTATCACCAGTGATAACTCATGCATATAGAACTGCTTTTCCTTTAGATGGCTTAAAAGTAAATTCTCCTGACAGTCCTCATTAGTTCAAATGGCAAAAGGATAGAAAATATTTTGCCATTTTTCTCAAGAGTTCTTTTGGTTTATAATTCCATCCCTACCATATAAATATACACATGCCAAGCACCTTCAAAAATATCATATTTTAAAATGTTTGCTGATGCAGTTGGCATAAATTTGTTTAAATCAATTTGATTGGTATTTTTAGGTCACTTCAAGGGCACCAATTACCATAGGCATATAACCCATAAAGAAAAACAAACTGGGAAGGCACAAATCTCAAGGTATTCCTACTGTGGATCACGTTGCTAATAGCAGGTAAAGTAAGACAATTGATGTTTACTATAATTAGTGCATGTACTTTTAAGAAATAGTGTTTTAAGTTGCCCTATCCATTAAACAGACTCTGTAATAGAGATCAGCATACTATACAATGATTAAAGAGCAATTCTCCAGAGGCACACCTGTGACCATGAGAGCAAGGATGCTAGTCTGGTTGGAGGAAATGCTAGGCTTTGATACAGTCCAAACAACAGCCTCACCCAATGGATGCCTCAAGTTGGATATCAGTGACTATGCTTTCATACTTTCTGCACCTTCACATTGCTTACGCTTTTAATGTAAGCTGCCCCAGGAAGCAGAAATAACCTTGATGAGAGCAAACAGCATAGGTAGTTCTTGAGAGCCAAGCCCTTCATCAGTTATGAAGACTGGATCTGTGTGAAACAGTAGAGCCTCACGGACCAACACGAACATGTAGAGGGAACGAGGGTGCTTTACAGAGACACTCACAGTGTTCCGGAAGCTGACTAAGGACATCGAAGGACCCCAAAACTAGCAGTAAGGCTGAACTGGTATCACCACCCTGAGGCCTAGGTGGTTCAGGGATGGCACAGAGCCAATGAAACCTGCAGAGAACCAGAGTTGGAGATGATGGCATCAGCTGCCTCATTCTTCACTAAGTACCAGAATATAATGTCTGCAGAAACCAAGATGTGAGAGCAAAGAAGATAGGGGACAAGTTTCCACACCTCCCACCTTTTTTCTTTTGGACTGGCTCCCATGGGTCCAAACCAACAGGAATCTAGAGGGCAGGGAGTACCTTGTCCAGTGTGGGCTAGTTACAGCAAAACATCACAGAACAGTAGCTTATAAACAAAAGAAACTTTTTTCTCATCATTCGGAATGCTGGAAAATCCAAGATCAAGACACAGGCAGATCTGGTAAAGGCCTATTTCCTGGTTCATCAACTGTGGGATTTCTTTGTATTTTCTCACAGCAGACATAAGGGGAGGTTTCAGGTCTCTCAGCATTCATGAGGCCTCATGATCTAATAGACTGGGCAAAGTCTCACTCTCAATATTATCATCTTAGGGGTTAGGATTTCAAGACGTGGTAGGTAGAAGTTGTAAATACCTCAGGCCATAACAAAACTTCCTAAAGGCTGTCTCCAGAGAACAGGGAATGGATTCGAGGAAGCAAACAGAATAACTGGTCTTACACTGTATTGGTAGCCACCTGCTCAGGCTTGGTTATCAGTTGCCTTTGTCAAGTCTTTGTGAATGTAGACAAGGTGCCTTCACAGTAGCCAGTAATACCACACCCTCTTGGCTACTCATTAAAAGAAGCTGAATAATTGCTGTATTGTTTCTTCTGTGGCCCGATTTCAAGTGTACCCAACAAAGGAACAAAGAAGAATGAGAGACAAAGACATCAACTTTACATGTCTTGTAGTAACCATGCTGTATATAAACATTTGGGGAGTAGAAAATACTGATGTTTCAGGGACGGCAAGGCAACTGCATTTTCCTTTGTAATTGCATTTTATGAACCTTGTGTAATGAAAGGAAGATACAAATGAGAATAGCATTGATTCTATGATGGTCTGTGATCATGAGAACAGAAAAAAAGGTGGATACAACAAATCTTCAGAAATTTCCCAAGTAAACAGCCCTTGAATTTGGTTAATAATTGTTATTCTTCAAATGCACAAATAACCTTGAACTGAAGTGCAATGGACAAATCTCTTTCCACTTTCTTCTATAGCCATCTACAATCACTCAGGCTAAGTAGTCACTGTACCTAGTGCACAACCCCCTTCCTCGATGTTTTGGGCCAGGCATGGTAGCTCACACCAGAAATCATAGCACTTGGAAGGCAAAAGCAGGAAGATCACCATGAGTTTAAGGCCAGCCTAGGATACATAACGGGTACTAGATGAGTATGGGATAAGAATGAAACCTTGTCTCATAAATAACAACTGTCTTAGTCACTTTTCTACTGTTGTGAAAAGATACCTTGACCAAGGCAACTCTTATAAAACAAAGTGCTTAAATGAGGGCTGCTTACTGTTTCAGAGATGTGTTATCATCAGGGTAGGGAGCACAGCCCAAGCAGGTAGGCATGGTGCTGGAGAGGTAACTAAGAGCTACAGCCTGATCTATGGCCAGTAGGCAGAGACAGAGAGAGACACTAGGCCTGGCATGGGCTTTTGAAACTTCAAAACCTACTCAAGGGACACACTTCCTCCAGCAAGGCCACACCTATTTCAGCATGACCATATTTCCTAATTCTTCTAATACTCAGATAGTTCCACGTCCTGGTGACTAACTATTCAAACATACAAGCCTACAGTGGGCTATTTTTATTGAAACCAGCACATTCCACTTCCTGGCCCCCAAATGTCTGTAGCCATATCATAACGCAAAGTGCATTCAGTCCAATTTCAAAAGTCCTCATAGTCTTTTAGTCTTTTAAGGATTGTGTAAAAATCCAAAGTCTCTTCTGAGATTCATGGCAATCTCTTCTCTTAATTCCACATAAAAGCAAAAGCAAAAATATATATCATCATTCCAAAAGTAAGGGAAGCGGGCATAATGAGAAAATACTGGACCACAAAGCAAGACAGAACACTAGCAGGGTAAACTCAAAACTCTCCATCTCCATGTCTGATGTCAAAATGCTCTTCAGATCTATAACTCTTTTCAGCTTTGTTGACTGCAACATACTTCCCTCTCTTGGGTTGGTTCCACACCCTTTATCAACTCTCCTTGGCAGGCATCCCAAGGCTCTGGCATCTGCAACATCATGAGGTCTCCAACACAATCAGGCTTCACCTTCACAGCTTCACTCAGCCTCCATGCAGGAATTCTTCTGTCAGATGAACTCAGTGGCCTTCCTTAGGCATGAAGGAATAATTCATAACCCCTTTGCTACATCCTTCTTGATCCTAGGTAGCCAAAGCTGCCAAGTCCTTCTGTTTGCTGGGGCTGGAATCTGGGCCCCTCCTTAATTTGCATTTGCATAAGCTTTTCTTTGAGCCTTAAACCTTTCCTTAATTCTCTCTCACAGGTGGAAGCTTAACTGAGTGGGGTAGTGCCCTGCACCCCTTTCTTTATTCCATTTAGCATCAGGCTTTTCTTTAAACTTTAAATCTCCTTGAGCACTGTTCCTGGCTCCAACACTAATTTCCAATGTTCTTTTTCTCTTCAAACTGTACATTTTGTACTTCCCCTGCTTGTTCCTTTCCATTGTAGATCTGCCCAAGAGTGATTGATAATAGTCAGATGACAGTGTCAGTTTTAGACTGTCTCCTCTGCTAACTCCATTAATCCAAAACTCTTCAATTTAGCCTCCGGCAGATTTTCAGGGCAAGGGCAAAAAGCAGCCACATTCTTTGCCAAAATATCACAAGAACAGTTTCTACACCAGCTGCTAATATTCTTCCCCTCTGAAACCTCTTGAACTGGGCTCCCATAGTTCACATCATCCTCAGCACCACTGTCTTCCATGCTCCTATTAGCAAGACCCATCCAGCCCTACTTAAAGCATTCAACTGCTTTTCTACTCTAAAGTCCCAAAGTATTCCATATTCTTCCAACAAACAGCATGGTGAGACCTATGACAGCAATACACCACTCCCCGGCATCAGCTCTGTCTTAGTGGATGTTCTGTTGCTGTGGAAAGACAACATGACTAAGGCAACTCTTATAAAAGGAAGCATTTAAACAGGGTGGGCTTACTTACAGTTTCAGAGGTGAGTCCATTATCATCATGGCTGGAGCTAAGGCAGGAACTCTGAACAGGGCAGGAACCTGGAAGCAAGAGCTGATGCAGAGGCCATGGAGGAGAGCTGCTTATTGGCTCACTCCCTATGGCTTGCTCAGCCTGCTTCCTTATAGAACCCATGACCACCAGGCCAAGGATGGTACTACCCACAATGGGCTGAGCCCTCCCCCATCAATCACTAATTAAGAAAATCCCCCACAGTTTGCATATAGCTCCATCGTAGAGGGGTATGCTCTCTGTTGAGGCTCCCTCCTCTCAGATGACTCTAGCTTCTGTCAAGCTGAAAAAAACAAAAACAAAAACAAAAACAAAAACAAAAACAAAAACAAAAAAAACAAAAAAACAAAAACAAAAACAAAAAAAAAAAAAAAAAAAAAAAACTAGCCAGCACACCAAGTTAGACAGGAAGATTTAGAATATGTAAAATACTTCATCTATATTATTCTTTGAGTTATAAAATATTCAAGTCATCTCCACCTCTCATGGTAACATTTGAAAATAAATGAAGCAATGGGATAAAGATGAGAGTGTAGCATAAAGAAAAACTCAGTTTAGAGGGAATGTCATTGAGCAAACTACAGAGAAAAAAATTAGTTTTTTTCATTTCTAACTCTATGTAATATTTAGGAATCCTAACACAACATCTGTGAAATACTGTGTATTATTTTACAGTTTTAGAAAATGATCTGATGAAAAAGTATCTTGGTCACCAAAGAAATGCTTATTCCATACACACAATCAACAGATTCCTTTTTTTATTTAGATCTTAATTACCTTAAATTCATAATTATCTCCAATACTTTACATATTTTTCACATTTTAAAAGAATAATTAGGGAAAGTCTGTTGTGATGGCCATGATAATTACATTGTACAATATAGCCTATTTTAGAAGATGAATGCTTTAAATTGGTTATTTAAAAGTTGGCACGGTGCCCCTAACTTCACATATTATAATGTGAACATGATCCTGCACTACTCTCACTTTTTAAGATTCCTCTCACACACAAAACTCCTCAGTGATGCTTTGTCAAATTCCAGCTCTAGGCCTGGTGCTCTGGGACTCAGTCCCCATTTTCTCACTTCTACCTCCTACATTGATGCAGTTCCTTGGTTCCTCCAGCTGTTAACGCTCCCTTCCCTTTCTTTGGAGTCTGACAAAAACCTCTATGTTCTCCAAGAGTGCAGGATGAAAAGAACTTCCCTTCCCAGTTGTTCACGCACTTTGCTTATCTGCAATCCAGAGCCCAGCATTTTCTTTTTGGAACTTCATTTCCATATTCCCTGTGGTATAAGAGTTCTAGAGAAGCACAGCTTTCGTTTTCTGGTCAGCATGCTATATGCACAGGAGTTGTCATAATAAATATCTTTGCATATGTCTGAAGAGGTGGAACCAAATCTACTTCAGTGGGTCTTTGCCCAAAGCATTCAATCTTAAAAGACCTTCATCACCTAAGCTATAAAGTAGGAGCAATTATAACATCTATACTGCTTCCTCACAAGGATGTAGTTAAAATGACATGAGGTGATACAGTGAAAGAATTCCTTTTACCCAAAACATGCACACATATGCTTTCTTTAAACCTTTGTCTACTCCTCCACTATGTTGAGCACATAGTGCTGTGAACACAGTAAGAAGACAATCAACACACTAGCTGACTAAAGATGAAGGAAATTCCTCATTAATCAACACTGTCTTTCTGTTCTCTTTAAAGTGTGGTGACTCTTCATAACTGCTCTTCTTCCTCTTCACTATACATCAAACGAACAACACATCTACTGGGCCATGCAGAGGTTGAGAGCTAAGGATTATGCCACTGCCAACAACTGGCCATTACAAAGCTTTGATCTAAGTGCTAAGTATGCTAAATGCCTAGAGCATTCAACCTCCACTTTTCTACTTCCTTCCCATTTTTCAGTGACCCAGGGTCAGGAGAAGCACTAATCTTACTGAGCAGTACTGCTCCTCATTTTAAGTATTGTACATTCCTTGAAGCCAGAATGTCTCCTCACTGTGGCTCATTACTTATCATTAATTATTCACAGTTATCCCATAAGTAATTTCATTACTTACAAATGTGATCATTTTTTTCCTGAGAATGATTTCAAAATCCTCAATAATTTTGTAAGTAGTCATGTGTAAAGCAGTGGTTTTTTTTTTTTTTTTTGTAAATCATGTTTTTTGAAATATGGCTAAATCTGATAGACGCATATAAAATTTGAGGAAAAAGTGTGAGTTTAACAAGCACAAGGAAAGAAATTAGATAGCAGCTTGTGTATATATGATTTCTTAACCATAAAATTACACATAAATCCAAAACAGTAGTCATTAAGAGAACAATTTCTTTTGCTTTAACTACTTCTTTTAGAAGTGTGTTTTATCTTGCTTTTAGTACAATGCTCACATTTTCACAAAAGACTCATATCTGCACAGAAAAAAAAAAACCTATTGTATTCAGAAGTGAAAAGTCACATTCAAAGCTTGGCAAATTGATTAGTATATTAAACGGGCCTCTCAAGGTAGAACTTCAGAGGTTCTCTTTCTTGGCAGGCACTATGATGGGGTTTCTGTTGACACTTATGATAGGATTGTCACCCGGCTCAGTTAGGCTGACACACACAAAAAAAATGGAGCAAAGAAGAGTCTGCTGAAGGCACAGTCAGGTGAGAAGCATGTGCCACCAAGGGCTGGACAACCACTCCTTTAGGCAAATTTAAAGTCTTCCTTTCCCACCTAGTAACTGCTCAGAAATAAAAATAAAATGAAATTCTAATGAACTTGGTACCAGGAACTGTGCCAAGTGCTATGTGTTCATCTTAACAATATCTTGGTGAGATGATTCTCTTTTCTTCCTGTTTTGTGTTTTTTGATATAGCTAGAATCATGTGGTCCTAGCTGGCTTCAAACTCATTATGAAGCTCATTATGTATCTTGAGCTCCTAGTGTTCCTGCATCTGCCTTCAAATGCTATGCTTTACAGGCATGGGCCACCATGCCCAGCTCAAACTCCTTATTTGCATCTCTTGAGTAAGAAAACAAACACGTTGAGATTAAACAACTTCACACAAATTCCAAGCAAGCAAGTAAGGCATGAATCGAATGCTAACTAGCTAGAACTTCCATCCTTATCTACCACACTGCACACTGACAGTCAAATGACCTTGCCATTTCAGTGTGAGGGGAAGAGGGGCTATGTGTCACCAGATGATAAATAGGAAGTCTGTATTTTAATTCTTACAGGTTGTGATACAGAACTTCAGGTCCAAGACCAATTCTGAGCTTAGTTGCTAAAACATTCTGGCTTCAGAACTTACCTTAACAACTAAGCTTCTATCTTATTCTTGAAAGCAAATCTCTACCTTGAACCTCAGTTCTTCGGTCTAGTCCCGTCATCATTCCCTATTCTTGGGTTGAAATATTCTCCCCAAGATCCCAGTACTGATCACATGTGGGATTCCTTGAGGCTGTTGGAGACCAATCTTACCATGTGATTCCTCCTCTAATGTCAACATCTCTAATCTGATGCCCCACTGTCTTCTTCTACCTGTCTCTACTTGCCTATCTGGCTTTTAGAACATTACAATTCCTTACAGGTGGGTATTCCTTAAGTCACACCATATTTATGTATTCCAAATTAAACAAGGAAAACCTTAGTTATACCAACATAGAACTTGTCTTATTGCTAATAATGTACTTATCTAGTTTAATACACATGATAAAGCTATACTCTCCTTCTATCACAGTAAGTCTTATGTATGGATGATTTGAAAGATGAATTAGTGTGGTATAAATATCTGAAATGTTTGCTGATTTTATTGTCAATCTTTACTAGAAGAATCTGTCTTCTAAATAGCCAGAGGGAAATGTGTTTATTTTTGTTTCATTTTTAAAGAATTAAACCTTCAATAATCTCTACATAATTCTAATATATCCTAATACATAAAGTATTTTTAACTATTTTTATTCCTTGCATTTAAGTGTTTTGTTGTTGTTGTGGGGAAAATACTGGTAAAGAAGTGAAAGGTTAATGATAACTTGACATATGATCTATTTTGTGCTCAATAAGCAATACAAGGTGCTACTGTGACTATTTAGGATACGGTTAGAAGATAAAGTAGCATCTAAGAGGATGACTACAACAGCCATGGAGAAATGGTTTGGATACACAAACGTTTTATACATCTCCTGGCCTCCTTCTGCAGTTTATTCAGCCTCAAGATGAATATACAAGAGTAATGAGTGCTGTCTTGGGAAACAATCCTGTTTCTTTCTCATAGAAAATTTCCTGGTTATTTCAAGCTTAGAAAAATATTGTAATAAAACCCAAGAAATGCACACTGAATGTGAAAATATCTAGTCTAAAATTGGTGTGTGACATATGTAAGCTGTCCAATTATTTATCAAACCCTCCCTTCTCACGACCATGTTCTTGTTCCCAACACCTGTGATGAAAGCAGGTGTGAACTTATGGTGAAAACCACCAATAGCTGGGACTGCTTTTATGGGGGCATTTCATGAGCTGATAGGAAAAAAAAAACACTAGCTGCAGATTAACATACCAGATATGTGATACAAAATCCACATTGTTTAGACATGTGATACAAAACCCAAATTGTTTAAAGTCTGATAAAGGCTTCAGTATTCTTTTTTTTTTTAAATAATTTGGTTTTTTTTTTTTTTAAGATTTATTTATTATGTATACATTGTACTGCCTGCAGGCCAGAAGAGGGCACCAGATCTCATTACAGATGGTTGTGAGCCACCATGTGGTTGCTGGGAATTGAACTCAGGACCTCTGGAAGAACAGCCAGTGCTCTTAACTGCTGAGCCATCTCTCCAGACCAGGCTTCAGTATTCTTGTTACTAAAATTTAAAATAAACTAACATAAATGCCATCTCAGAAACTCTTAAGTATAGAATTTTTTAGTCAGCTATCAATAGACTTGCAGAAACTATGTGCAGCTTCTCAGAAAACTGGTGGGTACAGTTTACACTAGTGAAAATTAATAAAAGACACTGAAGTTCATAAGGACTTGTCCCCATCAAAAGTTCACAAATTAGTTGTTTGTTATAACCTCTGTGCACTTCTGGGCTTTTAAAATTTATAGTCCATACACATGTATACACACCTAACTGTTTCACCTTTTAGAAAATTCTGCAACAAAGATTAATTCAAAATCCCTGAATCTTAAACATATTTATTGAGCAACAGGTAACAAAATCTCTTAATTAATAGTCTCCCTTTTACATTTATAAATACAAAATCAAGGACACGATATATAACTTTACCCAAGTTATAACACTCTTTAGGTACAAATTTTCCTCATAGACTTTCCACAGTTGTAAAGTGACTATTTTAGTTTCTATTGCTGTAAAGAAACACCATGACCACAGCAATTCTTATAAAGGAAAGCATTTAACTGGGGATGGCTTACAGTTCAGAGGTTTAGTCTATTATCATCATACCAGGAAGCATGGTGACCCACAGGTAGACACAGTGCTGGAGAGGTAGCTGAGAGTTCTACATCTGGATCAGCAGACAACAGGAAGGATCAGACACTGGGGCTGGCTTGAGCATCTGAGACTTCAAAGGCCACCCCCAGTGACACACTGCCTCCAACAAAGGCCACACTTCTAATACTGCCACTCCCTGTGGACCTATGGGGGATGTTTTCATTCAAACCACCACATTCCATTCCCTGGCCCCCATGGGCTTATAGCCATATCCTATGCAAAAGTGCATTTAGTCCAACTACAAAAGTCTCCGAAGTTCAAAGTCTCTTCTAAGATCCATGCTATCTCTTAACTGTAATTTCTTGTAAAATCAAAATGAAAAAGCAAATCACATAATTCCAACATATAGTGACACAAGATATATATTACCATTCCAAAAGGAAGGAAAAGGAGCATAGTGAGAAAATATTGGACCGAAGCAAGACTGAAAACCAGCTGGACAAACTCCAAACTGCATCTCCATGTCTGATGTCAAAGTGCTCTTCAGATCTCCAACACTGTTCAGCCTTATTAATTGCAACACACTTCTCTCTCTTGGACTGGTTCCCCTCCCTGTTAGCAGCTTTTCTTAGTTCTGGCATCCTCAACATCTTGGGGTCTCCAAGGCAATCCAGGCTTCACTTTCACAGTTTCACATACTGACCTCTCCAGACCTCCATACTGTGAAATCCCTGCCACAAGCCTGACCTCAGTGGCTTTCCTTGGTGGCAAAGAGATTCCATAGGCCCTTTCTTCTATCCTTGATTCTAAAGCCAGAACCACATGGCCAAAGCTGCCAAGGTCTACTGCTTTCTGGGGCTAGACAATGGCCCCTCATTCAGTTACATCTTAACCACTTTTCTCTTTCAGATGGTTTCCTTCATTGCCTAAGCTTATCTACCCTGGAACTTGCTCTGTAGACTAGGCTGGCCTTGAACTCAGAGAGCCATCAGCCTCTGTCTTCTGGGATTAAATGCTAGCCCACTTGTCTGTCATGCTCTGAAACCCAAACTCATTCTCACAGTCTCTGTAAAGCAGTAACATGGAGAAATCTCTATTTCTTGTGTAATCTTGCCCTTCCATACTGTTTACAGCCTCTTTGTCACTGGAGCACAGTAGGATTTTCAGGCAATGTTATGAACGGGAGATCAGGATGTCTATATTTCATAGGAGGCAACACCAGATTTTTAGAAAGAATGAGTTTGAGCCAAAGAAAGTCCAAGAAGTCATCTGAAAATTTAAGAATTACAAACCTCTACTAGGCAGAGGTCACTAATGGCAAATGAGAAAAAAAAAAAAAAGACTAAAAACCAGAACAAACGAACAAATGGGATTTTCAATATCAGAGTCAATAAAGAAACAAAAAAGATTTTTACAGAGAACAGATAAGAAGACAAAGAATGCAAACACACACACACACACACACACACACACACACACACACACACACAGTCTAGGAAACTAATAGGTACATGTTGCTTGACAGATTGGAATCTGCCTTTCTCTAAGGTATATAAGTCTGTCTAAGCAAAGAAAGTGACCATTCAAAACAGTTAAAGGGATCAGTGGGTAAAGATGCTTGTCACCAAATACTGATATAAGACAAGAAAATATTCTTTAGCAGAAGTGAATCACTGTTCAGTGTTATTGTATAGTCTAGTACATCTGAAGCATTTTTATGGTGTGACACAAAACAGAACCCTAGCGATATCAGTACATGGTATTAGGACAAACAGTCAAAGCTGCAAACTGCTGAAGACTCTGTGCCTTCACCTAGAAGTTCAGATGCTCCATCTCTGCCAAAGGCAAAAAGCAGTCACTCTCAGAACAGTCTAAGATGCTCTGGTTATTAATTAGGTCTGGTGTGGGAGCTCCAATTTATGACATAGACCTTTGTAACTACAAGAGTCAAAATAGATCCCAAAGTGGAAAAGAAATGACTTTTCTGTTGTAAATTAGCCAAGATCACAAAGACTTGAACAGATCTGGAGTGACTTTTACTAGATACCTAGGATTTCACAATCTGATCTGGCATTCCTTTGCTTCGTACTACAAAAATACTTTCTCTCATAACCAATAACCCATCTTGTGGTCTTATTTAAACATCCTTTGCACTCTTAATATGTTTAAAAGTTTTATTATGAAACTTTGACCATATTAGATACTAGAGAGACTATTGTAGATATTTTCATCATTCAGCTTCAAAAATCATTATTACTTGGGCTGCAGAGATGGATCAGTGGATAATGGGCAAGCCTGAATGAAGACTTGAATTCTTATCCCTGGAACCCACCTAACAACTGGGTAGGTGAGATGGCCCTTCAATAATTTCAGCACTCAAAAGGCAGAGAAAGCAGAACCTAGAACCAGTTAGATAGCTAGACTAATTGAATGGATCAAGCTCTGGGTTCAACTGAGAGAGGTTGCCTCCATGTATAAAATGTGAAGCAATTGAAGAAACCTCTCAATATCAGCATCGGTATAGACTTTCCATACCCATGCACACACACATGCATATACACTTGCACCTGACCATACACAAACTGGAATACACACATGCATACAGACCACATACAAAGACACAAGCAAAAATAAATTAAATATACTATGTAAAACTCTCCACAGACCCATGCAAGAAGAAGAGATAGCATTTGCCTACTGCAAGTGTCTTTGATATGAAAGAAAAGGCTCCTTCTCCCCAAATTTCTTGAAGAGAAAGAAAATGGAGATTGTTATAGAATGGAGAGGCACAGAAGCAAAGCCATAGTATACAAAGATAAGGGCATGCACAAAATCTTTTGCAGATTATTGCATAAGGCTAGAAACATTACAGAGTCTAATCTCAGACTTGATGTCATAGTGAAATCTGGAAGCCTGTTGACTTTCCTGGAGGATGCTTCTCTTCATTTTCCTACAAGTCACTCTGCATTTCTGAGAGATCACAGTTACACTACCATGATGGCAGCAACACAGGTTCTCTATACCAGTATCCCAGACCAGAGGACTCAGAGCTGAGCTGCTGACCAGTTCCTACCCTCTCTTAAGGTTCACAGACAAACAAAACAAGGGCCACACAGGATTGGTTCTTTTTTCTTCTCCTAAAGATTTATTTATTTATTTATTTATTTATTTATTTATTTATTTATTTATTTATTATGTACAGTGTTCTGTCTGCATGTGTTCCTGCAGGCCAGAAGAGGGCACTAGATCTCATTACAGATGGTTGTAAGCCACCATGTGGTTGCTGGGAATTGAACTCAGAACCTCTGGAAGAGCAACTGTGCTCTTAACCTCTGAGCCATCTCTCCAGCCCCCAGGATTAGTTCTTGACCATAGTTGGTAAACTCTCTTTTATGCTCCTATCTTGGCTGGTTTCTCACTCACAAACATAGTGAACTTGTTAACAGAAGGACAGAGAGTTTATCACAGTATGGCCAGGAACCAATGTTGTGTGGCCCTTGTGTGTGAACTGATAATAATATGAGCCACAACTTGTGAAGATACAAGGATGAAAAAAATATGTAAAATTAAATCCATATACTACTTTTCAAAGTTTCGATTCCAGTACACCATATTCATCAATGTTGCTTGCCACATTTTATCCAAGATAATGAACTATTTCCAAATAAATGTGAGCTTAATTTGTCACATGCTATGTCTCAAAACTATCTGTAGATGCTGCTGAGATGGCTCAGTGGGTAAAGGCACTTATGGTCAAGCTTGGTGGCCTCAGTTCAGTCTCTGGGACTCGCATGGTGGAAGCAAGGATTTGACCCTTGCAAATATATATTCAGTTAATTGAAACTTGCAGCTGGATGGACTTCACTGTGGGTTCTTATAAATGACATAATATGTGTTATTAGAGCTGCAGTTAGCCATGTGTGGATAAATTGGGCTTCTGTGGGTTGACCTGTGCACATAACCAGCATCTATAAGGAGGTGCCAAGCAGGCAACATTGATTATCTGAATTTGAATGTTTGCTGCTGGAATAAACTCATTTTTAACACTTTCAAAGTGCTTGCTGGCAAACACAATGAGTTACCTTGGGGTTTAAATTAATGTTACCATCGAAGAATGAAATCTTTTGAAAGCAACCACAGATGACAAAATTAGTTCTCCATGGAAATAACCCACCACAACAAAATAGATACCTCTATCTATTTGAAGACTTCCAACTCCAAGCCAGATAACCAGTTTTCAAGACCAGGAATATATGACAGAATACAAAAGGAAGCCCTGGGTAGCTGTGTGCATTATGTAACCTGCCTGCACTGCGAGGTTAATAACATAGAAGCATGTGGGACATCTAGAAAAAGGAGTTCCATAAGGGAAAAAAAACCTGGCAGTTTTTACACAACAGCATCAGGGCAAACAAATACTGTGTCTAGAAGGCACATACATCTGGTCACTCAGATAGTTGACTCCAAATAGTCATTTATTGCTATTTCTCTCCAGAATGCTCAGCATTTATGCTTAATGGTTAGTTCAACTGTGGCCCTGTGCCAGCAATTCCACATTCCAGGAAGGATAAAGGAAAAACAACAAAATATGAATAAAATAAAAGCTGTATTGAATGATGGTAAACACTACCAGGGAAAATCAAGAAAAGATGATCAGCAAGGAGGAAGAACGGCAATTTTAATAGGTTGTTCAGAAAAGATGTGACAAAGAAGACTAGACCCAAATGCGCTGATGCTGAGAAAAGGGATGCAGACTCCCACTGGGAAAAGAAAAGGGGTGGAGGAAGGGGAGGAGAGCAAAAGTGAAGAGAACAGAAACGCCAAGGACCTGAGGTAGACCCATCCTTAGTGTGATAGAGAAACAGTAAACACATCACTGCATCTGGATCCAGCATGTGATGGGAATAGGGATGTATGAGGATACCCTGCATGGGTTTTGCGGGCTGTTTTAAAGAATGTGGCTTGTATTCCAGGCCAGACGGACAATCACCAGGTGAGAAGGTGGCATTACTATGACCTGACTCACTTCTTAGCCATTTTGTTTCAGCTGTTCCAACAACACTAGTGTAGTCAGGAGACTGTGTGCAGGTTACAAGGGAGTTAGGGAGCTGCAGCACTCCAGGCATAAAATAATGGTGGCAGAGCCAGCACATAGGCGCTGGAAATGCCAGCAAGACGCAAGATGGTTTGGACAGCAGCACTGACAGGATTTCCCCAGGTACCAAGTTGTGTGGAAGAGAAGGTTAGAAGTCAAGGGTGACTACAAATACTTGGTATGATCTGCTAGCCAGGCAGAAATACTTTTAACTGGGGTTGTTACACGTTGGTGCAGTGTTTGTGCGTGACAGATAGTGTTCATACATTTTTATGTGGCTGAGGCAGATAAACCTTTAGGAATGTTTATCACCTTGTACACTGACTCAATGAGCACAGGAACACTTTCAGTGACTGTCAGTATTTAGCTGGCACCATTGCAGAGAGCACCCAGCATAATAACTGCATGTGTTTTAATCACTAGAGATTCATCTTCTGTCAATATTGAATGAATTGGGAAAATTCTCATTTACTCATAAAAACAAGCTCAACCATACTCTCTCACCATAAACAAGAGGAAAACCTGAGAAATAGATGAAAAACTGCTTTCTGACACAGAAAAAGGTACCAAACCAGGAACCCACAGAAAGGAAGGCACGAAATGCCTTCAGTAGTTGAGAAAGGCTGATGAGAACACACAGCCACACCAAGCAGCAGGCCCAAAGGTCAGGCTCCACACACACACAGGCTGGGGAGGCAAGATGCTGGGAAATGGGAACGCAGAGGCAGGGAGCAATGTAGACAGATTCCAGAAATGTACACAGTAGATTCCTAGACTCCTCTCAACTCTGAGATTTCCATATGTGTGGTGGAATTTCATAGCCAAAGGCCAGAATAACCAAGATTTTAGAAGCTAACAACTCCTAGAGACTCCACAGCTGGGAGTTGTGGAAGCTCTAACATGAGAACAGAGAGTCTTTAGTGGCTGTTCAGAGCAGTCAGGACAAAGACAAGTTCTGTTCAGCTAACATGCCTCTAGAACAAGGACTCCTCCAGACTTATTCAAATCTAGGTGAAAAACACTGGGATAATCTACAAGAAATGCAGGTAACAACTAGAAGGAAGGTAAAGGAAGGGGGAGAAAAATAAAGCCTGTGCACAGTGAGAGACTCACAGTGTCTGTATCAGGAGAAAAAGAATTACAAGGAAGAGAAACTGAAAGCTGAGTCTTGCCCATGAACTGTATCAGCCAATAAATAAAGGCACCTCTGACCTAACAAAGAGCTTGAACCAAAGCATTACTACCACCCAAGACCTACAGAGCATCTATAATCAGCCCTGGGTTCTCCTTTGAACCAGAGAGCTCAGCAAATCATTTGAATGAGTACGTTATTTGTTTCCCAAGGGTGGCATGTCAGACAAACAAGAAAGAAGTTGGTTCATTAAATACAGCAGATGCCATAGGGGGTTACCGACTAACTCTCCCCCCCACCCCGCCCCACCAGAGCTAAGGACCAAATCCAGGGCCTTGTGCTTGCTAGGCAAGCACTCTACCACTGAGCTAAATTCCCAAACCCCCCCCCCCACTAACTCTCTACCCTTTAATTCTTTCTAGGTTTGCTCTAGAATAGGCTCTCCAAAAATAAATGTTATAGCTAAAGAGCTAATAATGAGGAATATTAAATATTCCTAAATACTCAAAACAAAACATGACATATGGCACTGGGAGGAAGAACAGATGGGAAAAATATAAAAACAGAAAGATGGTAGATTGAAACCCAAATATTCCAATAATTGCTTTAAATAGAATTTTAACCTTCCAATTAGAACACGGAGATTATTAAATTTGACTGAACAGCAAGACTCAACTACATGAGTTTTATTCACCCCAAACTTAAAATATAGAGACACAGATAAATTTGGGGGGAGGGGAATGGTTGGGAAAGATGAGCCATAAAAGTCGTAATCAGCTGGTACTTCTGATATAACATACCAGAGGCTTCAGACAAAAAAAAAAAATATGATCACAACACTAAGAAACATATTGTGATGAAGGAGCCAGATGACCAAGGGGCAATAGTAATTTTCCACATAGATGCTCCTGGTAACATACTCCAAAGCACACTAAATGAAAACTAGCAAAACTAAAGGAGAAATAATTCCAGTATGTTTTTTCTTTTTCTCTTTCTTTCTTTTTTTTTTTCCAGAGCTGAGGAGCCAACCCAGGACCTTGTGCTTGCGAGGCAAGTGCTCTACCACTGAGCTAAATCCCCACCCCCAACCAGTGTTTTCATTAGAATATTCAACACTCTTCTCTCAGTTACTGAAAGAATAACCAGTCAGAGAAACTGTAAATGAAAAAAGATAAAGTGTTCTTGAACATTATCAGCAAGTATGCAGAACTGGCGTTTGTAAAACATAAAATCTATAATAAGAGCATGCAGATTTACTTTGGGCATACCTGAAGGATGGCAAGATAGATACACCATGGGCCATAGAACAATTAATTACTTGAATAGGATTATAGTCATTCAGAAGATGCCGCATGACTACAATAACCAAGAAAACTGGATGGAAATCTTCAAGTAAATATAGAGTATAAAAATATTTTTTATTCAATAAAGTAAGACAGAAAAAAGAATGATGAATAGTTAAAGCAGTATTTACAGTAGGAAATATGGAGTTAAGTGATAAAATAAAAGCTAAAATAGAGAAGTGACCCACAAGTCAATATGCTAAGATTTCACTTGAGGCTAGTGGAAAATTAAACTCAAAGTAGATTTAAACACATAAAGATTAAAAATAAAAATTATCTCACTTATCCAGAGGGCCTGATCCAGTTGGGGCCTCCACAGCTTTTGGTTCATAGTTCATGTGTTTCCATTCGTTTGGCTATTTGTCCCTGTGCTTTTTCCAATCTTGGTTTCAACAATTCTCACTCTTAAAATTCCTCCTCGTTCTCGCCAATTGGACTCCTGGAGCTCCACCTGGGGCCCTCTGGATAAGTGAGACAATTGGATAGCTTGAACTGTTTGAGAGGCATCCAGGCAGTGGGACCTGGACCTGTCCTTAGGGCATGAGCTGGCTGTTTGGAACCTTGGGCTTACACAGGGACACTTTGCTCAACCTGGAAGGAGGGGATTGGACCTGCCTGGACTGAATGGACCAGGTTGAGCTGAACCCCCAGGGGAGTCTCTGCCCTGGATGAGATGGGAATGGGGGGGGCAGAGCTGGGGGGAAGGCAGGGGTGCAGGCAGGAGCGGGGAGGATAGGGGAACCCATGGCTGATATGTAAAATTAAATTAAATTAAAAAAACATTAAAGTAAAAAATAAATAAACAAAAATTAATGAAACAGAAAGTGATAAAGAGCAGAAAATGGAAATAAATGCAGGTTACAATGTTTTGTAAACATTGATAAAATTGATAAATTTTTATAAAACTGACTGAATAGAATTGAATGACACCCTCAAGTGTCAGTGACCATTTGGAGCAATTGAAACTTGGGCACTGCTGGGTGAGGAACCAAATGGTTTGGAAAATGGGTAGACAGTTTCATACAATTCCACTGTCATGGATCTACTATGTGTGTCCTGTAACAGGAATCTTAAATGGTCTTATTAATAAAATCAAACCTGGAGCCTGGTATTGGGGTGAATGCTGGAAGATCAGAGAAGCAGAACAAGCCACAGTTTCCTCACCTCATCAATTCCTCAGCTGATCCAGTTTCCTCAGACTGGAAGCCTCTGAGTCCTCATATCCAAATGAGTCTCAGCTGAACCGCTACTCAAAAGCCTAAAAGCTTAACCAGCCAAAAGCTTCTAGTTTCTGGTCTTCACACCTTACATACCTTTCTGCTTTCTGTCACTGCCTATCCTCTATGTTTAATATTGTGGCTTTTCTGTCTCTGACCCCAGATAAGTTTATTAGAGTGCACAATATTTCGGGGAACACAATAAGAACCACCACAGTGTCCACTACCAATTCAAGCCCACTCACTGCAGAGATGACCAAAGGGGTAGGGCAGCTGTCCAGGAGTCACTTCCACTTCCCAAAAACTCTGATAATATACCTTTTTCCTGCTCATGCCTCTTTTGTCAGATGCCACAGGGAAGACCTTGTAAGAGAAGCTTCTAGCAGATGATACAATGAAAGAGACTTGCCTCTGGTTCTGGCCTGTTCTTCACATAAGACTATTGCAAAGCATGCAATGTCATGTTTCCCTTTTCTGCTTTGTTTCTGTGTCAGCCAGTGGCCAAAAGCATACAACACTTTCCTCTGAACCTTTTCCCTAGGACACTCTGTCAGGGAGCATCTCTGTGAACAGCTTGCTCTGGGTACCACAGAATGGGCTCCCTCCACTGCCACCTGCTATGCACATTTGGCTGTGCATTTCCTGGCCAAAGAGAGGTGTCCCTGGAAGGACTTCCACTCAACTAGCTTCCCTCAGCACCTCTTCAGGATGCTTCAAAGTCAATGGAAGGCCCCTTTTTTCTTGGCTTACCTGAGACCCTTCTAGGATGCTGTGGAGATCCACAAAGACTTCCTAGTGAGACCTTACTCAAGGTCAGAGAAGTTGAGCTTCCTTTACCCAGCAGGGCTGTATAAGGAGATGATTTGGCCATGGGCATGTAGATGTAATTCTAAATGGTCTTATTAAATAACAAACATCGAGCCAAATAAAGAGTTAAAAACTCAGAGATCAGAGCAGTAGCCAAGAGCTAAAACCACCTTATCTTACCACTCCCTGCTGTCATCCCCTGAGAGAGAGAGAGACATCTGTGTGCTGTCTTTTTATTGCCTTTCTGTTCTGCCTTCTCATTGGCTCTCAAAACCACCACATGACTTTCTCATCACTACCTGTCTATACAGACCTCCAGGTCTCTATGGTTGGTACTGGGATTAAAGGTGTGTGTCACCATGCTGGCTGTGCCCTTGAACACACAGAGACTCTTCCTACCATGTGATCGGATTAAGAGTGTGTGCTACCACTGCCAGACTTCTGCTAAATGGCTTGCTATTAGCTCTGATCCCCAGGCAACTTTAATTACTAACATACAAATAGAATCACATTTCAGCACAAGTAAAATATCACTATATGGGCATATTTACCAGGTGTTTGGAAGAGTCTACACTTGGCTGTATGGTGTGCTTGATCTTGCAAGGGAGAGGTCTTTTGTCTCTCCCCATGGCATTTCTGGGCAACTGGGTATTGACCCAGAGACCTTCCCAAAGCTATCTTGTGTCTCTGTCTTTCTCCTCATCGTCTAGGTCTATCTCTCTATCTGATATTTTCTCATTCCTCTCTCCTCCACCTAAGAACCCTTGGATATGTGGGAGCAGGTCAGAGCTGGACTCCCACAGACTCCCACAGGATATTTCCTTATATTTAAACTGGTTAGATTCAATTGGCAACCTAGACAGTAATGTCCCAATGTGCCCAGCTAAGTATCTCCTCTTGAACAGCTCCTGGTCTAGCTTAGGGAATCTCTTCCCTCATTTTCTTCTAGCACTCAAAAAGGCAAATTTCTAATAGAGATCTGTGGGTGAGACTCTTCATGGAAATTCTCCACCATGTAGTGAGTCCCTCTGTACCATCTTAAGTGAGCCCTAAATTTTATCCCAGGGAGGGAAAAAGACTTATTCTTGGGTGTTTTGAAAGTCTACTGATCCTGTATTCCTTAGAATTTCACTTCTTAATAAGCATTTCAGCTATAACTCTGGCTCCTGGATATCTGAAGCCTCTCATCTCCTAGGACATGAACACATATCCTGCTCCTCTCCCCCCACCCCCGACACATATACCTAATTAAAATAAAAGAGATCTTTCAAAAAGTAATAAATAAATGAATTATTTGTGGTATATCAGTATAATATAATATTATTAGCAATATAGTGAATGGGCTACCAATGCAGACACAAAATGAATAAGTCTCACATTTTTGAACAAGAAAAAACAGCCATTCAAGAGTATATAATGCAATTTTATATGAAACTTAGTATTTGCCTGGAGTTGCAGGTAGTGTGAGAAAAGTGAGCAGGAGTTGGCACAAGAAACTCTGTGGATAATACAATTCTGTGTGTTATGGCTGAAGTTCCACTGTTACACATAGTGGTTAAAATGTAACAAGCGATAAATTTTAAAATGAGTCAATTTTATCGTCTAGGAACTATACATCATGGTATACTAGTGCACTGTTTGTTTGCTGTTTGACAGCCTTGTCCTGCTGAGCACACTTAGATTTTACTGAGTCTTGAGGCATTGTAAGCCAAGGACTTGCTGCTACAAGATATACTAAAGAGCTGCCACCTTCTCCAGCTTCCATTGACACTTTGTGCTTCTGCATCCTCTATGCTCTGAAACATAAAGGTGACAGTAAAGACAGCGGGTACAGTTGTCATTCACTGGTAAACTATTGAAAAATGTAGAGAATCACTTCAACTCCCACTAAACATCTGAAGATCAGAGATCTGTAATCTGCTCATAATAAGCCAACCAACAAATAAAACAGGTGACCTATCCTGAGTTCCATTATCCTTGAGCCAAGGATGTGACAATGAGGAGCTCAGCAGTTGAACTCATACCTTCTAGACTGGATGCTGGATCTACTTTCACATGCACAGTGATCATGGTTAAGTAACAGCAGCAGTACTTTCTTCATGGTGTGACCATGGGATTCAGAAATGTCCTCAATGATACATGGTCATATCATCACTATATTGTTAGATTTTTTCCATTGAATGGATGACAGAGCAGAGTTTTTTACTGTATACAAGGGTTACATTTTTATTTGTGTAACTCCAAGTAAAGATTATTATGGATTGACGTGTTTTTTAGGCTTATCTGATGAAGATTAAGAAAATTTTAATAACAAAAATTTCTGATTTAAAAAGAGTTTCATGTGTGTCTGATTGTTGAAATAGAAACCACCAGGACACAATAATTGAAGTGAAATACATTAATAAGTGCCAGATAACATGGCTAGAATTCTAGAGCTTTCAAAAACATCTATTGCCACCCCCTAAGGCCACAGACAGCAATGTAGACAATACTCAAACTAGAAAGTATTTCCTTCCTTGGTTTGTTCATGATGATATCCTTAGCATCTTATATTCATAACCTTTCTTAAATTAAATTAATTCAAAGTTTGTCTTCATGGACTTCAGGTTCCTCCATAATATATTCCAAATTTTCTCCTATCTACAGCATGGGTTTTCATGACTTCTCTATGTCACAACCAAATTAAACTATTTCTCTGACTTCCAACGTGTTTTAATTTTTCAACTCTGTTTTTGTTTCTGTCTGAAATATTATATTCTTACCCTATGTTTTCCTGCTAGCATATAATTTATCCAATATTCAATCCAGTCTAATGAAGCTTACAGGTATTCAAGGGAGAGTTCATGGAGAGAAGGCATTCCCTCCTCTCTCTGCACCTCCTCATTGCCTGAACTAATTGAGAAGAGTCATTTACAGAGACTTTAAAGCACCAGCACCCACCCTGCTTGGATGCTTCCCAGGACAAATTCACAGGCAGACCTATCCTATGTGATCACCAAATGGAGTAAGGTGAGGGAAGACCTGAATTTTGAAGAACATAGGGACTAAGATCTTGTCTGGAAAAAAATATTTCAAAAGATGAAAGTCTATTTGAGGTAGTTAGGCCAGCAAGGCTCAAGGTAGCTACAAAGTGCTTTCAAGACCAATATGGGACTCACTTCCCCATTCTCTAAGTTTGTGAGAAGGCACTGGAGATAAACGGGAGGGGTCTTGTGGATTCCTGTAATAGATGCAGTACTCAAGAAAGATGTGCTTGAAGAAGTTCTTGGGCCGAGGGAGTACAAAGTAAGATCAATCATTTCTCGAAGAAGACTATGTAAGCACTTATATGGACACCAATCCATACTGACAGAGAGCACCAGAGTTGGCTAGTACCAGCACAAGCTACTGTGACAACTAAGGGACTTTACAACATCACTGAACTGAGTCTACTTACACTAAATATCTTTGCTTTCTTTTCCCCCACTGCAGCCCACCCCCCTTCAAGCTAACAGAGCTTCATCATATCTTAGAGCCAGACTGTGCTCAACCACCTATGATAAATTCAGGGCTACAAGCTGTTTCTCACACTACAGGGGGTGGGGGGAAGCTTTGAATTACATATGAAACTGGGTTTTCAAACTGGGTTAAACTAAGTTTTAACAACAAAAACATGACTAGGAAGCTACAGAATCTACCCCAGGTATTGTTAAAGGGTAGATTCTGTAGCTTCCTAGTCATGGAATTCAGGGATTCAGGGAGCAGAGTTGAAAACTTAAATTGGAAAAACACAAGTATATCTGTTCAATGAATGTATATGAATGCATATAGCTCACCAAATCGCTTGCTTATGCCAGTGGATGGAAGCATACTATAAAGGCTTGCTTCCAAGCTGCCAAAATTGTTAGGCTGGATGTTAAAATATTACAGAGAGATAGAAAAGGTTTTGCACTTAGGGGCTGGGGATTTAGCTCAGTGGTAGAGCACTTGCCTAGTAAATGCAAGGCCCTGGGTTCGGTCCTCAGCTCTGAAAAGAAAGAAAGAAAGAAAGGAAGGAAGGAAGGAAGGAAGGAAGGAAGGAAGGAAAGGAAGGAAGGAAAGAAAGAAAGAAAGAAAGAAAGAAAGAAAGAAAGAAAGAAAGAAAGAAAGAGAAAGGAAGAAAGAAAGAAGCAGGTTTTGCACTGCTAATTAAAAACACATTATCATATTATAGAAGGCCTAGTACAGAAACTATAGGTGAAGGTGTGTCTATCTAATGAGGCAAAACACCCCACTATCACTGACATTTTCAACAGTGGGACTGTTTATACTGGAGTTTCCACTCTGTATGATCAAACCTCCACAGAACTCTTCCTTAGTGGGGCTTCTTTAGAAATCATCTGCGCTTCAGAATTCCTCCACAATTCTGTAATAAAAAAACAGCTGACAAAATTGCCAGTAAACCAAAAAATCCTTAAGAACCTCTGATTCCTTTGTGTTTTGTTTCAATTATTTGGAATTTCAAATCCAACACCAAATGAGTTGTCAGCAGAGACAGTAGTAATGAATACACACGACTTCCTGGAAAGGCTCCATTTGTCTTAGGAAGCACAAAGGTCTCTAGGAGTCCAGCTCTGAGAACACAGTCCCTGGTAATGTTATCAAAGCTGTCAAACACTCACATGTGTGCTGCTTTTATTCCCCTTCAAACAAGGATTTGTGCTTGGACGGTCTGGCTAAATTACAGCCTAGCCAAGAACCAAACCAAAGAAAACATTTCTTTCTCAATGTTTTTATCCCCTACAGCACCCAGTGCATCATTAGTGGCCAATAAATGCTCTTATTCTGTAGACTGTTTTAGCTGTCTTGCCCACAGGCTTCAGTCTGTGTTTTTGAAAAAAGCAATTTATGAGCACTAGACATTTGGCCTTTCAGATGTCCCAAGTATTATGATTATATATTGAAGACATGTGGATAAGAAATGTTGGAGATAAATAAAGTCAGTTTCCCTTAGGCTGACTTTACAAAGTGAAACCCTGGATGAAAAAAGCAATTCAAAGATGTGGAAGTTTAAAAACAAAAATCTAAGCCATCCACTCATATACATGCCTTATATGGTAACTTTGTTACCAGACTTGTCTATAACTGTCATATTCCCACTTATGTCATATCCTCAAAAGAGGCAAGTAATATTTAATCTCACCAAGCAGGCATATGTACAGATATGCTGGTTTTAGAATAATTAAATTTAACCAAAAGGAAATTTCAAATTACAGCTTTATTTTTAAAAGTTGGAAGAACGATATGTTTGGGTACAGAACTTCTTATTTGCAAATGTAAGAAAAGAGCAGAGAGAGAGAATGTATGTATGTGTTTCCTATGAGGAAGGAAAAGAACAGATTCCCATACAGAAATAAGAGTCACCAGGGGGAAAAGGGCACAGGAAAGGATCAAAGAGACACCAGAACACATCTTCTCAAACCTTTTCTGTGACCTTCCTATGGGATACAAGAGTGCTTCTTGCCTGCAGGAAGCTGGGCCTTCTCAACCTGATTTGCAGGCCATTGTGCCTTGGGGTGTAATGACTGCATCACCTCTTCATGCCTCTCAGTGTACCCCAGACCTTCAGCACAGTTCCAGTCCCTTCATGAAGTGGATACATGCTATAATTCTATCCCTGTACATCTCCATTTTCATCTTCTCCCTTTGTCCTATCTACATACACTTGACATACCTGATCATTCCCCCACATCCATTCCCTTCTAGACATCCATGCCTATACAAATGCCACTCAAGTTCTGAGGATGTCAATGGCATTCCCGAGAAACAGATTTGGAATATACTTCCTGGACTTGTAGACTGCTCTGTGATAACATAGCACACTCATTTGTATGCTAGTCCTCTGAGGTCATGAATTTATCTGCACAGTTCTTGATGTAGAGTCTTTGTTTTTCTGTCCAGCAAATAAGTTTAGAATAACAAATCAGATAAACTTTATAGGACATTAGAGAACATGGCATCTGGCACCACTCAACACATACATGCTAAAATTTAAAATATGAATTATTTCATTTGCTGAAATATTCGTACTCAGGAGTATCAATGCATACTGGTCCTTGAGCCTAGATTCACCTAAATTGTTTGCCCTTCAAAGCCTGCTGTCCATACTCTCTCATTTGAACTAATTTTCCCTATCCACACTGCCCTCAATGATAACTATACTCACTACCATGGGTTTTACCACACCGACTTCACCCTCTTACTTTCTCATTTCTGTTTCTCACAAAACCACACTCTCAATAACCCTGACTCCTTTGCTGTTGCCTTGTTCATTCCCCCACTGTTCCCACTATGGAATCCTGCCACAGTGCCTCTGCAATACACACAGATCTGCTTCATCGTCTCTGTTCCCTTTTGTCCTCACGAGTCTGTCACTACCCAAAATTTTTCTTTGACCTTTCCAGTTCAGTTCCTTCTGGGAACAGCTCCAACATGCACAGTCCTGTCCATTTCCCTCTTCTGCATAAATCCACAATGCCTTCTCACAACTAAAGGATAATATTTGGGCTCTCCATTAATCCTGGTCTAAGTTCTGTGATCCCATTGCTCTTTGGTCTGCACCATATGCTTCAGATAAACCAGAAGGTGTTCTGGTTCATCTTCTCAAGTGTGTCCTCTGCTAACCTTTCCTCTGACAATTGGGTTCTTCTCTGCACTTGTTTCCAACCCATGGTTCCACTTCTTTCCCAAAGCCTTATTCCTCTACCTACATGGAAAACTCTCCTGTTCCTAAAGCAGTAAAGAACATAATAGTTAATTACTATGATGCGACCTGTTTTGCTCATGTTTCAGTAATCTCTGTGTTTGGGGCACCAATTAGACGTGAAATTGATGAAAGAATAACACAGGTGACCTTGGGATAGCTCGTTTGTGTTCCCATGCAACTTTTTCATATCTGAACCAAAATACTACACCACAGCTCTGTAACTGTGTCTATATTTATTTGCTATACTAAAGTAGCTTTTCATATTAAATAGTCTTAAGTAAAATCTCCCTGTAATTGTTCTGTGGTTCAAGATTCCCCTCTACTACTATACTGAAAGGGAAGAATAGGAGCTGGAGATCAGGTGGCTCAGAGGTTAGGAGCATTAGCTGTTCTTCCAGTGGCCCCAGACTTGATTCCTAGCATCCACATAGTGGCTCACAACTATCTGTAACTCCATTTCCAAGAGATCCAATGCCCTCTTTTGGCCTTTATGACCACTATGTATGCACATGGTGTACACACATGTAGTCAAAACACCCATGCATATAAAATAAGAACAATTTTTTTAAAGAAAGGGAAGATTAATTTGATTGCATTCTTCTAGGTAGTAGATTATTTTAAGAAAGATATTGGTGTATCTTTTAATATGTTTCTTTGTTTTATCAGAGTATATAATGGTTATCAATAAATATTCATTAGCTGCTTAATTGGTTAATTACTTTAGTAGGGGAAAAACAGAAAGCAATTCAAGATGCATTGTTTTCTATATAATACATATAAAGGTTTATTTTCTAATTTTAATTTATTGTATAATACTGCCAGTTATTCTAAAGGTGATTTTTTTCAAAGAAAAATAAACTCTAGAGATAATTTAAACCAGAAATTACACTTACTTGGTGGTGGTATAGGATTCTATAAAAATCTATTAAAGTCTACACCATCTCCAAGTAAAAATATATTCTCAAGCATTCATGTATCATTTCACAGACTATTCTCAACCATTTAGGTGAAGAACTCTGTCAGCCTCCATTTCAAAGATGGAGAAATCTCAGGCTCAAAGATGGTAAACCGAATGCACAAGATGACAAGGTATTTTATCCCAAATCCTGCTCTTGCCATTATATTCAGTGCATACATGGACTGAAATGTTCAGCTCTGTGTACTCTATCCACAATTATATAATCAGTATTATTATATAATTCTGTATCCTACCAGTATCCTAGCAATTTCAAGAAGTCCCAGATCCATGTTCCCTTTCATTTAGTGTTTTTAAGCAGCCCAAACATGACTCAATATAGTGATTCCAAAATCTCATCTGCTCTCTTTGACAGCAGATACTTGGTTCAATATGAGTAGATATTGATTGCCTTTTATGTGTTCAGCTCTGTGCTAGATGCTGAAAGTTCAGAGATGAAAACAGCACATATAATATAGAGGGCAAACCACTTCGTCTGCCCTTGGAGACAGAGAGTAGCTTTAACCCATGCATGCCCAACACTGGGTCTGCTAGCTAATGAGCACTCATCGAGTGGGGCTGCATTAACGCGACTGAAGAGGTGGCTCATCTTTAAATAGCTCCTATCCCTTGTCAGTGTTTCCTTTCTGTCATGTCTTTTTCTAAGCCTGAAACAGTACTCTTCCGTTTTTGATTTTCTTTCACATTGTGAATATTTAGCATAGTGTTGAAAAAAATGCTTTAGATAAATCGCAGCTCTCATGAGATTATTATAAAGGTACAACAATTCACTGAAATTATGGGTATTTTTTTTTCGTTTTTTGAGACAGGGTTTCTCTGTGTAACAGCCTTGGCTTTCCTGGAACTCACTCTGTAGACCAGGCTGACCTTAAACCCACAGAGATCTACCTATCTCTGCCTCTCGAGAGATAGGATTATAGGTGTGCAACACCACACCCAGCTCATAGTGGATGATTTTTTAATGTACTAAGAAAATGATTATCTTGGAATCCAAGTTGACATTATTTTATATATAAACAACACAGTATTTTTCTTCTTAATCTTTTATTTATATTAATCAATCACTTTAAAGTGTGTTACACTGGACATGGTTTATTACAGAGGAATTTGTCTTCCTTTGATTCTATTACAGCTTTTTCATAATAAATGTATATAGTAGATGACAGATAGTATCTCTTTATATTAAATCAAAAGCTTTACCATATTCATTAAAAAATATAGACTACAAAACTAATCATTAACTGAGTTTTGAGGATCTAAATTTTATCTTAGTATAGCTATTTATGCATATGATTCAGTAATCATCTTTTTCTCATTTGTTATTTATACTCTACTTTCACATTATTTGTTTTCCCCTAGATTCTTTTCTTTTTTCCAGAATTTCAAATGTGAGTATTGTTTTGCATCATTTCCATTCCCCTCCCCTCCAACTCCTCTCACACCATCATCCCTCCTAAACCTCTGACCTTCTCCTCCATAATTACACACACACACACACACACACACACACACACACACACACACACACACACACACTACTGAGTTCATTTAGTATTGCTTGTACGTATATGTGTCCACAACTGACTTCTTGGGATGTCTATCATTTGGGGCTCATCCATGGAAAAAAAATAATTCACCTTCTCTCAGCGGCCATTGTTCATCTTCATCTAGGAGTGAGACCTTGCAAAATTTCTTCCATTACTGTTGGTATGTCATGCCAACTGGCAGTGCCATTATGCAGGTTTTGTTTAAACACATAACACTCTTGTTATTTGATGGGTGCTGCATCCCTGTCATGTCTAGAAGACCCTGTATCACAGCAGGCAACCTGATCCTTTGGCTCTCACAATCTTCCTACTCCTCCTTCTACACTGTTTCTTGAGCCATAGGTATAGCAATTAATGCTTATTTTCTATGTTTGAAACAGTTATGGATCTGTGCAATAGTTTTCATCTGCTTCAAAAAGAGGCCTCTTTTCTGAGGGATGAGAGCCACACTTACCTGTGGGTATAAATGCAAGAGTTTGAGGTGCAGTTAGAAATTATATTGGTTTAAGAAAATAGCAGCAGTAGGTTCTCCTCTGAGTTTAGGATTGAGCTCCTCCCTACAGAGCAGGAAGTAAGCCCAAACAGACAGCAAGTTTTTGTCACTAAGATATAAGTGAATTAGACCATTGGTGTTATCTTCTGAGCTGGCCATTGTTGTTGCATATAGACTCTATAGCTGGGTGGGACTATTGATTGCTTTTCTCCCTTGGAAGCTTACATAATACATTCTTATCCTGAGACTTAGTCCTTAGATAACAGGCTTCCACATCAGTTCAACTAGATCAGTTCAGCTTAGTCTCTCCAAGTCCTGTGTCCACAGTGTGTGGTATCTTCAACAATAGGATCTTTCCTTCAAGAACTGGGAGACAACCACAGGCAATGGTAGTAGTTTTTATCATATAGGGAGTCTCTTGGACATGCCTGACCAATTTGAAGGGAAGTTTTCTATGCCTGGCACTGGACTTTTGTTAGAGAATCTGTAACTCTTGTAGGAAGCATTATGACCCAATGTAGCATAGCTCCATTTAAACTGTGTGTGTGTGTGTGTGTGTGTGTGTGTGTGTGTGTGTGTACCCATACACGTGTGCATACATACTCATGTATCCTTAAATAAGCTTATAAAATAATATGCTTCCCTAGGACTTTTTCAAATATCCTTACCATTGTGCATCTCTCCTTTCTATGTCTCTCTGTATTATCCTCCTCTCCACTTCCCTACTTAAAGCTCACAATTAGTTTCTTCCTTCCTCCTTTCACAGCTCCTGCATCCTCCCATGACCCTCTCTAAAGCTCCTTCCCATGTCCCATGGTCCCTTTCTGCTTTCTCAGTTTCTGCAGGTACTTGAGGTCTTATACTCAGGTTCAGGGCTAGGCTCTACAAATAAGAGAGAATGTGCAGTGCTTGTCTTTCCAGATAGCATTTTCCACTTGCATCCATTCACCTGCGAATTCCATGACTTCTCTGGATAGAGCTCTAATGTATATTAGACACTTCTATCATCCATTCATCAGTTAAAGGACACTTAATTTGTTTTCATGTCCTAACTGCTATGAAAAGAGCACAATGAACATGGTTCAGCAAGTATCTCTGTAGTATGGTACTGAATCCTCTGGGCATATGCCAAGCAGTAGGATCATTGGGTCACATGGTAGATCTACTTTTAGCACTTTGAGACTTCTCCACTCATATTTCCAGAGTGGCTGCACAAGTTTGCACAAGTGAATGAGGCCCTCTTTTCCCCGGACCCTTGTCAACCTCTGGTTTTAGTTGTTTTCTTGATTTTGGTCAAACTGACCAGGGTAAGATGAAATCTCAATGTACTTTTAATTTGCATTTCCCTAATTGTTAAGCATGCTGAACATTTTTAAAGATATACCTTAGCCTAGGATGTTGCAGCTGCCAGAAAAAAAAAAAAAAAAAAAAAAAAAAAAAACACCAGACAGTTCCCTATAAGATACAGGTACAGAAAAGGATTTTCTGAATAGGACTCCATTTGCTCAGGAGTTAAAGCCAATGACTGGCAAATTGGATTTCATAAAACTAAAATGCTTCTGTTCTGGAAAGGAAACAGTTAGTGGAGTGATGAGGAGGCCCACAATATGGGAGAGAATTTTGCCAATTACACATCTGACAGAGGAGTAGTAGCCAGAATATAAAGAGAGCTCAGAAAAAGACCATGAAAATAAGTCATCAATTCATAGATGAGCTATGGATCTGAACAAAAGGCTCTCAAAAGAAGAAATAAAGTAGTTAAGACATATCTTCAAAGGTGCCTTTTTTCCTGAGTTTAAAACCATAGCAACTTAAACATCTGACAAAGAATCAGACACAACCTTGGAAACTGGATGTAAATAACATAAAGAATTTTACTTCAGCTGCTGTTGTAATTTCCAGCTTTTAAAGGACAGAGTAAAATTTCCTACCTTAATTATGGCCTTGACATTGCTACTACTTACAACTAGTCTTCAGAAATGTTATTTTCTTTAGAACGATCCTTTAACTTCATCAACCAACACAATGAAATTATACAAAGCATTCATTAGCTTCTGAAGTGCTCTTTTTGTTCCATAAAACCCCCCTTTCTTTGCACTTGTCATTTTCAAGCAACAAAAATATGAGATGTTATGATTCTACAAAAGTGACTCACATTAGAAGAGTTTTTCCAGAGGTACTTGGGAACTTTTTCCTGTCTTTCTTCAAAGACAAAGAAAGCAGGGGAATGCAATGAAGTGAACTGCTGATACCCAGCCATCTACTGGAGCTGTGCCAACCCCTGGCAAAATCTGCTTTTGCAGTAAAAAAATAGAAACACACATGCACACAAATACATAGGCACACACATACAAACACAGATATATACCACAAATACATATGCATGTACATACACACAAATACATATACACAACACACACAAATACATACTACAAATAGATATGCACACACACACAAATACACATAACTAATACATACACATAGCACACACACAAATATGTATCACAAACACATATGAACATGCATCCACACAAATGCACATATTTGTTATGGTCTAAAGGATAGATGAACCAGTGGAACCAAAATGTACACTGTTCTAACCCAAATTATTTCTGCCTTGAAAGCATATATCTCTGCAGACTTTATTTCCGTATGATTTCTAATGTCATCCTCCACAACCAAAAGGCAACTAAATATCTTGTCACTAAGTATTTTGATGTGCTAGAGTACACACAAAACAATCACTAAAATATCTCACCTGTTTAAAAAAATACTGTCAATTCTTAGGCTCTCTCCAGTTTGCATTACATAAAGGTTTCACAGACTGGAAAAATAAATTGAGGGACTGGAGAGATGGCACAGTGGTTAAAACTATAGGGTGCTTGCAGAGGCACTAGGTTAGTTTCCCAGTATCCACGTGTGCAGGAATGGGCTCACAACCTCTGTAACTTCCACTCCAAGGAATTTGATGCCCTCTTCTGGCCTCCACAGGCACTATAATCCACCTCTAGCAAAAACCAAACTCACATACACAAACACATAATTATACAATAAAAATAGCTGTGCATGGTGGTGTAGATGAAATATAAGGGTGAAAGCCTTAGAGGAATCAGGGGAAAAGAGAAAGCCACCAGCCAACCCTACCTCACTAACTCTGCAGCTTCCAAATGCAAGTTACTTCCTGTCTACCCACGCCTATATGCCTTGCTGTTCTTCCATCTGATTTGATCTCTCCATTCAGCTACACCACTTCCTCTTCCTACACAGCTCTGTCACTTCCTGTCTGTCTGTATAGATCTCCAGAGCTCCATTGTTAACTAGTTTTGGAATTTAAGGCATGTGCCAGCACACTTGGTTCTGTTTCCAGTGTGGCCTCGAACTCACAGAGATCCTGCCTGCCAAGTGATAGTATTAACGGTGTGTGCTACCATACTTCTTTGTTTACTTAAAATGGCTTGCTATTTCCTCTGATCTCAGGCAAGCTTTATTTATTAAAGCACAAGTGAAATATCACCACATTTAAGCACAAATAAAATATCACCACATGGTGGCACATGCTTTTAATCCCAGCACTCAGCAGATCTCTGAGTTCTAAGCAAGTCTGGTCTACATAGTGAGTTCCAGGACAGCCAGAGCTACATAGTAAGGCTCTGTTTCAAAAGAAAACAAAAATAAAATCTCCTAAATAAAAGCAAATTGAGAAGAAAATAACCTTTCACATAATTAAGTACAACTAATTTATGTATGGAACTAAAATAAAATGTAGTTCATCTTTAGTACAATATCTCATAATCAGAGAGTAAAAAAGACACTATGAAAGTTGTTATATTAGGTATGCTCCCAACAACATCACATCCCTTGAGGGCTGTCCAATGTCTTGTTCTCTGGTTCCTGGAGCATATAATATGTTTGGAAAGAATCTGTGTTCTTGTGAACCAGGTTTGAAAAATACTAATTCAGCTACTATCTATTTGGATGTGATAAACATTTTGCCTTTCAAATAAATGAGTATCTTGGGTAGTATTTACCTGTATCTAGACTATCTTTCACCATAGGAGCTTAATGATAATTGATGCTTGGTGGTCTATTGAAAATTTAAAAGTATACAGTGAATGTCTCCAGCAATTGAGTTCTTTATATTATGAGCAAATTGTACACCAGAACTATGATGGTGATATAAAAGGAAATCACCCTCTGAGCTCTGAAATCCTGTTGGGTACATGTTTCACCCCTTCTTGCTATGTGAACACAACACAGGAATGAAGGAAAATCCCGTAAAAGGAGAAAGACCTCAATTTCCTTTTCTGTGTGGATCAAGTAGATACACACCATTCTCTACACACCCTGAGAATAAGAATCTTTAGAAGATGATAGAGGTAGAAATGGTGAAAGGAACGCAACAGAGATAGAAAAATAAAGGACTTGGAAACAAGAACTGTAAGAGGATAGCATAGGGCAGCAGGAAACCTTAGTGACTGCTGGTTCAGCCATTTCACTTACGCCTGAAGAAAACTGGACCCAAGGAAGCTATCAGCTGTGGTGAGATTTTATGTGTGCTGAAATGTGGTGATATTTTATTTGTATGTTAATAAGTTAAGTTTGCCTGGAGATTAGAGGACATAGCCAGCCATAAACAAAAGTCAGGCAGTGGTAGCACACACCCTTAATCCAATCACGTGGCAGGTAGAGTCTCTGTGTGTTCAAGGACACACTAGGGAACCACCAAGTGTGGTGACACACACCTTTAATCCCAGTAGCAACCATAGAGACCTGGAGGTCTGTACAGACAGGCAGTGACAAGAAAAAGAGCTGGGCTAAGAGACAATAAGAGGGCAGAACAGCAAGGCAATAAAGGCATAAGTCAGACAGGAAGAAACTCTCTCTCTCTCGGGAAGCTATATGGTAAGCTAAGGTTAGCTGGTGGCTCTCACTATTTCTCTGATCTCTATCTCTGTATTTAGCTCTGTGTTTTTTATTTAATAAGACTGTTTAAAAATTTGTCTACAATCAACCTAGTAGAAATTATTACTGGCTGCTAATGAACAGAATGTAACTTTCCTTAGAGGTTGCCCATCAACTGTGGTCAATACTATGTGAGAAAAGTAGGTATGTAGTGGCATCAAAGGTCTCCAGGGGCCAGTCAGATAACCCAACAATGTAAGGAAGCCAGATATAGGATATCCGGTTATAGGCTGGAAAGTACATGATCCAGCTAGGGAACAGCTCAGTTGGATTTTCAACTTGTTACTCAAGTCTGGTGTTAGTGAATATACTGTGTTCAGAAGCCAAATTGTTTGTGGAAATATGATATGCAATTGCTGGTATCTAATTCTGTTTCTTGAACTGCCATGGCAAGCCAAGGCATCAGTGGCCCAGCCACAGACTGCAAATCTCTAGCCCATAGATCCTGGTCTATTGTCGCACAAAATTCTCAGAAAACGTTTTTTAAATGTGGCAAAAGTAGGTAAATGGCAATTCTTCTAGTGTTTTTATTAAGTTAGCCAATGCATTTAAGTGCAGAGAACTTTCTAGTGAAAGCTCTAAGAGGATGAGAGTTTGCCTTCTCTTTTGCTTACTCAGCCTTAATATAGGTCATCCACAACCTAGCTTGTCTGGACTGATGGGCAGATCACTTCCCAGTCTCATCTTATTCTTCAGACTTTCAGAGATCTTATTTAGGCGTGTATGGCAGTTTAAATGTAATTGGCCCCTATAAGCTCATAGGGAGTGGCATGTAGGAAGGTATGGCTTTGTTGGAGTGGGTATGATCTTGTTGGAAGAATTGTGTCACTGTGGAGGTAAGCTTTGAGGTCTCATATATGCCCTTAGCCATGCCCAGAGACTCAGGCCACTTCCTGTTGCCTGTATAAGACACAGAACTCACAGCTACCTCTCCAGTACCATATCTGACTGCATGCTGCCATGTCGCACCATGATGATAACGGATTGAACCTCTGAACTGTAAGTTACCCAATTAAATGTTTCCTCTATAAGAGTTGCTGTGGTCATGGTGTCTCTTCACAGCAATAGAAACCCTAAGACAGGGGAATTAATATTTTTCTGTGCTAGTAGCATATTTCTTTGTTCATAAAAGCTGCAACTGTGCTTGCCCTGAACACAAAGGAAGGCATTATCAACTCTTCAGGAACTTGTAAATAACCCAAGAATTTCTCTGGGAGGCTCTCTTTGGAAAACTAGGGGTAATTATTTCTATTCACAAACAAAACAGTGTTAGACATGGTTTCCTATCTACCCACTATACTAATGAAACAGTCAAGGTGGTTACACCAGAAAGCACAAAAATAAACTGCAAACTCATCAGTGCCTAACATTCCTGGGTATTTTAAAATTCCTGCTAGACCTGTTGTGAACTATCCATTAATTTACTTAATAAGTACATATTTTTGAACACTAAAAACAATAAATATAACTAAATCTATATCCTTATGGAGCTTAAATTCTAAGGCAGAGACAAACATTAAATATTGGTATTCTGATAAGTGTTTAACAAGCATGTGCCTAGGGTGAGGCTTTGAGTTATCAAATTTGATAATTCCTGAAGAGTGAATACCCATTGTGTCTTATATCAAGCTACTGATGTGAAACCGCAAATGTTAACTTGGGAGAGATGCTCAGCTGAAATCATTCCATGTTTCCCTTATCCAAATACAGTAGATGAGACTATGCTTAAGACATAAGGAAACAGGAAAGAATGGGTTCTGAGAACTATCTGTTTTTATATAATTCATAATTGTAAGTTCACATTATTTCATAATTTAACATTTAGTGATAGCTGTGCTTTAAAACTGCCTTTAAAATACCAGAAAAATTTTGAATCTGCCCAGCATACAGCTAGGTAGACAGATAAATAATAATAAATGGATGAGTTTTTTTAAATAACATGATGTAAACAATTTAGTGAAGAAAAATGAAGCAGAGATTAGATTTTAAAAAGAAGATCAAAGTCTAGAAAGGGAATGCAATAGAGTAGAAATCAAGAACCCTGTCTACTGCCACAGCTACCTAGAACAGCCAATCGATTCCACCAGGGCCACAGTCTTACTGTAGAAACCCACACTGTCTTTGAGCATTTCTCACACTGGGAAAGTACTTACTTGTACTGAGCTCAGATCTACCCTCTATCCTCTACTGCTATGGTCTTCTGTTGCCCTTGTTAAGCATTAGAAGTTTCATAAATGAGCGTCAAGAACCACAGAGGCCTGAGTGTCTAGGGCAGGGAAGACCAGTGAAGCTGTTGTACCATTGCAGCTGCTATCTCCATCAGAGCTGCTGTACAATCTGTCTCATTATATATTGTAAGTTTTCATTTGAGAAAACATTTTTACAATTAAAAATCTGATTTAAATCTATTTCCATAATTATATAATTTTCCCACTAGTTTATGAAATTTGCAGTAACATATGATTAAGTAAAAATAGGACATATTAAAAATTGATAACAAAGATCCTTAAAAGCTAAATGATTTAACATACAAAAGTTTATTTCTCATACTTGTGAATTGCTAATTTTCTAATATTTTGTTGAATATTCATGTGTTTATGTTCCTAAGAAACATCTTTCTAGAATGTTCTTCTAAACCTTTTGTTTGGTTTTTGGCATTAAAGTAATTTTAGTTTCACAAAATGAATTGGAAAGGGTCCTCTCATCTTCTATTTTAAGATTTAAGGAAGATATTGTGAAGAAATAGGACTGTATGTTTTGTAGAATTTACCAGATTCCTTTTATTAAATATTTTAAACTAAGTAATTTATATAATAGACATTGAATTATCGAGGGTTTCTAAACTTCTTTCAATGAACTATCTTTTCTAAGTAGTTGATGATACAGGCACGCTTTGTTTTACTACCCCTTACTATTCTGTCAGTGTTTGTGGACACATTGATGACAAACCCTCTTTATTCCCAACATTAGTCATTTGTGCCTTCTCTATAGCTCTTGGTCAGCCTGGAAGGAGAATTATCAATTACATGGATCATTCTTTGCTTTGGGGTTTCATTAAATGTGTTGTTTCTCTGTTTGCTATTTTATTAATTAATCTCTGCTCTTTTATTATTTATTTATTTATTTATTTATTTATTTATTTATTTATTTATTTTTATTTTATTTTTTTTAACCTAGGACACAGTCTTGCTGCCAACACAGCCCAAGCTGGCCTAGAAGTCCTTAGGTCACCAACAAGGGTGCGAATTACAAGTGTTTATCATCTTAGTTATGTATTTACTTAGAATGTACTTGCTTAGGCTAGAAATTTTAACTCATTATTCTTTTTATTATTATTTCCCACTGGGGCTGGGGATTGAATCCAAGGCCTCTTGCACAGTAGGTGAGTGTTCTCCAGGGAGGCACACCCCAGCCCTCTCTTCTTTTTAATAGAAGGCTTAGTACTAAAGATACACTTCAATGCCACTCTAGCAGCTTCTCCGAAGTTTTGATATGCTTCATTTCCAAATGACTTCAATGAAATCTTTTTTTGTTTATGGAGTTTCCATGTACCCCTGGGATTCTAGTTTCTTCTACTATTAATATCTTACATTCCTATTATATATTATTTTTCATTTTCAAAACTTGGGAGCCAATATTCATGTATTATTAGTAATAAGAAAGCCTGAAGCATTATTTATATTTCAATTATTTCCCCATGAGTATCTTTTTTTCCATTCCAGGATCCTCTCTGGAATACTATATCAAGGTGATATTGCCCTTTACAATTCTATGGTGTGTGAAGACTTCTTACTCTCCTTGAATTTGATGGCTTCAGTGGATTTGAGGGGTACTTTCCAGATGACTTGGGTGTATCTGATGGTTTTTTTTCTTATTAAGACAGATTTGGGAGATTAGAGGGAAGGTAATCTCAATTTGCTTGAGCATCAGGTACTTGCTCTCTACACAGACCATCAGTGGTTGTGTCAATTTTACCTAGTCAAGGTAATGGCCTCTGTGGTTCTTCACTGCAAATTAACTGTATTTTTTTTATGTTCAATTGTTTTGTCAATTAAATGTAGTCCACAGTCAAGGCAAAGAGAATTAAACTTGACATCCTAGAGGAGAAAATGTATCATAGTTTATGGAAAGTATTTGTGTAACAATGGATTGTCTTCTTCAATCTATTCCTTTTTTAAGCTTCTTTTTCTATTTTAATCATTTGTTTGTATGTGGGTATGTGTATATGAGTGCAGGTGCCCATCCAGTCCAGAATAGGATACTGGATACCCTGGAGCTGGAGTTGCTGGTGGTTGCAAGCAATATAGGTTCTGGGAATCAAACCTAGGTCTTCTATAAGAGTAGCAAGTGCCCTCAACAACTGAGCAGTTTCTCCAGTCCTCAATCTATTCCAATCTATTTATTTTTGCTCTTATAGTCACAAAAGTAATATTCTTGGTTATGTTTCTCTTGTACTTTATCCTATAACTGAGAACCTACCACATCATTCTCTTACTTGGGAAACATTTCTCAGCTTTTCTCCCATGAAATAGTTTCTTGGCATTTCATTTCTTACAGTAGTACATACTTCTAGACCATCTCACAAATCTATTCCCCATGCTAGAATATACCTCCTCTTTGAGAATTCAGAGCTCTCTGTCATGATGTATCTGAAAAGGACTCTAATGTGATTTCTCTCTATGTTTGATGTATTAAAGCTTCTTGATTAACCTGTTATGGGAGAGGGAGCGGCAAACTGCAGTCCTTGAACCAAATCTATACTTTGTCTTGTTTTCATGCAGCATGGACCTGAGAATGGATTATACTTTTGTAAAGTAATTATTAAATCAAAAGGAAAATAAAATATGATATGGAGATGAGATAACTCATCAAACATTAATTATTTACTATCTGTCCCTTTATAGAGAAAGTCTGCTGCCCCTGGCTCTAGAATAAAAACAAAAAGTCTGTATCTATTTATCTAATATATGTTAGAGGTTGGTCAGGAACCTCAGTAGGACGTGTATAAAGTAAAATGGCAGATTAGACTATTAAGATCATTTTTCAGGGAAGCATCGAGAGAATTTAAAGATACAGCTATTTCAGCCCCTGCATGACAACTTTTCCACCGTAAGACATCCTGTGGTGTCTCTGAAACATGGACTTGGGAAAGGAAGCTGCCATGTTGGTGTAGAGTTTGTTAAACCCCCTGAAGGGGAGTCACAAGTCTCCCAGTCAACATGACTATGAGCACTGAAAATCTGATCCAGTCCAGATAGAACATGTGACAACATTTGAATATGACTCAGACTGCCATACAGATGATGACACTATCAGGGCAAAGTAGCCACAGACATGCCAGAAGAACGTTGTGTATAAAAGAATGAGTAAGTAGCTGTTTTAAAATCTCAGAAGAAAAAAAAGACTCAAAGCTCATTTCAGGACAGATAAGGAAAAACTAACCTAGATCTTGTTGAAATGTCAGATCAATAGACTGATGAAAATATAGAATAAGGCAGAGAAGAAAAAGAGATGTTTCAAGCAGATTTTTAAGGGAATTTATAAACAGATGATTCTTTCAACATGTGACCCTCAGTTGGGATGCATTCATCTTTGAGTTACAGAAGATCTTCTGAGCAGTAAATAAAAGCATTTCTTGTTTATCTACACACAGAAATGATAAGAAGCCTCCCCAGAGCTCATCCCATTGTCCTCCAGGGCCAGCATAAGCCAGTTTCTCTTCTCCTCTGTTCTGCCCCTTCAGTGGGTCATCTTGATGCACTGGTAGTCACAGGATGCCAACTACAGTCCCCAACCCAGTACCATCTCAGCAATATTCCAAGAAAGAGGGAGAGCGAAGTGCCCATGACACCTCTGCTTGCCTATCCCCATCACTGAGGAGCAAATTGTTTTTTTCAGACATCCTCACCATCTTTTCCTCAAGGCCTCTGGTTAGGATAGGGTCACATGCAAGTATCTGTCTTTTAAGCTTCTATTAGAAGTGGGTGGGAGAAAGCATTCCATCAGCACTATGAGAGAAAGACTGGGGTTGATGGTCCCAGACTAATAATTCTGAAGATTCGAGGCATCACTACAAAACATGGTAGGAGTTGATCTTATAAAGCTGGTCCTACTTCTCGCCTGCACCCAGCGCAACCCAGAATACTGAAGAAGCAGCAACAAAATTGCATTAACCATGAGTATCAAAAAAGTCTACCAAGAAGGACTCACTAACAATAAGCTTGTAAGATATTAAGACCCACTTATTCCATCCCCAGCTATATACCCAAAGTCTTGAAGCCAACATTTCAGAGACACTTCACATTCAGATGTCTATCAACAGATAGCTGGAGCACAAAAAATGTATACATACAAATAATGAAATTTTGTGCACCTCTAAAGATTAAATCATGATTTGGGCAGGAAAATGGATGCAACTGGAAAGCATTGTTGTACAAAACACATCAGTCCCAGACAGACAAACATTGCATATTTTCTGTCATATACACAAACCTACATTTGAATAGTGTCTAAATGTGTGTGTCTGTGTGTGTGTGTGTGTGTGTGTGTGAGAGAGAGAGAGAGAGAGAAAGAGAGAGAGAGAGAGAGAAAGAAAGAAAGAAAGAAAGAAAGAAAGAAAGAAAGAAAGAAAGAAAGAAAGAAAAAGAAAGAAAGACTAAACTAGAAAGGGGATCATGAGAGGTAAGAAGAGGTCCTAAGGGGGAGTGGAAAGACAGAATGTCATGGACTACATGTAAACAGGAAACAAATTGGGGGGCTAACTAGGAAGAGAAGGGAAGCAGCTGGAGAGAGGGAAGGAGAACTGGGGAGGGGTATGGGGATAAATTAATGAAGAAACAGCCTCATTATCTTATTACCTCCAAAAAGCGCCCATTCTTAATACTATAATCTATTATCTTGGAGGTTAAATTCCAGTGCATGAATTTCACAGGAATACATAAGTTCAAACCTTAGTGAGTATGAACAAGCGACAAGAGTCGTACTGAACAGTACAAATAATCATTCACAGCTGTGAGATGAAATTGTTACAACTACTTTGGCAAACATACATAAAGTAGCACACTTTTGTAAAGACTTAGTCCAGTTTCAACAACTCTACCCTTAGTTACAAGCTGTACTGATTTAATGTGTTTAATATGTGCACTTAACACACACACACACACACACACACACACACACACACACACACACACAAAGAGAGAGACAGAGACAGAGACAGAGAGAGACAGAGACAGAGAATTCAAATATACATCCATGAGAGAATGAATTAATTGTGCTGAAGTCATTATGACCATAAATAAGTGAGCCACAGCTGCAGGCCCCAGCATGAATGAATCCCAGACTCGTTACTGTGGCAGATTACATAATCTGACAGCAATTCTATCAGGTCTAAACCCTGTTTAGGAAACCACATATCTGTGGTGAAATCTAATGAGAAGGTCCACTCAGAATAGGATGACTCCTGACATGAAAGACAAGGGATGGCAGGCCAGGAGATACAGAAGGCATTAGCTGCATTCCTAACATTTGGGGTTTTGAGCTGGGTCATAGATTAAAGTCATTTCATTACATCTTATCTTGTATTTTACAATGTACTTATTATTTAACTGCCACAGAATTTTCACAGCACAAGTGGTAGATTCTTACTGATCAACACATTTGAGGGTGGGTTTCATGAGTAATATTTTGGGCAGCCAAATGGTTCAACAGGTAAAGGCACTTGCTAACAAGCTTGACAACCTGAGTTTGATCCCCAAAAACAATAGGAGAGAACCAACTCCCACAAGTTGTCCTCTGACCTCTACAAGTGCGCCATAGTATACACACACACACACACACACACACACACACACACACACACACACACCACAGAGAGAGACAGAGACAGAGACAGAGGCAGAGAATAAATAAATGTAAAAGAGTAACATTTTTTTAAAGTCCCATGGGTGGTTCTCATACATGCGAGGAAAAATCAGCAAATCAATAATTTGGGGTTATCTAAATAGAAGTTAAAATAACAGTCAATTTTAAGGTTCTCTCTGATGAAAGACAAACAGATGCCCCTAACCAGAACTGGAGTTTAGAAGGAGAATAGGTCTGCAGAGAAGGGCAGACACAACACATTTAAGGGATAGTAACTTTCACTTAAAACAGAAGGTATTATCTGTCTGGAGACTGGAACTACAGAAACTCCCTTGGGCAGTAGCTTCCAGCCATAGGAATTATAGTGCAGAATCTTTGCTACTTTCCAAGAAAAATATGACTAAAGGATGAAATGGCATTATGATTGCATTCTTGAATAAATTACAATAGAGTTGATTAGAACTTACCAAACTTCCCAGCTTTCCCCCAAGAAGGAACCATATGCCTCTCTGAGTTGAAAGAGATTACTTGTTGCTATAGCAATCACTTTCCTGTAACCTCAAGCAAGAATAAAATGTCCCACTATTTACAAATAACAAACCACTTCAAGATGTCTGGGGGCAGAATGAGCTGGATCCCATTGTGCCTGACCATGGTCATGTTGAAGTCATGGGAGACAGAGTGCCTGTACCTTGCTCTACACTCATCACTCTTCCAGGGACTGGCACAACTCAGAGGGTTTATAAACTTTGCCTGGAATGCCTGGAGATTTGTATTTAGACCCAAGTAGATGGTGGCACTGAGACAATAAAGAAAGCATGTTCCTCTGCTGGGGTTCCCCATGCAGCACTGTTAAATATGACTAACATTACCATGATAACTTGGGTCTGGGTATCTTCTAAGTCCAGGTGCTCAAGTTTAGATGCCCATACAGCACATTTGAAGGTGTGGAAACTGTAAGACATGGGGGAAGTGAATGTCACTGGAAGAGGGGATGACAGGGAAGGGATGTTGGAAACCCAGGCTTTCATCTCTAATCTCTAGTTGCCAGGAGATGAGAAGTGTGTCTCCACCACCTGTTCCCAGCTATGATGCTCTGCCTCTCCTCACCACAGGCCCCACAAGAACTGAAACTCTGAGCCAAAGTAAACCTTCCCTCTTCTTAAGTTCATCGGTCTCAGGCTTTTGGCACAGCAGTAGAAAGCTAATGTTTGCATATCAATGAGAGTCAAAAAGTCTCATGAACATCAATTCCATTCTTTCCCTCTAATATCATGTTTCTACTCTTTCTTCAGAGCTAAAAGTGACTGGATGAGCCATTGTCACTATAAGTATCTGACAGTACATCACACGAGCCACTATAGTCCAGGCCCTGTATGCATCATTAGTTTTAAATAAGTCATCACTTTAAATATTTCTGATGATACATCATGAGAGCAAACCTTTGCCCATGCTACATATATACTATTAGTTATTAAAGCAAACACCAAAGTAAATATTCCATCCTCCCTCTGTTAATGAAGTAAGGAAGAAACAAAGAGGTTGATCTTCTCATTTGCTTAAAGCCATCACAGATAGACAACAGGCTGGAACAAATCCAAAGGGTGGCAGCCATTTTAAAAACAACCTGGACATGCATTACTCAAAACCTGTGCTCCTATGTTACATGCATAACCTCTTAAGAAAATCCACATCAGTCCTGAACATCATGTACTGAGAAACATTTCTAACTATATAGCATGTAATATCACAGGTGAGAAACCAATGTTTCAGTGAAGCTTTATTACATCATATTTACTTCACCTATAAAAAAAAGACTGCTAGAATCTCAAGAAGGACTTGAGTTTACAGCATGTGAAGTTCCATGTTTTTCAGTACTGAATTGTTAAGATTGTTCCATCCATCTCAGAAGTTTAATGGCTATTCAGAGATAGACTCTATTCTCTGCCTTTAAAGATATTTTTCTGTGTATCTGAGAAAATGGAGAACCAGTCCTCTACCAAATTCAATAGAAAGAAAAAAGCTGTGCATGGTGGCACTGCCTTTTAACTCCAGCACTCCAGAGGTAGAGGCAGATGTATCTCTGTGACTTCGAGACCAGCCTAGTCTACATAGTGAGTTCCAGGACAGTCATGGCTATGTGGCCAGACCCCATCTCAAAACAAACAAACAAAAATAAGAAACAAACAATCAAAAAAACAACAACAAAAATGAAAAAAGAGAGGGACAGAGGAAAGAAGGAAGGAAGAAAGGAAGGAAGGAAGGCTCTTTGAACATCCAGCACAAATCTTGACTGCACCTCCATTCCTTCAGTGGACCCCAAGAGACAAATACTGCCACTATCTTTCTGCCTTCTATGTCAGATCATAGTTTGAATCTGTCTCATATTCTTTTCATTGTGAATTCTTTTCTTATCATGATTTCTCTGAAACTATACATTTCTGGCCTCTTCTTCCATTTTGGTCACACTTCTTCTAACTTCTTTTATAGTCATCATAATCAAGTCCTTGTTGCTTATAAAACATTTACAAACAAAACAAAACCAAGAGAGAAGGTACAGAAAAAGCATAAAATGTCTTAGACTAAGTAATACAAATAGATATTAAACCAACCAACTAGTCATAAACACACACAACACTAGATGTATCTCCCTCAGTCCTTCACCCATCAAGTTCTGAGATCTACAGTGGACCAGACATAGGGTAATGAATGGACAGTAGTCAACAATTATTAGGATCCCTCTGGTTGATTGTACTATTTGCCAAATTCATTCTTTCCATGATGGTCTTAGTGATGAGGGGAGCAGAGACACAGCTCCATACTGTCATCCTCAGTAGCTAGAGGAGTTCCCGTAATGTTTTAAGAGGTCATCTTGGTCAAACACTCTGGTTTCATGGGTTGGAAGCAAAAAAGAATTTCAGGACTAGCCAGTATGAAGCTGAATTAGAGTTGTACTGAAGATATTTTAATTAGCATGAGGGTTAAGGGACAGAGAGGCACTCAGAAAGAAGTAAGGACCCCAGATCATGGGAGTGGGCTTCTCAAAGAAGTCTCTCTTCATTGTCATTACTATCCCACAGGTATCAGTCCTTCAGATTCTGAAGTTATTATCCATACAGCATTGTTAAAGAACCTCACTGAAATCACAGGGTAGTTCCCAATAGGTATCTGATAGGATTACAATTGATAAAAACAGAAGAAGGTAAGATGTCTTTATTGCAAACAGTTTTGTTTGAGATACCCACAAAATGTCTGGGAAACTGATGAGGCCCTGTACCAGCTCAAGTATGCTTAGGTCTTAAGCCTAGTTCTTGGTAACTAACATAAAATACTATGTAAGAAAAGGAATATTAAGTCAGTGTTAGTGGCTTCACAGCAAATGTTGTCTGGGATTCTTGCTTCTTGTTGGTAAGAAGCTCTAACTAGACTCCCAGGTGAAGGGTTCTTTTCCTTTCTCATGTTCTCATAGTTGTTCTTGTCACTCTGTTCTCTGCCAATGCCATCTTCACATATCCCTGCTGTGCTGAGGACTTGTCATGTGCCTTTTTGTGGTCAGTGAACCAGAGAGAATTCAAAACTCTGTGTATATACCAATTCACTTGCCTTTTGCGGTGACAAATGGCAGCGTTCCAGATGACGGCTGCTCTGTCACACTGACCCCAAAGTAGCTGAACATTGGCCAGTTATCATGGAGCACTGAAAGTGGGACATTGACATATGGAAGCCACTGAAATATTGGCATGCTTTATTAGTGCAATATACTCTATCCTATTTGTCTAGTTGAATGGAAGGGACCGCTAGGTATTAGGTAAATAATAGCATAAAAAGTATAAAATCTCTTAGATTCCAAATATTTACCCATGTAACAATATGAGGTTCATAGTTTGTTGCAGATATTTTCAAAGGCGATGCATGTAAAAATTTTATTCAAGTAAATCTCAAACATCTACAGTATAACACACCCTCAGCTGGTTGAGAAAGCCATGGTTCTTTCCAGTCATTAAGGCTCTCCCATGAAATAAGCCAAAATTATAGTTTTGTGATGCTGAGAATACCAGAAAGCAATGGATTACTGTGCCAGGGTGACCTGAGCTGGTAGCACAAAGCAAGAACAGGAAAACAAAGAACACAAGAGCCAGAGCAAAATAGCACAGAAGAAGATGTTGTCCTGGGAAACTTGCAAGTGCTTCATAAGGCTGTGGTTAGGGTGCCATCAGAAAAAGCAAGACACCAGGGGAGAAACCAAGCAGAGCCCTGAGAGGAAAGGGTCCACTGTGCCCAGGTGGGAGGTGGGTTCTATGCCCATCAGGTCGCTATCTCGCAACTTGAGCTCTGGGGGATTGTGTATATGGAGGTGATGGGATACCATAGCCTAGTGTCTGTGTCGTAATCCACGTAAATTATCGCTCAGATGCTCCCTTGCGTGTATGTCTGGACGTGAGGATGTGTAAGCGATTAGCTTAATCTTAGCTTCGATGTGAAGGGTGAATGCGAATCAGTAGAAGTGGGTCTTGGCCTTTGGAGGGAGATCAGATGGAGGAGGGGTGGAATGTCGGGGGCGGAGGCAGAGAGTTGGGGAAGATGGAACCCATGGCTGATTTGTAAATCAAAACACAAAAATATAAAATATATATTTGATATATATATACTATCATGGTAAGTGAATAATTCACTAAAAAGCTAATAATAAATAAAAAATACATAAATACTACGTACATACATACATAAATAAAACCCTGATGAGGCTTGGATAAGAGAGGTGTTTCCAGAGAGTTGTGAAGAAAAATTGGAGCGATGGTCAGGATGTTGCTATTGTAGTTTTTAAAAAAAGCTTAAAAAGGGATTGTAAACAGGGTGTTCCTAGAATCAATGTTTTTCTAAGATAATCCCAACAGAAATCCCCTCCATTCTGGAGTGTGCAGAAAGATGTGGCAAAGGCATCATTGAATTATAATATAATAGCAAGGTAACCCTTTGCACCAGGAATTATTGAGGGGCCTCTTGCAGGCACCCCATGTCAAATGTGGGTCAGTTCATTTCCTGTAGTCATGGAGGAAACTCATTCCCCAGAGCAATTAAAGAACCTCATGCTTTGTAAGAAACAGATTGCTCTGGCATGATAGAAAACTATAGAAGAGAGAATGAAAAATGCAGGAGAAACCATAAAGTGAACTATTTTTGGCAAGCTTCTATAAATGAACAAAGACTAAAGTTAAAGCAAAAAATGAACCCTCATTGAAGGTCTTGTAAACATAGTGCAAGATGTAAGCAGAATGCTTGGCATCCAAGTGGCCTCTTCAGGAGGTAATGGTTCAGTTTTTAGGGATTGAACTTTAATCTCAGTAAAACAGAGTCGCGACTTTTGTATAATGGGGGTATTTGACGGTGAGGAATAATCATGAGCATATTTTGTATCAAAAAAGCTTTCACTTGTGTGTAGCTCTTCACACTGCAATTTTAAGCATTGACATTGAGATGCTTACTAAAGCAGGAGAAAACTGCAAACATTAAACACAGGAGCAGTTGGAATAGTCATCATCAAGAAATAGCTATAAGGGTTGGGGATTTAGCTCAGTGGTAGAATGCTTGCCTAGCAAGTGCAAGGCCCTGGGTTCGATCCTCAGCTCTGAAAAAAAAAGAAATAGCTATGAAAATATAAATAAAAACATATAAGTGAAAATCCACATGAACCTTCACAGAATTGCTTCAAGTCTGTATTTGTAATCAATTGTGAGTGAAAAATCAAGTTTTGGAGCTACATGCACAATGTCATTGTGAGTCTATGTAAAGGAACAGCTGCAAAAGTATTCCCACTGTTTCCAGGCACAGTTCCCTGAGGTACAAGAAAAGTCTCAGTCAAAACTACGGTTCTCTTCATGTTTCATCACCTCCCAGTGAATGTTTTCATCATCTCCTGGCAGGAGTGAATTTCTTGCTGCACAGGCACAGCTTTAGAGGGATCCCAGGGACTCTGGCCATTTCCATTTCACTTTGAGAAAATTTAAATGCTTCTTTCCCTTGCAATTAACGTCTATAATAAAGGAGTAAGAAATTCCATTTTTAAAAGATGATTAATTTTGGCCCTAAATGCATGTATAATTTCTGTATTTTTATAGCTCTAAAATGGGGGCACATCTGAAAATAGATGTTACACCTGCCACTGGAAAGACAGCAGAGGCATGGTGGGTGGCCTGGTCTGCACATTCAACAAAACTTGCAGAATGGATGATGGTTTGGCTGGAAGAAAATGCAAAAGACAATAATGGAGCGTTTTTACACCTAGAAGTCATATCCTTGTGCAGAAGGAATGGAAGCAGTGGGGAGGCAGGCATGTTTAACAACACCCACCAAGGAGAAACCACAAAGCAAGCTTGATCAACATAATGGCTAAAGGTCTTTTCTGGACCTCTTGTTGGTACAGAAAGTGGTTCTGCATGAATAAGCACATGTATGAATGGCTTGAGATTGAGATGAGAGGGATTCTGAATGTGAATTTTTAAAACTCTGAATCATGAATATATGATAATGAGCATTTGAAGAATAGATCATCTGATTTACTTTACTGTGTCCTTTCTTCATACATTCATAGGAGACATATGTACGAGACAGTTCATACTTACTTAGGTTTGAACAAATTGTGTCAATAAAAATAAAATTAGGAGTTGGGGATTGAGCTCAGTGGTAGAGCGCTTGCCTAGCAAACACAAGGCCCTGGGTTTGATCCTCAGCTCCAAAAAAAAAAAAAAAAAGAAAGAAAGAAAGAAAGAAAAAGAAAAAAATAAAATAAAATTAATCTTCTAAATGGCATGAAAATATTACAGTTCATCACTAATGTCTTAATAATACACAAAATAACGGTATATCTGATCACCAGAATAGGTCAGATCAGGCTTTCTCTCGACCATTGCCAGCAGACTACAGAGGATATATCATTGTGGATTTCTGGGGACCTCTCCAGCACTCTGCCTATTCCTGGTCTCACATGGTCTTCGTTTATCATGGTCTGTTATTCCTCATTCTCCCTTTCTGTTCTTGATCCAGCTGGGATCTCCTGATCCCCTAAGCTTTCTTTACCTCAAATCTTGCCCTTCAGTACTCCCACTGTCATCCAGGTTGTTCATGTAGATCTCATCCATTTCTCTGTCATTGGGTGATCCTTCGGTCTTTCCTAGGGTCCCATTTTCTTGGTAGCCCCCCTGGAGTTACATAGCAGTCTAGTCATCTTTGTTTTACATCTAGTATCCTCCTATGAGTGAGTACATACCGTGTTTGTCATTCTGAGTCTGGGTTACCTCACTCAGGATGATTTTTTCTAGATCCATCCATTTGCCTGCAAACCTCATGTCATTGTTTTTCTCTGCTGAGTAGTACTCCATTATGTATATGTACCATATTTTCTTTATCCATTCTTCAGTTGAAGGGCATCTAGGTTGTTTCCAGGTTCTGGCTATTACAAACAATGCTGATATGAACATAGCTGAGCAAATGCCCTTGTGGTATGATTGAGCATTCCTTGGGTATATGCCCAAGAGTGCTACAGCTGGGTCTTGGGGGAGATGGATTCCCAATTTTCTAAGGAAGCGCCATATTGATTTCCAAAGTGGCTGTACAAGCTTGCATTCCCACCAGCAGTGGAGGAGAGTTCCCCTTGCTCCACATCCTCTCCAGCATAAACTGTCTTCTGTGCTTTTGATCTTAGCTACTCTGACAGGTGTAAGGTGGTATCTCAGAGTCATTTTGATTTGCATTTCCTGGATAATTAGGGATGTTGAGCAATTCCTTAAATGTCTTTCAGCTATTTGAACTTCCTCTGTGGAAAATTCTCTGTTTAGTTCTATATGGCCAACCACCCTAACAGTCGTCTTGGAACTCTCATCCAATAACTGATGGAAGTGGACGCAGAGATCCTCAGCCAGGCCCCAGGTGGAGCTCCAGGTGTCCAATTGTCGAGAAAGAGGAGGGTCTGCAAGAGCGTGAATTGTTGAATCCAAGGTTGCAAAAAGCACAGGGACAAATAGCCAAACGAATGGAAACACATGAATTATGAACCAAAGGCTGTGGAGCCCCCAGCTGGATCAGGCCCTCTGGATAAGTGAGACCATTGAATAGCTTGATCTGTTTGGGAGGCATCCAGTCTGTGGGACCAGGATCTGTCCTTAGTGCATGAGCTGGCTGTTTGAAACCTGGGCTTACACAGGGACACATGCTCAGTCTGGAAGGAGGGGACTGGACCTGCCTGTACTGAATCTACCAGGTTTAAATGAATCCCCAGGGTGTCTTGATCCTGGAGGACATGGGAATGGAGGGGAGGGCTGGGGGGAAGGTGGGGGTGGGGACGGGACGGGGGAGGACAGGGGAACCCATGGGTGATGTATAAAATTCAAAACACATAATAATAAAGAAAAATTATTTATTTAAAAAAATAATGGTATATCTCAGAGTTAAAGAATATTAGATCATGTGGAATTTAGTCACTACAGCTCTAGGAAGACAAAAACAAAAGGTACATTTCACATTTCATTGCTTCTAAGACTTTATTATTGGTACTTTTTTTATCCTATCAGACATGTTCATTTCATAAACAAGTCATGACTGCTATTTGGCTATTGAAGACACAATGGAATTAAGTCATATCCTGTTTTTCTGATTTGAAATGCTAAGTTGCAGGAGAAATTCACTTGAGAATTGATACAATAGCCAGTACACAAAAAATCCACAGTACTAAAGACAATCAGAGACCCATACAACCACCAAGAAATGACCTGTTCTAAAGCACACTACCTTGACATTTCAAAGTTTGGGTAATAGGATAATACTAAGCATTTCAAATTAAAAACATCACATTTAAAGGATCAATAATTTAAATAGTAGAAAATTATTAGTGGCTACAAAGACAAATTATGCCTTTGAAATTCAGAAGTAAATGACTCTAAAATTCTACACTCAGAAAAGCTATCCATCAGACATAACATTTCAAAAGTTCTGTCCTGAACACATTCTTTCTTATGAAAATTTAAATTATGCACCATCTAGCAATAGAGAAGATTGAACAAAGAAAGGAGGAGCTGCAGAAACCAGGAAAGAAGGGATATGACACAAGAAAGAGGTTATGAAATCCATAGCGTGGCTATCCTGAACAAAGTATTAGCTGCCCACCAAACCTCATTTGTCTTCTCTGGACATAGCCACTCTCTCAATTGGAGTTTCATCATAAGACTGAGAGACCCAAGCAGTGAAACAATGAGATTTAAGTGGTAGGGATGTGTGCCTCTCTCAGGAAGGTCTGCCTCTGAGGACTATCACATCCTCTCATCTTTCGTGCTCTGATTAGAGTCAAGTATGCTAACTTTTGAATCCATGTACTCAAACTTGAACTGTCTCTACTCTAACCCAGGTCCCTGAATGGCTGCAGTAAACAAAGCACATTAGCCCCACTGAGGCAAAACAGCAGCCCAGGGCTCTTCACCCAACCCACTGTGACTGTATACGTAAAGGCTTCATGTGGAAAACAAGAGCGGGACTCACAGCGCAGTTTGACCGAGCTAATTCTCCAGCACTCACCTTCATCTCTCATATCTTTTGCTAAGAGTTCTTCCTTCTCTACTCATAACTGCTACCAGAAAGGATGGCTAGGGTACATTTCTTCCCATTCTAAGCATCTCACTGAATTTGACTTTCCTCTTAATTTTCATAAGACAGTCAAGGAAATTATACAATACACCGCAAAGATCAAAAGTAATACAAAAGATCAAAGCCAAAGAGATGGGCCTGTGTGTGTAAGGTGCTTGCCATGTATGCATGAGGACTTGGATTTGAATCTTCAGAATTCATATAAATCTCACACATTAGCACAGACCTAGAATTCCAGTGCTCCTAAGGTCAGATGGGAAGCAGAAACAGGAGAATCCTTGCTAACTTGGAGTATATAACAGCAACAACAAAGCGACCATGTCTCAAGGTGGAAGATAAGTTCCATCCCCTAAAGTTGTCCTCTGACATCTACATACATGCATACATATACATTTTTAAACAGACACACACATTTGTGCATGTACACATACACAATGAGATGAACAACCCAACTTTCAAAGTATGACCTTGCCTCATTAACTGATCAGCTTAGTTCCATTTTAGCTACTGTCTCTAGCATCTACCACTTATGAAACCACACCCAAATGTTTATTTTCAATAAATTTCTCAATGCAATAAGACACATAGAAAAGCAGTATCCTGTCCATATTCCTACTTCCTGGCCACTTTCACATGTCAGCTTTATGGCTAACTGTTCATCATCTAAAAACTGACATAAGGAAGAAGCATTATTCTTATACAAAGGTACAACTTTTACCATGACCTTGTTGGTCAAGTACCTTAAGTACTTTACATCTCAAATGTCTAATGAATTTAAAGGATGATTTTTTTTTTAAGGGCTGAAGAGTTGGCTCAGTGGTTAACAGCATGTACTGTTCTTGCAGAAGATTCAAGTTCACTTCCCAGCATCCACTACAGGGAGCTCACTATTACCTGTAAGTCTGACTGCAGGGAATGCAATGCCCTCTGCTGGTCTCTGTGGGCATCTGCATTTACGTATACAAACTCAAGCACAGATACACATATATACACATAATTAAAAATAGGTAGTTTTTCTCTTTAAAGATGTCCCATCACACAAAGTAACTGATGTGAGTGACTATTGGAAGCTCTTTTCTAGGTTTGATATTCAATATCCGTCATTATGATTGCTATCTGAAGAAGAGTTTCCTCATTACTAAACATTTAAGAAACCAAAATTATTTCCAACATATGGATAAGTCTATAGCTATATTGCATCATTCAATAAATCACCATTCTCTTTCCCTCACAATGAACCTTACTTTTGAGAATCCAATGCACAAAAGTAATACTGTGGTGCTGTGTAACTCACCTTCAAAAACCTGACTCAAAATCCTGAGTTATAAAACTCACATTTGGAAATTATCATCCATCTTCTTGTTTACACATGTATAATGCTATTTTTAGAATTTATGTAACATCCTGCAGAGCAAACTAATGCACTTCATATCCATTATTTCATTTCTCTTGTAATAGCCCTCTGAACTGTGGTGAGAATTGTTGCCTCATCCCATTTTAATGGGAAAAAAAATTAACCAAAAACCTCTATTATACTTCTTGATGTGAATAAACAACTCCAAAGTAGAATGCCATCATTAATTGGAAAATAAAACTTAAATTATTTGGGTGCTTTCACCAATACCCTATATGTGAATGGCAAAGTAAAATCACTTGGATTCAGTGAATATTATTCTTTTCTAAGGTAAGCATCTGCTCTTGAGTATTAATCAGACATATTATTTAAAAATGAATCAAAATCCATAGATATAAATTTGAACAACAAAAGGACAGTATTTCATAAGTATATAGTACATAATATGGCCAGAGTCTTATTCCTCAGAACACCATGCTTATGTGTGGCATCAATTGCAGGGGAAAAAAATAATTCTCCTTCCTTTGCCACTGACTACAAATGGATATCCTTCCTTAACTTTTAATGCCTCCTAAAGTAACTCTTTGTTTTATAAAAGTGTAAAGTCAGAAGGAAACCTACATTAACTGATAAAGAGGGTAACCCACCTTGCTAGACATTTTTCCTAATCCAAATGGGGAACATGTTTTCTTCAAGGCTCATTGGTATTCTCCAGCTGTATCCGCATCTTACCAAAGTTAAAGCTAAGTAGGAGGTGTGACTTACAGAAATAGAGCTTCCCTCTTAAAGTTTTGCCCATTGAATAAAATGTGAAATCTCTTCTTGGTAATACAAAACAGAAACTCTTAGATTTTCATGTTATTCTTTATGCAATAAGCAATGGAATGTAAGTCTTACACATTATCCAAAATTTTCACACTTAAACATCTTCAGGATGAGAATATTTATACAAATTAGCCAAATTTTACAATCTAAGATTGGTAATTACAAAGGTCTGTAGACATTAATCTTACTCTTCAGAAATGTAAAGTGTAAAATCATAACAATTTATATATCCAGCTGGTAATGTGTTAGGGTTTTTTTTCCAGGAGTAATAGAAAACTTAACAAATAGTAGATTAAACCATTAAGGGGGTTAATTTTTCTTCTGGAAAGTTATATCTGGAGGCAGACAAGGCTGAGCTGATATGTCTTCTCTAAGACTCACCTAGGATCTAATCTTCATTTATTTTCTCCATCCTTCTAAGCATATGAATCTATGTCTAATGGTTGCAAGATGGCTGCTTACCGGTCATAATAAAATCATCAATGCTTAATGGAAAGTAAGAGTTCTAGGACCTCTGGCTGCTTGAGATGCCTGCCTTTCATTCAGACCATCTAATCTTTGTCATTAGAGTCACTCCCAGCTGCGAGGAGGCTGGAAAGTTGAATGAAGGTTTCTTTCCGACTTTTGTAGTAGAAGAATATGAAGGAGAAATTGAGTGAATGAATGGGAAGTGAGTCCAGCTACAGCAACTGCCACACTTCCAAACAAATTCAATCTAATGCCATCTACTTATCCTTATCCTTATCCATTGTCCTTATCATGGCCAGCACTAAATATGTTCCCCCAAATGATATAACATGTTGTTGGGTAGATGGGTCCACACATCTCTTATTATTGCAAATTTTGGATCACATCAAAATATTGTGCTAATCTCAAAATTTTAAAAATAATTTTCCAGACAATTTTCTCATGAGTAATACTTAATTATATAGAGCTATTCCAAGATTCCCTTGTTTGTCAAATAACACCAGAAAGAACCTTAGAGATCAATGTGATCTGAAGTCATGTTATGTACCTGGGCCCACACACACACTGGTGATTACTATCATCTCAATAATGAACTCAGGACTTCCAATTTTTGGTCCTCACTCAGGGTCATCTTGAAAGCTTCAATCTACAGTGTTCGGAAAAGTAAAGGATTGTAACAAGAGGGCTTTATTTTATCATTTATGATTTTTTTCTGCCACTTTTTTGTGGCATTGACTTTTTCGGTCTGGTATAAATCTTAACACTGCAAAAGCTATTTTTTCTAGAGGAGTTTTAGTAGTCACAGGCAAGTCAATAGGCTCATCCTTTAGGCATAGGCAGACGGCCTCTTAAGAAGTATACTTTAACAATTACTGCTCTTACATCTTAACCTCTGAATTCAGAAACAATTGTGGTTCTGTGGCTATAATTACCTGGATGCATAATGGAAGGAAGATACAGATAGATAGGGTTTTCTTTTTTCCCTCAGAAAATCTTCCAGTAAAGACAGCAACATCACCCTGTGCTTTTTCAGTTCCTAACATTTGATGTACTAGAGAACAGTCTCAGAGGGACACTCCTCTCTGTGCAGGAGAAGAGTGACAGACAGAAAAGCAAACAGGAGCAGATGAAAGAGCCTACCCAAGAAGTCCTAAGACTGTGGTGTGTGTGTGTGTGTGTGTGTGTGTGTGTGTGTGTGTGTGAGAGAGAGAGAGAGAGAGAGAGAGAGAGAGAGAGAGAGAGAGAGAGAGAGAGACTTTCCATTTGTGTTACCCACTGTCAGTCTGTTTAAACATCTGTCAGTCCTGCAACAGCCTTCTCACCTACTGGCTCTCAAGGGCCTGCCAGAAAAACATATCCTTCAGTGTTCAATGTACCAATCACTGTCCTCAGGCCCACAGAAGTGACTCTGATCATAAAAATGAGCCACTAAACCTAAGTCATTCTTGCCAGCAAAGAAAACCCAGAGCTAACACATGAGGATAATAAAAACCTGTATCTAGAAGTCTTCCCTAGGAATTCATCAATCCTCATATTAGATACAAGTTTGGGCTATATGTTCATTTTTCTAGATAATACACGCATATGTTTTGCATATTTCAAAATATGGCTATTACTAAAATGAAAAATCAATTTTTGAAGGATGTTTTCTCATCAAAAGGGGGTACTAAGTAATTATACCTTCCTGTAAACATTCAGTGTCACCTCAGAAGAATTCCATGCTGACTAAAGGAAATGTAACACCAGAAACCAGCAAAACCTCAAAATAAATAAGGCTAGCTGCTAGTGAACTGAAGCCACTCAGATTCCCTTATAGCATCTCAACGTCTCCATTTTCTGAGGTGCAAAACAACAGCTGACTTCTGAGATCACTTTCGGCTCTGAGAAATACCATGATTCTGTGAGCTAGCCCTTGATACAAACTAGGAAACCAGCAGCTGAGAATCCGGAACCTTATCTTTATTCCCTTTGGCATCAACAAGTACTTACGCAAATAATCATATTTTCTTCTAAGACTTAAAATGCCCATTGATGGAGGGTTCTTTGAGCACTTTCCACAGAGGTGGCAAAAGATTAAAAGTACTAATGTTTTTCAAATGGCTTAAACATAACTTGGAGAAAAACATTTCAGAGAAAATATCATATACAGATTTTTGTCTAGGGTTTCAGTGATAAGATGTGGCTTGATACTTCAATCTCTAACTGCAACAATATGAATTAACTTAAATAAGAACTTTAAACTGAGGTTTCGATAATCTCTTTACAACAAATACATGTCATGGGGAAATACAGCTGAACTAGTATTTTCAATTACATTAATGGATAATGTGTCTAAGGATTTAAGCTGTTTAAAGAGCATGTACTCCATTGCAGACATGACAGTGATCATTCATCTCCCTCTTCCTCCTCCACTAGGCACGATTGTAAATCCTAGAAATGGTGTCACAGCCATTCAACAGAGACTTGAAACAGTAGAAAGAGGCTGGTGGACTGATTGGTGGCCTCTGGCCACAGGAATAACACAGCAGTGAGGTTCACAGGTGCTAAGTCTCCCACCACTAACCTAGTAGCCATAGATAGCAAGCAAGATTCATTCTTCCTATATCTAACTAGGGTTGAGCTAAAAAACAACAGGTAGCCTTAAATGCACAGACATGGGAATCCAGTCACAACAAGCTCCAGGGCAGAGAATGCTCCTTATTCCTATAGCCTAAAGCCAATATCTTTCTTCACCTACAGGAAACGTAAAGCCTGTGCTGGAGAGGCTCCTTCTACCCCATCATATTGCAGCAGCAGAATTCAGAGGAAAGTCCACATGCACCAAACAAAGCAGGCAGACCATAAGCCACTAGGGATTAAACTGTCACTAAAACTGCTGCCCAAAGATCTGCATGCTAAACATAAAGAGAATAACTACCTGCTGTAATGCATTATTTAAGGAGGACCCAGAGTCTCCTTACATAATAGCAAAAAAAGAAGAAAGTCTCTACTGTGTAGTCACAAGCTGAATGGGAAAAAATTAACTGATACCAACTCTATACCTTCCATGGAGAAAGGATATGCTTTATGGAACTATTCAGCAATCAAACTTCTAGCAGATACCATTGCTGGATGAGCAATCCCAGAAGAATTTCAAGTAAGAGAACAATCTGAAGGGGCTTACAAATTATTATGGTATGACTTTAAGAAATAAAGTAAGATAGAATCCATAACAAGAGGATACAAAATCTAGGGAGAAGCAAGCAAATCTGAAAAGATCCAATAGCATTTTCAACCATGAGAGAAGAAATCAGTTCAAGGAGCAAATTAACCAATTGATAAGACATCAGTAAGGACAGGAACACCTATGGAATGCCTCTGGACAGCCACCCAGAGATCTTCCTAATTATCTGTAATTGGAAGGTAATACAGCGATGACAGATTTGGCACATGAAAAGAGAGGGTCCAGGGCAAGTCTAGTAGGACTTTCACAGGCAGTGCTAGAGGAGGGCAAGGTGAAACAAGCTCAGATGTGCTATGAATTCTTACTCAGAAACACAGGAATCCTCTGGTTAACTACGCACTCCAAACCCCACGAGGAAACAGTACAAGCCAACCCACAAGTGAGCGTCCTCCAGTGAGACAGGAAAACATCAGGGACAAAGAGCATCCCAGGAGCCAACCTATCAACATGAGTGACTGGATACCTGTGTCTTCAAAGTAATGAGGAAAACAATTGTCCATTTGGGATTCCCCTCCCAGACACGCTATTATTTAAGGACTGGAATGACACACAGTTTCAAACAAGCAAAAGAGGCTTGGGATTTCTGGCATCTTGAGGAACAGAAATCCAAAGGAAGAAGAGAAATCCAGAAAGCAGAGAAGATTTGGTCCAAGTTAAGTAAGCCCTGGGTGTAAAACTATCGGAAGACCCAATTACTTCAAGATGACATGTAGTATAAAAACATGGTGGAACTACTTCGCTAAAAAATTTTGAAATCAGAGTATCAAGATGATAAAATTATGAGGTCTTTGTGGAGTTCTAGAAGATAGACATTTTTATCCACTGTATCTAGGAAAACAAAATATGAAGCTAAGCTAAGCGTGGTAGCTCACACCTATAATCTCAGAACTTTAAAGTAGAGGTAGGAGGGCTGGAGTTCAGGCTCTTCCTCAGCTACAGAGTGAGTTCAAAGCCAACTTAAGTTACATGAGCCCCTGTCTTAATAATAATAATAATAATAATAAATTAAATTTTAAAAAGAGAAAACAAAATTATGAAGTTTTAAAAACATTTCAAAGTCATGAAAAATAGATATGAGATATATAATATGCAAATTAATAGACAGAAAAGAGGATACAAAAACTGTAAACCAAAGGTAGGAAGGAAGGATGACTCACGGAAGGATGGAAAGGCGAAGAAGTGTCTCTCAATGCCAACTGACACCAGATCTCAGAAGGCAAATCGATTAAAACTGGTCAAATGAGCATATGCAGGGCACATTGTCACAGATTCGTTTCTCTAGCAAGTCACCTCTGACATTAAATTAGTGTGTAGTTTCCTTTATTACTACTTTATTATATGCACATGAGGAAGAACTCGAGTTGAAGCACCGCTGAAAAGGTGATATAAATAAACCACAATGTGAGTCATCCCAGGTGCTCCAAAGCTACAGGAATCCCTTGGAGTTGTGCTGACAAGGTGATCTTCATATTCCCATTAGCCACTGGATATGACTGTGGACAACAGGGTCTCCTACAACCCCATCACACCCCAGGGTTTGCAGTTGCTGAAGGCATTACTTAAGAACATTCTCAGAGATTAAACAGCAAGTCCATCCCAGGAGAAAAATTTAACACATCATATTGTCCACCACACTACTGCAAGGTGCTCAAGGAAACCATATGTCTGATCATCTACAACCCACTTGAAGCTTGTTCTACATAATGCTGCCTGGATTTCCTAGAAAGAGCAGTAACTTAAGTTTCATGCTGCAATATTTTTTTTTAATTAGCAACATCCAAATCTTTCTAACTCAAGACCTATTTTATTTCTCTCAAGCCAAAACAGGTAGAAAACAGTCATAACAGCCTCTTCCCCATTTTAAGTGGATTGTAAGGGCACACAAAACATATCATTCCCAAACACATATAGACAGCACCTGTCATTATTAAATATTGTCTCAACCTTGACAAATGACTCCAAGAACATAAAACTATGTATCATTTACTTCTTGCTCCTCTATCAAAACCAATGCTATTAGAAAAGTAAACAGGCATATCCGAGCAGGTGCCCTCTAGAGAAATTTAAGATAATTCATCTTGGCAAAATATGCCAAGTTGGAAATAAATGAAGAATCCAATCAAATGAGAAAATACAAGTAGACACGTTACAAAATTGCTTAGCTCACAATATATCAGGAAAATAGAAAGATGATGAATCTGTTTGCTAGACATCACAAATGTATCAGTCATGTCATCTATTCTATTCCTTTTAATACTTTATTTGTTTTGTTTTGGGGTTTTTTTGGTAAATTTGCAAGCTGGCATCATTCTGTTTATAAAAATAAAAAATAACAGAAACCAGAGTGAATATGCTCCTTGCTTCGTCCTACAAATACTGATTTGAAGAGATAAATAGGCCAATTTTACACTGAAAAATACGTATTTATATTAAAAGGGATTTCTTTCCTGGGATGTCAGAAGATAAATGAGGTACACCGAGCAGAAATCACAACTAAATTTGCTCTACCCAAAATGAAATCATCAGCGTTCTCCACCTTCTTGACAATATATGTCCACAAAATTTCCTGGTCCTTCTTCCTCAGGTCATACATAAAAACATTGGAATCTCTAAATTGGGGGTGCGGGGCTGAAAATCATTGCATAACAAGTGGTCTTAGCAGAAGAAAATGAAATTATGATCTACTAAAACGGCATGGACTTTTATTATTTCAATTATACATTTTAACTTAATTTGCCTTTCTCACAGTGTAGCTAGGAACTTGCAAGAACTGGAAAGTGTTAAGCCTCAAAGATGCATGTGATCTATGGAACAGCTATATCTCATAAAGATCTAACGTTAGAGGTGCACAGAATGCATTTCTGTTTAGTAACATCATACACCTGTGATGGAAACTTAAGGTACCTGCAAGTAATTTTTTAAAATCAGTTTTGCTTTATGATCTGCCCAGGCATGCTGTGTCATGCGGATGATGAACACCTGATTAAGAACTAGCCCTCCCCACCTTCCTCTTTATGCTTGGTCAACACCGTGCCTTCCTCGGGCTTAGATTTTTGTGTTGAGTGTAGCACATGGAAGACAGTGTGTGAGGAACAGAGGAAAACAGAACAAGGAGAGGAGACAGAACAGAGGAAAGTGAGATGCGGGTCAGCGGGCCTCCTGCTCCCCAGCCTTGGAGCTTCTCAAGGCAGCCCCAGTACCAGAGCTTGCCAAAAGTTCTGGGCAGAGCTTTGGTTCTGCAGAGGCTTGGGTACGCCTGGCTTGGGGACCCAGCTACCTAGGTGTGAGGGAGCATCCTGCAGCAGGAAGCCGGCAAACTCTGGGCAGTTAACCCCCAGGCACCACCAGCTCATCACCGCCCACTCGGAGCTCCCCCTCGGGGAATCCTTCTGCCTGGCCACGTCCATAGGCTCGCTCTTCTCCCCAGTGACTGACTGGCCAAGACGTCCAAGGGCCGAGCGGCCGAGACTGAGAGTGCCCAAGGGAAGGGGTCCGTGGGAGGACTGGTTCCCAGGGGCGACCGGAACGCGCTGAGGCTGCCATACCAGCCTCGAGGCTCCAGAGCCCGCAGTTGGTGCGGCCGCGGTGCGGTGCCGTGCGGTACGGTGCGGCGGGAGGTGAGGCATCCTCAACCTCAGGCTGCGCTCCCGCGCCAGGCTGCCCCGTGGGGGAACCCTGGGGATCCGAGGGAGAGCGACCCGCAGCCACATCTCAGGATACCACGGCCACCCAGAGAGGGCCACCAGCCCGCGCTTGAGAAGCTTGGGTGCCTCTCCTGCGCCTCCTGACCCCGGACCGCCACCGACTGATCCCCAAGCCGCTGCTCCCCCACGCCTCTTGCTCCAGCACTGCACGGTACCCGAGACCCGGTCGCCTTGACTAGATGCTGCGGCCACGGAGGCCACCACCTGTGAGCCGCCGCAGCCGGGGCCTCTGGACCGTCGCCCTTGGCTCCTTTCCTCTCCCTCCTACCTGGCCGAGCTCCCCGGCACTCCACGCGCGCGACCGCAGGGGACTTTTGCAGAAGCTCCCTCACTGCCAGCCGGCGCTCTCTGCAGCCTCCTTCCACCGCGGCTGGAGGATTACGCGCAGCCCTGCGTGCCCATCAGCCGGTGCGGACGATCCCGGGTGGAACCTCAACTCGCCAGCCCCCGCCCCCATTCATAATCCCCGCGGCCGTCTGCCACTACACGCCGCCCCCGCCCCCGTGCTCGTTCCCGCTCACTGGCCCTGCGATGTGTCAGTGGCTCGCTGTTCATCTGCCACCTAGACAGTACCAAGGGCTCGCGCACCTCCTGGCTGCAAGAAAGGGGGATGGGGGCCCCCGGGGGGTGGGCGGGTGAAGAGAGCCTGGCTCATCACTCAAAGAGCCGAGCTGGTGGGAGCGCAGGAGCCCACTGCTCTCCTGTTGCACAATGAACTCCCTGAGGGATTGGCTCTGTGTTCCTGAACCAAAGGGTCTATCACTGCTGAGGATGTGCTCAAGCAACAGCCTGAGGGTCCCATAACTTAGGGATTCCCGTGACTCAGCAACAGGCTTGGGCACTGGGACCTGCACTCCTGATCCTGCTTTAAGAAAACAGATGGGTGGAGCCACCGTGTGTGTGTGTGTGTGTGTGTGTGTGTGTGTGTGTGTGTGTGTGTGTGTGTGTTCCTAGTTATCCAGCTATTCAGTCCTTTCAGTCAGAATGTAAGAGAAAGAAACAGGCAAGGAAAAGAGGAAGTTAGCGAGGGGGTGACTTTGTACCTTGAACTACCAACCTAATTAGAGACCAGACTTTCATGGATACTTTAGCCTATCTCTCTATTCATCCCCGTGACCTAATGGGCATTCTGCTCAGAGCACAGAACTTGGTATCAGTGTGGCGGGATGAGGATCGTTGGGACACTAATCTGCATCCCAGCAGCTTGCCGTCTAATGGGAGAAACAACCATAAAACCCGAAACGGCAAATCTAAACATTCCACTATGAAGCATGCCACAATTGCCCAAGTTGAAGGCAAGTTTCTTTGTGTGAGAAGGAGATGAGGTCGGGAATTTTGAGTCTTTCTGAACTAGCCATACTAAGGGGCATATAAAGGCTCACCAGGGAAGAGGCAGTAACTTTCCATATTTTTCCCATTGTCCCAAACCACACAAGACTGGGGACACTCATACCATCTGGGTGATGGGACTTTACCAACTCCTGCTGTGCACTGTTTCCTCCAACAGGACAGGGAAGCATCCCCATCTCCAGCTGCAACGCTGCCAACTGTCCAGTGGCTGATCTGCTTTTCCGGCTTTTTGCTTTGTGTTATATGCCATCCACTGCATCCATTACCTTGAAATTGAGCCCAAAGTTAATAACTCAAAGACAATGGGTCTCTGGAGAGAAGCCAAAAAACCCTGCAATGTCAAGGTTCTGACACAGTCTCTTTTTCTGAACTACAGTGAGAATTAATTAGCTAGACTTATTAAGTATGAAGACGTCATTGTCCAAAGACATAGATGGCAGTCTAAAATGTGATTTAATCTAAGTAAAACAGAACCAAGTTGAGTGGCATGCTCCCCTTCTCTGGATATTGAAACTGGAAAAATTAGTAGCTACTAAGTCTTTCGAGGTTATTCCATCTTTTTTCAGAAATAAAAAAAAAATCAGTCCAAATCATTATTGTTGCAAATAATTAAATAGACTGATCATGGCATTAGTTATTTAAATATTTTCCCTGCCTCTTGCTGGAATTTATACACTCAAACAGAGAATGGGAAGAGATTTAAATAGCATTTTCTTCAAATTTATACATAGTTTACTCATAAACTCCAAAGTACTTTCAAAGGCTGTCAAGAGCAGCTGCGTTCGGCCAGAAGTTGCATGGAGAAGTCCTTAGGAGAAGCAGCTTGAATTAACCAATGAGACAATAGGAGACACAAGCAAAAAAAGAACAGAGTGCCAAGAAGTGAAGAACCTACAACAAAACGCAGAAGCTGGAAGGATGTCATAGAATCAGGAGTAAGGCAGAAAAGCACACACAGGGAGAGTGATGGGAAGAGAGGAGCTTGCCTTTCAAGAAACACAGCAAACCCGAGCAAGCAAAACCACCATTCCCAAAGAGGCTGAGAGCAGTATGAAATGCAGAGGCTCTGGGCCCTGCTTAATTTAACAATTTGCATCAAAAGGTAGGCATTTTTGGTTTGAGAATACTAAAGTTACCTTGAAGCTTAACTTCAAGAACTTTCTCCAAAGACTTTTAATCACAAAAAGTAATAATCCACTCAATAATGATTAGTAACATAGAAGAAACTGACCCTGAAAGAAAAAGAGATGGACACAGGACAATACCAAGACAGATTTGCACAGTTCCAAAAGAAACATCAAAACTTATCCATAGGTAATGGGGAAATGTTCCACGGAATCAGTACAATTCTGACTGACTTTTATAGGAACAGGAGGATTAAATGGAGAAGAGGATGGGAAAGCAGGATAAAGGAGAGAATATGGAAGGAGCAACTAACACTAAAGGGTCTTTGAAAAACCATATGGAAATCTACTACTGCAGAAGCTGTCGTGTGTGTGTGTGTGTGTGTGTGTGTGTGTGTGTGTGTGTGTGTGTGAATGAAAGAAATTTAAATGGAATCACTGTATAATGGGGTAGACCATTCCCTGACAACATGTCTTAGGCCAACAAGTAAAAACTCCAATGCCAGGAATGGATTACATGTTGTTGAATCACTAGCCAAAGAGGTCCCATGGGCACCTACCCACTGCCCCCACCCCCCACCCCAAAACACAGGCTATTACTCTCCATATGACTGCTCTATGTAACCTGACGGTAATGCCCTATTGGTAAAAGTACAACTTACTCATGTCATCAAAACTAAAGAAACTGAGATGGTGCCTCACTAGAAGCTCTACTCCTAATGACTAGTGTTTGTGGTGCTAGAAGGTACATTATGTATCACTGGGGGAGAAAAGTAACCATCATTTTTACCCAGCTACAAACCCTGCAACCTGCACCAGTGGCCTGCCTGCAAGATATACTGGAGCCATGTGGCACACTTTATGATTAAATTTAAGGCCTATTCCGTGAGATAGAACCCATACCTAACACTGTTAAAATGGTCAAGAACCTGAGACTAAAGAGGTCGTGGGCCTGTATGAAAACCTAATACTATTATTCTGCTAAAAGAACATAGCAATATAATGATTCCTAATGTTGTATTGTTCTATGAACAATGACATATTCCTAATAACATATGCCACAGAACAAAGCATTGTTCGGCCCTTGTTGGTTTTTATGCAGTGGCACAATGTCATTCATTAAGCGGCGCTGTTACCTTGCGAGAAAAATCACCAGGAACAACAAAACCCACTGTAAGAATTTTATTAGAATAAGGGAGGGACAGAAGAGAACGTGATCAGGCCTGTGGAAGACATGTGCACGGGGTGGAGGGGAGCAGAAGAAGAGGGAGGAGTCTGTCTCACTTCTTATGGATTCCCCTGCACATGTGTATATGGGCTTACAGAGCTACTCCACGCATGTGCATGGATTGTGTGATCACACTGCATGCAAATTACACAATCACTCAGCGCCCAGATTATGTAGGATGTAGACCCCTTGCTTGGTTACTGAACTGTACATGTACAGTCGTGTAGCTAGGGGAGTGGCCAGGAATTCCAAAAGCCCTCATCAAAGAACTTCTTGCAGGAGATGCTAACTAAGAGATCTAAAACTGGGCAAAGTGCAGTCATAGAGTTTGGAACAGTCAGCACTAAATGGGAGTGTCTTTATCAAATGTTTGTCCTCAAGGTCCAGGGGTTTATGCAGAAGAGGAGACAAGAAGATTGTAAGAGACAGAGATGGTGGATGAGTAAGGAAATAGACACAAGAAGACTCATGCACATATGATCTCACAGAGACTATGACAACACGCACGAGACCTGTATAGGTTCAAACCAGCAAAATACAGCACTGAGAAGAGGAAGTGAACACAAAGTTTCTGTCATCCCAACCAAGAAGATATTTGCAATAAAAGGAATATGAGTTTTCTCCAGTGAAAGACACTGGGTATATCAACCATACTCCAGGAGAAGGCCCATGCCCAGTAGTTAGCCATCACAAAAATCTCTCTCTCTCTCTCTCCTCTCTCTCTCTCTCTCTCTCTCTCTCTCTCTCTCTCTCTCTCTCTCTCTCTCTCTCTCGTGTGTGTGTGTGTGTGTGTGTGTGAAGTTGTTTCTTTAACCATGCTGTAATATTTGTGTATGAAATGTCTTGCCATATAGATGTTAATTAAGGTAGTGTGTAAGAGACATCAAAACCTTGCATGATCATCTTCTTCCCCCAATAAAAACTCAGGTGAGAGATGAGGAGGATGAAATGAGATGATATAAAGAAGAATAAAAAAAAAAAAGAAACTGTCACAGAAATGAAAATAACATTAAAAAGACACAAAAGTTATGAGACAGCAAAAACAGATATGAAAATGGTTAAGTACAAGTAAAGAGATGGTTTCTAAATGATATGGAAGGGTTGTCTTCTTCTGTCGAAATACAGCACACATGACCAGCATCTGTGAAAACAAACCTTACTGGTAAATCAGTGAAAAGAGCTTCCATCCTTGAAACTGCAGGAAAAGGACTTGAGCCCACAGGATGAAAACAAACCCCATGTAGTAGAAAGCACTGATCCATAAAGATTGAGCCAAGACACATACTGACAAATCACTGAATTCTTTTTCAGACCCTTCTCATTTTTATCATGTTAAGTTACAAAATGTTGAACATAGAGGAAACATCCTAAAGCTAAAAAGAGAAAAGGTGAATTTTAAAGGAAAATAAATAAATCAGTTTTCTTCAGAGCATCATTCAGAGCCTAATGCCAATGAGACAACACAGAACAATCTCAAGGAAAGACTACAGAACTCCAAAGAGCCATCCAGGCGGAGCTGCTCATCAGACACAAAGGGCCAGTTTAAAACATTAGAAGTCAAAGAGCACTCCTTGCCTAGGAAGGAATAAGTCTGGGAAATTTTTCTCTGAAGAACTGCTGGTGAATAGTGAACACACATCTTGCTCTAAGACTAAGAGTGTAAAAATAGGAATGACGTCACGCGCAGGCTTTTAGAGCATGGAATGACACAAGTCACCAAACGCAGAAGGAAGTGAAAACGGTGACTGTACTTGAAGTTAGCTCACTGGCTGACTCATCTGGAGTTGCTGAGGTTGACAGTGTCATTTAATGCTGACATATAAGTGGTAGACTAAGCTTCTGCAATAATATAAAGATAGTCCCTAAGAAATTCAACTTTTAAACAAAATACTACATGGATAAAATGCAGTGTAGAGAATGTATGTCAGTTATCATTGTTTATAACTAATGGTTGTATAGAAAATAAGAGCATTTGACTATTACATAAAGATATAAACGTACGCACTAGAAGTCAAATCTATATCTCAAAACACACTTTTCTAAATATATTTGTGTACATGTGTATACACACTGTGTAACAAACATGTGCATACACCTCCTCATAGATATTCAAATATATTGGGTCAAATAACTCTCAACTGGTACTTAGTTTTAAGATATTTTAAGGATAAGTAAACTGCATTTAAAAAAAAAATCAATGCTCCATCTGAGAGCTACATAGGAAGATTCAAATGGTAGAAAAGAAAAGGAAGGTTACACATACAAACCCCAACTCTACATATACATGGGAAAAGAAAAGAAATGACAAGAATAAGGCAGAAGCTGTGAGAGATGAGTCAGACCAAAACAAATACTATGTGAGAAAAAATAATAGTGTATGTAAAACCAAGAGAAAAACCCACAGTGAAGACATGAAAGCTGTGAGTCTCTATCAACCAAGTACACAGAACAGCACACTCAAAGCAGGTATTACAGGAGACAAAATGATGGGCTGAAAGGAAGAAGCAAAGCCTGATGAGTCCTTTTCATGTTTCCAGTCAGAGTCTGGGTATAATCACATCCAGTGCCTCAAAAGTAGGGATGACATGTTCTTTTTGAGACCTAATTTACATCATTTTTTATGAATATAAAATTGAGGGAAAGAATGATCATTGCTATGGTTTGGGCATGGTGACTCAAAAAACCTCATGTATTGAAGCCTCAGAGTCCTATTGGGGAAGATGATAGGTACTGTTTTGGAGGGGCGTGGCTGGAAGAAGTAAGTCACTTGAGCCATGTGGATTGTATTTCATCCTAGGCCCTCTCTGCTTCTCCCTCTGAGGACCAGAACTTCGGAGACTGTAGGTCAGATGTTTCCTCCTTTAAGTTGCTTTGCTCAGTTATGTCGCAGAGACCCAATGTGACCAACATTCATACATCACATCAGAAAGATAAGATGCAAAGAAATAAGGGGCCATGTGCAATGTTCTGCAATCATCATTACACAGACCTAAAGATGAATAGAAAATCAAAACAACAGAAGTACTTCCACTTGGAAATTATAAACTAAAACTACTTACTGATTCCTAGGAACAAAATTAGCAACTTCTAGAAATCACAATATGTGAAAACACTATTAGAAACATGTGATGTCATTTTACCTACATTAAGCACAATTGGAAGGTTAGAAAACTAATGACTAAATAAACAGAAAGAAAATAGAAGAAATGAAATAAACAATTTAGGGGCCTCAATACACAGTTAGAAAATGAAGTTGTCCTAGTCAGCTTCTCTGTTACTGTGACAATACCCTGACCAAAAGCAACCTGGAGGTAGACAGATATTTTATCTTAACAACCCCCAGGTTATACTCCATCACTGAAGGAATGCAGAAACCAAGAGGCAGGAACTGATTCAGAGACTGTGAAGGACTGATGATTCCTGGCTGGCACACTGTGCCTTGCTCTGTTTGGTTTCTTATCCAACCCAAAACTACTAGCCCCAGGGGCAGCACTGGTCATAGTGAGCTGGGCCCTTCCCCACATTAATCACTAATCAGGAAAATGCACCAGAGTCTTGCCTATAGGCCAGTCTGATGGGGGCAATTTGTCAATTCAGAGTCCCTCTTCCTAGGTGACTCTGCTTGTGTCAACGAAGACTGCTCTGCACAGAACCTAACCAGAACTAAGATGTAATTCCCTGGTGGGGATGTGGTTCAGTGGCAGAGTACTAATGTAACTTCTGCAAAGCCCTGGACTTTGAAGAGCTGCTTTTTGAAAATGGAAACATAATGCCAGGTGTGGTAGCTCACACCTTTAATACCAGGGCTCAGGAGGCAGAAGTAGGTGGATCTCTGTGAGTCTGAGACCACCGTGTTCTACAGAATGAGTTTCATGACAGCCAGGGCTACACAGAGGAAACCCTATCTCAAAAGAGGGAGTTGGGGATTTAGCTCAGTGGTAGAGTGCTTGGGCTCTGGGTTCGGGCCTCAGTTCGGGGGGGGGGGGAGGGGACATATCGCCAAAATAATTGCTCAACCAATCAATCAAGAAAAACTATATAAATATAAAAATAACACAACAAAGAAACAGAGAATGTTAATGTTAATTTACCCCTAAGGGCTAATTTAATCGATAGTACAATTTCCCTTGCACTTAAAATATTTTTCTCCCTTAAGAGAGAAATTAAACACTATAATATCAAAGATATAGTACCTCCTTTGGGAATGCCTGTTTCACTACAAGGGGAAAAATATTTGAGAGCCTGGGCTAAAGGGATACTTTTAGTTGAAAAAATAATTAAATAAGTCTAACAGAAAAAAAAAGATTTTAAAAATGAGAAAATCTTCAGTGACTCATATCCCTCTAAACAAATTACCAAGTCAGTAAAATTTACCCAAGGAAATTTTATCATACTCTCAAAAAATGGTTTACTCTTAGAATGTGTAAACTACTAAACAATTGTAGTTTTAACTTTATAAATAACTTCAGTTTTATAAAGTATGTGTCATTGATCACTTAAAGAGTTCACATAAAAGAAACATATCAATCCATCTTACCTATAATGTTATTTAGATAAATAATCATAGAGTAACATCCAAAGAGCAAAAACCATAGGATTATCTCTAGAAATGTCTAAGCACCATTTGAAAACATCAGGAACCATTCTTCATTGAAAAACCCTCATAGTTACCCAGGCAAGTATGAATGATGGGCCTATAAAGTCAATGTGGAAAAGAGAAATTGAGTGTTGAAGTTAGGGAAGGATGTGGTGGTTAATTTTATGTGTCGATCTGACCTAGAATGTTGCAGGATATTTGATCACACTGTGTGAAAGGCACCTTCTGATTGGTTTAATAACAAGCTAAATGGCCAATAGCTAAGTAGGAGAGAATAGGCAGGAGTTCCAGGAGAGAGGAACTCAGGAAGAATCCGAGGTGCATGGCATTAAGCCAGTGAGAGGCAGAGGGAATCTAGCATACAGTATGGAGGAGAGATAACAAGGCACTTGGTGGAATGTAGATTAATATAAATGGGCTAATTTGTTATAAGAGCTAGTTGGGAACAAGCCTAAGCTAAGGCCAAGCTTTCATAATGAATATTAAGTCTCCATGTCATTATTTGGGGGCTGACAATCCAAAGAAAGTCTGACTACATTTGGTGCCCAACATGGGGCATATATATCCACTTAAGGGCTAAGAAAGATGGAAAAAGTTCTGGGCACAGAGCCAGTTGGGCTTTCTGTTAACAGCTGTCTCTCAAGTAGACCCAGTGCTCACAGTGAACAGAGGTGCAACTCCTTTAAAAGACCTGCTGTGCAGTCAAGCACTTGAGTAGCCAGCTCAATAGGCTACCCAACACTGGGGAGAAATGCCTGCCACAGCAAAGCCCACCAACTTCCCAGAGCTGGACCAGTAAACAAGGGTCCAGGTGGGCATGAGGCTAGGCTCTCACAGAAAGGCAAACAGTGGCTGCAGCCCAGAACCAATAGGATAGCCTGCTGGACAGACCTGAGGGGGTAGGGTGGAGCCAGCTGCCAGCACCATGTGCTAAGTGGAGTTGCACAGCAGATGACCTGGCAGTTTAAGGTTTGGCTCATGTGGTCAGAGAAGGCTGCAGAGATGCAGAAAGTCAGGTCCAAACTGAAAAAAAACTCTAAACAGGTATAGTATGCTTTAAGATGTGCTTAGATGCAAAAAAAAGAAAAAGAAAAAAAAAGAAAATGGGTATAGACAGTCATAGAAAAAATAAATGGTTTAAAAATAATAAAGTCTTTAAAGAAAAAGTAAAGTAATATAAAAAGAATAAACCATGTAAGAATAGGAAATATGCAGGGCATCTGGATCCTGTATGATGTTTTATGAATTTTGAATGCTGATGAGCAAAAGGCAAATATTGCTGAGAGACATTGGATTATAGGGGGAAAAACTGCTAAATTAAACCAGCATGTATTTTATGGATCTCTTAACTACAGAATGAAAGTCAGGAAATGTGTTGCTTTGGGGGAAGAGATTATGCCTTTCTTTCCAAAGAAAAGAAAAAGTTATGGATTCCTTCAAAATTAATAAAGATCACATTTGACTGAGGGAGACCTCCTAAAAATTGTGGCTGCAGACAAGAAGGAAGAAACCAAGAAAAACTATAAGACAGGTGATGTGTATGTTGACCCATCTGGTATGTGAAAAGCTCTGAGACTGGATAAGACATGATAAATCTTTTTGGCTACAAAGTCCTCCTGACTTATTATTACATGTCATCCTTTCATATGGAGATCTATATTACAGTTTGGTTACACGGTCCAAATGAACATATAAAATTGACAGATGTCTTTTATCCCAAACATAGAAAAAGACAATCATCTTAGCTGATTTATGCGCACTGCACATTCCATACTTGTGTTAATGTAGATATGAATGTTACCTTTAAAAGTTTGTGTGTTTTCAGAACAAAAGGACCAAAACATTAATGAAGCAAGTGCCCAGGTGATCCAGCCTCTCAGAATGCCTCTGCTAAAGTTTCCTCAAAAATCTGCATCAGGACAACTTCAAAGCAGTCAGCTAAGATGGTCCAGCCTCATAGACTACTCCAGCCAGGACTTCAGATAAGCCCTGCACTTTCCCATCGCACCAACACTGGACAAGAGCCAGCTCTCCCATCTCAACTTTCTTAGGGTCCCAAGGAAGTTTGTGATGGTTAAATTTATATGTCAATCCACCCTAGACAGATGCCTAAATAGCTTGTTAAACACTATTTCTTGATGTATATCCAAGGATGTTTCTGAAATTTTAATTTGAATCCATGGGCTGTGCCCTCCCCAGCTGTTTGCTGACATCACCCAGTCCATCTAGGGCCTAAAGAGAGCGTAAGTCAAAGGAAACATTCCTTCTCCATCCCTATCTGAGTAGGAACACTGTACTCTGGCCTTCTGGTTCTCAGGACATCAGTCTGGATTAGAACACACATCAATAGTTCTTGGCTCACAGTCTTATCCTCCATTTGACTAGAAACACACCACCAGTTTTCCTGGGGTTCCAGCCTGCAAAGATCAGGTCTTGGGGCTTCTTAGTCACCATTACCAAGGGTGCTATTTCCGCTTAAGAAATACTTTATATAAAGAGGTATATATCAATACCATATGAGTACATATGTCTTCTTCATTCTGTTTCTCTGTGGAACCCTAACTAATGGACAGATAAAATCATCATTTATAAAATAAATGTGAGGCTATATAATGCAAGTAAATCAATTGAAAATCATTAAAAATAGCTAATATGCCAACATATGGAAGATATACAGAACCAAGTAAGATTATACAAAGAAAAAAATTCATTTATGTCCTGACCCAGAAATTCCATTTTTAACACATTTCAGGGGCTAAGTATGCTAAGATGAACTGAATATAGTGGTAGTTACCACAATCAGCCCACATTTGAAATAATGCATATACAAATCCATTTGTTGTGGTATTTTAGAAATAACAAAGGCTTGGAATTAGCCTAATATTTTTAAAACTAAACTACAGTCATACAATAGAATATTACTATATACCCATTAAAAATCAAGTGAAAGCTTACTGTGAATAGACAGATAAAATTTCCAAAATGTATTATTACCTTTAAAAAAAAGCACTTGGTTACCTTTGGGTCACAAAGGAATAAATGTTAAAATATGTATTGGTCTCAATGAATATGCACTTTAAAAATTCCTCAATGACTACTCAGCCTACAAATGAAGTGGTAACCTACAGAAGTGGAACGGGGCCTGGGACACATGTAGCAAGTGAGGCATTACATTGTTTGATTTAAGAAACATGGTAATTTTTATCTAGTTAAGTGTTAAGGAAAATGCATTTAAAAGTCATTAGAGGTAAGGTGAATTATGTGTTCTGATCTCATGCACTCCTTTTGATCTTAAGGGAAAATTTGACGTGCCACAGAACAATACTAGTACTGAAAGTGATTTCTTTCCATGAAAAGGTCAAACTAATTTTCACATGAAAGGTATAATCATGTTAGCAGGCATGATTCACATGGCTATTTCAGGTACATAGCCTTCCTTTTTAGTTAATTAATCATATACTCAACTGTCAAAAGGAATGACAACCTCTGAAGTTACCCATACCCCTATTTGAAAGCTTTTTTATATTAGACTTCAGACCAAGATGGACTGATGTCAAAGCATGAAGTTGATCCTTGTGACTTAGTGAACTTGGAATGAACTACAGATTCACCTCTGCTCTTCTCAAACGTCAGCCCTTAAATAAGAGTCACTGTTTCTCTGATAAGGCCAACCTCATGACAATGTGCAGCTTATACTATACAGGGCCACCAGCAAAAGTTCAAAGTAAGAGCCAATGCCAGTGCTTGGTCACCAGAGATGCATGCAGTGTGGAAGACTACAGATATGCCTTGGATTTGCCACTTTCACTAGCTTTTGAGAGCTGACCTCTTTTAAAGTGAAAGCTCTGTTCCAAGGCAATTCAAATTTCCTGGTTCTGCCCTCTACAACCTACTTCACAAATAAACTTCAGTTTCTCCTAGGTTTCTAAAGTATAAATTTGAGTTATAATATGAGATATTTGAAACTCCAATGAAGCCGGGTGTTGTGGTGTACTTGGGAAGCACAGACAGGTGGACCTCTATGAGTTCAAGGCCAGCCTGGGCTACAGAAGGAGTTCTAGGACAGCCAGTGCTAAAATAGAAAGAAAGAAAGAAAGAAAGAAAGAAAGAAAGAAAGAAAGAAAGAAAGAAAGAAAGGAGGGAGGGAGGGAGGGAGGGAGGGAGGGAGGGAGGGAGGGAGGGAGGGAGGAAGGAAGGAAGAAACTCCATTGATTCCATTTGTAGTGAGAACCAGCACTGCTGGTGAAATCAACAGCCTTCTTTCTGCTGGGATTAAAGTAGCCTCCTGGCAGAAGTTATCAGGTTTCTTGGATAGCCTTGACTATCTGCAATATGTGATATCTTGTTATGCACACAATAATATGTACTCCCCGGAGCTGCTGAAAGGTTGGAAAAGAAAGTGTATGCAGAGTTCTTGGCGTAAATTTGAGTCATTAACTTATTTTCTCACTAGTGAACAGACTTAATTTACTTGGCCACAATAAAAATCAACCAAATTTCCATGAATTTTCATATCAGTAAATCTAAGGTTCAGGAGAATTCCAAACATAATGTATTAACCAATTCCTGTACTGTCTGAAGACTTACATTGTCTGAACCACAACCCTTAGAAGTTAGAGCAATGTAAATTTAATTAATGAATCATCTCATTGCAAACACTGTTAATACTACAAATGGCAAAGTGGTGTAAAACAATGTGAACTTGAATATAGATTGTTTATTTTCAAAGAACTCATTGATCTGTAGGTAAGAAAAGGAGAAAGTCATCCTCATTTGTGATGACTCATTAAAAGGTGAACCTGAAAAACCAAGATTTTTATTTAATATTCAGTATTATAATGAAGACTTTGTTCTGCATTTATTCATCCATTTGACATTTGTCAAACATGTAACACACATTGAACACCTCAATAGACCATGAATGATTCTAATTGCTTAGAATGCAGTGTTGACTAGGAGTTCCCACCTGCCAATGATGACCAAGGTCAAACCTTGTTTCTGCCTGACCATAAACTCAATCACCTAAGCAAATTTTACCCAAAATGGAGATTCCACTGCATTGCAGAATCTTGGCCATAGTAGCTTAAAGTACAAAGTTCCAAGGGTTAAGATACAAAAGTCCAAGTTCAACTTCAGTAAGCTGTGGCAAATGGAGCCTATCTTTCAGGTCACATGGTCCTGGTTATCTACAGCTAGGAAATGACTGATGACAAGAAGCAACGCAGTGACTTCCAGCAGCAGGAAAGGTTTGGCCTGCAATTACCTATGGACACCAACATTACCCCCACCACACTGAATGTTGTTCTGTAAATTAGGAGTTTGGCAATACATTCTTGGCATGCAGTCATAGGTCTAGATAACAACCTGCTCAGTGGACTTGGCTTAGAAAAGGCTGTGCCTTCAAGCACATCAATACTTAGGGATCATGAGACAAGGAGAGCCAGCAATGAAGACTGAAAATTAGGAGAACAAGGACATAAATGATAATCCCAAAGCAAATGAGTAGTATCTTTAAAGAAGAAAAACTTCCAAAAATGACAAATAAAAAGAACTCACATACTTCTTATTAATATAGCAATCGTCAATGATATTGGCAAGAGTCAAGTGAGAATGGAGAAGAGGTTCAACAAAGTAGATTTTTAAAGATTTATTATATTTTTAATTATGCATATGTTGTGGGGAGGAATTGATATTGCACATGAATGAAATGCCTACAGAAGTCAGAGGCTATGAAGGCCCCACCCCAACCCTGGGACATGAGTTACAGGCAGTTGTGAGGCACCTGAAAAGGGTACAGGGAACCAAACTCGGGTTCTCTGAAAGAGTGGTATTCAGTTTGAATTGTTGAGCCAGCTGTCTAGCCCAAAATGTTTTAAAAGAGAGGGAGCTGAGGAGGTGTGTTAGTCAGTAAAAACAGAGAAGAGCCAGTAGTCTAGCTCCTCTGGGGATCCCGAAACAGACAGATCTCTGGGGCTCCCTATTTGGGGAATTCCAAGTCAGTAAAAGACCCTGTCTCAAATACACACACACACACACACACACACACACACACACACACACACGAAGAGCTGATAAGAAATGGATACTATGTTAGGCAGTCTTCTGAACGTGCTCTATAATTTGAAACAGAGTGAATCAGAAGCTGAAGGGAAATTTTTATTGTAAAAGGAGGACATCAGAGTGTTTTAAATGCTGTGTGGAAATACCACAGCCGTCTTGGGAAACTGATGATATAGGATCAACATAATGAAAGAGAAGAGAGAGTTGGGGGTATTTGTTAATCTACTGTTGCTCTGATAAGACACCATGACCAAAAGCAACTTATGAAAGAAAGAGTTTATTTCAACTTATGGTTCCAGAGTGAGAGTCCACAATGGCAGGGGAAGCATACAGTCACAACTGGAGCAGGAAGGAGCAAAGAGAGGGGGAACTGGTCAGGGGGCAAGCCTATAAACTCAGTGCCTGCCCCCAATGATGTGCTGCCTCCAGCAAGATTGCACCACCTCCCCCAAATAGTATCACCAACTGGGAACAAGGTTTCCAGTACCTGGGCCTGTGGGGAACAGTCCTCACCCAAATGTACACGGGATCCTGTTAGAGGAGTCCTCAGAAATAAGAACCGTTTATTGAACTAGGAGTGGATTTGATATCTGTGAAAAAAGATACAGGAGGCTGGGAAATTTGATGTTCACATCAAATTGAAATGTTATGTAATGTGCATGTTTTCACATGGGAAATGATGGGTATAGAACCCACACTGGATGAGGAAAATGGATACAATGCTAGAAAACTGACAAAAGGGAAAGAATAAAGTGACTTTCTTTTGTTTTTATCTTTTCTCTTTCTTCTCTTAGAGACTGTAGAGTGAATTAATTAGAGATAACACTAAAGCAAATGGTCATGGGTGCAGTTTAAGGACAGTCAGCCTTATGGCCGGTTTTTCTTCAGCCACATTCAGCTACTCAGGTGATGGCTCAGTGGAAACAGGGTTGCATTAAATCAGTACTGTTCTGTTAGGTCAACAGAAAGTTGAAAGGTAAGCCTGGAATCCAAAGCAGGATATAATCCGACAAAAGGGAGATGGTTGACACGAAGGATATAAGGAAAAACACATCACAAAGGCAGCATGCCTTGGCAAACTGAAACCTGGAATGGAAATGTAGCATGCTGAAATAAAGATTAGGCAAATATAAATCAGCAGAACAACTAGATGCAATTGATAACTTTTTTAAGTTTTCATACATTTCCTTGGGCTAATTATACTGCAGACTTCATAGGGACTTTAATCCCTATTGAAATGTAACACAAAGAGAACTGTTCTCCTTTGCAAAATGAGTTTCAGTATATTAGCAAGGTTGTGTACCAATTGTCACTACATAATTCCAAAACCTTTTTACCACCCCTAAAAGAAATCCATACTAATAGTGGAATCTATCGTTCTCTCTTCTCACACAAGCAACAACTATTTTATTATGTCTCTGGATTTGCTAGTCTGGACATACCTTAAAAATGAAACCATATAATACATGACTTAGTGTCTGGATCCTTTTGCTTGTGTTTTAGGGATCAATTTATCTGTAGAATGTATCAGTACTTCCTTTTCTTTTTTTTTTATGTTATTTTGTTTTGTTCTGTTTTTCAAGACAAGGTTTCTCTGTGTGGCTTTGGAGCCTGTCCTGGAACTCGCTTTGTAGACCAGGCTGGACTCGAACTCACAGAAATCCACCTGCCTCTGCCTCCTGAATTCTGGGATTAAAGGCTTGTGCCACCACCCCCTGGCAGAAATTGCTTTTCTTATGTCTGATGTTGTCACTGTTGTTTAGTTATAAATAAAAAAAAAGTTACTTTGTACATACTTGTATGCCAAAGTTCTATGTTAAGTCCACATTTAGCCATTAGATTATTTTCCAGAGCAGATGTGCCATTTTTTATTCCTACAGCAGTCTACAAGAATTCATGTAGCAGAGCTAACAGGATAGCTCAGTGGTTTAAAGGTACTGGCGATCGAGTCTGAAATACTAAGCCTAAACCCCAGGACCTGCATGGTAGAAGGAGAGGATTGACTCCTGCCAATCATCCTCTGACCTCCAGTGCCAGAGTCCAGCTCCAGTGGCATTCAGGTCCCAAAGAGGAGGTGTGGAGTCTGCAGAGGAAGGAGAATAACATGATCTGAAGGTGAATCAGGATAGCTGCTGCTATACTGAAAAAAAAAAAAAAAAAAGGCTACACCTTTTATACTCTATAATTGCACAAAGGATTAAATGGGAATGGGAGAAAGGGGGTTTGTGAGCGGGCATGGGGCTTGTGAGCAGGGATTGAGGCAGCTAGCATTGACCTAGACAAGGTAATAGGCAACACAGTCATATGTTAATGGAAGGGCCACAAGTTCCTCTTGCCAGAAATAGGGAGAATGACTCCCTTGTAGCAAGCAGGAACTTTCTCCAAACCCCTGAGGGAACAGAGACTTTTGTCTAAACACCTGACCTTGAGAAAAGGACTTTCTTGGGGGACCAAATACACCATTATAGAATGTTGCAATTTTTTGTATGGCTTAGTTTATCCAAATAGCTAAAGCTTAAAGTGAGCAAAGATAAAGCTAGACAGATATTACTGCGAATCTGAGAAGACCTTAGGAATTTATAAATCTTGGTTATCAAGTATACCTCATTTATTAAACAAATCTTATTTATTAAATATACCTTATTTATCAAGCATATGTTACTTATCTAAATTTTCTAGCATCTTGGTGTTAACTTGCGTGGGAGTAGGCAGAGTCATCACGCTAAATTGTTCCATGGAGCTGGGGATTTTTTCCAAAGAATTGTTTTGTTTAAAGAGGCTGCCATTATATACATCCTCCACCGAAGCCCACACAAAATTTCCCAAAGGAAAAGGCATAAGGAAACCCCATAACACATTAAAAATGAAAGTAACAAGATGCTGGAGAACTGTGATCGAATTGCTGCAACTTTGTCAAGCAGCAATGGTCACCATGTGGTCCACGCCACTTCTAAACATGTGAATACACACACACACACACACACACACACACACACACACACACACACGCTCACACACAATAAGTAAATAAAAGTAGAATTATAATTTTTTCAGAGATCATGGAATGGTTTTTGAGGAGACTGCTCTGTCTGTGCCCTCATACATGTTCTATTCTTTATTATGACTTCCTATAATGCTTAAAGTGGTATCCCCTTAAGTTTGGTTTACATTTCCTGAAGACGGGCTACCTTGACAGTTTTTTTTCTTGTGTTTATTGACCATTCATTTTTCTAATTTGGAAAAAAATATCTGTCCATTTTTAATTGAACTCTCTTTTTATTACTGAGTTGCAAGAGTCTCTTTAATAAAATCTATATGTTCCTTCTGATAAGTGTAATTTGAAAATATTTCTCCCCTTTGGCAGATTGTCTTTTTACTTTATGACGTCATTTGAAGCATAAGTGTTCTTAAATTATTTGTTTGTTTATTTGTTTATTGGTTTTTTGAGACAGGATTTCTCTGTGTAACAGATGTGGCTGTCCTGGAATTCACTCTGTAGACCAGGCTGGCCTGGAATTCACAGAGCTCCACCTGCCTCTGTCTCCTGAGTGCTGAGATTAAAGCTATGTGCCACCACAACCCACCCTGCTAAGAGTTCTTAATTTTTATAAATAAATATGCATCTGTTCCTTATCACAATGTTCTATAATGGTGCACACAGTAAGCAGTTGCTGAAAGGAAGCAAGATATGCTGTTCCATGCTTCCTGTCCAGTCTTGTTCATCTTTGTCATACAAAGATATCATTTTGTTTTGTTCTTATTCATCTCCCTCCTCCCACTGCCTTCCCTGTTCCAACTATCTACCTCTTCCTCCTCTCTCACCGTCTCCTTTCTACTCCATGACTGTGGTTTGAGTGATAATAACCCCCATACACTCACGTATTTAAATATTTGGAACCCAGTTGATAGAACTATCTGGGGAAGGATTAGGAGGTATTGCCTTGTTGGAGGAGGTCTGTCAATAGGGATGGGCTTTGAGATTACAAAAACCCATGGCAGACCCAGTCTTATATTCTCTGCCTCCAACTTTTGAGTAAGATGTAAAGTAAGCCCCAGCACTATGCATGCCTGCCTGCTGCCTTGATCTGCACTATGATGGTCATGGACTCATCCTCTTAAATTAAATGCTTTCTTTTATAAGTTGTTTACTCATATCTGTTCACAGCAACAACAACAACAACAACAAAAAGACCAATATACACATTTAATTATATAGTATATATTTCAGAGAAAACAAGGTTCTCTGTTTTATTTTGCTGAAAATACTCCTCCAAAGTTCCTGATTTCTTTTTTCTTTACAACTGAATAAAATTCCATGTGTACATGTACTACTTTTCACTTATCTACTCATCTGCTGGTGGATATCCAGGGTATTCAATATTGTAGTTATTGTGAACCATTCATCAATAACCAAAGATGTGGGAGTATCCCTGTGGCATGTTGACTTTGAGACCATAGGGTATGTACCCAGGGATGGGATAGCCGGACCCAGGGATGGGATAGCCAGACCCAGGGATGGGATAGCCAGACCCAGGGATGGGATAGCTGGGTCATACAGTTGTTGCATTTTCGGTATTTGGAGAATCTCAGCAGAAATTTCCATCCTGCTGTGTCAGTTAAAATCCCCACTAGTGGAAATAAAGGCTCCACTTTCCCCCACATCCTCCCCACAATGATAATTGTTGTTATTGGTGTTCTTGGTGGCCGCCATTTAGACTAACATGAGAAGGAATCTTAAGGAAATTTAATTTTTCATTCCCTGCTGACAAAGCATAGTGAATACTTTTTATAGTGTTTGGTCATTTGTATTATTTTGTTTTTAGAATTTTCTATTCAGTTCATTAGTCCATTTATTGATTGGCTGATAGGGAAAGTTGGTGTTCAACTTTTGCAGTTCTTCATATAGTCTATATATTAATCCCCTGTCTGATAGTCCGATGTGTAATGGCAGGGTTCTTCCCCACACCCCCTATTTTTAGGCTGTTTCTTCACTCACATTTCCTTTGCTGTTTAGAAGTTTTTCTCATATTGTGCAATGTCTTCTGTCCATTTTTTTTTAGTTATTTCCCATGTTAAAATCTTCTGTAGAAAGTCTTTCTTATGCTGATATTTAAAGTATTTTCTCTCCTTCGGTAGTTTTAAAGTTTTAGGTCTTACATTTAGTTGCTAGATGCATTGTGTGTGTGTGTGTGTGTGTGTGTGTGTATGTGTGCATGTAGAGGACAGAAGAAAACCTCAAGTGTCATCCCTCAGAATCAATGTGGTGGTAATTGTGTTCCCCAAAATATTGTACACCCTAAAAATTTATCTGGGGTCAGAAAACAGAACAGCCACTAGACAGACATAGAGGCCAAAAAATGGTGGCACTCACACCTTTAATCCTAGCATTCCAGAGGCAGAAATCCCTCTGGATCTCTGAGGCCACATTAGAAATAGCCAGGCATGGTGACACATGCCTTTAATCCCATGAAGTGAGACTTTAATCCCAGGGAGTGATGGCAGATAGCAGAAAGGTATATAAGGTGTGAAGAGCAGAAACTAGCAGCATTTTGGCTGGTTAAGATTTCAGGCTTTTGAGCAGCGGTTCAGCTAAGACCCATTTGGATGAGGACTCAGAGGCTCCCAGCCTGAGGAAACAGGATCAGCTGAGGAACTGGTGAGGTGAGGTAGCTGTGGCTTGTTCTGCTTCTCTGATCTTCCAGTGGTCACTCCAATACCTGGCTCCAGGTTTGATTTTATTCATAAGACCTGTTAAGATTCCTGCTATACACAATTCATGTTTTTATTTTTGAAAATATCTCTTACTAGCCTGGAGCTCACCAGAGATATGAGACTGTTTAATAAACAGGCCCTAGATCTTTTGCCTCCATCTCCCAGTGCTGGTATCAAAGTCACACACCACCATGCTTGGCTTTTTTAATGTGGATTCTGGGGAGTCGACTCAGGCGCTCATGATTATAAGGTAAGCAACTTACCTGCTGTGGTGGTTTGAAAGAAAATGGCCCCAAAACAGACTGGTGCTATTAGGAGGTGTGGCTTTAGTTGGAAGAAGTATGTCACTGTAGGGGTGGGTTTTGAGGTCTCCAATGCTCAAGCTGCTTCCCGTGAGACAGTTCACTTCCTGATGCCTGCAAGATGTAGAACTCTCAGCTCCTTCTCCAGCACCATGTCTGCCTGCAGGCTGCCATGTCCTACCATGATGATAATGGACTAAACCTCTGAAACTGTAAGCAAGCTCCAAGTAAAGGTTTTCCTTTAGAGAGTTGCCATGTTCATGGTGACACTCCACAGCAATGGAAACCCTAAGACACTCACTAAACTGTTTTCTCAGCCTGCTTAGATCTACTTTTCAGGCAGATTTTTCTACAAGATGAGAGATGTGGATCCAGTCTCATTCTTCCATAGGGAGATACCCAGTTTTCCCAGCAGCCCCTGTTTACTTCAGCTTCTTCTATCCTGTGAGTTCTTAAGTTTTGTCTTATGATTTTATTCCAAAGTTCTTGGATATTGGATTTATTAGATTAGACTCATTTTTTGTCTTATAGATATTTGGTTGTATTATTTTCTTAATAATATTCTCCATCTCTGATACTTCTTCTGTTTACTCAGGTCTGTTGCTGATGTTTTCCACTACTTTTTTTTCTCTTTTTGGCTCACTGAATTTTTCACTTTCAACACTCAACACTGAACTTTGTACAAGTAGAGGTCTTATCTTCATATTTTTTAAAAGATTTATTTATTTATTATGTATACAGAAGAGGGCACCAGATCTCATTACAGATGGTTGTGAGCCACCATGTGGTTGCTGGGAATTGAACTCGGGACCTCTGGAAAAGTAGTCAGTGCTCTTAACCTCTGAGCCATCTCTCCAGCCCCCTTGTCTTCATATTTTTGAGACCTAAGTATTAATTGTCTGCTGGAGAAATGGAGTTATGGGTCTCAAATAGACCCCAAAGAACCTGTCTTAGTCAGAGTGGATTCCTTTCCACTGTTGACCCATCTACCAGAGCAAAGAGTGTCTCATCCAAACCCACAGCTGTTGGGGAGCTTGAGAGGACTGCAGCTTTCATGAAGCTGGGTCTGCCAGAGTCTCTTCACAAATGACTGGGTTGACTCTTTCTGCTTTCCCACACCCTTCCCGGAGCAGCACACAAGCTGTCCTGAGCTTGGCTGGTTTACTCTTCTCTCTGTCACCCTAATTCTCTGCACACCTCGGCTGCCCTGTCACTCACTATGTTTGTGGGTTTCTTAGGCTCTACTTCTTCTCCTGTAGAAACACAGGCTACTTTCTTTTCTCATTCTACATCATCTCCATCACCAAGTCACACTGAGGCAGTGTCTAGTCACCATCTGACCCAGCAGTACAGAGGATCCTTCGTTATGATGAAAGTTCAATTTAGTTTTTTCATTTCATCTTTGTGTTACTTCACATCTGATCTCAGAAACAATCCATTCATCTATGTCACGAAGTTACTCCCCTACTTTTTTCTAACAGTTTTTAATTTTAGCTATACTTACTTTTGTTTGCATTTACGATACATTTTGAGTTAACTTTTGTACATTTTATTATTACCCCCTTATCAACAGCAATTTCACTATAAATGTCAGTGATTATTTCTGGAATACTAAATCTGTTCCACAGATCCATATTTATACCATTATACCAGTACCACACTGTCATTGTTATGCTTTGTGATAAGGTTTAAAATAGTGAAATGTGTGGCATTGTTAAAAAAAAAAAAACTCTTCTCTGTTCTCTTTGCAATTTCATTACTTTTTGAATCAGCTTAACAGCTTCTAAAACAACAATAACAAAGGACAACTAAAATTTCTAGAATAGTGAAGCATATTGATCAGTATTGACATCTTTAATAAAAGTGTTTTCCAAAGGATAGATGAGATATGTCTTTCTGTTTATTTGTCTTCTTTGATTGGATTCCAAAAAGTATTGTATTTTTTGTTTGTTTGTTTGTTTGCAAGTATTATTTGATAATTTCATACAACATATTTTGATCATATTCATCTCCCTCTCCTAACTCCTCCCACACATCCCTATACACCGAACTTCATTCTCTTTCTCTCCCTCCCTTTCTCTCTTTATCTATGCCCCCACCCCTCACCACTTCTTTCTTAAAAATTCATTGAGTTCAATTTGTGTTGATTGACTTCTTCTGAGCCTGTCATGGAGTGTGGTCAGTCACTCCATTAAAGAAAAATAACTTTCCCTCTCCCAGCAGCAATCAAATGGTAGTAGCTATTTAGCTAGGGGTGGGACTTCCTGTGTACCTCCCTGTAGTTAGAGTTTTCCTGCCTGGCCCACAGTCAGGACAAATCTGTTTCACCTGCCAGGCCCATAGACGCTCAGACCCAATCAAGTAAACACAGAAACTTACATTGTTTACAAACTGTATGGCCATGGCAGGCTTCTTGTTATCTACTTCTTCTATCTTAAATTAAGCCATTTCTATTAATCTATACTTTGCCACGTGGCTCATGGCTTACCATTACCTTACATCTTCCTTATCATGGTGGTGGTTGGCAGTATATCTCCACCCCAGCCTTTACTTCCCAGAATTCTCTTCTCTTGTCCTGCCTATACTTCCCGCCTGGCTGCTGGCCAAACAGCATTTTATTTATATAGAGCAATATCCACAGCACCTCCCCTCCTCTGATCTGGTAATTTCAGCTGGCTTGGGATTGTGTAAGTCTTGTGCATGCTGTCCCAGTCTCTGTTCATATGTACATCTGTTCTCTGGAGTCTTGAAAATACTGTTTTCTTGAAGTTATCCATTAGCTCAAAGGTATTTCAACCTTTCTTACCCTCCTTCACATATATCCTTGATCCTCAAAGGAAGGGGTTTGATAGAGACTTCCCATTTAGGGCTAACATTCCAAAGCCTCTTCTTTCCTGTGTGCTCATCAGTGTTGTCTTCTGTCATCTACAGCAAAAAGTTTCTCTGATGAAAGTAGAGCAATGCTGTGATTGCTGGTGTTACCAGTCACTTTTCTACTATTGTGATAAAACACCATGATCAACTTTAAAAAAAAAAAAAAGGTTTGTTTGGGGTTTATGGTTCTAGGAGGTTAGTGTCCATGATGGCATGGCAGAGGTAGCAGGCAACAGGTGATTAGCACAGCAGCTGAGAGTCACCTCTCAAACCATAAGCAGAGAACAAAAGAGCTAACTCAAAATGGCATAAGTCTTTTGAAACCTTAAAGCCCAGAGACATGCCTCACCCAGCAAACCACACCTCCTAATCCAACCCAAACCACCACCAAGGGACCACTAAGTATTCAAATGCCTGAGACTTATTCAAACCACCATACGTGGGTACAGCAATAAGACATAAGGAATCATTTCATTGCTATATCCATTTTGCCCAGTAATGTTTTTCCCTAAGGCCCATGACATATCTAGGTTCAGGTTCTTGGTCTCATTGGCAGTATCAAGGATGGATTCCATCTCCTGAAGGGCCTTAAATCCAATCACTTCAAAAAGGAACAACCTGTCTGGCAAGATATGCCCACTGGTTCAATAATGGCATTAATGTTATGGGCCTATCTTGCAAGTCAGGCCTATCTTGCAAGCATCCATATCTGGGTGAGACTGATGATTACTCTTCTCCTCCAGGAGTTTGCATAGCACCTTGCATTAATTAGCCAGAGCGGAGGAAGCTTCCAGTTGAGTGCCAGCAGGATTTCTCTCTCTGCTTCCTGCTCCCATCACCATGCTTGTTGCTTGCTGCTGTGTTGAACTCTGTCCCTCTGAACTATAAGCCCAAATAAACTCACCTTACTCCTATTAAAATGGTAGGTTGTCTTGAATGATTGGCAAGTGGCAAATTAGGCTTGCATTTCTAGGATCAATTCCACTAGGTAGTTCCAAATAATCTTTTGTTGTTGTTTTGTTTTTCGAGACAGGGTTTCTCTATTTAGCTTTGAGCCTTTCCTGGAACTCACTCCGTAGCACAGGCTGGCCTCAAACTCACAAAGATCCGGCTGGCTCTGTTTCCCGAGTGCTGGGATCAAAGGCATGTGCCACCGCCACCACCACCACCATCACCTGGCTCCACATAATCTTTTACATGTTAATACATTTGAGTTTTTGGACTTGACTGAAGATTTTTGCATCTCATAAGGGGTGTTGATCTGTAGTTTTTCTGTAACTTCTGTTTCTTGTCATTGTCGGATATGGTATCAAGGTGACTCTAGCCTCAGAGAAAGATTTGCTAAGTGTTCCCTTACATGTTTCTTGAAAGTGTGAAACACTATTACTAATTCTGCATAAAATCTTTGAGAATTAGTCAGAAAAACAGTTTGGGGCCTGAGGTTTTCTCTATTATTTGATTATTGTTAATAAAACCTCCAACTATCAAACTGTCCTGATTATCTATTCTTTTCTCTTTTTAGGAATTTAATAATTTTTAATCTTTTCAGGAATTCCTTCTAGAATTTCTTGAAATTCCCATTTCATCTAGGATGAATTAACTAATTTGTTGGTAAAGCAAATATTTTTGCTTCTCTATAATCCTGTTTTAAGTTATGCAAGGTAGGCAGTGGTGTCTTTGGGGTTTTTAGTTTTTACAATATTAGTTTTAGCTGTTTGGATTATTTCTCTTTTTTATAGGTGGGGTAGATTTGTCACTTTGGTATATTTTTCTAAAGTGCCACCCACAATTCAGGTGAGCTGTCCTGCATCACTCCCTTCTTGGGTGATTCTAGTTTATATCAAGTTGACATTAAAATAACCATAATATTCACAGATTTGAAGTCTTCTCCTTCACAGACATCCACTGTTATCAATTTCCCTTGAAATTCTGCCTTCACTGCGTCTCATGAGAGTTCAGATGCTTCTATTCAATCTTCTTCATATTTTACTTGAATTTCTAGTGGAACATTGTGGTTTATTCTGAAGGCAACTGGCTGAAGGTTAGTTAGTTTCCTCACAAATGTTCTTCTTACTTGAATTTTTCTCCGTTATGAAAAAGAAATATAGTTATGGATAGCAAACCTACCTGTGTGATCTAAATTCTTTTAGATTGTGAAGGAATGTTTTATGTCCTAGCCATCTGTTTTTGAACACTAGCTCAAATGTACTTGTGAAAACCATGTCCTTTGTGGTAGCATGTTCTACAGGTAACTGTTAGGGCCAGTTGGCTTTGGGTCTATGCCTGCTAGTATTGGACTAATCCTCTGCCTAACTTGAAAAGAACAACTAACATTAGCACAAGTACCCAAATTGCCTAACGATTTTGAAAATTATGTTTAAAGTGGCTCAATAAAACATGATTGCTGATGTAAAAATGTTTGTTGGAATTATAATTCAATTGAGATGAACACAAATTGCATCCTTCACAATCTTAAACAGTAGGTGGGAGTAATGTCAGTTTATTTGGCCAGGAAATCAATTTAACAATTTTAACCACTCCTCTCATGAGAAAATAAACATGAATATTTGTATACTCTTACTTCACATCCCATAACGAACAATTGAAAGGAAGGACAAAAATCTATTACTGTTGTTTAAAATAAATATCATTAAACAAGTTTAATGTGTAAACAATGGTCATAATTATGGAGATTCATATATATATGTATATCTATGGTTTTGAGATATTAGCTGATATAAGAACTCTTTTTTTTTTTTTTTTTTTTTTGGTTTTTTGAGACAGGGCTTCTCTGTGTAGCTTTGCGCCTTTCCTGGAACTCACTTTGTAGAGCAGGCTGGCCTCGAACTCACAGAGATCCGCCTGCCTCTGCCTCCAGAGTGCTGGGATTAAAGGTGTGTGCCACCACCGCCCGGCCAGAACTCTTTTTCTTAAAGATATAGCATTCTTAAAAACTTAAGTGGTGTGTTTATTTTGTGAATTTAATAAGCCTTCTGCTTTATATAGCTATTTATTTATCACATTGAGACAAGCAGAACAAAGTTTTGGTAACTTAAGGATCCTAAGAATCTAACATCGTCTCACTGCTCAGAGATAAGGTAAGGTTTCACAGAGTTAGTTAGGGTAAGGGGTAAAGGCTTCTCTGATCACAGCCCCACAAATACTCAACCACAGAGCAAAACAATGCACACAGTAACACAAAAATCCATGGGTCCATTCGCATGGCCCTGCCAGGCCCCAGGTTTGGGCCATCTACAGAGGTGATATTCTAGTGCAGTGGGTCTCAGCCTTCCTAATGCTGTACCCTTTAATGCAGTTCCTCATGTTGTGAACCCCCAACCATAAGATTATTTCATTGCTACTTCATAACTGTAATTTTGCTACTGTTATGAAGGATAATGTAAATATCTGTGACCCCCCCCCAAGGAGTCGTGACGCACAGGTTGAGAACCGCTGTTCTGGATGCCCTTTCTTTCCCTGATCTGGCTGTAGCAGGGAGGCTGCAATGGGTAGTGAGTGGAGACTGGTGCTGAAATAAAAAGCTGAATGTGGGGCAGATTCAGAGTCCAGTAGGTACAGTGATAATGCAGCAAGAAGGGGAGCGATCGCACACAGAAGAGCTGCAGCTGGCCTCCGAGAAGGCAAAGGTTTTTAAGCTCTTTGTGATTTCAAAACTTAACCAGAAGAGGACGCCATGCAGAGACAAAGCAGGGCATGGTCTGTACCCTTTTGGTACTTCCTGAATCAATCTCCTTAACTTTTCCCCAGTCCATACTCAACTCCGTGCTGTTGTTCCTTTGGGAAACACACTTATTATTCTCATAAGGAAACAGGGGAGCCCGTTAAATCTTAAGTATACCTGTTGAGCTCCATTCTTCAGGTTTTCAGCACTAATGATAAACACCCTTGAAGCTGGCAGATAAGCAGTTGCCCATGTTTTAGTTATTCTACAAAATAATGGTACACTGCTTAGCTTTTGTTAACTTGACACAGACTAGAGTTGCCTGGGAAGAGAGAACCTCAACTGAAGAATTGCCTCCATCAAGACTGGCTCATGGGCAAGCCTGTGGAGCATTGTTTTTTTTTTAATTGAAAATGGCTATGGAACGGCCCAGCCCACTGTGGGCGGTGTCATCCTGCCTTCCCTCAGTCGTGGGCTACAATCTGTAAACAAAGATAATCTCTCGTCCTTAAGTTTCTTTTAGTCATGGTGTTTATGACAGCAGCAGAGAGCACACTAGGACTAGAGCATTGGCATCACTCTGCCAGGGTAAAACTTTCTAGTAACAAACCATCAGGATGTGATGGCCCAGACATAATACTTTTTTTAATTGCTTGAAACTACTGTAACAGTTTAGAAATTATTGACATGGAAAGAATATTAAAAATGTGATTCACTTCCTTGGTTTTATTGCTCTGGTTTACTTTCTGCATTTTAGTATGCCTGAATGATTTGTGATTCTGTTGGTAGTTGTTACATTCAATGCTGTGTACACAGCTTATGGGAGAAGAAGCTTGTCTGTGAATTTACTCCAAGGTCAGCTATAAAGAATGGCTTTAGAAAAAACCTTTAGAAGTGGGACCCTACCAGAACAATGGCTATAGAACAGGTAAATGACTTACAGGAATTAAGGACTTTATCAATAACATGTAAAGACAACTGCAAACTTGCAAAGAAATATAGATTTAACCACTATACAAACCTACATAGACAATAGGTTAATAAGGAAAGTTTAATGATGACTTGGAGATTTATAAATTGGAGCTTATAGTCTTGCCTCTACTTTCAAGAGAAGACATTGGAAATATTTTAGGTTTCTCGGTGGATAGGGCAAGGTACTTAAGTGAATCCTTCCTGGAATTACTTTAAAAAAAATCCTCTTCCCAAGAATTCTCTCTCTCTCTCTCTCTCTCTCTCTCTCTCTCTCTCTCTCTCTCTCTCTCTCTCATACACACACAAAAGAAACTAGTGATTTTATAACAAACTAAGCTACACAGTAAGATTCCACTCTTTTGGTAATTTGTCTCTGCTAAGATACCTTTTAATTTTTTATCAACTGTTTATTGAGTGTTCCTGGTATTTGAAAGCAATTAAATCCTCTTGAATGCCAGGATGATTTATCTGTATATTTCCCAACCTTTTGCAGAATCTCTTAATGGTAATGTAGCAATGTCTCCATTTTTTTTTTCAAAAGGGGTGAGCTTTCACAGCAGAATTACAAAATAATTCTGTGTGCCTTCCTGACTGTCACTGTGTGCAACAGAAGAGAGAAAGGTGGCTAAGTGGGAAGCTAACAAGGGGGAAGACAGCAGGATGTAACTCATGCCAGAAGATCAGAGTTTCTGAAGTTAAGTAATAAAGGAAATTAAAAGTGAAGCACTTCTTTGATATAACACTTACTTTGAATTTTCCCAGGTGGTGACATGCTTCCCTCTACAAGACTAAATTGTTCCTTAGGAGAGGTGTTGGTTCTGGCAGAGGTATTTCTTGTACAGAAAAACAAAACAAACAAACAAAAAAAAAACTATATTGATACTCAGGCTGTAGTATTCAAGAGGCAGAGTGTCAAAGGGCAGAAATCTCAGAAATAGAAATGTAAAGACATGGCTACTATCTTAAAAGGATCTCTTTAGGCCATTCACATAATACCTCTTTGCTTAGTTTCTTTTTTCTAGAGAGTAACCTATTTCCTATCTATTTCATTTTTCAAGGCTCAGGAGTGAGAATTCAGATGATAATGCTCTTTCTACTTACCATTTATAAGGAACTGCAAATGCACACACACACACACACACAGAGAGAGAGAGAGAGAGAGAGAGAGATTCACAGATCAATCTCCAAGAGCCTGGCCGTAGCTTCTCAGTGTTGTTATTGATGCTGAATTGCTTCCAGGTTGTTTGAAAAGCAACCTATTAGCATCCAGATTATCAGCAGGGTTTTTTTTTTTTTCCAACATCATTTAGTAACGCATCTGTTAGTTGCCCATTTTGGAAACTATACTAAAGACATGTGCTAGTTCCTTTGTGATAGTGTCTATTTGAGGGGGATGGATCAGTTCAGGCTCACATGTATCTCTAGCAAAGCCACATGGAAAGACCACACAGCTCAGCTAAAGAGCTGCTGGTTGTATTCTAGGAGTATTGTAGCTTTTGCAGTGTCTTTAGTTGGCCAATGAAACAAGAAAGGCATTTCCTAGCTAAGATCCACTTGTCTCCTTTAAAATGCACACAGTGATTCACCAAAGTGATTTCTAATACTTGGGCTTTACCTTCTGACCTGTACTTTGTCCCCAGTCTCATGAACTATCTGAAAAATTAGAATGCTAATCAGTTCTACCTTCACAATGTGACTGGAGTCTGATTGTTCTTAAAGGAAAGAAGGAAGGAAGGAAGGAAGGAAGGAAGGAAGGAAGGAAGGAAGGAAGGAAGGAAGGAAGGAAGCAGGATCAGTCAATAGGATTTTATGTCAAAACTAGGAGAAAACCACATCATTTCTACCACTGTTGTCACTACAGTTCCCTTGTCCAAGACACCCTTGAGGTTCACTATCGTGTTTTGGGGGCTATGGAGCAATGAATTAGGTTGTTCATAACAGCCATTCAAAAAATATGTATGCAACAATTAACCTAATACATAGATCCTGCAATCAGCAATGCCAGTTTGGCACAAAGAACACACTCCATAGGAATTAACACTTTTGAGATGTAGACTATGTTCCAGAGATGTCAGTGCACGCTTGACATGTAGAACATGTTCCACACTCACTGCACATTAGTCCAGCTGTGCTTTCTGTGATCTTTATGATACAGCTTTTCCTTCTGCTGCCTGCGGATCAAGATGTAGAACCCTCAGCCCCTTCTCCAGCACCATGTCTGCCTGCATGCCATTCCGTTTCCTGCCATGACAAAGACAGACTAACCCTCTGAACAGTAAGCCAGCCCCAATGAAATGTTTTCCTTTATAAGAGTTGCCCTGGGGCTGGAGAGATGGCTCAGTGGTTAAGAGCGCTGGCTGCTCTTCCAGAGGTCCTGAGTTCAATTCCCAGCAACCACATGGTGGCTCACAACTATATGTAATGATATCTGACACACAGGCACAATACCGTATACATAATAAATAAATAAATATTTAAAAAAAGAAAAAGAGTTGCCCTGGTCATGGTGTCTCTTCACAGCCGTAGAAACCCTGACTAAGACCAGCATGCTTTGCCCCCGTTATCATGTGTGTCTTCTCCACACCATCTGGTTCCCTCAGGTGGATGACAGCACAGGTCAACACAACTTGTTGTCTCAAAGATGAGTTGTGAAGCAAAACTACAGTAAACAAAATGGCTAGTTATCTGTCTCTTTGCTGTGACAAAGTCTCTGACAAAAATAAGGAAAATGAAAGGAAGGGTTTCTTTGGACTTGTGGGATACAGTCCATCATGGCAGAGGGTATGGCGACCAGAGCAGGAGGCGACTGGTCATATTATATCCGATGACTGCCTGTGGGGGCTGGCCTCCAGTAGCACAAGGCTCAAAAGGAATCCACAGAGTTGGTGTATACTCTGATTTTTTTATCTGAGGGGGTTAGGTTTCCTTCTTTACTCTTCTTCTCTGTTCTTCATTTTCTTGGCGATTTTCTTTTCTCACTCTTAATGTTTTCCTTCTAACTTATTTTAACTCTCTCTTTATTCTTTCTCTTACAGCATATATACCCCAGCAAAATCTTTCAGGCACTATAAAGATTACAATGTGGTTACATTCTGTTTTTCAAGTGAATGATTACAGTGAATACAAGTAAAAAACAGCATGTTTTCCACATCCCTTACATGATTAACATTTTATTTTATATATTACAGGTGAAAACAAATTATTTCAAGAACCCATGTACATTCATACCCAAGCAACGTGTTACAGATTAACAGTGTGCAAGCAAGCAGGATATTCTTTTACTGGCAGGCTGCATTTTGAGGTTACAAGGAAAGAACCAATCACTTCATTACTTACCTTAAAAGGTAATCTTATAAGGAACCTTAAAGGAATCAGAAATCTAAACCTTTATATATGAAAAAGAATCAGTCAGCTCTACTTTAAATCTTTAGGGTGCTTGCCCACTCACTAATAGTTTTATATATCAAGAGATTGAAAGCAAAAATGGGTATAAGGAATTAATGATCACTTTTGGCCATCCACCAATCCTAGCAAGAAAGGCATGTCAGCTAATGATAATTGTGCTGCTTTGTTCTTGTTCCCTGACCTTAATGAGTTCTTCATTCAACTATGTGCCTTTATATAAAACTTTAGATTATCTTCTTGGGTTTTTCACCTCAAAGCTACTTGACAAAAAAATCCAGACTAACTTTAAGTTATTTTCAAAGCTTTGTTTCAGCCATGATGCACTACAAAAGCTGTGAACACATCTCCCAATATTAAGGCTAAAAGAATTAAGCTGGCTGGGCTACTGGGACTCAATTGTTTTTCTTAATTATTAATCTAAGCCACAGTCTATACAGCTCCTCAGTAGAAACTATGTGTTCTAGCTGTGTGACAGTTCCTTGTTTTATTTTTATTCATCAAAACTCTATTTAAACTAACATGATTATTATCAATTTAACAGTACAGCTTAGGAAGAAATCATCTTCATAATAGTACACAGGTAAAAGTGCCCAGTAGAATGGAATGTTTCCATGAGATAAACACACTACATTACAGGCAGTGGGAATCTCCCAACACCCATTCACACCATGCCAGATACCAGAGAAAATGGCAGTGGCAAACATGTAAAGGTACAGCAGAAGCAAAAGACATTCTGGAGTCTGTGGTCTCTGGGCCTTGCCTATCCAAGATTCACCCATCAGGCATTCGCCTCCTGGTGGGCTGACACCCTGAAATCAACTGCCATCTGCTGCTCCTCTAACATGGCCACTGGCAATACCCACAGTCAAGAATCAGAGCGTGAACAGGAAATGGGGCTGGATTATGAAACTTCAAGGGTCACCCTCCATGGTTTCATAATCTTTCCAAGCAGCACCACCAAGAAGGGACTCAGTATTCACACACATGAGCATAGGAGCTAGGCAAATGGCTCACTGGATAAGAGTGCTTACTGTGCAAGTATGAGGACCAGAGTTTGAATGCCAGCACTCAGATAAAAAGCCAGGTATGCCTGGGTATTTGTAGTCCTAGCACTGTTGTGAGTAAAGCCATGAAGATCACTGGGACTTACTGGCCATCAGCCTCGCTTCAGATTCAGGGAGAGATCTTGTCTCAAAGGAATAAGGCAGTGAGTGACAGATTAGGGCATCTGACTTCTCTGGCCTCCACACCAATGTGTGCCTCTATACACATGTATACACTATATGCATACACCATATGTGCTTACACACACACACCCCAAACAGAAAAATAAACACTTGAGTACACAGGGAACATTTCACATTCAAACCAGAACACCAGAATACCTTAACACTGAACAAGAAACAAACTCTTGAGTCTCCTTGCTCTCTTGCCATCTGTGCCAGATCAATCAGAATCAAGCCAGCACACTTCGTCTTAGTGTTCTTTTGAACAAAAACATGGCTGCAGTTCATCAAGTTCCTCGTTCAGCAACTTTGATCAGAAATCAAATGTAATTACCAATCAGGGGGCCACTGCAACCTCACTGTGGACACAGAAAGGGACTTTCCACAGTTGAGAACTGTAGTATTTCTATGTCTGAGTCTTTTTCATACACAAAATACCCCTGCAGTTCCTTAAAGAAATACAGTCATAATTTGTACGTCATGAGATAAACAGCTTTGTTTGTTAGTACATTTCACATTTGCTCATATGTTTATCTGCAAGGAATAAGTTGTAATAATCGATTTATGTTTGCCTTAGTTGATTGGAAGATAAAGATCTACTAAAGACAACCCCCAACCAGTCAGATATCATAGGCTAACAATTAAAGGGAGCATCTCCTTACCAGGCTTCAGGCACAGCTGAATATTATGTCCGTGTTCACTCAGAAGATATTAATTGCACTGCTATTTAAACAGATTTATTTTATATAAGTGAGTGTTTTGTCTACATGTATATCTGCACCACATGCACAGCTAGTGCTCACTGAGGCCAGGAGAGGGCATCAGATCCTCTGGAACCAGAGTTACATAGACAGTTGTGAGCCACCATGTGGGTGCTCAGAATCAAACCTAGGTTCTCTACATAAGTAGTCTGTGCTTTTAACCACTGAGCCTTCTCTCCAGGTCCCAAACAGAAAGTTTTCAAAATTAACTTTTATTGAGTTTGTTCTTGGGCAATATCCTAATGTACCTAGTGTATTCTGAATACTGTCATCCCACCCAACTGTTCTCATCTCTCTCCCACCATTATTACTTCCCACTTCATACATGCAAGTCTCTTCTCACATTTGTGTTCTTTTGTTTTGTCTTGATATCCACTGAGTTTCACCAGGGTCATCTGTGAAATATGGGTTTGAAACAATCTACTGAAGCCTCAGGGAGCCTCAGTGAGTAGAAAGCTGAAGACAATTACTGCCTCTCCCCAGTTAGGGTTTCTATTGCTGTGAAGAAACACCATGACCATGGCAACTCTTATAAAGGAAAAACATTTAATTGTGGTAGCTCGTTTACAGTTCAGAGGTTTAGTCCATTATCATCATGAGGGAACATGGCAGCACACAGGGAGACATGGTACTGGAGAAGCAGCTCAGAGTCCTACATCTTAACTTCTAGGCAACAGGAAGTGATCTGCCTCACTGGGTGTAGCTTGAGCATATATGAGACCTCAAAGTCCACCTCCACAGTGACATATTTCCTGCAACAAGACCACACCTACTCTAACAAGGCCATACCTCCTAATAGTGTCACTTCCTTTGGGAGCCATTTTCTTTCAAACTACCACACCATGAGTCCAACCGTAGCCAATAATTCAGCAGGGAAGAGTGGAGTTCTGTTGGCCCCATTCCATCAATTATTAATTGTTGATGGGCCCAGTCTTACACCCACTGCCAGGAGCTGCTGATGCTGCTGTGGTACTATGATTGTATTGGCTGTACCATGTCCAAGGGACAGCCTTTCATGGCCCTCTTTCCTCTTTTCTGGCTCTTACAATCTTTCTGCACCTTCTTTCATGATGTTCTATGAAATTAATATAAAGAATTATTATGCCATCATATGATGACCACCATCAAGTTAGGCACAGAACTATGAAGAGTGTCTTAGGGAAACTATCCACAGAAGGCAAACTCTACCAGAAAGAGCAGATGAACTGAGAATTTTCCTGGTTGCATAGTCCATTCTCCAGGAAGAAGAGGCAAAACAGCAGAATGCAGAGGAGACTGCTGAAGGCCGACACAAAGGCACGCATGGCTGGAAACAGTCTACCTAAATGCATTGCTTTTAATTCCTTTTACTTACCAGCATCTACTGAGTGCTTATTGTTTATCAGACATGTTAGACTCTAGACTCTGCTCTCATGAAGGGTGCACCATCACCAGAATAAGAGAGGTTGGCTATTGATTAATTACTATTGTGGCAACTATGAAAAGCCGTACTGGTATAAAGGATATAGATAAGCAAGTGAAAGTACTGTTTGGGGTCAGAAAAATGTGCAATAGAAACCAACATTTCAGCCACATCCTGATGAATGGTAAAAGCCATTTAGCCCACCAAAACACTATTTCTACTTTATTTCTAAACACTATGACTACTTTATTTCTTCATCCTCCAGTTTTTTTTCTTTTAATTGAGATTTTACCTGTTTTCAAATGACAACATATACACTCAAATAGTTCTTTTCTGTGGCGTGTGGCAACACCCGAATGGATACTATGTTGCAATGTGTGAATTCTGTCCGTAACATTATATCCTTTTCTACCCTTCCTACCGGGTTTGGTAGCCAAGTCTAGCAGAGTAGCAGAGGGCCATAAACTAGCCTATAGATGTAACCAACCCCCAAGCCCACATCTGGCACACCCTAAGGCCAAGCAGGATCCTTCTGATTAGCTGGAGCTACTTGGCTTCCCAGAAGCATATCTGTAGGACATAAACCAGGAGCTCCTTGTGGATAGATTATGTACTTGAGGAAGCCATAAAAAATGTCAATATGCAGAGAGAAAAGAAAGCAGATACTAAGAAAAAGAAAACCAAGAATGAGAGCCAAGAGGGGCAAGAAGGAAGAAAGGGAATACAGTAGCCTAGCCCTGCAGATGACCTCCCCTGAGTTCAGGCCAGTCTGGTCTCTTGCTGTCCCCAAAGTCCTGATTAACCAACCTTAGATATTTCTGGCTATCTAGATTCCAACTGGCTGAATCACTGGTGGAATGCATTAACATTTTCAAACTTAATTTAGTATCCCACACATGGTAGGAACATAATAAATGTTTGTTAAACAATAAAGGTTTTGAACAGTACACAGCAAACATAGGGCTTGGGTTTAGCAGCCGTGGAAATAACTGACCGACACTGTCTGGAAAGCCTCAGAAAGCTGGACAGGAACTGGTTTGGAAATAGCAAGTGCATCATGGCTGCACACTATAACTTAATTTTCCAGGATGAGAGATATTTGAACTCAGGTTTATTTAATAAGCACCCTATGATAATATATCTTCTGAAAGTCATCTTCCTGTTCCTGTGTTTTTCTCCTTCTTCCTGTGCTGATGTGTTAGTAAACTCCATTTGCCCTTCTTCCTGTCTGGTGATTCAGCTACTGTGGAACATCATTTGGAAGTTAAAAAAAAAAAAAAAAGAGGGGTTGGGAGAGTCATCATCTCCCCTCAGGCCTGTGAATGTATCTTCACTGTTCTATGGGTCTATATATTATTATTTTAAAAAACAGTCTATGCAATCATAAAAGGGAGACAGCATTAGTGTGACCCCTTCATAACTAAAAGCATGCAGAAGGGGAAAATGGGCCGAAGAGTTAGTAACCTAAACGCCTCAGGTAGGCTGAGGGACTCTCAACAGGAAAGGTGCTAACTGATTCTGCAGGATGTCAGCTCCAGGAAGCTGCTGTTGAGATGAACAGTATCGATCACTTGAAGCTGCAGGGGAACAGCCCTGCAGATGGACCCTTCCAACCCCAAGTTCCCGGTCTGCCCTGTAAACCCAAGTACCCTGCCCATGGTGCACAGTCTCCAGCCCTGCAGAGATTTCTGTCCTCTCTTGTTCTGAGTAAAAGGACAATTCTGCTCCTGTGAGGTCAATATCCTCTGATTTCCACAATGCCTTGATGAATCCTGATTTAGCAGGGTCAATGACAATGAATCTAACAGAAAAATAAAAACAAACAAACAAAAAACCACTTCATTGTTTTCTACTTTGAAACAAGGAGGAGGCATCATCTTTGTACTATGATGTGCACTAACATTCTGCCCAAAGAATTCTCTATTAGAATACAAAATAATGGAATCAAAACAAAAATATTTGCTTTTTAATTGTATCTTTTGGCATTACTTTAAAAAAACTGAATTACAAAAATGGTACAAAATTACTTTTATATTCCATTGTCTGTGAGGCCTGCTCTAAGCCAGTACTGGAGACCACTCAGCCAGTTATACATGGGCAACACATTCTACTCATTAACTGTCTCAGCACATGGTACAGTGGAGAAGCTGAATGCCACAAGTTTACTGTGCATCCATACCAGCCACTTGCTGGGCACAACTCTTTACCTGTGATTTGGAAATGTTTTTTTGTTTTTTGTTTTTTTGGTTTTTGGTTTTTCAAGACAGGATTTCTCTGTGTAGCTTTGCCCCTTTTCTGGATCTTGCTCTGTAAACCAGGCTGGCCTTGAACTCACAAAGATCTGCCTGCCTCTGCCTCCCTAGTGCTGGAATTAAAGGGGTGCACCACCACCACCCAGCTGGAAATGCTTTTAAGGACCCAGGAGTCAGACAGTTCCCTGGCAGGCACACAGGCAGAGGAAGGAGCCTCTAGGTAGACTGGGTGTACTTTTCACTGGAACATTTAAGATGGCTGACTTCCTAGTTCTCCTTCTCTAAGACAAAGACGCCATGATCTTCCTCCCCTCTCCTTGGAGAGAAATGTTGAGGTTAGGGTCTTTCAAATCTCCCACTGGAGAGCTCCTGTGTTGGGAGCCAATCAGCTTCCCTGTCGGTCTAAATTAGAAAAGAACAAGTCCTTTCCCTAAACATGAAACAAAAACCCACTGTGACATCAGCTCTGACATGATATCATCCCTCCTGGGGAACTTGTCTCTTTATGAGCTTTTCTCTCTTCCTCTCCCTCTCTCTCCCTCTTCTTCTCCCCCTTCTCTTCCCCCTCTCCCTCTCTCTCTCTCATCTTTTCCCTTTTAATAAAATCTAGCTGAGTGTTTAGACCTTGCCTTTCCTGACTTCTTATTCTTTAAATGGGAAGAAAAAGAACCGCAGCCCTAGAAGACATCATCCTTGATCCCCAGTTTAATAGTGTTGAGGTTGTAGAACCTTGGAAAGGCAAGGCTGAAGGGAGGTCATAAGGATACTACTGGGCTCCAACCTCATGCATGGATTCATGCTCATTTCAGGAGCCATACTGATTTCAGGTACGTGAATTCAGTTGGACAAGAATGGATTTTTCTAAAGAGTGAGTCTGACTCTTTTGTGCTTTTCTTCTTGTCTTGCCAAGTGGTATCTTCCACATACATGCTCCACCATCGGGTCAGATGCAGAACTGGAAGCTGAATAAACTCCTTTTCCATATTAAGTACCTGGCATTCTGTATTTTGTTATAGCAAAAGAAAATAATATATTCTTCTATAAAATGAGGTTAGTACTAACAACTTATTTGATTGGTTAAGTAAAAATACTAACAACCTATTTGAAAGGTTTTTTAAAAATGAGATTTTCATGGACTTGAGATATGGCTCAAAGGTGAAGAACACTGTCTGCTATTCCTGAGAAATGGCTCAGAGGTTAAGAGGAACATCTGCTGTCCTGAGTTTAATTCCCAGCAACCACATGGTGGCTCACAACCATCTATAATGAGATCTAGTGCCCTTTTCTGGTGTACAGGTATACTGTACACATAATAAATAGTTTTAAAAATGAAATTTTCTGTTATTAAATAGATGATTTGTGCAAAGTAAGCAGAGGTAAAAACTGGAAAATAAGTCTTTCATTTCATCTAGAATACCTTCAAGGATACTGTAAATAATTGCTATTACTTTATATATAAAGAGATAAGTAATTTGGTAAAAATTGTTTTATATCCTGTGAAAATTATTTAGAATAATGACATTGATTTTCTAATACATGATACAACATGTTTATAAATAATTACAGGCAGCTACTTTGGCCCACAGGTCTCCACCCATTGAGATTAATGTGATGGTCATCATCTCTCTGGCATGAATGGGAACAGACTAAAAGGGCCAAACTGTAGTGTGGTATTGTGTTCCCCAAAATATTGTGCATCCTAATAAACTTATCTGGGGTCAGGGCACAGAACAGCCACTAGTTACAGAGGCCAGAAAATGGTGGCACTCACACCTTTAATCCTAGCATTCAAGAGGCAGAAATCCCTCTGGATCTCTGTGAGATCAAGGCCACATTGGAAACAGCCAGGCATGGTGACTCTTGCCTTTAATCCCAGGGAGTGATAGCAAAAACAGAAAGATATAAGACACTCGCCTTTAATCCTAGGGAGTGATAGCAAAAACAGAAAGATATATAAGGTGTGAGGACCAGAAACTAGAAGCTTTAGCTGGTTAAGCTTTTAGGTTTTGGAGCAGCACAGTTCAGCTGAGATTCATTCCGGTGAGTACTCAGAGGCTTCCAGTCTGAGGAAACAGGATCAACTGAGGAACTGTCGAGGTGAGGCAGCTGTGTTCTGCTTCTTGTTCTGCTTGTTCTGCTTCTCTGATCTTCCAGCATTCACCCCAATAACTGGCCTCAGGTTTGATTTTATTAATAAGTACCTTTAAAATTCATGCTACACCAAACTCTTTTTTTCTTAAGATTTGTTTATTAATTAAGTACACAGTGTTCTGTCTGCATGCATGCCTGAACACCAGAAGAGGGCACCAGATCTTATTATAGATGGTTTTGAGCCACCATGTGGTTGCTGGGAATTGAACCCAAGACCTCTAGAAGAGCAGCCAGTGCTCTTAACCTCTGAGCCATCTTTCCAGCCCCCTAGAGCCAAACTTTTTGTCAGTCAACATTTCAGCCAAAAGTTCAATGCTAAAATGAATTCTAAGCTGCCTAAAGTTGTGGGAGCCTTGTCAAACATTGCCTCCATGGGTTTCGAGCTTCATCTTCAGATTTACTTTGTTATTGTTATGTTGTTAATTTTCTAGAGATTTTTCTAAATTGTTTTTCCTCCTGTTTCAATCTTCAGATGAGTTGTTTGTTTGTTTTGTTTTGTTTTGTTTTCACTTCAGAATGGGTTTTCTATTGCAGTCCCCAAAGTCCTGATTAACCAGTCTTAGATATTTCTGACTATCCAGATTCCAACTGGCTGAATCACTGGTGGAATGCATTAACATTTTCAAACTTAATTTAGTATCCCACACATGGTAGGAACGTAACAAATATTTGTTAAACAATAAAGGTTTTGAACAATATACAAGGCCCTTGGGGACTTTTCTGTTTTCTTCTTGGAATATCTACTTCAAAAGCAGGAAGTTTGGTTCTGTCTTACCTTCTTTCATATCATTTTCCTCTTTGTTTATCTATACTCAAAAATTTGTCTGTACTTTTTCCTCTTCATTTGGTGTGAGAGTTTTACCTTTCTCTTTCATACCAGTGATTTGAGTGAGTCAGATATAGTCCACTCATGGTGCTTCCCATTAGTTTTTCCATCACATGGTGGTGTTATTCAAGAGGTAGGTTTGTTCTGGCCTTCTCAATTTCCTGTGTCATCTTATTCTGTTGATTCCTCAGGATGCCCAGCTTAGTCTAGTTCATATTGCACTAACCCCTTCTAGCACCATTTAAAATGTTTCTGTGTTTTCTTCTTTACACACACACACACACACACACACACACACACACACACACACACACATTTGTGTGTCTTTGTATATGTATATATGAGAAATACATATATTTACTTTAGATGCTTTGCACAGTTCCCATATCATCTCATATAAATCATGTAATGTCAGATGTATCTAGTACTGTTACTCTGAACATCTGTTTCATATTTTCTGGTCTTCCGTAGGTCAGTTCTCTTTGCACTTCATTTGAACTATGGTTTGAGAAGGAAGAGTGCTTGGTGATCTTTCAGCTTGGCTTCCTGGCTAGAGATGAACTCTGTGAGGTCCCCAGCTATGTTCTCCTAAAATTTTATTAGCTATTCCTTGGCCTGGGGAAGGTATTGCCTATTCAGTTGGGAAGACCTTTAACCTCAGGCTTTGGTACCCAGGCTCCATCAGAGTCAGTCAATACTGGTTCTCAAATTTGCCCATGTTGCTCTTCTCTCCTCCAAGCTGCTTCTAGTCTACCAAAACAGAAGAGGTCTTCTTAGGTCCTCTTCTGAGTTGAATGCAGGATAAAAATTATCAGAATTTGCTTGACCCCCTTTTTTTCCATTGAACTGACTTTGTGTAGCTGGTGCCCAGTTAGGCAATCATAAGAAAAGGCAAATGTTTTCTTTCTTTCCAGTGGTTTGTTTGTTTATTTATTATATTTCATACTTATATGAAATATAAATGTTTATATATATTAAAATTATATTTTTTTCAAATTATAATTTTTAAAAATTCTGTCTCGTAAGTAATTGCCAAATTCTGGAGCAGTTTCTGAGGGTAAATTGTTACAGCATTTGTTGATTTGTTTTAATGAATGAGCATGTCTTTTCTCATTCAGTTAGGTTAATAAGAGGAAATTTCATGCTCCAACCTCTCTCCATCATTTTTGCTCAGGCATTAGCACCAGAAAATAAAATTACTCTATACTCATTGTGTTCTTATTTTCTGTTGGTTAAACATGCAACATCTGTTTATTGAACACCTATTTGACCCCAAGAACCCCACTCATACGTCTCTAGACCAAAGGAGAAAAAGATTTCTGTGTTGTGAAATGGATTGATCTCTTCCTCCAAACTCTCCAAACTACAGAATCCAGAACTTTTGATTTTATGCTTTGGTAACTCATGAACTCTTAAGCTTCCTAGTCAGTTCACATCACAAGCCATGTCTGGTACTTCCTCTAATCCTGTCCAAAAGCCTTAACAAATGCAAAAAGGTCTCCATACCAGATACAAAAGCTATTTATAGTCAACGAGCTGTGAAACTAATGTCACAAATAATTAAGTGATGCAAGCCCTGGAGATGCTGCTCACTTTGGGTGGGGCTTCTTAGAAAAGAAGAGAGCCAATGGAGATGCAATTTCTTAACTCAGCAGCATCAGTGGCTTGTTCATCCCTGCAGTGTTCAACTCTCAGAAGCATCCCTTCATCCCCTGCAAACATTTAGGCGTAGTAACCAGAACTGACATGATCTCATTATCCCCTAAGGCCTTGTCTACCCTGGGTATTGGTCGGAGAAGGAGACATGACCATTAGCTTTGTGTCTTGCTTGTGTAAAGGGGATTGTCAATAATGAACGTGACTGGCAGTCTCTTCAATTCCCAGTGAGTGGATCTGGAGATGTTGTCAAGCAACATAGCACTTTCCAAATTGAGTTCTGCCAAGCATGTAGCAGGGTGCACACCTTGTCTGTAAAACTGGAATGTTTGTGAAGCAGTACTTTAAACAAAAACAAAACAAAAAAAAATTACGTAGCAATTTCTCACTATTGATTATATTTAAGGAAAAGTGTTACCCATTACACTGTTTTTGCTAATACCTAGTTGTACACTGCAGTTATCCCCAAACTCCTCTTTAAGAGACAGTTCTCTATGTCAAGGCTTACCTTGGTGTCCTCTCTTGCTTTGGCATTTTTAATGGTATTTTAAACCTAATGACTTACTGAGGCCCTGGTATATATGTATATGTCTGTATGAGGTGCTACTGTGCCTCAACTGAGATTCTTCTCTCTAGGAATGAATACATATTGACGGATCTTAAAAAAAATGGGACATGATTTGTCATCTTTTAAGTCAGCCAAATGATATGTCTTCCTTTGTTAGACACATAACCAGAGGAGAGCTGAGGTTGTCCAGATAGAAGGGATTTAGGATTTCCAGGTCCTGTGTCAACATTTTGTTTCAAGATATTCAAAGAATTAATTGCAAAGTTTTATATTTCATTCTTTGAATTGGTCTTGAGGTTGCATGAGAATGGATATCAACTCCTACCCTGTCCCATGGTGGGAGGGCAATGGGTGTGTGTGTGTGTGTGTGTGTGTGTGTGTGTGTGTGTGTGTGTGGTATGTAGGCCAGAAGATGGCATCAGATCCCATGAAGCTGCACTGGTCCTGTGGAAGAGTAATACATGCTTTTAATCACTGAGCCATCTCTCCAACCCCTCGTGGGATAATTTTTAATCCTGCCTTATAGCCTAATGCCTGAGTGTCTAATCTAAATATATCTCTCCCATGAAATGTGTATGTACTGAGAGGCTATCCTCTTACCTCTGTTCTATTTATTCCTAGTAAGCCAGTTTTTAGAAGACTCTTAACCAGGACAGGCATCATTTTCAGATGTGTCAGATAAAGCTCAACCACGCTCCTCAAATAACAGGTGTGGTTTGTTACTTCCAATTCCCAGAGAGAGGAGACCTTCCTTGCTGGGCCAGTGAGGGGAAAGGAGCCATCTAGGACATGTATGGTCAACCAGTGAGCAGGGAACCTCATATGGGGATACCTAGGAGACTGAGCCTTTTCTAGGGTTTTCATGTAAAAAGCTGTAAATGGTGCACTTAAATCAAACTGTCACAAAGCCTATATGGTCCTACTATGGCTGAGAGGTGGTTGCTACAGTGTCTATGCAGTCCATGTGGTGTGTCGGGATGAATGGGAGGAGTCAAGGAGATGGCACTGAGCTGTCCAGTAAGGAGGTGGTCCCCAAGGGGAGGTTGCATAAGACATCAAAGCACAGGGAAGAGGGAGACAGGTGGAAGTTGTATGAAGAGTGACTAAGTCAGCTTCTACCATGAAAAAGTCAAATTCATGTTCAAAGTGATGGCAAAGCAGCATCAAATTAAAAGTTCACTAAGTAGTAAGTGTATAAATACTCTGAGTGGAGAACCATTAAATTCCCACAATGCCTAAGTAAATGATATACAGTCATCTATCACTCTTTACATGCAGCATGTATATGTTCTTCTGGGGATGAATCTTCATTATCCAAAGAGACACCAACTTCTCCCGTGCTTTATGCCTAGACTTTATTTGAGGAACATATGGTTCAATCTTAATTTAAATGCACCTTAACACAACCAGCCTAACACGACAGCTGGCCACATTCAGAGTTGGATTTATGCCAGCTACCTGCTGATTCTGTGAGGTCTGAATCTAGGGTCAACACAGCCAGGACTGTAACAGGATATTTCTTGTACAGGAATAATGGAAACTGGAACTAGAGAAATGGTTTAAATGGAGAGTTGAGAAAAGGACCAAAGTCAGTCAATGCATACAGTCTGATTTGGTTGCAAAACATGGGACCTCGAGCCACGGAAGATGGAACACACTTGTGAGATATGCATGCATGCATACATACATGGCATAAATACAAAATTAAAAATTAAAAAATACAAGTTAAGTAGTCACCAAAACAGGTGTCTGTTTCCTAAAGCGAGGCCTTTGCTCTCTTTAGCATCATATTTCGATATGTCAGCTTCACTCAAATGCAAGCACCCAGGTCCGCATGCCATGCAGTGATGCCTAGCCCATAAAACACCATAGAAGTCAGTCACTCATTCATAGAACAAGGTCCATTTGCTCATGCTCCTGTTGAATACTATAAGCAGCACAACAGGAATCCTAGGAGAAGGAGGGAGGCCGGAGAGGTTCCAGGAAAGCATCAGTACAGCGATATTCCTACAGAGGCCACAGCAGTGGTTCGGTGAGCTGGCCCTTCTAGACATAATTTGGAAAGAATGGTTCCACTGCTGTGCACTGCATCGTGGAGCCCCTGCCCCTTACACATGTCACATCAGTCTGCAGCTTCAAAGGTAGATGGAAGCAAAGCAAAAGTGGGATAAACTTTGTAAAACGGTAAGTACAAGTCCCCAGCCTCATAACCACAGCCCTGCTTTAGTGCCTTCACCATTTAACAGTGTTTTCACAGCCAAGGGCACCAAAGATGTCAGCTCTTTAAGCTCCACTCTGCTCAGGCCAGCTACAGGGACTGTGAATCTGTCAACCCTGGATCTAGACCGAGTGTCCCAGCAACAGCGCCTGGCACTGGCTAATCTCAGCAAGACCTTTCACTGTTTTTCTCTTTCTTTTGCTCACTTCATCCCTTCTTTCTTCAGGCCCTCCTCCAACCGAGTCTCTCCATCCCCCCAAATCGTTAATAATGTCCTTCCTCCTCCCCCAGAGAAGCCCGCACAGAAACTTCCATCAGCACCCACACTTCTAATGCCAGCACTTGTTCACACCTACTACACGGCAGTTTCCATCCTGTAGTTTCCCAACAGTCCGTTTTTCTCACTTTTTCACAAATCTTAACATTCAGGTGTCTCCTCATTCTTCTGTGTCTCACTCATTCTTTGTGTAAGAAAATCCTCTATTTCAACATAATCATCAAAGATTAGTCACCTTCTTATGTTCCGAGCTCAAGAAAATCATTTAGAATGACAGAATTTAACGCACCTAGGTTTTTATCCACATGCTCCAGTTGTACAAAATAATGAGTTTCCATGTGACAACTTTCTTTTGTTTTTGATTTTTGTCTTTGAGACGGGATCTTCTTATAGAGTGCAGGCTGGCCTAAAACTTTCAATCCTCCTGCCTCTGCGGCCTGAGGGACAGGATCAGAGGTGAGCATCACTGTGTTCAGCTACTTGTACTCTTTTGATTCATGGATATTTTATGCTTTGTGCATATTCTCCCTGTCAGTCTCTCTCCCTCCCTCCCACTCCATCTTATCTTTATACTCACTCTTTTGCATTTTGCTTTATGTACTTTTTCTCTCTCTTTTCAAATTCTACACATGAGAGAAACACTCTGTTCTTGTCTTTTCGGCTTACTTCCTTTATTTGATGCAGTTCAGTTCTGTTCATTTCCCTGCAGATGACTACACCTTGATATTTTCATTGCTGCACAGAACCCTACTGTACATATGTGCCATATTTTCTTTATTCACTCATCTGTTGACAGGTACTTGAGTTGATTCCATAATATGGCTGTTAGTGTTGTGATTAATACAAGCATGTAATAGCTTTGTGCTGCTCTGTCTTCAATGCCTTGGGGTCTACTCCCAGAAGTGGTATTGTTATATTGGATGAGCTTTATTTTAAAGTACTTGAAGGACTTTCATACAGATTTCAATTGTAGCTGGTTGAATTTATACTCCCACCAGCAAGATATAAGGGGTTTGTGTCTTTACAGCCTCCTGAGCATTGGTTCTTGTTTTCTTGATGACATCCACTCTAACTACAGTGAAATGAAACCTCAATGTACTTTCAAATTGCATTTCCCTCATGGCAAATGATGTTGAGTTCCCAGACTCCATTTGTTGAGCTTTCCTTTGCCAACACACCCATTTTTCATCCTTCAGACTTTCTCATCGGAAAATTTCTCATCTAAATCTTGAATGGATTTATTTCTTTTATTCACATGTCAATTTGTATTTTCTTTGAAGTCATTGATCACTTCTCCAGTTTGGCTTTTATCTGGCATCACAATCAGATTGATGTCTTAGGATCCAGTTATTGAAAGGGAGTCATGTTCCCTTTATCTTTCATATTATGTTTCTGAATTGCAATGTGAACATCTCTAGGCATGATTGTTTCTTCCTGTTTTAGATGGGTGATTCCTCAATGCACATTAGCCTTCTGAAGTCTCTGTCCCAACTACAACTCAGAGAAGAGACAGCAGTCAGTAAAAAGAGCACCAATGCAACCAAACAGCTACTTAAATATAGTGTATGGGGGGGGGACAATTGGGAATACCAGCTACATAAATCAATAAGATGTAAAAGAAAGGAGCTAAGACAATATTAACAGGAGGCACTAGTGATAAAGTAATACAAAGTTAATAAGGAAACAAAAAAGAGTGAGGAAGGTATAAAACATCATAGGGTGGAGGTATAAAACAGCAGTGAGGGAAACCAACTGAAACACACATAAAACACAAAAAGAGCAGTTGTTTGCTGATGCCAACAGAGATGCTTCCTTTCCCTCTGAGGATTCTCCTTTTGGACTTCCCTAGAGGAGAGAGGCATGGGTTGAGTGTGTGTGGTCATTTTCACACAGCAAAACAGAAGGCTGTATGGAGCCTGAGCCCCACCCACTCTGCCTTGATGGCCAGTTTGTGTGAACTAAGACATGGATGTTGCTGGCCAGTGATCTCTATGTGCCAGACCCAGCAATGCTAAGTGTGAAGAAGACATTCCCAAATCTGCCAGTGAGCCCAAGGGCTGCCTGGCTAGAGGTTACCTATCACCAAAGGCACTCTGTCAGTGTGTACCTGGGTGTCTAAAATTCCCAAGCAGAAGCTGCTTCTCCACCAAATGTTTCTGGGGGCTCTGAGAGACGCAGAGGTCATCTGACCAAAGAACTCTGCACTGAGGGGACTGGGAAAGATGTGGGCACTTTGTGATCCCTGTCCACTGGTCACCCACAACTTCCTGAAGGCATGGCACGGTCCATGTCCCTCTTCTTCATAGTCTGCACTTCCCATCATGTAGACCTGTGCCTATGAAACAGTGCCCAACCCACAGCTAGTTTCCTGGGCCCATACTTACTCTTAGATTAAGTTCTTCATTTAACCATGGGGAGGACATTGTGACTTTGAAATTAAAAAAAAAAAAAAAAACGCATAATTCTCTGATGGTAAAAACCATTCTTAAGTGGTAGATGCCCCACTGCACCAGCACAGAAGCTACGGGCTGGAGGGACTTTGCTCCTACACAAGTTTGCTGCATAGATTATAGCACAATCTTCCCACCTTAAACTCTATTAGAATCTGTGTTCATGGTGATCTCTCTCTCTCTCTCTCTCTCTCTCTCTCTCTACCTCCCCCTTTGGAGATTTTTTTTCCCTGCTGTACTGTCTTGGTTACTTTTCAACTGCTGTGATAAAACACCATGGCCAAGGCAAATTAATTGATAGAGGGAAGGGTTTATTTGGAGCTTGTGGTTCCAGAGGGATGGGTGTTGTTGGAGAGCTTCTCTCCAGGTGCCACTAAGCCCCCCCCCCACTGTGGTCCCACAACCCATGTATAAAATAATCACTCAGATGCTTATATTACTAATAAACTGTATGGCCATGGCAGGCTTCTTGTTATCTACTTCTTTTATCTTAAATTAACACATTTCTATTAATCTATACTTTGCCACGTGGCTTGTGGCTTACCAGTACCTTACATCTTTCTTGTCATGGCACCATTCTCTTCTCTCTTGTTCTGCCTATTCTTCCTGCCTGGCCACTGGCCAAACAACATTTTATTTATACAGAGTGGTATCCACAGCAGATGGGAGTCCATCACCATCACAGGGCAGCAGGCAGGCATGGCACTGGAGCAGCAGCTGAGAGTTCACATATTGATCCACAGACAGGAAGCACAAAGAGAGTTAATGCAAAGTGATGGGAGTCTTGAAATCTCAAAGCCCCCCTCCCCCCATGGCATACTTCCAGCTAGGCCACACCTCCTAATCCTCCCCAAACAGCCACAAACTGAGGATCAAGTTTTCAAATGTCCAAGACTTATAGGTGGCATCTCATTCAAACCACCATACCAACCTTGTTACCAAGGATATGATGTTCAAGCTCTTTGCTTCTTTTACCTGGTCTGTGCCACTGTTTTTCCTCTGCACCCCACCTCTCCCTGAAGTCATGCTGTAGGCATCCAATGGACATATTTAAATCACCTCCTTTCTTCCTCACTATAGTATGCTTTTTTGAATGAATACCTATGTCTTTGGAAGTCACTGTAATTTCTTATGCATAATTATTTCTTTAGATGTCCCTTCTCATCCCTGTGACAAATATAAGACCAAAAAACAAAAAAAAAAGTTTAAGGATGAGCAGTTTGTTTTTGGTGCCCAGTTTCAGAATTAGGTCATGGTCATTTGTTGTTATTGATCTTGGGCCTGTGAATTGAAAAGCAGAAAACAAGAGAAAGATGGAGAGAGAGAGAGAGACCTACTTCCTCCAACAAGGCCCCACCTCATAGTCTTCATGGTCTTCCAGTAGTATCACCAAATTATGAAATAATAATAGATCAACCCATTGGTCATTCGCCATCTTCATAATCCAATCACTTTGATACAGGAAGGAGGAGCATTTCTCAAAATCACAATAGGTTACATGAAAATCCACCCTCTTTGTCTTTTATTATGTGACATCTGGTATCCATAGACAGAATGCAAGTTTTAGTTCCTCTGTTGGTAATCTGTGATGGAAGATAATCAGATCCCATGCCCCCCACATCTTCATTCCCTGGGATACAAGAGCAGACCCAAGATTCTACCCAAGGCTGGCTTGGTGAACCAATGAACTTCATTGGAGTTACATACGGAAGCGTGGATGAGGAGTGACTTACAGGAACATAAACAACTTTAGGGCAATCATACCACTGGAGAAGTATATCATTCCTCTCAGCAAGTAATTAGTATTTCTATCACCTTGGGGAGGGGGCCCATGAGTCTTCTAGGTTTTATGAGCTTCCTGGGTCTTGTGGGCCTCTCTCCTTCCTTCAGAGTGCAATGTTTCAACTCAAAGCAAACAGCTCCACAAAATAAATAAATACATAAATAGAATAAAAAATTAAAAATAAATGTATCATGAAGGCTCTATCAAACAATTCTCTTGGTCATTACAATTTAGCAGAAAGCATTTCTTAGGAGTACTATTTTAAATGCTATTAGACGATGGCACTTATACAAAACAATATTCACTAAATAATGTTTGTAAAAATAACTTTGGCCGGGCAGTCGTGGCACACACCTCTAATCCCAGCACTTGGGAGGCAGAGCCAGGAGGATCTCTGTGAGTTCGAGGCCAGCCTGGTCTCCAAAGCGAGTTCCAGGAAAGGCACAAAGCTACACAGAGAAACCCTGTCTCGAAAAAAAAAAAAATCTTGATTTTTAACAAACAGATTTTTAATTTCAAATGCTTTGTTACCTAATGGTGAAATTATTTAGGCTACTCCATGTAGTTAAAAGGGAGGTTTATTTTGTGGGGTAACTTACAATGAAGGGGTAGGTTGCAGGGTCTGGCAAAGGTATAGTGCAGTCCGGCGGTGTTCTCTGGAGAACTCTGCTCAGTCTATCTCTGGAGAACTCTGCTCAGTCTACCTCCAGCGTCCAGGGTCCCAGAACCAAGCACATGACCTCTTCTAGATCCTTGTCTTCTGTTTCCTCCCCCCCACCCCCCCCCCCCCCCCCCCCCCCGCCTTGTGGGCGTGACCATTACCGAAGCCTCAATGGGGGCTGGAACTTCCAGGCCAATGCTGGGATGGCTATCCACTACAGTAACCTCCTTACAAAACAGTAGCTAAATCTCTAATTAGCACTAGACATGTGGCCTCATTATTTCTAATGAGAAGAAATACACACAACAAGGCACTATAAAAAAAATGTAGGAAGTCATGCAGCAGTTTGGTTTCTAATTAACTCTATTCAGATGCAGTTAAGGAAGTCCTACTGAGGCCTTAATGCTTCAGATCCCAAACTAGAAGAAACAGGAAAGTCATGGTCATTGACACTGTTGTAATGTCTTTATTGTAGGTTATCTTCCAAACTCTGTCACGCTCTGAAAATATTGATTGTAAAACTAGGATATTTACTTAGATTCAGAATTAAACTGGATGGTAAGTAAACTCTGTGGTGGTATTGTGTTCCCCAAAATATTGTGCACCCTAATAAATTTATCTGGGGTCAGAGAACAGACAGCCACTAGATACAGAAACAAAAATGGTGGCTAGAAAATGAGTCAGAGCAAGCTATAGCAGAAGCTCGGTGGTGGTGGTACACACCTTTAATCCCAGCACTTGGAAGGCAAAGCCAGGTGGATCTCTGTGTGTTCAAGGATACAGCCAGCATGGTGACACACGCCTTTAATCCCAGGGAGTGGGGGCAGAAAGAAAAAGATTATATAAGGCGTAAAGACCAGAAACTAGCAGCATTTGGCTGGTTAAGCTTTTAGGCTTCTAGCAGTAGTTCAGCTGGGACCCATTCTGGATGAGGACTCAGAAGCTTGCAGTCTGAGGAAACAAGACCAGCTGAGGAACTGGTGAGGTGAGGAAGCTGTGGCTCGTTCTATGTCTCTGATCTTCCAGCATTCGCCCCAATAACTGGCCTTAGGTTTGATTTCATTAATAAGAACTTTTAAGATTTGTGCTACAAAACATGAATCCAGGACCTAGAGAAATGGCTTGATGGTTAGGAATACTTGCTGCTCTTCCAGAAGACCAGGGTTTGGTGGCTCACACTGTCCCTAACTCCAGTTACAAGGGGATCTGAAGCCCTCTTCTAGCCTCTGTGGGCACTGCACACATATGTTACATAGTCATTCAAGCAGACAAACACCCACACACATGCTCTTTTACACCTGAGAATTCTGTTTCTATATATGTTTAAACTAATCCTTTTTCTTTTGTTTTATACTGGGCATACTATTTAAGAATAGACTCCTAATTTCTTTTTAAATAAATGACCATGTCCTAGCTTCTCCACCATGGTGTGATAAAGACTAATGGTTTTCTTGTTATTTATGATTAAATACTTCTTAAACTTAACAAGGTATTACTTATTCTAATTACTATATGAGTTAGTCTTTTTTTATATACCTATAATACTAATTAACCTACTTTTCTGACCTTCCATCAGAACTTTACCACTGACTAAAGCTATTCCGTTTCCCTAACTGATCTTCAAACAGTGACATGTATCTCCCCAAAGTACCTAACACTTAAAACTGTGTGATTATTGGTAGTTGCAAAGGAATCAGTTTTTTGGTCCCAAACTATTCATTTATCTCTTCCTAGCATTCTATAGCAGTGGTTCTCAGGGTTGGAGAGATGGCTCAGCAGTTAAGAGGCTGTTCTTCCCGAGGTCCTGAGTTCAATTCCCAGCAACCACATGGTGGCTCACAACCATCTGTAATGAGATCTGGTGCCCTCTTCTGGCCTGCAAGGATGCATGTAGGCCCAACACTGTATATACATAATAAATACATAACTCTTAAAAAAAAAAAAAAAAAGGCAGTGGTTCTCAACCTCTGGGTCCAGACCCCTCTGGGGTTTGAATAATTCTTTCACAGGGGTCCCCTAAGACTATTGGAAAATACAGATATTTACATTACAATTCATATCAGTAGCAAAATTACAGTTGTGAAGTAGCAACAAAAATGTTATAATTGGGGGTCATCACAACTTGAGGAAAGTTGAGAACCACTGCTTTATAGATATCTTTTTCCCTTTTGATAATAGCTTTACTTTCCCTCCCTGCAAAACGGGTTTTTAAGCACAAAGTCCTTATTGATCCAGAATCTTACTGTGATGATACTACATATTAAAACTCAAGGGAACAAAATAAAAGAATCTTTGAGAGTATTGTTTTCAGGAAGACTTCATTAATGCAAAATCAGGCAACCACGAGTTAAGAAGAGGTAACATAAAAATTGCCCAGCACTATGTTTGTCTTTAAAATGGAACTCATTCAATGAGATCTGTGTTCTTAATTCCTGTTTCATAATTCTTCCTTAGGAAATGCAAAGTTGCTGCGGAGTACACACTTTACAGGACATTGGCCCCTTTGAAACAGCTTCTTGTGACACTCATCACAAGGTTCCCTTTGACTTTGGGACTTATTTTCTCTTAGGCTTCCTGATCTGTGAATGATCTTTCTCCTCCATGGTTCCAAAAAGCATGAATTCTAATCCATTGAGATGTGGAAGATACAGGTTCATACAAATAACAAATTCAAGATACTGACCCAGTGCTCACCCAGTTATTTTCACTCATGGTGCATTTTTCATTTTAATTAGAAGCTTTTTCTTCTTTGCATTTATAAGTACTGTTTAAAATGAATGTAATTATTAGCTAACCAACATTCTACAGAAAGGTTTCTAAGAATTTAATCATAAATTGCAGTTAATTTACAGCTACTGTACAATTGGACTTTAACAATGTTTCTCTATTGCCTCACTAGTGTGCAATATAGAAAACATGAAAAAGCAAAAATAAATGATATATTTTTGTAATCTAAAAGTAACTAATATTAATATATTGGCATGTGTTCTGGCAGTATTTCACTTGTTTGTCTTTTTATAATTTTGCTGTAAAATTGAGATATTCTGTATACTTTTATATCTTATTTATTACTCATAAAGAACAATTTCCCATGTCCAAAATACTCTTCCACAACATGATTTTAGCCACTGTGGATAATGCACAGGTATGCCATCTTTCTTTTAACCATACAATGTAGTTGTTCGGATTGCTCTGTTTTTTTTCTATGACAAATAGTGTAAACAAATACATCTAGATGCTTTAATTACTATCTTTGTATGAGTTCATAGAAAAAGATGTACAGGGGTAGAAGGCAGAACAGCCGCGGGACATGGTGAGACTGCATTGCTGACACAGGACATCTATGTCTCTCTCTTCCTGTGCTCGCTCCTGGGGTTGAAGAGAAAAAGACAGAATTCAAGTGACTGGGGACAGAAAGATCATTTTTATTACTGGTTTGAAAAACAAGAATTCCATTCATCGTCAACTGGCTTCTTAATATACTGACTTCTAAACCAACCAGGCTCATAGACATCCTGACTGACCCCACTGAGCTTTCACGGACTCCCCAACCTTCCTAGTGAAAGGATTTCATGGAAGAAAGGAGATGGCTTTCATCAGGCAGGCCTGCCCAGGATTAGAACAGAGAGAGCTTGAATGAACATGACTAGTGTCTTTTCCCAAGCTCGCCAAGCCATTCTTTCTGTATGGAAAGTTGTAAGTGATTAAAAAAAAAAAAAAAGTCTGAAAGCGGTATTTGTGTAACTAAAATCAGCCTGTTTGTAAAACAAAGGATAAATGTTCACAATAGGTTCTGCCAAAGCACTTCCCAGTACTCTGCACTTGCTCTGAATGGTTTAGTTTGCGAAATCTCTGACTACCTTGAAAAGGAGAAACCAGTCTACTGTTAATGTATACTTTGATTTCTAGCAGGATCAACTTTTTAAAAATCATTTTAGGTGTCTTTATTTTATTTTGTGCATATGCATGTTTTGCCTGCATATCCATCTGCACACCATGTGTGTGCCTAATTCCCTCAGAAGTCAAAAGAGAGCATGAGATCCCCTGGAACTGATGTTGTGAGCCACCATTGTGGTGCTGGGAACCAAACATGGGTCCTCTGCAAGAACAGCCAATGCTCTTAAGCACTGAGACATGTCTCCAGCCCAAGTATGCTCAACATTTTTTATTCTTTAGTGACTCTTTTCTTTGTGAATCTGGACAGTGCTAAATTGAAAACTCATTTTTTGAGCTTAGTTTATATAATGCAGGGAAAGGAAGGTTAATGATTTTCTGAATCTATTGTTTTTTAAAGTTCCAAAGTTTCTCTTTGCCTGAAAATGGTATTTATTTTATATACTGAAACTCAAGGACAATTTTATTAAAGTTTAAAAGAAAAAACCCCAGGGTAGGCAAACTGTAAATCTCAGCAGCCACCAAGAAAAGGGAGATACAGAAGTAGAAGAGAGAAAGCCATGCCATTTGAGTGAGGCATGGAGGTCAGTCACTTGATGTATCAGCAGTCTCATGGCCAAAAAATGGTCAGGGGCTTCAGAGAAAGAACAAAGAAGCCCAAACACCAAAAGAGAAAAACATGCTCAGGCTTTAGCCAGTATCCAAAGAAAAAGGCAAAAAGGAAAAGTTACGTCTTTGTAATTCAGGACTCAGAAAGTTTAAAAGACCTGGTGGGACCTCATGATGGGTCACTGGGAGGCAGGAATTCTGGGTGAGAAAAGTATATTATTTCATTAAAGGGATAAAGTGGTGATTATTTCTCCTATCTCTTTAGGACAACTTACAGCAGATCTGTCTTCCTGGGGGGTGGTCTTGCCTTAATTTTCCATTTGCCTCTTCTTTCTAATAAAAGTATTGCTTTTTGTTTTTAATTAAAGTGTGTGCACATGCACACATGTGAACATGCATGTGTGAGTGTAGTGCCTGCAGAGGCCAGAAGAGGGCATTGGATCCCTTGGAGCTGGCAATTGTGAACTGCCTATTTTGGGTGCTGGGAACTGAAAAAGCATCCTCTGTAAAAGCAGTTTGTGCCCATAGCAGCCAAGTCATCTTTCTAGCCCCCAAATAACTTTTTTTAAAGTTACATGTATCATTTATAATCATTAAGTAACTAAAATGACAAAAGAAAAAAATTGAAAACCTCTAGTAACTTCCCATTGGGATAACTACTGATAAGGTTTTATTATCTTCTCTCTGTCCTTGACAGATGGATAAATAGATGACTCAGCAGACTGTGCAAACAGAAGCAATCATGTGCCTGTTGTGTTCAAAGCTGGCCATTTGCTGTTTGTAGCTCACAGTGTTTGCCTTACTTTCTTAAAAATTCATCTTTATTCATGAGTCTGTCTTTTTCCTTAGGCCATGTTCATAGATGCTTTATGGTTTTGTTTTGTTTTATTTTGTTTTGGGTTTTTCGAGACAGGGTTTCTCTGTGTAGCTTTGCGCCTTTCCTGGAACTTGCTTTGTAGACCAGGCTGGGCTTGAACCCACAGAGATCCACCTGCCTCTGCTTTATGTTTTTGATGTAAAGACACAGACTCATATTTATCTCAACTGAGCAGTATAGTGTATATGATTAGCTACATATATAACTTCAATATAGTGACAAAGTGAGAGGTATTTTAAACAGAAAGTTTTATTTGTACAAGTATAGGTGATTACAACTGGACCACACCCATTCAGTCTGGTGAACAATAAGTTTCTGTTTATATCTACTGTAATATTATATTTTTAAAAAATTTAAAGGAGTGACTGGAAAGATACCCCATCAGTTAAGAGCACTTGTTACTCTTGCAGAAGATCCAAGTTCAGCTCCCAGCACCCACATGGCAGCCCACAACCACCCAAAACTCCAGTTCCAGGGGATTCAATTCCTATTTCTGGTATCCATGGGCACCAGGCATGTACACAGTGCATAAAATGTATGCAGATAAAGTACTCATACACATAAAATAAATAACTAAAATAATAATTTCAAAGTATAAGACATTGTGTTTCAACCAGGCAGTGATGGAATATGCCTTTAATCCCTATAGTGGGTAGCCATCCCAGCTTTGGCCTGGAAGTTCCAAAACCCATTGAGGCTTCGGTAATGGTCACGCCCACAAGGCGGGGCTGAAGGAGGACGCTGAAGACCCAGGATCAAGAGGAGAGCTCTCTCTTGGTTCTGGAACCCTGGACGCTGGAGGTAGACCGAGCAGAGTTCTCCAGAGAACACCACCGGACTGTGCCATACCTTTGCCAGACCCTACAAGCTATCCCTTCATTTATAAGTTACCCCACAAAATAAACCTCCCTTTTAACTACGTGGAGTGGCCTTAATAATTTCACCAATGAATCCCAGCACTCAGAAGGCAAAGGCAGGCAGATCTCCATGAGTTCAAGGAGCAGCTTGGTCTACAGAGGGAGTTCCACAACAGCCAGAACTACACACAGAGAAACCCTATCTCAAAACCAATCAAGGGAGGGAGGGAGGGAGGGAGGGAGGGAGGGAGGAAGAAGGAAGGAAAAAATGCCAGTGGCCATGTCAGAGGAGCAGCAGATGGCAGTTGACTTCAGGGTGTCAGCCCACCAGGAGGCGAATCCCTGATGGGTGAATCTTGGATAGGCAAGGCCCAGAGACCACAGACTCCAGAATGTCTTTTCCTTCACATGTTTGCTGCTGTCATCTTTCTCTGGTATCTAGTATGGTGTGAATGAGTGTGGGGAGATTCCCACTGTCTATAATATAGTGTGTTTATCTCATGGAAACATTCCATTCTGCTGGGCACTTTTACCTGTATACTGTTATGAAGATGATATCTTCCTAAGCTGTACTGTCAAATTGATAATAATCATGTTAGTTTAAATAGAGTTTTGATGAATAAAAATAAAATAAGGAACTGTCACACAGCTAGAATACATGAGTTTCTACTGAGGAGCTGTATAGACTGTGGCTTAGATTAATAATTAAGAAAAACAATTGAGTCCCAGTAGCCCAGCTAGCTTAATTTTTTTTAACCTTAATGTTGGGAGATGTGTTCACAGGTTTTGTAGTACATCATAGCTGAAACAAAGCTTTGAAAATAACTTAAAGTTAATCTGGATGTTTTTGTCAAGTAGCTTTGAGGTGAAAAACCCAGGAAGACAATCTAAAGTTTTATATAAAGGCACATAGTTGAATGAGGAACTCTTTTTTTTTTTTTTGGTGGGGGGGGAGCTGAGGATCAAACCCAGAGCCTTGCACTTGCTAGGCAAGTGCTCTACCACTGAGCTAAATCCCCAACCCCAAATGAGGAACTCTTTAAGGTCAAGGAACAAGAACAAAGCAGCCCAATTATCATTAGCTGACTTGCCTTTCTTACTAGGGTTGGTTGATGACCAAAGGTGATGGTTAATTCTTTATATCTATGTCTGCCCTCAGTCTTCTAATATAAAAAAAAATATACTGAAGAGTGAGTATGCACCCTAAAGATTTAAAGTAGAGCTGAATGATTGTTTTTCATATATAAAAGTTTAGATTTATAATTCTTTTAAGATTTCTTATACAATTACCTTTTGAGATAAGTAATAAAGTTATTGGTCCTTTCTCCCCCCCCCCCCCCAGAGCTGAGGACCAAACCCAGGGCCTTGAGCTTGCTAGGCAAGTGCTCTACCACGGAGCTAAATCCCCAACCCCTGGTCCTTTCTTTTAACTGCAAAACACAGCCTGCCAGTAAAAGAACTGACTGAGAAGAACACTTTACTTGCTTACACTGTTAATCTATAACAAGTTGCTTGGGTATGAATGTTCATGGGTTCTTGGGATAATTTGTTTTTCACCTGTAATATGTAAAATGTTTAATAATGTCAAGTGATATGAAAAACATGCTGTTTTTTACTTGTATTGATTATAATCATTCACTTGAAAAATATAATGTAAACACATTGTAATTTTTATATTGCTTGAAATATTTTGCTGGAGTATATAAGCTGTAAGGGAAATGATAAAGATAGAGTTAGAAGAAATTAGAAGGAAAACATTAAAAATGAGAGAGTTCAAAGGAATTAGAAAGAAAGCATCAAGAATAAAGATAGAATTAGAAGGAAAACATCAAGAATGAGAGAAGAAAATACATAGAGAATGTAAAAGAAAAATAAAGAAAAGGTCTGGAGGAAGCCACTTTAATTACATTTGGTGGTAGCCACTGTTTGACTTGGCTACTTTACCTCCAAGGTCACACATCTATCAGTTTTCTCTCTTCAGTCAAGTCCTCAGGTCAACTACAAAGAGAACACAGAGAGAGTAAGAGGACTGAATGAGGTTGGTAGATTTGATCATCACCATCTGAGAAGGCAATTTGACCTCAATGTGTTATCTTTCTCCCTTCCTCTCTTAACACAGACCCACTATTTTCCATTTACCCCCATGAAACTTTCCCTCTTTATGCCTTTCAGTGAAGAGACATGTGAACATAGTTCTCTCTTTAACTCAGACAACAGAGTTAAGGGCATCGCGTTTAACTGCTGGCAGCCATCCAGGACGACATAACCAACATTAATTTCATTCGGTCCAAGGCAATCATGTGCATTGTTTGTAAATGTGTCATTTTCACCTCTGCCTGGGAAGTTGTCTATTTCAAGCCTTTCCATTTCCACAGTTTCCTCAGAAGCATCTACCTTGAAGAATAATACACTAGCCTGGCAGACAAAAGAATGTTGGCAGAGGGTTATTCAGGAGGCTTTAACCAAACTTGGATGAACAGAAGCTCCCATCTGCTCCATGGTAATTCTACATGCCTGGTATCTTCTGAGGAGGAAGGAAAATAAGCAAAGATAAAAATCAGCTTTGCCCAACTCAGTGACAAAAGTTCTATCATTCAAATTCTGTTGACATTAGAAGAGCAATTATTAAGAGCAGACATTTATTGAGTGTATATTTACTTTTCTATCCCTCTGAAGTTCTCTGTTATATAGGATCATGCAATTAACATACAATCAGTGACATTCTTAGAAGAATGGATTCTGGATCTTTTCCCATCAACACTAAGCTAGGTTTTTCTCATTATATTTATCTTATTTAATGTCAGATGTGTAGCGCTTTTATTTTTGGTGTTTCTTGACCCTGGATCATGTAAAGCCTGCTTATTGTTTTCTTTTCAACTGCTCATAATTCATATCCATCATGGTAAAGTAGGGAACAAGGCAGAATTGGGTAAGTTGTTCAAACGTCTACTACTCAGTATTAACTACTGTTAAAATGGGACAGGAGACCGCTCAGCAGCTAAGAGTACTTGCTGCATAAGCATGACATGGTTTCAGATCCCCAGAACACACATAAAACTTGGACATAGTCACATATACACCTGTGACTCCAGTGTTGTAGTGGGCAGAAATGGGATTGTCGAGGTTTGGGGGCACTAGCCAGGTTCAGTGAGAAACCAAGTCCCAAGGTAATAGGGCTGAGAATGGTAAAGCAGGGACACCCAACAACCTCCTCTTGGCTCCACACCAACACCACATACACATGTGCACATATGTTACACACACTCACACAGAGAAAATAAATAAGTAATATTCAAAATTTCCTTCTTACATAAAGTTTAAAACAAACAGGTTGTTTAACTCTACCTCGTCTTCCATGCCTGCGTTCCTTTAGACACTTCTATATTGCTAAATGCAAAGTCATATCCTAATTTTAAGGAATTTCATTACGTTCTACCAGATGTGCAAATGATGACTTGCAAAGATTGTATTGTGGAATATCTAGAGTGTTGACTGTTCCCTAGGGCAGATTTCTAAAAGACAGTGAGCTTAAGAGCATATAATTTAAAAGCCCATGATGTATTTCATCGAGCTATTCTTCAGAAGGGATATAAGGATCACAAATCTACCTGAATTGTGTAAAAAGCAGCTGCTTTCCCACAGCTCATCAACAGCAAATGTCCACATATGTAAATATCCTTTTATGCACCATTTAAAGAACTGGTAGTTAGCACTGAGTTTAAAGGAGTAAGGGAAAGAAAAATCAATGTTGCTCCAGTGAATCTCAAGAATTTCTGACTGGACTCAATCAGTCATACAGCCCCTCAGCAAACCTGGCTCTTAGTAACATAAATCTACATTCCTAATTAGTTTTGTAGTTAAAAGTATTAGGACCTGCTTGCCTTTAGCAAAGCCACTGTTAAACCTTGAAATGTTCGTTTTGAGATCCTGTAACTATCCATTTTAAAAGATGTAATACACGCCTCTGTGGCTAGTTGTGGGCAGCCTTTCCCAGCAGTTAAATATCAGAGAAAATCCTTTGAACTGACCTGGGATTTCTGACCTCTTCTTACCTGGATCAGATCCAGCTACTGTTTAATAATTTCTGATTACTTCTGTCTAGGTGAGTCTTCCCTGGCATTCTGCCCAGCATTTTAAGCAGAGAGATTGACAGAAATTTTTCTTCTTTTACTGGGAGAGTAAGCTTACAAAGAAGGGAACCAAAACATAGAAATTGAAATTTGTGGGCTTATTGTTCCCAATTATGCTTTCAAGAAAAAAATTGATGATCTTAAAAAGCTATCTTTTCCACCTCTGTTTTGACTAATGTGGTACACAGCAGAATGAAACTATAGCTAAAATATGTGTAAAGTTAAGTGACTTAGAGACACGAGGATTTGTGAAGGTTTCTCTGGAAAGAGAGTGGATTTGCTATGCAGCTCCGTCCAACGGTATCCAGAGCAACGGAAAGATGTGCCTCGGTCTCCTGAATCTTACAAACAGGTCATCCCCTGGCCTTGTTTGAAAACTTTAAGTTTTTTTTTCAAAGCTGGAAGACACTAGATAATGAACCTAGACGTCCTCATGGGGAAAAGATAGAGGGAAAAATCCAAGTTGTCTCACTGTAGTGGACTAGCACTCCCAGAGTTGGTCAGGTCAAGGGACCAGTGCATGTCCCCTGTGGTCTTGACATGAGTCATTTTGACAGGGGAAAGAAAGCCATGTCGACCCATAACATGCTGACAAGAAGAGTATCTGTTAAGGTAGGAACAGCAATGGATGAGAATCTACTGGACAGAGAACTGGAAACCCAGGGGCAGGGAGTGGTGCGGTGGTGAGCTGCCACCCAGATGCTGCCTGCTTCCCGGGAGACAACTGAGAGGCAGCAGAAGTGCCCATGAGGCCAGATCCATGGAAAGCACCAAGGTGACAAGGCCATGGGACAGGAGTCAGATGCAGTAGTGAGCCGACTGGAGAGGAGGGGGCCGAAAGCAGAAGCACATTTCCTTCGATCCACCTTAAAGAAAAAATTGAAAATTTCAACTGCACATTTCTATAAGGCTTATTTGATCTTTTAAAAAGAGACTCTTGAAGCACGAGAGTTAACGGTTTTATCTAGAACATGTGAAGCATTTCCTCACGAAAATTCACAACTTTATTTATTTATATGCTTGTTTATGCATTTATGTATTTATTTATTTAGGTTTTTCCAGACAGGGTTTCTCTGTGTAGCCTCAGATGATCTGAAACTCTCTCCGTAGACCAGGCTGGCCTCAAACTCACAAAGATCTTCCTGCACCTGCTTCTCAAGGGCTGGAACTAAAGGCATGTGCCACCATTGCCCAACTTAAAATTTATTTTATTGTATGTGTACAAGTGTTTTGCCAGCATATGTGTGTGTGTGTGTGTGTGTGTGTGTGTGTGTGTGTGTGTGTATGGTACCCACGGGAGGCCAGAAGAGAGTGTTAGAGCCCCTGAAACTGGAGTTGCCAGTGGTTATAAACCACCATGTGGGTGCTGACAACTGATCCCTGATCCTTTGAACCAGCACGAACAGCTCCTAACCACCAGGCTATCCCTCCAGCCTTCCTCATTGAAATTTGAAGAAGAGAAACAATGGCTGACTTCATGACAGTTAGAACATTGCCTATAGCAATCTAAAATTCTGATTTTCCCTAAAGAATAATGCGCTTGCATGAATCTGAAGCAGCGAAACTCCGGTAATCTTTAACCATGCTCTGCGAGGCATTTCTTTCTTTTCTTCCTATTTTACAACCAAGGATGCTGAGGCACATGGAGCTGAAGTACTTAAACAGAGATGATAACTGAGAAGTGGAATTAGGTACTAAGCAGTCCACTTCCAGATACCCCCAACTCCAAAGTTGGATGCAACCACTCGGAAATATGTAATGAGTAAAAAATTATCTGGATCTCCTCATGGGTGTCTAGGAGGAGGTGTCTCTGGGGCATTTGGAAGTCAAACTCTATGTCATCCTCTGCTGGCACATAACACAATAACATTGGCAATACCTGAGGACCTTGCTTTACTTAGCTTAGGAGACAACAATTGTATTTTGCTGTACCTGTAAAGATGGCTCAGTGGTTAAGAACACTTGCTGCACCTGCAGAGTTCCCAGGTTAGGTTCCCAGCACCTTCATGGTGGCTCACAGTCATCAGACAATCAAGTTTCAGGGGACCTGATACCCTCTTCTGACCTCTGTGGACACCAGGCTTGCACACAGCACACATACATACAGATGGGCAAAATGTTCATACACAGAAAATAAACACAGAGAATTTTTGAAAATCATGTCTTCCAAATATTGTAAACTTTAAAAAAAAATAGTTTTTAAAGTGACATTGATTTCTTGCTGGAGGGGAGTACACATGTAGAGGTCAGAGGACAACCCACCCACAGTAACTGGTTCTCTCCATCTACCATGTGGGATCTGGAGATGGACCAGCCTTCAGTCTTGCTGAGCCAGCTCACTGGCCCTGAAGCTGCAAGCTTCTTCATAGCAGAAACAAGGCTTCTTTTATTAAAAATCTTTTTTGCATAAATGAAAAACGTTGTATGCCACATTACTTCATTGTAGGTTACTACCTTGCAGATTTCTCCCAGGAGACAATTAAAAGATAATTGCCATTAGTTTCATCTGGCAAATGCTAATAATAACTAACATTTATTGAAAGTTGTCTTATTCTGGGGGCTATTTTAATTTTTGAATAAAATTCATTCATCTCAGCATAGATAATATTGTTAACTATTGTTTATCCCATTTTACAGATGAAAAATCAAACACTGAGAGGTTAAAAACTTCCAAAATAGTATGCACCTAAGCCCTGAAAGAGTAGATATTTGAACTCAGGAAATCTGTAATAAAGCCCACAAGTTCCACCTCTATACAACCTCATGGAGAAAGTAAGCTGGGATTCTGGTGTTTAAGTAACGTGTCTAGACGTCTTACAAAAGATGGGGGGGGGGGGATGGATTTAAAATCTAGTTACATCCTTGGATGCTCTCCCTTCCTGAGATGAAGGGATCATTCTACCCCTCCCTACTCTACCCCCGTCAACACACACACACACACACACTAAACAGGCAGCTCTACCTCTAGGTCCCCATTTGGGACTTCTATTTCAGACTCTCAGCCATTGCAAGAACACTTTGGGCCATCTGTTTCTATATGCATTAGTCAGACAAGATAGCAGGGGTGTAGTAAGAGCCCCTGCTGCTCTCAGGGAATTCAAGAGGAAGCTTGGCAGCTTTCTAGAAAGTTCCTTAGGAGCAGAGGCTCACTTTCACTGCACCTAGCACCTGCCTGGCTGCCTTTAGCGTCTGGATTCTAAAATGACAGTTGTTTCTGTTAATTTTCATTTTACACTGACTTTGCTGCTCATCACGTGATACTCCCCTCTATCGTATTAAGGGTCCAACATTTCCTTCAAGGTTCAGCTGTGCAAAATCTAAATGTCCTTGTTCTGAACTCCTGTATGGCTTTGTCCCTGCTGTCAGCTGGTATACGATGTAAGTTACTTTAAATCAAGTATTATTGCCGGGCAGTGGTGGCACACGCCTTTAGTCCCAACACTTGGGAGGCAGAGGCAAGAGGATCTCCTTGAGTTCGAGACCAGCATGGTCTACAGAGAGAGATCCAGGAAAGGCGCAAAGCTACACAGAGAAACCCTGTCTCAAAAAACCAAAAAAAAAAAAAAAAAAAAAAAAAAGGGTATTATTGGTTGTTTTATAATCCAGGCCTATCTCAACAAGAATTGGGATGATAGCTTTGCTTTCCTTTATATCTGCTGTAGCCATGTATGCTCAATTGTGGGACCACTTGAGACACAAATCTATAACCAAGCAATATGAGCTGAGCAGGTCAAGAACTCTCTCAAGAGAGAGTCAAGAAGAGTGGTTCTCAACCTATGGGTCATGACTCATTTGGGGGCAAATGGCTTTTTCACAGGGGTTGCATATCAGATACTTACATTACAATTCATAACAGTAGCAAGATTACAGTTAGGAAGTAACAACAAAAATATTTTTATGATTGGGGGCCACCACATGAGAAACTGTATTAAAGGTTGCAGCATTAGGAAGGTTGAGAACCATTGGCCAAGAATCTTCTTCACAATTCCCCCACAGGGAAGAGCTGAAATTTGAAGTACTTCACAGACAGAAGGGACTCTGAATCACTTTGATGGACAGCATCAGCTCCTAAACCCATCAGTGTGGTTGATATTCTCACTGCCTCTAGAGATAGTAATCATAGCATGGTACTTAGGATGTGAACTCTCAAATTGTGGGTGGAATTGGATCATGTTAATATTTAACCACAGGGTGATTGTCTTTGCTTTTCTGTGTTCAATCTCCATGACCATGGCAGCACTTTCTCCATACAGTTGCTATGAAGATTAAGTACTAAGAGTGAGCAAAGCATTTAGAGCTATGTCATATGCATGCACAGACTCTCAAAAACAATGAGTACTAGTTAGTGGTGTAAATTAGTCCAAACTGCAGGGCCTGTTCTGTACACAGCAAGGTCAAGGCACCAGACTGGGTTGACATTTGCAATTGGATTGTCCAAAGTTATCCATTGTTTGATCATTGTTCAGAAGTTAGGCTGTCAAAGTCTAGACAAAGAAACATCACACTCTCTAGGTTCCACCCAGCCAGCAATAAGATTTACCCCAGAACCTACCCACTGGTGAAAGTGGGAAATGTGACCAAGTCTTCCTTTCTGTTCTAATATTATTTGTGTGTTTATGTTTCTATGGTGGTATATGCATGTGTGTGAGCATGTGTGCACTTGCTTATAAGGGTGTATGTGGTGTACAGAGATTGATGTTGAAACATTGAAATTAAAGCTCCCCATAGCTGGCCAGTGTTCCCCTTGTCTCTGTCACCCTCTCCCACCCAGCACTGGAGAATAGGTGCTTGTTGCCACTATGCCAGCTCTTTCCTGGGTTCTGGGGATGCAAACCCAGATCATCACATTCACATGTCAAGTGCTTTACCCACTGAACAGTTTCCACAGCCCTAGAACCAATTCTTCTAACATCCTCAGGGAATGGGAAGCACACTGATCCATAACCTAGGGTTCATTAATGTCTATACATAAGCAGAACCAGAGAAATGGGAACCTCTGAGTTTCCTACAGTGTAAGAGCTCCACAGGAAAATGTCGATGCCAATGTTGAATAACATCAATTAGTTACTTATCATTTTACATTTTCTCAAAGGCCTGGGCACTATGTTATTCTCTAGAGAATAAGACATACAATATCCTAAGTGGGTAAAATACCGATTTCTGTTATATTACAAATGTACATCTTTGAAAACCTTATTGACAGTCTAGAGCAGTGGTTCTCAACCTTCCTAATGCTGTGACCCTTTATACAGTTCCTCATGTTGTGGTGACCCACAACCATAAAATTATTTTCATTGCTACTTCATAACTGTAATTTTGCTACTGTTGTGAATCATAATTTAAATATTTGTCTTTTCTGACGGTCTTAGGCAACCCCTGTGAAAGGGTCACTTGATCCGAAAAGGGGTCATAACCCACAGATTGAGAACCAACCACTGATCTAGAGTTTTTTGGGTAGTGTCTAGCAAAAGCTGTTTGGCTGGTGTCCTGGATCTGACTAAGAAATACCTAGATAGTAAACTTTATTAACTAAACCTCAGCATTAAGCAACATCTATTATTCTAACACTTCAAGTTTCAGTCAGTGAAGTGCTTAATCTTTTAAAACACTTTTTATTAATTCTTTGAGAATTTCATACAACATACATTTTAGTTATTTGAGAATTTCATACAATGTGTTTTGATTATACTCATCATCCTCCCCACAGCTCCTCCTAGATCCAGTCCCTACTACACCCATCCAACTTTGTGCCCTCTTTTAAAACAATTGACTCCAGTTGGTGCTATCCATATACTCTTGGAAGAGTGGCCTCCCACTGGAGGTGGTCATTCTAGACAAACTCTTGAAGAAAATGGCTTTTCCTTCTCCCTGCAGCTCTCAGTTGCCAGTAGCTCCTCAGCTAGCAGTGGGATTTAGTGCCTCCTTCCACCCTCCATGGTGGGATTTTGTCTGATCTGAGCTTATGCAGGTCCTGTGCATGCTGCCATAAGTTCTGTGCATTCCTACTTGCATCTGCCCTGCTGTGTCCAGAAAATGTTGTTTCCTTGTAGTTACCCATCACCTCTGGTTCTTCCTACCCCTTCTTCCATGATGAGCCCTGAATCTTGGGAGGAGAGAGTGTGATACAGATGTCCCATTTAGGGATGAACATTCTCTTACTCTCTGTACCTTTACCAGCTATGGCTCTCTGAGTTAATCTCCGTCATCTGCAAATATATATTTTTCTAATAGGGGTTCAAAGATGTATTAACCTATGAGTGTAATGATAATTCCTTTTTTCCTCCTTGAATATGCTAGTGATGTAGGACAAATATGCTGAGCAAAAAGTGAACAGAATCACCTAGTGTAGAACTTGGCGTTTCCCCTTAGGAATACAGCTACATATCAAACTTCTCTTTTCTGTAGAGCGAGTACAAAAATATCTCAGAAAATAAACATTCTTTATGCTTGTAAAGAAATACTATTCTTTACCTTTTAATGAGAAATCATGCTTTTTAATAATGTGTTCTAGAAGAGAATGTGTACTCTGCCCTTCCATGCTCTAGTTTGACAATGCAGGGGTTGGGGTGGGGAGGGGAGTCAGTGACAAGCAGACAGAGGCTTGCAGAGCATCAGACCAGCATACAGTATCTACCACATCAACTGAGTTTGTCCAAAGTGATGAATGCTTCAGAAAGAGGGCTGTACACCAGCATTGATCAACACACACACACACACACACACACACACACACACACACACACACACTCCTTTATGTTCCTCACCCTTCAATTTGTCAGAGTTGTAAAAAAAATGTGCACTTAATTGAAAATAAAATTCCTGAGCTGGAGAGATGACTCAGAGGTTAAGAGCACTTCCAGAAGTCCTGAGTTCAATTCCCAGCAACCACATGGTGGCTCACAGCCATATGTAATGAGATCTGGTGCTCTCTTCTGGCCTGCAGGCATACATGCAGGCAGAAGACTGTATACTAAATAAATAAATAAATAAATAAATAAATAAATAAATAAATAAATAAGTTGGATGGATGGATGGATAGATAGATAGATAGATAGATAGATAGATAGATAGATAGATCTTTTTAAAAATAAACAAAGTACCTGGGCTAGAGAGATGGCTCAGCAGTTAAGAGTACTGGTAGCTCTTCAGAGAACCCAGGTTCAATTCTTAGCACCCACATGGTAGCTCAAAACTGTCTGAAACTCCAACTCCAGGAGCTCTGACACCCTCACACAGACATGCACATAAAAATAAAATAAGGGGCTGGGGATTTAGCTCAGTGGTAGAGGCAAGTGCAAGGCCCTGAGTTCGGTCCTCAGCTCCAACAAAAAAATAAAAATAAAAATTTTTTTAAAATAAAATAAAATAAAAATAAACAAGTTATTTTTAAAAAATGAAATGTTTTTTCTGACCTCTGTGAGCACCTGTACTCATGGTTTTAGATACACACGTGTGTAATTAAAACTAAAATAAATCTTTAAAAATTATCATAAGACATCTGAAGTATGAGTTATAAAATTCTCATTCACTTTCCAAAAGTGTTTCATTTTATTTTATCTTACTTTAGTGATTGATTTTTGAGTTAGTGTGGTTTGAAGTAAAAAAATAAATAAAAGGATCACAGATTTTCACAATGATCATGTGCAAGATTTCTATTCACAAAGGCACAGTTGTGACCAATATCCAATGCAAATTACACCACTGGCTTTCATACTGTTCTCAGAATCGTTTTTTTGTTTGTTTGTTTGTTTGTTTGTTTGCTTGTTTGTTTTGTTTTTTTTTTGGGGGGGGGGTTTCCCTTGATTTTTCAAGACAAGGTTTCTTCTCTGTGTAGCCCTGCCTGTCCTGAAACTCGTTCCATAGGTCTAGGCTGGCTTTGAAATCAGAGATCCAGCTGCCTCTGCCTCCCAAGTGCTGGGATTAAAGGCATGTGCCACCACCGCCCAGCATCTCAGCATCTCAGTAGTTTCTCAGAGATATCTATGAGTTGCCATAGTGGTGGGAAGGTGGGGATTCCCCGAGTGGCATACTGCAAACTGCACCCACCAACGTCTTACTGAACTGTGTCTGTCAGCCTTCGGTATAAAGCTTCACTTGATGAAAAAAAAAAAAAAAAAAAAAAAAGTCTGTTGTTTCTTCAAAGTGCCTGCAAATGACAGAACTGTGATGTCTGCAAAATGGCGGGCGTGTTCTGTCAGCTGTGTGTCCCCAAATCATCACATCAGCATAATCATTTCCTGCTCTTCCTTTGGTCTTCCTACTCCTGCTTCTTTTGCTCATTTCCCCATTTCTCCTTATTCCTCCGCCTTCCATTTCTCTGCCGCAGTGAAACGTTTCACTGTTCGGAGCACCAGTGAGCTTTGTTCCATGCATTTAACAAATGTTTGTTGCCAGGGTGTAGTCCCTGGGAAGATTCTCGAAACCATGGTACAGGAAAAGGCAACCAGCAGAGAAACACACCAGGCTGTGCTGAGTAAAGGGCATTAGCAGAAAGCAGAGACCCATCAAACATTACAGCATCAGTTCTAGAGACCCACTGCCTGAGTCTCTAATGTTCTCTCCTGACGACTAACTTTGTAATCTTGTGCAAGTGTTTGGTTTGTGAGCCTCAACTGTACTGTGCTCTAAGGTAGAGAGCATACCGTTCTCTCCTTTATTTGGCTGTTGGGAAAGGTAAATGAGCTAATAAGCACAGAAAACTTAGATCGCTGTTTGCTTAGTCTGTTGTAATTGTTCAATGAGTGTGCATTTATGCATCTTGAATGGAATCTCTTCTAAAGAGAGAGAAATGGCTAAGGGAGTAAAGAAGCTTACTGTGCGTACCTGATGGTCTGAGTTTAACCCCCAGAATCCACATAAAGGTGGAAAGAAGAAAATAGTCCCCAGCATTGTTCTCTGACATCAAAGCACAAACCATAGCCCAAACAGCACCACACACATTGTACATACACACACATGCACACATGCACACACGTGCAAGCTCTTCTAATATACACAGTAAAGGGCTGTGAGCATCACAAAATCTAAGCCAAACTGTGTATAAAGATCAGATAGTCATCTCTAACAGACAAGGGGAAAGTGTGACATTCCAGAAAGAAGATCCATCATTCTAAACACCACAAAGACAAGAAAGCCTTAGTCAAGGGGGGAGGGGGTGTTACAATGTCAACAATATTTCACAGAATTGAAAGTTCAGGATCTCCTGGCCTGGGAGAGTGCAGTCTGAGACCTTAGGAAAAAGCTGCTCACTAAAAATATTCAAATAAATCTAAAATGAGTATCTACCCCAACAGATACATAAATTGTAACATAGAGTACAATAAATATGAAAAAAACAGACACTATGACTTCTCTAAAAGTTCATAGCTCTCCAATAACCAAATCCAAAGATACTAAAATATTTAAAACAGCAATTTCAAGTCTAACTTTAAACTTATAAATGAATGCCAAATGAAAGACAAATAAACATATAAACACATTAAAGATGACACTTAAATAATTGGACAAGAAATTCACCAAAGAGATAGGGATTCAGGGGGGAAAGAAAATTTTGGAAAAATGAGAAATTCAATAAATGAAAAACTCATCAGAAGCATCACCAATAAACTACAACCAAAAGAAAGAATTTTTGAGTGAGGTGCTGTGGTTTATACCTATAAGCCCAACAATCAGGCAGAGGAAGGGTGATTTGGGGTTCCAGAATTAGCTTTGGCTACAAAGCAAGACCCTGAAAGAGAGAAAGAGAAAACACTGCAGTTCAAGACGACCTTAGAAATTATTACATCAAGATAATAATAAATAAAAATCAGTCAGGAAGAAAACTTTGAGGAATTCTCAGAATCATTAAGATCAAACCTGTGAATCTTTGATGTTGAGGAAAGAGCTAAAATACAAACTGAAGACACAGAAAACCTGTTCAATGGAATGACAGTGGAAATTTCCCAACTTCAAAGAAATATACAGAATCTAAAAATAGAACAACAGAATTTCATGTCCAAAGGATCTCTCTGTATTTTGTGTTTTTGTTGCTGTGAAGAGACACCATGACCATGGCAATTCTTATAAAGAAAAACATTTCATTCAGATGGCTCACTTACAGTTTTAATCCATTATCAACATGGCAGGAAGCAAGGCAGACAATGAGCTAGAGAAGAAACTGAGAGTTCTAACATCTTGACTCACAGGCAACAGGAAGTGGTCTGAGACACTGGGCATGGCTTGAGCATGTATGAGACCTGTCTCCACAGTAACACACTTACTTCTTCCAACAAGCACATACCTACTCCCATCACACCTCCTACTAGTACCACTCCCTTTGGGGGCCATTTCCTTTCAAATCACCATACTGTGCTAATGCTAAAATGACATTAGTCTCCCAATTGAGGAGCCATTGGCCACTGGTGGTTACTGGGTGAGGGGGAATCAGTTTTGGTCAGGAATGCAGACCCTACCCATGATGCAGTAGATAGCCCTACACCCATGAGCATGCAGGCAGCACTAAGTGAACTCAGTTCAAAACAGAGAACCCATGGAATTGGGAAAGAAAAGTGAGTGGATGAATAAGAGACAAATTCAAGGAGAGGAAAAGGGGGAGAATTTGATGAAAACACAGTATACATTTGTATGAAATTCTCCAACAATAAAAAATGTTGTTAGTGTAGGACATAGAAGTAATTCTGAAACCTACAGAGGAAAAGCAATGACAAGTTACTTACAGAGCAATCTTACAGGACTTCCCAATATAAAACCAGAAAGCATGGCATGGTGGATGACAAGCTCTGGAAGTAAATAACTGCCAAACAATATTACTATATGCAGCAACATTAGCCCTTGCATAAATAGAGAAATAAACATAGGAGATATGCAGACACTAAAACAGTTCATAACTACTTAGCCAGAACTACATCAGTTACTTAGGGGAATGCTACATATATGAGAGGAATAAACTCACAATTATGATTCTCCTGCTCTCAGCATCCCTTAGTTGCCTGTAGTTCTCTCTCTTGGGTAGAGCACCATGCTATCTGCCCCTGCCATGTTAACATGTCTATTTGTGTTGGCCTTGTTCAGGTCTTATGTAGGCAACCATATTGTTAAGATACCATGATTGAAACTTTCATGCCATTTCTAGGAGACACAGTCTCACAGCAGATTTTGGGGTCCCCTGGCTCTTACAGTCTTTCTGCCCCCTATTCTGTCATGTTCCCTGGGGCTTAGATGCAGTGGTTGTATTATAGATGTGTCCACTGGGGCTGGACACCACACAATGAGTTGATTTCTGTCTATTGACCAGTTGTGATTTCTACAGTAGTCTCCTGTTGCAAAGAAGTTTATTTGGTCAGGGTTGAGAGCTACATTTACCTGTGGGTATAAGGGAAAATGTTTAGAACGCAGTTAAGAATTGGGCTAGTTTATTAAATGGTGGCAGTAGGTTCTCCTCTAAGATCCATGACCTCACTAACCCCAAGTATTTTGCTGGGGTTCTAATACTAGTCATGATTTCCTTCCTGTTGAATGAGCTCTAAATCCATTTATACAGTTGTTTCTTACCACTGAGATATAAGTGCCACTATTGCACATTTAGAGATACCATGTCATGCTGGTAATTGTTATGGTCCATAAGCTTCATAGCTGAGTAAGACTATGTGCTGCTTCCTTCCCTTGGTAGCTTTCACAGAACATTCTAGGACTATGAAAGTCCTCAGAGAGGAGGCTTTCAGTTCAGATCCAGCTAGACTCCTCCAGGTCCTCTGACTGAAGTGCACAGTGTCTTCAGCAATAGAAACTTGCTTTCAATGTCTGGGAGGAAACCAAGGCAACAGCAATAGCCTATACTATTTGGGGAGTCTCTTGGACTCCTGGGACCAGCAACTTGAAAAGGGCTTTCTCATGACTGATGCTGGGGTTTTTATTAGATAGTCTGTGTCACTTGAGGTAGCATTACCATGCCAAGTGGTATAACTTAAACTTTATGTGCATATGTATACAAAATACGCTTATATACATTATATGTCATTTAAGGTAAATAAGAATAATATGATTCCTTATATCTTTTTCAAACATCATTAGTGTTATTTTTCCCTCTTCTCTTCCTGTCCTTTCTATTGACAGCCTTTTTTTTTTGGAGGGGGGAGAGCTGAGGATTGAACCCAGGGCCTTGCGCTTGCTAAGCAAGCACTCTACCACTGAGCTAAATCTCCAACCCCTGACAGCCCTCTTAATTAACCCTCTTAATTAATCCCTCTTCCAGCTAACCCCATTTTTCCCATTTCCCACTTCATATCACTTGCATCTTATTACTTCCCTCTCTAGAACTTGCCCCCCCCCCCTCTATTTGTACTTTCTTGGTTTCGGTGGCTACTCCATGTTGTATACTCACATCTGAAGATTTGGAGCTAGGAACCATAGACGAGAGAGAACATGCAGCGCTTGTCTTTCTGTGTGTGGGTTACCTCACTCAACATAATCTTTCCTAGTTGCATCTATTTACCTAAAAATTTCATTATTTAATTTTCTTTGCAGAAGAATAGTGTTCCATCGTGTATGTGTGCCAAATTTTCATTATCCATTCATCTGTTGAGGGACATTTAGGTTTTTCTATTCCCTAGCTATTATGAATAGAATAGCAATGAACAAAATTTGTTTTTATGTTCCATCACATAGAGATGATAACTAAATAATGTTCCTGTTTTCTTGTAAAGCTTTTGTAAAGCTTTGACTTTAAATAAATATGTTCATTTCTTAAAAGAAAAATGAAGGGTTGCAAGATGGCTCAGTGGGTAAAGGTACCTGTTACCAAGCATGATGACTTGAGTTCAATCCCTGGGACCCATGTCATGGGAGGAGAGAACTCTGACTCTATAAGCTGTCCTCTGATTTCTATATGCAACGTGGCTTTCATATACTCACCCATACACACATAAAAATAAATAGATAGATAGATAGATAGATAGATAGATAGATAGATAGATAGATATCAAGAAGGAAAATTCCCCATAGCCTACTTACCTTTTGGGGTAGATATTTGTTATTAACTTAATAAACTTTATTATAAAGACCTTGCAAATAAATAAAAATATCACACATTAAAATTAACCAGACTCAAAACACATACCACTCAGTGAACTTCTATATAGCTAAAACAGGCATTCAGAATGTAAGCTGTGGAGCTCCACATTAAAATTTTCACTTTCAGTATTGAATGTATTTCTACAATTATCCAGCACCAAAACCAAAAATTCCATGACAGAATTAGAACCAGAAAAACAATGAGCTTTAGATCCTCTTTCATAACTTGTACAGGATAGAAACTAATTATGAACATGTGTCTAGCCATTATTCTTCTGCAACATAATTTACAGTAACTATGTTGCATCCCCAATCTCCTTAGACCTTATTTTTAACTTGTAAACAGCATGGGATTTCATACATTTTGAGCAAGTCTTAATGTTTTCTTTTGAATAATTTCCTAGAGCCAGAATTACTTGCTAAGTCAAAGCATGTGTCCATTTTAGGGCTGTTGGTATGTATTACTATCAAGATAGCCTTCAGGAAGATTATTATAAAGGGCAAATGTTCCAATCTGTCCTTATTAATCACAATAATGTGGGTATTCACCAGAAGACCAACCAGGAGATATTCACAAGCAAAGGAACTGGTGGGCGAGGACAAAGTGTGCACAGTAGTGACAATTGCATCTCATATTTTCCACATCAATGTCCACAATAGACAAGTAAGCCCTGGCCCCATCAACAGATGAATGGATAAAGAAAATGTGATACACACACACACACACACACACACACACACACACACACACACACTAGAATTTTATTCAGCCCCTGTGCTATATTACCACATAGCAATTAATTGTGGAGACACAGAAATTAATTCAGTATTTTTTTAAATATAGAAACATTGAGATGGGTAAACTTATTATGTTTCTGTTCTGCATTCTGCCAGGAGGCAAGGAGAACAAAACAATCCTATTCCCAGACACCTGCTCAGTATTGTTGCTCTCCCTGGTAATAGATTTCTTTCATAAGAAGGTGTTCTTTCCACGTTGTAGTTCATTCACATACCTCACAGTCCACTCCCATTAGTGATTACAGTACCTGCAGCTTACCCCTGCCCACTTCCCACTGGGAGTGTATGTGAAAATGACTTTCCTCTTTGCTATTAGATAGGTCTTGGAGTAAAATCAGTTCAGCCTTTTAAATAAACAGCACTTTCGCAGCACATGCTGACTCGGGAGTGAAGACAATCCTGAAGGTTGGAAACATCAATGAGGAAAATCCAGGATATTTACATAACTACCAATGGCCACTGATTCCTGTGGGTTTATCAACTCTCAGAATTGTTATAACCACTACCTATATAAAAGATACCTTTACTCAAAAAGAGCTAAGAACTTAACACACAGCCAAACAAGCAGCAGATTATGGATTCTACCTCTGTGGGACTCTAAAGCCTAAGGAAATGAAGAAGGTGGACCCCACACAAGCTTATTTTGAAGGCAACCTGATCTGGTGCTTTGAAACAAACATGTGACTTATAGACTAAGGACCAAGAGAGAAGTCCCCACTAAAAGGGCCAGGTACCATCAACCGAGGACCTGCACTGAGTGAGTATTGGGTTACCATTCAGGAAAGAAGCATCATAAGACTCAGGACACCTTCAGGTCACTGATTTCCTCCTTTCACAATGCAGCTAGCTGTCACTCGGTGGGATGCAAAGGAAGACAGGACATGGCACTTTGGGCTTTAGGTCCTGGGTTCAAGGCTCTCCAGGTCTGGGTAGAGTCCTGGATAGATAGAATTTAAGAGCCATCTTAGCAAAAACAAGTGGTTTGACTTGAAATCCAAAGCTCATTGGACTGCCTGTCAGTGTGAGGTGAGGAGGTGAGGGGGTCGTGCTAGGGTAGGAGGGTGAGGAGATTTTCTTTCTGTCCTGATTCTGGAGAGAGTGGGGAAACTTTCTGCATTCAAGGACAAGGTGGTGTTCTAACCTTAAAACTACACTACCTCAAGCTTCTAGAACCCCGTCCTCCTTCTGAATGCAGTTTACTTTCTTGAGTAGAAAAAAACAAATACCCAGAAAGATAAGGCTAAAAACTCAGTAAATCACCCGACGGTGGTGGTGCACGCCTGTAATCCCAGCACTCGGGAGGCAAAAGCAGGTGGATCTCTGTGAGTTCGAGGCCAGCCTGTTCTACAGAGCTAGTCTAGGACAGGCTCCAAAGCTACAGAGAAACCCTGTCTCGGAAAAGAAAAAAAAAAAAAAAAACCTCAGTAAATCCTTTTGAGGTTTTTGTCAAGACAGTTAGCCTGATGGGCCATTAATGTGATCTATGCCTACTCTGGGCTCTAAACATTTGTGCAAAACTTGGGGCCACTTTCTAACCCATTTAGGGCCTGGGCTCTTATCTTTGAAGGTCCCACCTTACATTGTATTAAACAGAATGAATCTAGCAATGCTTCCATTTTACATTTAATATTATGTGTAGTGTTACACTTGAGTGACCATTCAAGGCTTTTCTTTTGGAAACATTTAATTTAATGCCGGTTCTTTTTAGCCTTGCAGTTTTATTTGTGTGAAGCCAATATTTTTTTTTCTCTCCAGGACTTAAGCTTTTTTATAAGCTCTGGAAAAGCCGATGAGCTTTCAGCTTTAGGAGTGACCTAGAATGCATGATGCCTGAGTGAGCAGGATTAAAGAAAAAAAAAATCTCCTCTATGTGTACAGATAACAATGGTGCACTTTTCCTGGGTGAAATGCAAGGCCTCTGTATCCAGGTATGCTGAGGCAGGTACTGAGGAGAACGGGAGAGGGGTGACTCTGGAACTCAGAAACTGATGAGCAGCAGGAACTTCAGTGAGACCAAAACTCTGAGTGTCACTGTCACCAGTGGTGAGAGTCTGGACCAGGTATCTCTAGGTTTTTATTCAAGAATCAAATAAAGGCTCACACAAACTTGCAAACTAGCAGGAATACTTTATTCAAAGCAAGAGCACAGATTGGTAAGGAACACTGTCAAGACTAACAGCAGGTCACAGGAGTGAAGACATTCAAAGACATAATTAGTGTCTGAGACTTCCTTTTATGGGGTCAAGAAAAGGAGTTTGCTTGCTAAAGGATATAGCAAGGGGAGTTCTGATTTTAATTGATAGATTAAATTATATAGCTATTTCTCCAATAGCTCATGCCCCTTCCCAAAGTGCATCTGATTTTTAATCATGTGCATGCCCAATTATACGTAGGTATAAGATGCCAAGAAGGGGTTGGGGATTTAGCTCAGTGGTTCAGTCCTCAGCTCCAGGAGGGGAAGAAAAAAAAAAGGTGCCAAGAAGGAGATTTTTCCCTAAAAGTTCCCTTTGAGGATGTGATTACCCTTATTGTGCATGCACACCAAATCAATTCAAACCTGGTCATTAAAAGACAGAGAAACGTATCTGTGGAGGTTTGAAAGAAAATGGCCCCCAAAGGGAGTGGCACTATTAAGAGGTGTGGCTTTGTTGAAGTAGGAGTGGCCTTGTTGGAGGAAGTGTGTCACTGTGGGGATGGGGGGATGGGTATGTGGATCAAGATGTAGAACTCACAGCATGCCTGCCTGCCCGCTATGTTTCCCACCATGATGATAATGAACTAAACCTCTGTAAGTTCACCTCAGGTAAGTGTTTTCTATTATAAAAGATGCCGTGGTTATAACGTCTCTTCACAGCAATTAAAACCTTAACAAAGACAGTATTCCATTGTAAAGAGCCAGTGTGCATGCAGCTCGATGGAGGGAGGTGGCTTTCCTGTACTGCTAACAGGTTGCTAGGCGCATTGTTAGGAAAAGGGTGGAGAGTGTATGCCATACATACACACAAAGGCTTCCCAGTGCGTTATTATAAAAGGGGTGTGTGCATGCCCCAATTCAAGTAAAGTTCCAGGTGGCTAAGTCATTCCTTGTGCTTGTCTGCCTCAAGGTGAAGGTTCATGGTAGGGAAGCCTCAACAGGACCCACCCATCTACTGAAGCAGACAATTCATTCAGGTGCTAAACTCAGTCTAATAACTATTTCTCGTTATATTCTCTGGCTTTGCACAAAAATCCTGGTTTTATGCAAAAGTTTGGCATGTTTTGATCTCAGAGTGTAGGTCTGAGATCAAAGGCAAGTTATGCATCACCATAGCGGGGAGGTGGGGTGAGCCCTCACAGTTAACAAGCCGGTGAGGTTATTTCCTACCGAGGAACAAGGAGACGGGGTTTATTACATACAGCTGAACAAGGAGCAGGACTAGCTAAACCCAGTAGAAGTAATCTCTGTGGATTACTTCAGGCCATAAATATTCAATGGGGGAAAAAACTATGATGATTTTTTTCAACACGCTTTGTCAACATCCACACGTGGAGGATGCCTTTGCCATCCCTCTGAGCCTCATCTCAGATGGGGTGGGGGGAGAGGCATGCCATTTGTCCATGGCTCTGAGGTTTGGGAGTCCTTAGCATGGCCATGCTTGTGCCAAACACTACACATCCACTCAAGACTTCACACACTCAGGGCTTCCCATGTTTCCCACACTACTTATTAATTTTGTTGTTGTTGCTGTTGTTTAGTTTTGGGGAGTTCTTCTTCTGAGACAGGGTTTCTCTGTGCAGCTCTAGCTGTCCTGGAACTCCATTTGAGGACCAGGTTGGCCTCAAACTCACAAAGATTCACCTGCCTCTGCCTCCCGAGTGCTGGGATTAAAGGTGTGCACCACTACAACCCAACAGTATTAAATTTCTTAGTAGGCTTCTTAGATATCTCTTTTATATATAGCAACTTTAGGTAGGAGAATATTTTAATTAGCACAGATTAATTGTGTAAACCAATGGGCTGCATGGTGCTGTGTTTCATGCAAGTATATAAAATATCCTTTATCCTTTTTAAGAGACATGTTTTTAGTAGGGTCTCTCATACCTCTATTTGTTTGATTGTGTTCACAAATGTCATGGCTTCCTCTGTGCTCTGTAATTTCTGGCTACTTGAATATAACTCAAGAGCTGAGGTCAAGATGCTGTTGGCCAGCACCCAGTTTCACACATATCTTTGGAACCCAGCCACATTGTGTTATTTATATATTGTCTGTGCCTGTCAGAAAAGAGCACAGGGACACCTGAAAGAGACATTCCTCTTCTCTAAGGACAAGGACCTCTGGCCAAAAGACACGAGGTCATGAGGACAGAAAAGACAGATTCCCCAATGGAGTCACTGGCAGTGTCTAGAGTTACAGTTCATTGTTACTGGATTTCCGGCCTCTGGGCCTATTGTGAAAGAGTACACCATTGTGGAATGGAGTGGTGGCCAGGAAGCAGAGAGAGAGGAAGAGGATAGCAGCATGCCCCAAGGACCTGCTTCTGAACCCTAACCATAGCTCTCAGAATTCCAATTCATCAGGAACTGATCAGTGGATTAACCCTTGAATGAAATAAGTTTACTTCTGGCCTAATCAACTTTTTGTTTCTTTTTCTTTTTTTCATTTGTTTGTTTGCTTGTTTTTTGAGACAGGGTTTCTCTGGATAGCTCTGGCTGTCCTGGAACTCACTTTGTAGACCAGGTAGGCCTGGAACTCACTGAGATCTGCCTGCCTCTGCCTCCCAAGTGCTGGTATCAAAGGTGTGTGCCGGGCCCAATCACCTTTTTAAAGAGAGCAGTTAAGAACCAAGCCTTCTGCCGGGTGGTGTTCATGAACTTCTCCGGTCTTTATGGTCTCCTTCCTTCCCTCCCTTGAATTAAAATAAATGCATAGTCATTTCTAGCTACTCGCTTACAGAATTTTCATGTGGCCATGGAAAGAGACTGAGGTGGGGGTGAGGTGGGAGAGTCATAATGGACAAGATGGTAAAAACAGAGATAATTGCAGAATATGTGTGAGCAGGGATGAGGACAAAAGGGGACAGGAAGGACAGACAGGGCTATGAAGCCAGTGCCAGGAGCTGTGACAATGAGGTCTGGTCACTTTCTTCCCTGCCTGCCTCACACATATGCCTGGGAGGCTGCGCTGGTCAGGTTTTTTACTGCCAATGTTACACAACCTAGAGTCACCTGGGAAGAAGGACCCTCAACTGAGTGACTACGCACATCACCTTGACTTGTGCCCATGTATGGGGGACAACCGTCTCGGTTATTGATTGATGTGGGGATGGGCAGCCCATAGTGGGCAGAGCTGTTTCTCAGGAAGGTGGTTCTGGTCTATATAAAAACAGTAATTATTAGTAATTGGAACTGGAGTTAGGGATGGTTGTGAGCTACCACATGAGTGCTGAGAACTGAACCCAGGTCATCTGCAAGAACAGAAAGTGTTCTTAACAGCTGAGCCATCTCCACAGCTTCCAGAGCCAAGCATTTCTTGCCAGTGTCAGATTCTCATTGGAAAGTGGTGCCTGCTGTATGCCAGTTAAGCATCAAAGGCTCAGTCTCTGCCTACACCCTCCTTGAAAACTGGAACTTCAGACCCCAGGACTTGGCTCTTCCACTGGGGACTTTGCAGAGACAACTGAGATAGATAGATAGATAGATAGATAGATAGATAGATAGATAGATAGATAGATAGATAAATATTTAGCAAGGGTATTGATATCAGCTCCCCAATGGCAGTCATAGGTAGTTACTCTTCAGGGGTGGGTTAGCAAAGACCCACAGTGTTAACCAACAAGGACTGCTTTTCCCAATGCACAATACACATGAATCGCTGAAGACAATTTGCACGGAGGAACCTCCATTCATGAGACAGACAAGCTGGAGACAGGAAATCAAAGTCTCCAATTGACCTCCCCAATGATAGGAATTGCAAATATTCATGGGGGAATGTTTGTGGAGAAAGGTGATGGGAAGGCAACCAAGCCCAAGCGAAATAGATTGAGTCTGAAGAAGAGTCAAGGGGTTGAAGCAGGGACAGAAGAGAGTCTAGGAGAGTGTGGTAGTTTGGATGAAAATGGCCCCCATAGACTCATATGTTTGAATGCTTGGTCCCCACCTGGTGGAGCTGTTTTCAAGGATTAGGAGGTGTGGTTTTGTCAGAGAAGGTGTGTCACAGGCATGGGATTTGAGGCTTCTCATGCCCCCACTCTCCCATCTTGCTTGTGATTGAAGATGTGAACTCTCAGCTGTTCCCGACACCAAGCTTTTGCTCCACTGTCATGAACTCTAACCCTCTGAAACTTTAAACCCAATTAGATGCTTCCTTTTATAATTTGTCTCAGCCACAGTGTTTTGTCACAGCAACAGAAAATAGTTAAGACAGAGGCAAGTGAGTAGGAGCGAGTATGCCCAGGGAACATTCAGGAACTATGAGCAGGTAGGCACAGTCTCCCATTTCTTCATTCTACTTTTGAGGGATTTAGGGTGTCAAATAATCCCCTAATTACCTGCAAAATGGGGCCATGAATGATCCCAGAAGACCAATCCCTGTTGCTAGACAAGTAATAAAATGGGAAATTGTATATTAACAGTGAGAGTCCCTGCTAGCAGAACTTGCTGGTTGCATTTCACAATAAATCCTGAGCAAACAGAAGATGAAGACAAGGCAGGCAAACAGCCCCAAAGACAAGCAGTCCAGAGCAAGTACACAAGCATCCATCGCCTTTAAAGGAGCAGCAAAGACGCTTAGACGGTGCATGGGCTCCTCCTCTTGATGGGCTGTAGCTTGATGGGCCTTTGGGGCAACCCTGCTTAACTGGATTTCTATTGCACTCAAAAGGTCAACGTAAGTGCCTCAAGTGTAGCTACATGTGATCCTCCCTTGTTTTGCTAGCAGATAATTGAGAAGAGTCCTATAATCAGTGATTATATGGAGAAAGGAAGCTTCAAGGATGAAAAACAAGGAGGACCGAGGCACGCAAGGGTAGGGGATAGTTTAGTAACCGGGGACTCCACTTGGTTTGGCTTATGCAATCCCCTTCTAATAATGCATGTGGAAGCCCAGCTTCTTTACCTACATATCATGCCCCTCTCTGGAGCAGTGCAACCACCAATAATTGCTGCATTAGTGGATGCAGCCCCACTTGCAGCAGGATATGTAAATACCTGTCTCTGAACATTAAAAAGAGTTTCTCTTCCCCTCAACAACCATCAGATATAGACAAATTCTATTCAACCATTCTCTCCTTATACAAGAGAAAGGCCTGAACTGCTTTGGGGAATGTGCATAATCCTACAGAACTGTGTCTCAAGGAAACTTTTAGGGAGAATCCCTATTGACTATCTTGTGCCTATGCATAACTGGGTATGCATATGAGCAAAATCAAGTGCATTATGGGAAGGGACAAAACAATCAAAGCAGAGAATCACCCTCTTAATGCCCTTTAGCAATCAAACTCCTCTTTCTCTTGAATCTCCACAAAAGGAAGCTCCACACAGCAGCTGGGGCCCTTGGGTTTCAGTGTCTTCACTCTTGTGGCCCAGTGCTTGCTTGCAGAGTACGCTGACCTTTGCTTCTAATACAATTTTCTTGTTACTTTTTTTGTGAGTCTCTGTGAACCTTGATTTCTGTTCCCTGAATAAGAAGCCAAGAACCTGGGAACACCAGGACCAGATGCCAAACCCAGGAACAGTAGCACATACAGAGAATGAATGGTTGATCAGATGGCCTCTTGAAGTTGTCCTGGTAGATGTATCTTATGTAAGTTTATGGTAGTCTCCAGGTTGCAGCTCTGCTGGTCTTTCATGTAGATTGTTAAGAAATGAACATTATAGCCTCCCGGCTTTATTCACCCTTGGGGGAAGGTTGACACAAGAAACTCCATTTGAATTCTTTTTTTTTTTTTTTAACTCCTCCTTTCTGAGTACCACTGATTAACCATCTCACAGCTAAGTTTTTGTTGTTGTATGGTAGACCTACCTTGCATTTTCATCTGATCTGGCCTCAAGTTGAAGAGGGAATAACTGGTTATCATGATCACTGGCAACCCCCTGCAGCCACATCCGAGCAACAAAGTGGTTCAGAAGCAGCAGCTGTCAGGCTTAACTTCCTGTACACCACTCGGAAATCCAATCTTTCTGATTTGTCTCAGGCCAGCACTGTGTGGTGAGGAGTTGTACTTTTACAGACTCTTTGCAGGCACTGGGTAAAAAGTTTAAGATTCAAAGCTACCAAGAATGAAAGAATTCAGTTTTTATAATCCAACTTTTTTTTTTTTTTTTTTTTTTTTTGTCCAGGTGTGGTGGCAAATGCCTTTAATCCCAACAGAGGCAGGTGTATCTCTGTGAGTTCAAGGCAAGCCTGGTCTACAGAGCAAGTTCTGGAGCAGCCAAGGTTACACAGAGAAAATCTGTCTAGAAAAACTAATAAAGAAAACAGGGTGCGGTGGGGGTTTGGGGGAGGATGTAGATAAATGCTCCGAGAAAACTGTCAATCACTGGAGATCAAACAGCAGTGTTACACCAGGGTCCCTGTAAAGCCAGTGCTCAGCTTCTAGAAAAGCCTTATTTTTTTTTCTAATTTTGACAACTTTATCACTTCTTTCAAAATTCCTTTTTGTTGTTGTTCTTTGGGGTTTTTTTTAGATTTATTTATTTATTATGTACACTGTGTTCTGCCTGCATGTGTCCTTGCAGGCCAGAAGAGGGCACCAGATCTCATTGCAGGTGGTTATGATCCACCATGTAGTTGCTGGGAACTGAACTCGGGACCTCTGGAAGAGCAGTCAGTGCTCTTAACCACTGAGCCATCTCTCCAGCCCTCAAAATTCTTTTTAAACTACCTCAATCTTTCATTTTTCCAGTCCCTAAGTTTACTGTAACTCCTACAGCAACCACATCCTTATATTCCATAATTGCCTTTATTCAAAGAACTGTTTTATTTTCTTCCCAACCATGATCAGAACTGCTCATGGACATTTGAGACATTAAGCAAAGTCAGTCAGCTGTCCCCTCCTGTCACAGCATGTTAAAACAAGGAAACTATTTTTCTTTTTCTTTTCCTTTTTTTTTTTTTTTTTTTTTTTTTTTTTTTTTTTTTGGTTTTTCCTGGAACTCACTCTGTAGTCCAAGCTGGCCTGGGACTCACAGAGATCTGCCTGGCTCTGCCTCTCGAGTGCTGGGATTAAAGGCATTTCAATGAAAGACATAGCTGCTTATTATTGTTAAACTAATAACACTAAATAAACATTGGGGGTGGAAGGATGGTTCAGTGGTTAAGAGTACCTGTTCATTCCCAGCACCCACATGGTGGCTAACAACTATCTGTAACTCGAGTTCCAGAGGCTCTGACACCATATTCTGGACTCTTTGGGTCTGCACACAGGAAGGGGAAAAACACCCACCCCAGAAAATAAAAATAAATATTTTTAAATAGTAAATAAGTCTTATTTTAAAGTATTTTGGATACATCTCATGAGCACTATTTATTTCTAAGTCATCAATTTTATACCATGTATACATAAAATACAATCAACACATGTACAGTAGCATGTCCCAAAATACAAAAAGAAAACTAGGCATAGTGGCCTGAGCTCATAATCCCTACCCTGGGAGACTGAGACAAGAGGATCTAGTCAGTTGGAGACCAACCTTGACTGTAATAGTGAGACGCTGTCTCAAAAAACAGGCAAAGAAAAAAAGTGTCCTTGCATCTGAAATGCTCAGAACAACAGGCAAACCAGGGCTGGTTTCAGACATCAGATGTTCTGAGAAAGTTAACCATCCCAGCGATGGCCGAACTAGAGGGAATTATGGTGGTATTGTGTTCCCCAAAATATTGTGCACCCAAATAAACTTATCTGGGGTCAGAGACAGAACAGCCACAATATTAAACATAGAGGTTAGGCAATGGTAGCACACGTCTTTAATCCTAGCATTCCAGAGGCAGAAATCCCTCTGGATCTCTGTGAGTTCAAGGCCACATTGGAAACAGCCAGGCTGGTGACACATGCCTTTAATCCCAAGAAGTGAGCCTTTAATCCCAGGGAGTGATGGCAAAAACAGAAAGATAGATAAGGCATGAAGACCAAAACCTAGAAGCTTTTGGCTGGTTAAGCTTTTAGGCTTTGAGCAGCAGTTCAGCTGAAATCCATTTGGATAAGGACTCAGAGGTTTCCAGTCTGAAGAAACCAGATCAGCTGAGGAGCTGGCGAGGTGAGGTAGCTGTGGCTTGTTCTGCTTCTCTGATCTTCCAGCATTCACCCCAATAACTGGCCTCAGGTTTGATTTTATTAACAAATACCTTTAAGATTCATGCTACAGGGAATTAAAACTAGGCATCCAGTCATATATACCAAGATACCCAATGAATTAAGAGTCTTCAATCCCCTGAAACTGCTCTTTATTGCATATTTTCAGGGACTCAAATGCCACCACCCCTGAGCAGAAGTCATCCTGGAGATGGTCAAAGACAGACTTTGAAAGCAGCCGAGGAGCACAATCGTGGGCAGGGGCTGATAAACCATGGACATAAATTTTATCTGGACTTGCTACCTCAGTGATTGTGAAATTACCAAAGCAAATTCACCTTCTCTACTTTAAAGTGCACTGATCACCCAACATGACTTTTGCAGAACAGAGTTGACTCCCCAGGAGAGCAAGCAGGAAGCCATGGAAGACCCTACTTTCAAACCTGCCACCCTGATAACTGGGTGAGGGGAGGGCTATGATTTTTAGTTAAATGAGAGCAGATACAATGGGTTAAGCCTAGAAAAAAAATAGAAACCAGAGCAGATGAAGTGTGGCAGGCCAGTGGTTTATTCAGCTGGTCTCCTTAGACGGGAAGCGTTCAACTCTTTCCCTCGGTGACCAGCAGGTGGCAGCAGAACACAATGCGTATTAGGATCTTGTCCAGAGCCCTGGGAAAGTAACATTAGAGGATGAATCCCGGTTTCCCTCTCGTCTGCTTACAGTTTTCTACATTTTCTTTTCTTCTTTTCTTTTCTTTTTGTTTTTTCGAGACAGGGTTTCTCTGTGTAGTTTTGGTGCCTGTCCTGGAACTCACTCTGTAGCCCAGGCTGTCTCAAACTCACAGAGATGTGAGTGCTGGGATTAAAGGTGTGTGTCACCACTGCCCGGCTCAGTTTTCTACTTTTAATGGTGTGGAAACAATATTATTTAGTAAACCACACTTCAGGTTCTGAATTTCGATCTTCTTCCAATATAGAGAAACGTGGTGCTACCTGTGGCAGAGAGCAAACCTCCTTGACGGCGTAACATGGGAAGAAAATAACCCACCTTTGCAGTGCACTGTTAAAGGTCTGTAGCTTCGGTAAATGCATATTCAACTTTTTGTATGCCCAACAGGAAGGCATACTACAATTGCCAATGCCATGATGGTTTTCTAGTTCCTCGACAATCTAGAGCCCATAATTCCTGTTGTCATTTATTGTCCATTCTGGTTTTTGTAACACTAAAGCCCTCATCCCTAATTTGAGAAGTGTTCTCAGAGAAGAGACAAGGTTGGTTTTTAACCAACTTGACACTAGAGTCGTCTGAGAGGAAGGAACCTGGCCTGAGGAATAGCCTCCATCAAATTGGCCTGTAGGTAAGTCTGTGGGCCATTGTCTTGATGATTGACATGAGAGTGTCCGATCCACCATGGGCAGTGCCATCCCTAAGCAGGAGGTCCTGTGATATATAAAAAAAAGCAAGCCATAGGGAGCAAGTCAATGAGCAGCATTCCTCTGTGGCCTCTGCTTCAGTTCCTGCCTTGCCTTCCCTCAGTGATGGACAGTGATTAGGATGTGTTCGTCAAATAAACCCTCTCATCCCAGGTTGTTTTCAGTTCTGGTCCTTATCATTGTAGCAATATAAAGCAAAGTAGGACAAGAAGCATGCCATCGAGCAAGAGGGCTTTAGTACTTTCATGTGTTGAGTAAGTCAGTTCTCGCTCTCCTATTTTCTGAGTTGTTGGGAAAGCTGCTAACCACTTCCCCCCACCCAACACACACACACACACACATACACACTCACACTCACACATTCGTACATACACATGCACATACCCAGACACACACTCACACACACACACACACACACACACACACACACACACACACACTTCCTCACTGTGGGTGTTATGACCATTTAGACAGTATGTACAGTTAGTGAATCAGTACGTTCTTTGAATGTCTAAGAAAGAGTATGCCACTTGGATAGAGGCTGGCAAGTTGGAGACAGAGGCTTCTGTTGCCTCTGTTTGCAGGGAAAGCTGAACTCTGAAGATGAAATCCAGACAGAAAATCCCTCCAGCCCTGCAAACCCCAAAGAAGCTCAAGACAGTGACCTCATAGGACTCATTCTAGCTTTCCTACCTTTCATAATGAGCTTCATTCTCCTGTTCTGAGAGGCCAAGCCCTAATAACTAATGTTTTTTATTTATCTGGTAAATACTAGTATCCATATAAATGACTTCCAGATCTCCTAATCCACATTCCTGTAAGAAGCAAACATGTAACCACATTACGGTGTTTCTAGACAAGTCCCTGCCTTCCTTCCAGGAGCTCCAGGAAGTTTTCACAAAGCCCCTTGCCAAGACTGTGCTAACTTTAGCAAATGCTGGGGAGGGGTGACTCAGCCAAGATGCCTGGAAGTTGTGCAAGGAGCCCCAGGGATGGTGTTTTGGTGACTCTTCACCCACACTCAGTTGAGCTTTTCCATGATGCAGCTCTTTTGAGTCAGCCCCAGTCCTAAAGGTAACCCCAATAAACCCAAGAAGCTAGGCTTGGGTGAAATCATTTCTTTGGGTTGTCATTGGTTGTAGGCTCCTGGCCCCTGTTTTGGGTAGCTGTTGCCTTGCTTGCTGACCTTAACCAGATGTCTTCCCTATGCTGATTCCCTGCCTGTTTCCTTCTTCCTGAACAATCACTGGAGGTTCCTTGTTTGTGTATCCTGCATAATGGGCGTGAACAGCTTAGATGCAAGAATGTAGAATATCAGTAGCGAACTTCTGCCCTCAGGGGTTCTCCCATTGTGCTGTAAGCCTGTATTTAAGGCCTCCTCCCTCCTTCAATAAACGGCATTTGGCATTCTGCTGAGGTGAATGACCCGCTGTCTCTTGTCTGTTTTTTGATCCACAGCCCCTTGCTTGGACATGGTGAACGGGTAGTGGTAGCGTGGGTATTACCTCTACAAAAAGAGGTCCCACCGAGATCCAAGAAAGAAGGGACAAGCTGATGGATACCTGAAGTAAGGCTGGCCAGCATTTTAAAGAAAAGAGAAGGTAAGGATGAATTGTCATGGGTGCAGCAGTAGGGCACCACACTTAAGAAGAGCAGGACAGCTGAAGATTTTAAATCTTCCCAATAGAGAAGAGGGAAGGAAAGGAAATTTCCCAATAGAAAAGGGAGAAATTTTTAATCAAGAGAAAAGGATTTTCCCAGTTAAAAGGGGAAAAATTTTGAAACTAGGCCTAAAGATTTTGGGGCCCTGTAGAGGAAGGATGAAGGAAGGAGAAAAGCCTCTTCCCAGTGGTGATGGAGGAAGAAAGGGCTCTTTCTGATATAGAAGTTTCTGGATAGCTAGAGCTCCGAACTCTTTCTGCCTGACAGCACAGAGTGGCAGCATCTGAATTACAAAGAGTCGGCAGGTGGGCCTCACTGCTGCTAGCTGAACAAGCAAGCAAGCCCAGATGTGGAAGATTTTGTTGTCTGTTTGCTTGACTTTGGTTCAAATGTTTTTTATTTTTCCCTCAAAACAGGAATAATTCAATATTTGGGATCCCTTCATGGGAAATGTTTTTCTGTTTTTCCTTATGGTGGGAATAACTCATTATTAGTAGTCCCTTCATGGGAGTAAGAGAAAGTTTAAACGGGACTGCTCATGTGCAGGCCTGCGAAGTGGACAAAGGCATGTGCTGCTGCATGTGAGATGGCCTGGAGCAGGGCAAGCAGGTACGTGCAGGTGGGAGACATAGCCACAAGGCTGACTAGGGGAACAGACTCGTGGGACAGGTGCTAAAAGTTTAAATGGGCCCAACTTCTGATGAAAAATGGTTTTGGTCAGGACATGGAATGCTAAGTCAATGCTGTTTGAATTTCTAGGGATATTAATCATTGTATAAAGGATGTTCTGTTCTTTTGATTATCTTAATAAATGTTTGGATGAATGTTTGATTCTCATAGTAGATAAACTAAAGGAACAGGATTCATAATTTTGAACTATATATTAGCTATGCTTTTGTCTGTTGATCATCACTGAAAATTTGGCTCTGCTCTTTAAGTGGGTTTCTAGAACTCTATAGAAATATAACACCTGGAACAGATTGCGTTGTTAGCTTATTAAATAATGTTGTTGCTAAGATAAACCCATAGAAAATAATCTCTTACTGATAATGAGATTACAAAATTATTTCCCACATTGTTAATAATTGGCTACTTGCATGAATGTGTTACTTGAAATCTATAAAAAGGATCCTCCTTTTAGGATTTTATGGGCTGGAGAGATGGCTCAGAGGTTAAGAGCACTGACTGCTCTTCCAGAGGTCCTGAGTTCAATTCCCAGCAACCACATGGTGGCTCACAACCATCTGAAATGAGATCTGGTGCCCTCTTCTGGCCTGCAGTCATACATGCTGTATACATAACAAATAAATAAATCTTAAAAAAAATTATGAAAATACTCCAGATTATTGCCTAAAGTTACCTCTTCAAATTCTATAGAGATTTTATTTAATGCTTTTATAATTGGCATATGTAAAAGGACCATGGAAATAGAAGCTGGTGATAGAATTGCTCAATTATTATTGCTTTCATATTTTAAATGCAAATGGCACCTATATGTAGAACTGGAGGCTTTGGAAGTACAGGAGAAAAGGTGTTTTGACAAACAGTTATCAATGATAAACAGCCTAGATTAAAAATAAAATTATATGGGATTGAGATTAAAAGATTATTGGATTCTGGTGATATATCTATAATTTCACAGGAATCCTGAGATCCCAACTGGCCTCTACTAGAAGTCAGGAAAATGGAGACTATTACAAGATCTTAGAGCTGTAAATAGAACCATGCTTCTCATGGGAGCAACACAGCCTGGCTTGCCTGCCCCTGTGGCAATTCCTAAACATTGGCATTTAATTTTGATTGACTTATATGGAAGATAATTTATTGGCTGCTAAAGATTTTTTAAAAAACCTTGTTTTTGATGCCTTTTCTAAGTTACAAGAGGTTCTTAGCCTGGCTATTTTACAAATAGCCCCAGGAAAGGTATAGTTATCCTCTCCCTGTCATTATTTATGTCATGAATATTTTGTTTTTCTCATTCACCTACTAGAGTGTTTTGGCAAACAGGTCCTGTTCTATGGGTACCTTCCGCAGATTCTCCAGTGAAAACCATTACTTCTTTTCCTAAGGCTGTTGCTCAGATTATGTTTAAGGGAATCAAGATTAGTGTTCAAACTTTTGGTAAGGAGCCAGATATTGTGATGACCAAACACCCAGTCTCAAATAGCATGGTTGCAAGCTAATGATAATGATTGGGCCATATTGACACGCTCCATGCAGGGTCAGTTTGATACTCACTACGCCTCCAATGATGTGTGTCAATTTTTTAAATTGCATCCTGTTATATTTCCCAAGATAGTACAGATGACTCCTATTCCTCAGGTCCATGTGGTATTTACTGATGGCACTTCACATGGTTTTTCTGTAGTAGTTTCTAGTAACATAGTGAAGAGAATGAAAGTCCAGAGCACTTCTGCCCACATGGCAGAGGTACAGGCACTGTTGCTTGCTTTACAGATGTTTTTTGATGAGTGTATAAGTATTTATACTGATAGCCAATATGTGGCACATACAGTTATGCCTTTAGAGACAACAGCCTACATACCATCTATCTCTCATTCATGAATATTTATTGCAAGTGCAAGGACTCATATGGTCCTGCTCACATAACCTTTATGTGGGCCATATTAGAGCTCATACTCAATTGCCTAGACCTCTAAGCAAAGGTAATCGAAGGGCTGATGCCATTACTGTATGGCTGTCACATTAATTTGTTCTGCCTTTGAAAAGGCTACTCAGTTGCATCAACATTATCATCTTAATGCTGGATCTCTTTGTCATCATATGGGCATAACCCAGGAACAAGCCATTCAGATAGTTAAATCATGTCCTATTTGTGCTGAAATTTTACCTGTTCCTCATTACCTGTTAATCCCCAAGGTAATCATGTGTGGCAAATTGACATCACACATGTACCTTCCTTTGGAAAATTATAATATGTCCATGTGTCTATTAATACATATTCCTCTCTAAGTTTTGCCTCTTCCCATTCAGGTGAAAAGGTTAAGGATGTAAAGAATCATTGTCTTCATGCTTTTGCTTATATGGGAATGCCAAAATGCATAAAGACTGATAATGGTCCTGCCTACAGCAGGGATTTTCAAAATTCTGCCAAGATTTTTCTATTGTCAATAAGACTGGTATTCCTTATAATCCTCAAGGACAGTCTATAGTAGAATGCTGCCATTGTACCTTAAAAACATATTTTGCTAAAGTAAAAAGGTGGGGACTAGGGGCTCATCTCTCCTCTCCACATTCTATTCTTTCCTTTGTTCTATATATTTAAAATTTTTTATCAGTGGATTCTGTTGGTGTATCTGCTGCAGATAAGCACTGGAGGGCTCCTGTTGCAAATCATCCTCTGGTGCAATGGAAGGATCTTTCCACTGGCACTTGGAGGGGACCCTATCTGGTGTTGGTGTGGGTCCAGTGTTCTGTTTGTATCTTTCCTCAGGACAATGAGGTTCCTTTTTGAGTTCCTGAGCACTATGTGCACCCTGTGGCTGCTGCTGAATCCCAACATGGCAGAGACCTATTGGGCCTTCGTGAAAAACTCTCCCCTTCTGATGACAGTGGGGATTGAGAACCCAATATGGCCAGCCTTGGCAAGCATTAACATAAGCCTAGGAACTGTAGCCATGCAGTTGGATTCTTCAGAAGGTAATGTATGGTAACTGCTTTTTAAAGTATGTTTGAGAACATGTCCAGGCACCTTGGAGATTGAGGATAACCCTGAAGGTCACTGACCTCCATTTGTTAACAGTAGCATGCCAGCTAAACCTTTTTCATTTTTGCAATTCTCTTCAAGCTAGTGTAGTACCTACCTTTTCAAGAGTGGCTCTGTGTATCTTTTATGGCCTCCTGAATTTCATCTAGTCTCTTTTGAAGATACCTTAAGATTTATGAGCCTGACTGTAACCATTATGAAACCATTCTACCCCTTACGTGCTGTCTGTTTTTTTCTTTGTGGTTCTTAGTTGTTCTTTTGCAGAGCTGCCAGCTTAAGTCGTGCTGGGATCAAGAAAAATGGGCCTCGGCATTTTGTGTTCCCAGAGTTGTGTCCATGCCAGTGGACCATGGCAGTAAGACACAGATGATGCTCACAAGCTCCAGAAGAGAATTTGACATCACTGCTGCCATTGTTGCTATTATAGTGGTGGCGGCCACTGCTGCTGCTGTTTCTGGGATAGTCATTTCATAATTGTTTACTACAGCTAGCACAATGGAAAGCCTGGCAGCAAAAGTAGTACCACAGTTAATTACTCTTTCATTCTATTGGGCATTATAAATTTAATTAAGCAGTTATATACATTTTGATTGGCTTTGAAAGTTTTATAAAATTGAAGTTCCACTTGCTTTGGGGATACCATCTTACAAGGACTCCAATTTGCAGTAAGGCTCATTAGGAAGGGAATGGTTCAATTGCCGTTAGCCTACTGGCTATGGGTGGGCTAGGACTTCTGTTGGTCTTTTCTGTGTCACACAGCTTGCAAGCCCAGCACCACTTAGAGATCTTTGGCAACAGTTAACTCTATAGCTCACGTGATTGAGCCTGTATGATAATGAGTATTCAGAGACAGGTAATTCCTGGGGTGCACTCACCAACCTAAGACAGAGTGGCTGTGTGGCTTGGACAGGTGTCTCCATGACGGGTAAGGTGACCTGCTGACATCCCACTCAACCTAAGTTGGAAGCTCATTTTTTAGTAAAAGGTGGGGACCTGTAGGGTCCTGGCCCCCATGTTGGTTAACTGTTGCCTTGATTACTGACCTTGAACTTGATACCCTCCCTATGCTAATTCCCTGTGAGAGTCCACCCTCCTGAATGCTTAAGGGATGTTCCTTGTCTATGTATCCAGCATATTGGGTATTAACAGCTTAGATGCAAGATTGTAAAACATCAGAAGTGGGTTGTGGATTTAGCTCAGTAGTAGAGCACATGCCTGGGGTTCAATCTTCAGCTCCAAAAAAAAAAAAAGCATCAGAAGCGAACTACTGCCTTCTGGGGTTCTACCATTGTGCTGTAAGCCTGTATTTAAGACCTCCTCCCTACTTAAATAAATGGCATTTGGCATCCAAAAAAAAAAGAAGAAGGGGGGTCAAGATCATGATGAGGAAACCCACAGAGACTAGCTGAAAGCTAGTTGGAACATACTGACTCTGGACTGACAGCTCGGGAACCTGCATGGGACCTAACTAGGCCCATTGAATGTGGATGACAGTTGTGTGGCTTGATCTGTTTGTGGAGTCCCTGGCAGTAGGACCAGGACTTATCCCAGGTGCATGAACTGGCTTTTTAGAGCCCATTCCCTGTGGTGGGATACCTTGCTCAGCCTTGATACAATGGGGAGAGGCTCGGCTCTCCTTCAACTTGGTAAGCCAGACTTTGTTGACTACCATGGGAAGCCTTACCCACTCTGAGGAGTGGATGGGGGTAGAGTGGGAGGGAGGTGAGGAGGCGGGGGAAGGGGAGGGAGGGGGAACTGGGATTGGTATGTTAAATGGAAAAAAATTTAATAAATAAAAAAAAGTTAAAAAAAAAAAAGAAAAGAAAAAATGGATTCTGTAGATGTATCCGGCTTGTTAAATAAGAAACACAGAACCGATTGCAGAGTTAAAAACCATGAGGTCAGAGAAAAGCCGAAAACCTTACCCTTCACTGCTTCTGCGGTTCTTTCTCTCCGCAAGAGACCTACTTCTCTGCGTCCTGTCTATTTAAAAACTTTCTGTTCTCCTCTCTCATTGGTTGTAAACCCAGCCACATGACCTCCTTGTCACTGCCTGTTTGTACAGACCTCCAGGTCGTCTATGGTTGGTATTGAGATTAAAGGCATGTGTCTGCCATGCTGCCTGTGTCCTTGAACACAGAGATCCGCCTAGCTCTGCCTCCCAAGTGCTGGGATTAAAGGCTTGCACCACTACTGCTCGGCTTCTGCTCTGGCTTGCTCTGACCTCAAGGCAACTTTATTGACATACAAATAAAATCACATTTCAATACAAATAAAATATCACTATAGGATTCTATTGTTGAAAATTAATGCTTGGAAGTAGGAGGATTTATGTTTGTTTTGTTTTTTATTTTTATTTAATTTATTTTACTTTTCAATTTTTTTTATTTTTATTTATTTGTTTATTTTTGGTTTTGGAGACAGGGTTTCTCTGTGTAGTTTTGTAGCCTGTCCTGGAACTTGCTCAGGGTGGCTTCAAACTCACAGAGATCCACCTGCCTCTGCCTCCCGAGTGCTGGGATTAAAGGTGTGTAACACCACCACCCAGCAGGTTTGTTTTTGTTTTTTGTTTTTGTTTTTGTTTTTTTTTGTTGTTGTTGTTGTTTTTCGAGATAGGATTTCTCTGTGTAGCTTTGTGCCTTTCCTGGGACTCACTTGGTAGCCCAGGCTGGCCTTGAACTCACAGAGATCCACCTGGCTTTGCCTCCCCAGCGCTGGGATTACAGGTGTGCACTACCACCACCCGGCCTTGTTTGTTTTTTTTGTTTTGTTTTGTTTTGTTTTTTGTTTTATGAGACAGGGTTTCTCTGTGTAGTTTTGGTGCCTGTCCCAGATCTCGAGTGCTGGGATTACAGGCATGCAACACCACCGACCAGCTGCTTTGTTTTTTTTTTTAGACAGGGTTTCTCTGTGTAGCCTTGGCTGTCCTGGAACTCACCATCTAGTCCAGACTGGCTTAGAATTCACAGAAATCTGCTTTCCTCTGCCTCTCAAATGCTGGGGATAAAGGCATGCAACACCACTGACCAGCCCAGAATCTGGGAGACATCCACTCCAGCCTTCTGGATATAACAGTCATAAATCCTGTTTATGGTTTATGGTTTCTCTAATGCTTATCTATGAGCATGTAAACCTCATGCACTCTACAATTCTAACTGTGTATAAATTCTTTATGTGATCTCTTAAAATCTCTATTGTTCCACAAATAGTTAGACTTTGCATTTAGGCTTTCAAAAACCACCATGAAGTGTTAAACATTACCTGTGATGGGAACAGGATGGAGGGTCTGGATTCATTCTTTCCATTTCTAGGCAATAATTGTTAGCACCCACTTACCTTGCTGTCTCCTAAGTAAGCCACATTCCAACACCAATCAGTTGTTCCAGAATGTTGAAGGAAGTGCTAGTGATAACAGAACAAAGAGCATAAACATACACCATCCTGGCCTGGATGACCCTTTCCTTCCATACTGAAGGTTCCACATTCAAGTCAAACCACACAAAGCTAAATTTTAGTTTTAGCCAAAGTTTTGTTAATATCACAGAGCCAATGGGTACCAGTTTTCAATCTGTAGATATCCCCCACATCACTTTCCTTCAAGATGCTTCTCTTCAACTGGATTTGACTTTCAAACTCATCACTATAATTTATTGGTATTTAAAGTAATGCATGTTTATAAAGGATTTTTTTAAACTGATTCAACATAAATAATACTTTGGAGCTGTCATTTTTCTAGCTTTACATATGGATATTTCTCATGATGTTAGGGCTGCACTGGACCTCCTCACTCAGCTGATGCTACTTGGGATGAACTCTTTCTTTCAAACTTGATGTTTTGAATTTTTCTCTTTTCTACTGTGCTGTTTCCTACAGCCATCACACTTCTGCTGATTCCCTCACTTTCCAACACTCTTGGCCCCTAAATCTGCCTGAGCTACCAAACATAGCTAGGCTGTCCTCTGAGAGTGGCTTCTCTGTAAAGTCTTTCCAAACAGAGTGTGCATGGCAGAGAGCCTGATTCCAGACAACACCGGACAATTTTGCTGTAAGAGGAATTTGGGGAACTGAAGCAGTCAGTCAATTTGTCACAAGGACTTTAATGGGTCAGTTGCCCTGGAGAAGATAATTACCATTTCTCTCTTCAAGTACCCTTCACAGTAGATCAAACACCTACCAGTTCTGAAAGAATAGCCAGTTCCCCTGAAACTCATCCACTTCACCAAGACATCATTTCTTCATGGCTTCCTGCTCAATGACCTCATTTGATTGGTATAAATCATCCCTTCTCTGATGTTTTGAAGTACAAGACATGTGAAAACAGTGTGTAGGTGGAATAGGAGATTTACATGAAGCCCCAAATAACTGAGCACCCAGTACCCAGGTTACCTCCATGAAGAAGTAACAGATAATTCTTTACAGAGGCACAGTAATGGCACCAGTGTTCTGCCCATGACCAAGGTCAATGTGAGTCCAAGCAAAACAGAATACTATGAGACGAATACCAGAAATAACATCATTAAGTACCCTCCCTCTGATCACCGTGCTGTGGGCACCAATGAAAGGCTTGAGTCTATACAGACTCAGACAGAAAACTGCAAGAGAAGCAGCTGTTGGGACACAGATCTCCAAATCACCCTTCCTGTGAGCTCCTGAAGTACCTGATAGATTTCCAGCTCTAGATTCACTCTAGATCAGAAGTAGATGGCCAGAGAGGTGGGTACTCATTGACCACTCCTGTGAAATGAAAAGAGAGCAGGATTTGAGCCTAGGCCTTCAGCCATATTAGAAAAGTTATTAATACCAGGTATAGGCGTAAAAATAACACCAAAGCGGGGTTTTTTTTCAGGCCCCAGCACCAGAGATAGACAGCATGAGGGGGTCTCTGAAAAAAGGAATTCTTGCCAGTGGCAGAATGGATTGTCTCACAGCATTCTGAGGATGTGGGGAGGTTTCACAGCAAAAGCTTATATCCAGTCTCTCTGATTCCCAGGGAGAAGGTGGGAAATGGTGGTGGGAAACTGATGCATGACCACCAACACCCCCTGTCTTGGTTAGTTTTTTTTATTGATTTGACACAAGCCAGAGTCATCTTGGAAGAGGGAACCTCAGTTGAAGAACTGCCTCCATCAGATTGGCCCATAAGCAGGCTGGTGGGGTATTATCTTGATCATTAGTGATGTGTGGGGGCCCAGTCCACCATGGCCTCCTGGGCAGGTGGTCCTGAGTTGCATAAGAAAGCAAGGTGAGCAAACCATGGACAACAAGCTAGTAAGCAACATTCCTCCATAGTGTCTGCTTCAGTTCCTGCCTCCAGGTTCCTGCCCTGCCCTGACTTGACTGTGAGCTGAAAGCCTTTCCTCTATAGGCAGAAGTTTTGGTCCCACCAGCTGCTCCCAAATAACCACACAGAGTCTTGATATTAATTATAAATGCTTGGCCATATCTTAGGCTTATGATTTTTTTTGTTTTATGTTTGAACAGGTAAAATATACATCACATGTTTGTAGTTTTTCTAGGTTTATTCCTTTATGTCTATAATCAGGATTTTCAGGAGGCCTTCCTCAATCAAACCTGATCATCTTTAACCTTGAAAAAATCAACAGCCTTGCATTTTCTGTGGGAACAAAAGCACAAACTCTTCCCCAAAGCAACACATCCATTTTTTTAAAGATTTATTTATTTATTATATATACAGAAGAGGGCACCAGATCTCATTACAGATGGTTGTGAGCCACCATGTGGTTGTGGGGAATTGAACTCAGGACCTCTGGAAGAGCAGTCAGTGCTTTTAACCTCTGAGCCATCTCTCCAGCCCTTGACTTCCATTTTTAAGTCAAGACATTTTTTAAAAATATAGATTGGTTTAATTTAGCAGTTTTTATAATCCAATGTCTCTTAGTAGCTATCACTCATTTATCAGCAAACAAAAAACTTAAAGACAATACAATAGCATACAAGATCCAGACTCCTTGTATATTTTCCATCTCTAAGTGACCTTTTTTTCACTTTTCTCTTTAAAGGATTTATTATTTTTAAACTATTTTTTTTTCGAGATGCTTTCTCTGTAGCTTTAGAGCCTGTCCTGGACTAGTAGTGTAGACCAGGCTGGACTCAAACTCACAGAGATCCACCTGGCTCTGCCTCCCGAGTGCTAGGATTACAGGCGAGTGCCACCACTGCCCGGCTAAATCACTTTTAAATCTATGACTGTATATACCCTTTTTATTTTGTCTCCCAAGGCTATGTATATTTTTAAACACACTGTAACATATTTAGGTTTATTCTGTCTAAATTTGTCTTTACTAAGTAGCTGTATTATTCTTTGATCACATAAGACAAATCATAAATTGTTATGTCACACACAGGCACTGTGTGTCACTATATGGAGTGGTGGATGGCTCCTGGAGATGCATCTCTGTAATGTGGATGGCAAGCAAGACATGAGACTAGAAAACCCCATTTGGCTTGGCTCTGGTTTTCTGTGTTTAGAACCTTTTTAAGCTTTCTTGGATCTTATGTGAATCTACATTGCCCAATAGTGAGCACCATTTGTAGGTGAAAGATTCTGTCATGACAGCTGCTCCCAAATAACCACACAGAGACTTATTATTAATTATAAATGCTTGGTTGTAGTTTAGGCTCATTACTAACTGCAATTTTTTTTGGTTTTTCGAAACAGGGTTTCTCTGTATAGCTTTGTGCCTTTTCTGGATCTTGCTCAGTAGACCACTTTTCTAGACTTTATTAATAATCCTGGTCTTGTGTTCAAATGCCATTCTGCTCACAATCACATCACGTACCAAGGATGGTTCTGTCCAGAGTGTGATGTCAAGTGTCCTTCACAGTTTGTACATTGTATAAGTTTGCAGGTATCACAATGATGTGTGAGAACAGGGAGATTTATTAGTTAATGAAGACCAATGAAAATACAGAGTAAATTAAAACAATCGTATTGCTACCTGATCCAATGAAAGGGTGTAAAATAGCTGGCTTGGCTACTCTTTTAGTAAATCAAGACAAGCTCACAACTAAACAGTTAACAACAAGGTCTCAGGTCAGTCAGTTCTCTAGACAAGGACTTTTCCTTCAGCCTTCTTCAATGTGTGCTTAGTACCTCCTATCTGAGTATCCTGGAATAGAACCTCCTGCATTTCTCCAAAACTGTCTTCATAGGAGAGCGGGTCCATACTGCTCAGTTCAGTTTGACAGTTCTGTACCAATAATGCACCAAGCACCCAAACAATGGTAAGTAAAGAGGGGAAACAATGTCATAAATAACTTCAGTTCATTTTGATGCTAGCAAGTCTTAGACCATAATGTCCTTGATCATTCTTTATGGGATCACAATACACCTTGACTGTGAACCTAGAACTTAAATTACTGACTGAATAGGATACAGAAGAGAGCATTAAGTTTTTTAGTCTGACCATAAGTTTATAACTATCACATACTGGGAAGTCTGTGGTGAACCTGTTTGACAGAGACACATTTAGAAATTCAAATTTGCCTTTCTGATTCCACAAGACAACTGTGGCTATTATAATTCAAGTTAGACTCTGTAGTGTGGATCCACTGAACAATATTTTGTTTCCAATGAACACAGGGTCTGAAACCAAGTGTTCTGTGACCTCATGATTACAGTCATACCACCTAGACTTTCATTTCTCAGTATCCAGAAGCAGCCTTTCCCTATTTATTGCCAACACCAACAAAGTCTGCTCTCCATGTCATAAACACAGCGCCTGCAGCATTCAAGGCAGATGCGTGTAGCCAAGGCTATGTTCTTGGTCTGCCTTTGGGCAGTGAGTATATCCAGGAGCTCAGGACATACTTGGGTAAATTTCTCTACAAGAATATAACCCTGAGGATCATAGCACTCTAGAGGGGCAGGGTAGAGCTCTACAGTCAACTTGCTTAGATTGGCCATGCTTTGCAGAAGGTCCTTCAGGACAGCCATGGACAAGTCATTATCATAGAAATTGGCCCTGGTGAGCTGGGAGCACTTGCTTAGGGCAGGCAAGAGGGCATTGAGCTGAGAGTCCTTCATCCTGCAGTTCATTAACTCCAGGTTCTGCAGTGTGTCTGCTACATTCTCTAGGAGAACTCGGAGATCTGTGGGACATAACTCAGATAAATCTACACCATTGAGGTTCAGGTGTTTCAGGTGACAGAGCCTCTGACACTGTGACAAGTATTTTAGGTCTGACTGTGAGAGCTGACGAAGAGTGATGCACAAGGACTCCAAGGGGGTCTTCAGGCATCTGGGGAAAGAACAGGAAATTAGTTCTGGGTAAGGAAGGACATTACTAAGGTTGATGCTGAGACCGAAGGGACCACAAATGTAAAGTCAGTCTAGCCTTATGCTGAAGGTCAACACTTGGGATACAACCTGTTGATTCCTGCTCATACAATTGACTCCTGAGACATATACATAAGGTGGAACAGTCTCAGACCACAGATCTGTAGGTCCCTGTCCTCACTCTGTCAAACAGAACTAAACTTTGCAACAACAGGCTGGGAGGTCATAGACAGAGAGGAACATCACAAAAAGGGTTCTGGAAACCCCTCGGTATGTGTCCTGAATAGTTTCACTGTCCCTCCTTTCAATCACACCCTCTATTCCCGATGTCAGTGCTCCACCTTTGAAACTGATGGTCCCCACCGCAGCATCACTCATTTCCACCTACTAAGTCTCAACCTGTGCTCATATTATCCTTCTCTCTGGGAGAGCTCGAGGCTGACAGAGGATCCATCCTCTGTTTACAGAGATCTGAGTACAGAGCTCCTTAGCATCCTGTGCAGGTGTTAGTTGTCCACACCTCAGAGCCTGCTACTCTGTCATGTTCCCTCCCATTAGTGTAGCCAGGATCTCAAGGAGGAATATCCAGATCACACTCACTGGGTCTGAGTCACCCAACTGACCTGCTCTTAAGGCAGCTCTCTGAACATCTCCTACCCCAGCTCTGCCTCTGCTAATGACTGGTCAGTAAAGAAGGAAACAAGTCCACTCTTAGATATTGGAATGAGTCCATCATTCTCAAAGACACAGTGGCACCCCCCCCCCAGGGGACAACTAATGCTGAAGCAAAGGGAAAAGGTTTGCTGTCACAGTAGAAACAGCTCTCCATCCTTCCTTACCTGAACAACTGTTTCATGTGGTCAGAGGAAAAGTACACTCCATTCACAGAGAAATGCTGGAGACACTTGAGTTTGGAGAACTGAGAAAGGAACCTGATCGTACACTTCTCCTCTGTGTCTTTCAAAGTATTTACAACCCTGTCTGTGTTCAAGTAGATGTGAGTTAGATGGAATTTGTGAAGATTTCTCATTCGGCCAAGGCAAGATCCCAAGTGACCCAGGAAGTGCAGAACCTTGTTTGTGAACAGTGCCAGTTCCTCAATGTAGTGTGGCTGGAAAATGTCCAAGACCTCCTTGATAATCTCCACAGGGAAGGCACAAATAGTCATCTTCAGACAACACAGCTGCACAGAGCCTTTTCTCTGCTGGGCCCACTGCAACAAGCATGTTTGGTGATCTTCCAGGTGGAACCTGAAGCTAAGGTCAGTGACCACCTTCAAACGCCACCTCAGTGCGTATCTAGGAAGGGCCCTGCCTACTTGCTCTTCACTCCCAGTCTCTGTTGAGTAAGTTTCTTCCTGTGTTCCAGTCCATATATCCCAGAAATCCTGGTGCACATTTCTCAAGTCAAGTACTTGCAGGTTCCACCGCCTGGGAGGGAAAAGGAAGGAGTTTCATAATATAAGCCAGGAACTGACTCAGAGAGAGTTTATGTCCCACTTCTATATTGTCAGCTCCAACACAGTCCCTCTCTCCTGCCAGGCAAGGACTCTTAGCCTGAAGTGCATCTGGAGACCTTTCCTGCTACCCTCCATTCAATGACTCTAGACTTGGGTCTCTTTCACATCCAAGGCCTGTAGGAGAGCCAGGGCAAGGCTCATCCCACTGTGGCTTCATGTACTCTGAGCTGTCCTCCACTCTTATGCCATTTATATCAGCTCTCAACTTGAATACAAGTTCTACAGACTTGCATGTTGTAACAACAGAAGCCTCTGTCCACTTTGACCCTATTCTCCCTCACCTCACATGAATTTACCACTAGCTCAGTGACTACCCTTTTGTTCTCCTTGGACCTTGCTTACCTGGGACGAACCTTCTGTGACAGCAGCAGATCTAGGCCATCCAGAACAGCTTGCAATGCCTCCACATCCCGGGTCTTCATCAGGGCCCCCACAGGGAGGCGAGAAAAGGGCCAGGCCGCCACCATTGCTTTCAATAGCTCCATGTGTCTACCATCGAAGGCCTCCTTGAACAGTGTTGGGAATAAATTTATGGGCATGGTCTTCAGGGCAGAGATGGCTAAGGCCTGGTTCCTTACCAGGCTCTGCACTGCCAGGTGCTGGAGTGTGGGTGTGTTCTTGATACTCATGCTGATAGATCTTCAGTCAGAAAGAACCTGGGCAAGTATTTAGGAGACATATTTTCAGCTTATGTTTTGGGAATTCCTACTTCTCACATGTTGCAGGAACCAGAGGATCAGAGTCCTTGGTCTGGCAATAATGGAGAACTCAGGGAGCTCTATTATACCATCTGGTGGTGTCAAAACCAAACTTCCCTCAATCTTAGCATGTGGAATCTCTTATAAGACCCCACACAGGCAAAAATGAATCATTGTCCCACCAGGTACCTACACCTGCTCTTGTGATCCTACTCAAAGTTGGAAGAGTTATTTGGAGCATGTAGACTGACAAGACCCTTGCTGAGGAAAAGACACTGACTACCTTTCCAGGCTCTGGAGAAAACACAGTGTTGATGCCACCTGCCTGACCCACCCTTATTGTGCTTTCAATAAACTGATCCCTCCTGGGACAGACTGAAGATTATTTGTGAATTGCCTATCAGTCCACACTACTTCTAAATGCTTTAGAGACAGGTGTGGAGGAACTGAGATATATTATACTAATTTGTGGTAGGAGGTAAAAGTTCTTTAAATTTATGGGCACCAGTCCACACAGTCAGACCATGTCTGAAAAGCAAGACATGCAACTTTCCCCAACACAACTAAAAATCATGCTATTGAAAGAGAACATCTGTAAAATGGCAGTCCTAGTTGAGAAGCCAGGGATACGGAGGCTACAAGGATGAAGATGTCCCTTGTTACCTTGGGGTCTATAGAGAAAGAAGGAGATGAGAAAAAAAAATCTACCAATAGTTTTCTCTCAGGGTTGATGGTTATTTGGGACAGGGCATCATCATTTATCCCAGGCCAACTGAAACTTATTGCAATCTCTCTACCTTTTGAAGAATGGGGGTGGTGGAGGGTTTCTAGGGTTTCCGGGGATTCTCTGTATAGCCCTGGCTGTCCTAAAATTTGATCTATAGAACATGCTAGCCTCAAACTCAGAGTTCTGCCTGTCTCTTCCTCTCCAGTGCTGGCATTAGAGGTGTTGTTACCACTGCCCAGTTCTGCCCCTGCCTCATATTACAATAAATGATTGCCCCACCCACACACTCACTGTTACCACCAGCTCAGCTGCCATTGGTGAATCTATGTTCTCTAGCTAGGGTATTGAGCTGTTCCTTCATGGCCCCCTCTCCCTTCTTCAATTCTAGGATTACAGGTGAGCCTACCATCCTGGTAAAGGTAATGGAAGCCAGTGCTTGAAGCCACAAGCTAGAGAAACACTCTAGCAACTGAGCCACATCCTCAGTACCTATTCACAAGATAAATGAGCTACAGTTAAGAGAAAAGTTCAAGCCGGGCGGTGATGGCACACGCCTGTAATCCTAGCACTCGGGAGGCAGAGGCAGGTGGATCTCTGTGAGTTCAAGGCCAGTCTGGTCTACAAAGCCAGTTCCAGGATGGCCTCTAAAGCTACAGAGAAACTCTGTCTGAAAAAAACTAAATAAATAAATAAATAAATAAATAAATAAATAAATAAATAAATAAATAAAAACTTTAAACAAAGAGAAAGTTAAGCCAGGTGGTGGTGATTCAATCCTTTAATCCCAGCACTGACTCCCCAGACAGAGGCAGAGGGATCTTTGTTAGTTCAAGGCCAGCCTGGTCTACAGAGAGAGATCCAGGAAAGGTGCAAATCTACACAGGGAAACACGGTCTCAGAATGAATGAATAAATAAATAAATAAATAAATAAATAAAAATAAAGAGGAAAGTTCAGTTCATACAACTGCAAACCTATAACCTGTGGAACATACTTTAAGTGATTACAAGATGTTCAAATTACAAATATGATCCTAACTCTAATTCCAGAATAAGCATGGAAAACTGCTCAGAGACAGTAGATCTAGAGTTCAAGATCTGCCTTGCCTATTTTCACCTGTCTCAAAAAACTCAAATAAGCCAAAGAAACTAACATGTAAACTCCTATGCAATGGTTATTTTCATTAAAACCAAACTATACCAAATCTAAAAATATTACATTTTAATCTGGAAGCATCTGGAAGTGTAGCTTAGTTGGTGATGAGGCTAGACCAGCATGGACTAGGCCTGATGGAGGTGACTGACTTACCTGATATGGACTCTGGTTACAGGCTCCTATTCCCAGCAAGGCCAGGCAGTGACTCCAGACTCCAGGACTCTGAGGTTCTATTCTACTAGGCCTCTTCTGACCCTTTTATACAGCTTCCTCCTCTCCCCTCCCCAGTGATTCCCACCCTTCTACTAAAATCTTGTATCTGATTGGTCCAATGAGTCTCTACCCACTTAATCCTGTTCATGATTGATTTTTTCTACTATAGATTGATTGAATCAGACCCACCCTATGAAAGCAAAAACCCCTAACATAGAAAGGCAATATTCCATTGTTTGATTGATTGACCCATTTTGTATGTATATATTTACATGAGCACATTTATGTATGTGTATATTTTGGTGTGTGTGGTTTTATTGTCTATGTCTGTGTTTCAGTGTGGGTTTTATTGTGTGTGTACTTGAGTGTGTAGTGAATTTTAGGGTAGCCAAAGGCTACACGGTGAGCTTCTTCCTCAAAACAACAACAAACTACAAAGCAAACACAATACAAAGGACTCCACATGAACATGTGGCAGATGAGAAGGGCTGAGTTGGGTGGCCGAACCTGTAGTCCTCATGAGCAAGAAGCTTGATTGGGACAATGGCTTGATGGAGGACTATAGAAGCATCAAGAGTGAGATGGACACTTTGACTCAAAGTGTGAAAAATCAACAGCAATGCAGGATGAGTTGAAAGTCAACTAAACAATAAAGCTTTATTAATAAACCTGTGTCATCCTGAATGACATGTACACTCTTGATCTTAGCACTCCACAAGCTGAGACAGAAGATCTCTGTGAGCTTCAGGCCAACCTGTTCCATACAGTGAGAAACTGCATTAAATTCCAACCAGAAAACAGAAGTGCCTCTCTTGAAGAAAACAGTAGAAACTCCATGCACCAAATGGTCTTTCAGAACTCACTTAACCAGCAACCCCAAGATATGCTCAGTAGGTAAGGCACTTACACCCAGCCTGAAGACCTGAGTGTGACTTCTGGAACCCACAAAAGGAGAACAGACTCCTGGAAGGTTTCTTCTGATCTCTACACATGCACCATGGCATACGACCCATTAACTGGTAATTAACTGTAGGAATTGTTTTCCTTTTCCAACACCAGGGAAGCAGAGGGGCAGCACTAGGCGAGGACTGGTCTTTAGGACATCTGCTGGGCACATGTGCACAACTGTCACCTCAGCATTTGGGGAGAGGGCTGTAGTGTCAGGAGTTCAAGGTCATGCTTCCTCATATAGTAAAGGATGGAGAGAAAATCAGGAAAATTGATTCAATTAGAAATCAATTCATTTAGGTGGCCATGTTGTTATCATTGGGGGTAGCTCTCTGCCAAATAGAAGACACTACCTTGTATTGGATACCATGGTCCACAGGCTCTTACATTCTTTCTGCCCCTCTTCCTGCTTGTTCCCTGAGTCTTCTGTGTAGTGGTTGGGTTTTAGATGTATTAATTGGGGATAGGCACCCCATTCTTATTTATTTATTCTCTCCTTTTTCACCAGTATGGATTTCTGTGATGGACTCCATCTATATCAAACAAAAAAACAAACATCCTTTTTGATACTGGGTAAGAGCTACACTTATCTGTGTATACAAGGATGGACTCTAAGAATCCAGTTGGGACACACACTGGCATAGAAATGGGGTAGTAGTGGCTTCTCCTCTAGGGTCCACAACCTCACCAGACACAGGGAGGTGGCTAGGTTTCTAGTAGCAGGCATACATTCCACCCTTTTGAGAAGTCCAATTAGGTAGCTGTTGGTCATCTCTGAAACATGAGTGTCATCTCTTGACACTCGAATCTTTCTTGACATTGTCTTGTCCTTCTATGGTGGTTCATAAGCTTCACAACCAATAGGACTTTTCATTGACTTTCTCCCTTGCAACTTGTATAGCACCTCTGACCACAGAACTTCCAGGTCATGGGCTGGAGAGATGGCTCACAGGTGAAGAGCACTGACTGCTCTTCTGGAGGTCGTGAGTTCAATTCCCAGCAGCCACATGGTGGCTCATAACAATCTGTAGTGAAATCTGGTTCCCTCTTCTGGCCTGCAGGCATACATGCATACAGAACACTGTATCCATGATAAATAAAATAATTAAGGGAGTTCCAGCTCCCTTCCTACCAGTCCCAAGTCCAAATTGTGTGGTGCCTTCAGCAATAACTATGACTTTCAAGTTCTGGGATGCAACCGAGGGCAATGGCAATAACCTCTGTGGTTTAGAATGGTCTCTTGGACTGCCCTGACATTACACGTATCACATGAATGCTGGCAAACACTCATACACATAAAATAAATATAAATGAATCTTCGGAAACCTCTGGATGTAGTGATTTACTGTGTACCCTAATAAAATTTGCCTGAAGATCAGAGAATAGAACAAGCCACTAGATTAAACATAGAGGCTAGGCAGTGGTGGCACACACCTTCAATCCTAGCACTGGGGAAGCACAAATCCGTCTGGATTTCTGTGAATTCAAAGCCATTCTAGACTACATAGAATTGACTCAGTCTAGGAGAGAAACAGAGCCAGGCAGTGGTGGCACACACCCTTAATCCCAGCACTAGAGATCTCATACCTTTAATCCCAGTATTTTGGAAGGACACTTGCCATTAATCCCAGCACTATGAAGGAAGTGATGGCTGGGTGGAGAAAGGTATATACAGTGTGTGGAGACAGGAACTGGAGCCTCTCCAGGCTGAGTGCTAGAGGTGGGATATGACAGCAGCTTGTCCCTTCGTCTCTCTTGCCTTTCAGCATTTTCCCTAACATCTGGCTCTGGGATTTTTAATTATAAGGCCAATTTAGCAATTCGTGTTACACCTGAAAGCAGGGATAGTTCAGCTTCTCTCCTTAGCTGTACCCCTTTAATTTCCTTCACTCCCCTTATTGCTCCAGCTGGTCCTTCAAGTACAATATTGAAAAGGAATGGGGATAGTGGACATCCCTGTCTAATCCCTGACTTCACTGGAATTCCTTCAAGTTTCTCTCCGTTTAACATCATATTGGCTGTGGGTTTCTCATATAGAGCCTTTCTAGTGTTGAAGTCTCTTCCCTCTCACCCTAATTCTTTTGGACTTTTAACATCAAGGCATGTTGGACTTTTTGAAAGGCTATTTCCACTTCCACTGATATAATTAAGTGACTTTTGTCTTTAAGTCCATTTATTTATTTATTTTACATTGATTGACGTGTATGTTGAACCATTTCTGCATTTTGGAGATAAATGATCATGGTATATAATCTTTTTTAAAAAATATTTTTTTAAGATTTATTTATTTATTTTATTTTTATGTATACAGTATTCTGCCTGCATGTGTCCCTACAGGCCAGAAGAGGGCACCAGATCTCAATACAGGTGGTTGTGAGCCACCATGTAGTTGCTGGGAATTGAAATCAAGACCTTTGGAAGAGCAGTAGGTACTCTTAATCACTGAGCCATCTCTCCAGCCCCAGGTATATAATCTTTTTAGGCATGCCTGTGTTTCCAAGTATTGCATTAATATACTTGGAACCAAGTTCATCAGGGATATTCACTTTTTTTGCTGTTGTTGTTGTCTGTTTACCTAGTATTGCTATTACAGTCATGCTGGCTATGTAGAAGGAATTTAGGGGTGCTCCATCTGGTTTTTTGTTTTGTTTTCATAGTTTAAGAAGGATTGACTTTAGTTCTCATTTGAATGGCTGCTCGGGTCCTGTTGTAAATCCATCAGGCCCTGGATGTTTATTAGCCTTAAGGATTTTTATTACCATATCAATTTCTTCATTTGTTATGGGTCCATTTAGGTTGATGACTTCCTCCCAAACCCCTTTGGTTTTCTGAGGCAGGCTTTCTCTATGTAGTCCTGGCTTTCCTGGAATTCACTCTGTAAACCAGACCTACCGCTGCCTGCCAGATGCTGGGAATAAAGGCATGTGCCACCACCACCCAGCTTGGGTTGCTGACTTTCTTTTAATCTTTTTTTTTATATTTTATAAAATCTTTATTGACAAATAAGTCACATAGTATACAATTGGCCTGTTTGCACAATTTGATAGAGTTTAGTCCAGCATCATCATAGGCCCATGATAGTATTTTAGTTTTACTAAATACTAGATCCTATTTAGAAATACCATTTCTATTTTAGAACATCGCTGACTTCAATTTCATATACATATATAATGTACAGTGAGGACATTCCACCTTATTTTTTTTAAATGAACATAATATTTGCAATTGTAGCCATTTTTAAGTTCACTATTCAGTGGCATGAATTACATTCAAGACATTAATTACACTCAAGATATTAACTACATTTGTTGTATTCATTAATTACATACCCAGGATTCATTCAATAACTATAACTATGATATGATTCATGATATTATGTCCTGATACTATTGTCTGTTTGTGGGGCTTTTCCATCACACAAAACAGAAACTCTGTACTTAGGAAATCATTGCTCTTTATTCCTTTCTTTTCCATTTTGAGATAACATCTAATCTTCCTTCCTCTATGAATTTGTATTATTTATTTCATATAACTCAATTCTCTAATATTTGCCCTTTTTGGTGGTGGTGCACGCCTTTTATCTGAGCAATCAGGTGGCGGAAGCAGGTGGATCTCTGTGAGTTCCAGGCCAGCCTGGTCTAAAAAGCAGGTTGTTGACTTCCAATTGGCTTAATTATGGTGGTTTGGCTGAACCTCAAAACCACCTATTTCTTCTAGGTTTTCTAGCTTCATGGAGTACAGTTTTTAAAGCAATAATATATAATTATTCATATAATATGAAAATATCCTGGATTGCTTTGATAACTGTTGTAATGTGTCCTTCTTCCAATCTGACTCTTGTTATTTGGGACCCATCTTGCTTTCTTCATGTTAGTTGGGCCAAAGGTCTGTTGGTCTGGTTTATATTTCCCCAAAAAACCACCTCTTCAATTTGTTGATTCTTGGGCCAGGTGCTGGTGGTACCCGCCTTTCATACCAACATTAGAGAGGCTGAGACAGGAGGATGTCTGTGAGTTCAACCTAAACTGTCTGTAGACCCAGTTCCATCATAGGTTCCAAGCTACAGAGAAACCCTGTCTCAAAAAACAAAACACACAAAAACAAAAGAGATAGTTGATTCTTTCTATTATTTCCTTCTTTTCTATTCATTGAATACTTGTTGTCAGTCATGCTTTTGTTTTTCAAGACAGGCTTCTCTGTATAGTCCAGGCTATCTTGGAACTCATTCTATAGACCTGTATGGCCTAGAACTCAGAAGTCAGGCTTCTGCCTCCTCCTACTGGGATTGAAGGTGTGTACCACCAGGCCTCACTCTATTTCATTAGCTTTTACTCTGGTTTTCCTTTTTTTGTTGTTTTTTTTTTTGTTTTTGGAGACAGTGTTTCCCTGTGTAGCTTTGTGCCTTTCCTGGAACTCACTTGGTAGCCCAGGCTGGCCTAGAACTCACAGAGATCCGTCTAGCTCTGCCTGCCCAGTGCTGTGATTTAAGGCATGTGTGACCACCGCCTGGCCTCCTCGGTTTTTCTTATCTCTTGCTGCCCACTAGTTTTGGATTTGGTTTGTTCTTGTTTCCAAAAATCGTAGTTGAATTATTCTACTATTTATTTTATTTAATTTATTATTATTATTGTTATTATTATTATTATTGGTTTTTCAAGACAGGGTTTCCCTATGTAGCTTTGCACCTTTTCCTGGAGCTCACTTGGTAGCCCAGGCTAGCCTCAAACTCATAGAGATCTGCCTGGCTCTGCCTCCTGAGTGCTGGGATTAAAGGCATGTGCCACCATCGCCCGGCTTTTTGAATTTTTTTTTTATTTTGGTTTTTCATTCTACTATGTATTTGTGCTTTTCAGGTTTTTATACTAGGCTCCTAGGTCTTTAAATTTCCCTCATAGGATTGATTTCAATATGTCCTTGATGTGATGTAGTGTACTCTAATTGCTCTTTAGTTTCAGGGAATTCACTCTTTCTTTCATTCTTTCTTTCCTTCTTCCTTCATTTTTCCTTTGACGCATTCATAAATAAGTAACAAGTTGTTTCACTCTTCATGAGTTTTTGTAGATTAATAGAGGGTTTATATCAATTTTTAGATTTATTGCAATGTGTTCAGATAGTGTAAAGATCTCACTGGCTCATCATCGTTGGTTCCAGTGTAATTTAGAAGCCATGAATTTTGGGGGCACACTCTCATTGATCAGAAAGTTCTGTGCCATTTCCTTTCACAGATAAGGGATCTCAAGACATTAAAAATGGTGACAAGAACAGTGGCCAAGAAGGACCTCAGATGCTGACTATCCAGCTTCAGAGGGTCTGACAAATCAAAATCCTACCACTCAGGGGCAACAACTTCATTAACATGTACTACCAGAAGCTTCTTTTAGAAAAACCAAATTTTATTTGACTCTTAAGTCACTTGTCCCCATGGTCCCATTGTTCTCCATGTCAACTTTCCCCTTAAATAAATGAATTGCTACATCATATTCCTAATCCCCTCTCTCACATAATTTCTGGGTAAATTTGATGAGATACCCATCCTTTAGACTTCATCTCCCAATGCCCAAATTGACCCTGCTCCATTTGCCCACAAAGATAAGTCTGGCCTCTAGTTATAATACACAAAACAGGCACCAGCAGCAAAGTAGACAGATTTGGCCTGCCTTATGGCTCTGAGAATATCCATGAGCTCAGAACAATGTTGGACCAATCTATCCTTGAGAACATGACCCTTGTCATCAAAGCTCTCCAAAGGGGCAGGGTACATCTCCAGGAACAGCTTGCTCAGATTGGCTGTGTGGTAGAAAAGGTCCTGAAAGACAGCCATGGATATGTCATTGTCAAGGAAGTTGATCTTAGTGAGTTGGGTGCACTGGCTTAAGACAGGCAGGATGGCAGTGAGCTGGGAGGCCTTCATCCTACAGCCTTCCAATTCCAGGGTCTTCAGAGTGGCTGCAACTCTCTCCAGAAGAATATGGAGGGGCCCAGTACTTAAACAGGATAATACCACACTGCTGAGATTCAGGTGTGTGAGCTGATGTAGGTTCAGACTCAGGGGTAGATGATTCAAGTCTGCCTGGGAGAGCTGGGAATGAGTGATGGACAGGGTCTCCAAGGGGGTCTTCAGGCACCTAGGTAGAGACAAGAGATGAGTTCTGGCAAATGGAGTTGAAGAGTGTTAGTGATAGGGTTGACACAGAGATGGACAGGTTAGTATTGTTCCAGTTCAGTGTGACACAGGACAGACATGCACATCAGGATGTTGTCAATGTCTTCTCACTCAGGTCCCAGTGCCTAACTAACGCAAACAATAATAGATCCATCCTATATTGTTTGCTTCCAGGGTCTGTGGAAGAGTCTACCAACCAGTTGAGGATTCTAATCTGAGGGATATTCAATGAATCTATGCACACTGAATTGTTTAGTCCATAAACTTTATTCTTCTATGGTGATTTTTATCTGTACAGTTTCTTCTCTGTTCTCATACTTAGCTTTCTCAGCCCCTCCTCCTCTTGGTCCTTCTGCTCTCAGTCCCTTCTGCTCTTCTCTCATCGTTCTACCTAGTTCTTTCCATCTCCATCCTCATCTTTGTTCTTCTCCATCAATCCCCTTCCCCCAGTGCTCTCAAAGAACCAGTATATATACCCACCCTGTAATTCTTTGTTAAAGCAATGTGAGGCTTGATGTTTTCAGGGTCTGAGAGAGAGGTGATAAGGATCCATACATAAAGTAATTAATTGTCAGCTTCCAATTACAACCCAAAAGGGCAGTGACTAAAGGGGAGTTCACTGGTAGAGTCAACTAAAGGCTAAGATCAATTAGGGAATTTGTGTTCTCAAACTATAATCTAGAAATGGCAAGGTAAAATGTTAGGGGTTGCCAGGTGGTGGTGGCACATTCCTTTAATCCCAGCACTTGGGAGGCAGAGCCAGGCGGATCTCTGTGAGTTCAGGGCCAGCCTGGTCTACAGAGCGAGATCCAGGACAGGCACTAAAACTACATGGAGAAACCCTTTATCAAAACACACACACACACACACACACACACACACACACACACACACACACACACACAAGTTAGGGGTCAGTAAGTCACAAGAAAGTAAAGTGTCTTCAATGCCACTTTTCCACTCATCCCAGCTGCAGCTGCTTTCTGGTAGGGAGGGGACATATGTTAGGTGGCTAAGCAACCTATGTCAGAGCAGGTAGTATTTGGTCAGTAAAAGCACTTTCACTCAGAGTAATTGTTGAGGAGAAAAATCTAGGAATAGCTCCTGGCTGAGGAGGAATAAAAACTTAATTTGCACAAGAAAGAAGCTTGGCATCTATTGCCTGCCTGGCCTGGAAGCAATCTCCCTGGGTCAGTGGGAAGTAACTGCCTTAACTCAGTATCTAGCAAATGGCTAAAACACCATCCCAAGAATGTGAGCAGTAAATTTCTTAAGTAAGGGTCTTGTATAAATAACCCGGGATGAAGGTAAAGGGTTGAGGATTTAACTGTTAGTGGTTCTTTTCTCTATCTGTAAGTGAGGTGAGCTAATGTTTATCTATGTGCAGTTTTGTCCTTGGAAAAAGGTATCTTTGCTGAAATACTTTTGTCCACAATGGCCTGGGCAGATAATAAGTTAATGAAATTAAACACAGCTGGGTACAGTTGTCCATTTACCCCTAATGTATAGGGAAAGCTGTGCCCAAGACTGAGATGCAATCATGAGATGACATGTACACGTAACATGGAAATGCATGGTAAATGGGGAGAATCATGGCTGTTACTGCACAGAAGTTTACAACAAGAGACAGCCAGTTCATTCAAAAGGCAGTAATCCCATAATGCCCTGCGTGATGGTTTCCTCTACCAGAACCCTTAGTTCTGAGAGGTTGACCTTCTGAACTCTAGTTGTCACTGCTATATACTCTCATGGACTTTCACTACCAGCGGCTCTCAAACCTTAACACCAAGATGAGTGAACAGCATAGTGGGACTGGTTCAGTACATGCACACAAACAGTCCTTTACTAAGGCAGAAACTCCAGTACTGGCCAAGGACTGCGGCAGATTCCATCCCTCGCCATGCTGGATCGCCCCAGCCTCACACTCCACTCTAGTGCAAGAATTTCCACAGCTCCTCAGCCTCTCCCAAGGCCCCACACTGAGACAGAGGCAGGCTGCCACTCCCTCCCAGACTCTCCAGCCCTGTTGGATCCAGTGTGCCTGGCAGATATCCAGGGCCCTCTGTCTGCAGAGCACAGAGAAAGGTTTTGCTCTGGTCTGCAGGACAGCTTCCCATCTTACCTTAGCAAGGTTTCCAGGTTGTCTTTCAGAAAGTAAATGCCATCCATATAGAGATGCTGCAGACAGTCCAGGTTGGGAAACAGAGGACCAGGCTCGGTGACATACTTCTTCATGTCTGGTAGAGCAGAGTTACCACTGAAAGCAGTCTGGCGGATTCCCAGGAGAGGGAGTTTGCAAAGATTTCCCAGCTGCGCCAGGCAATGTGCAAACCAGGCCTGGCTTCCCTGGTGCCACCAGGAATTCAGTTGCAACTCCTGGACACAGTCTCTGTCTAAAGTGTTCAGGATCGCTATGACAGTGTAGAAATGTGACGCTCTGATCTTCAGCTCCCTGCAGCACAGTTGCACTGAGCCTTTTCTCAGCCTGGCCCACTTCAACAAGTACTTGTCAGTCTCCTTGAGATGCTCCCCACAGAGGTCAAAATCAGCCAACACCCTCAAGGGCTGCTTCACCCCACACTCTGGCTCCTGCTCCTCCTCAGTTTCCTTTTGACTCAGGACCTGCAGGGTGTAGCTGACATCTATGCCTCCAGTCTGTTCATCCCAGAAGTCCTGGTGCACTTTCTGCAAGTCAAGCACCTGGAGTTTCCACCTCCTGGGAAAACAGGTAGAAATCAGAGCTGGGATCCGACCCACATAGTCTGCTATTGTTGACCTCTCAATTCTCACTTTCCCTGCTCTGCTGTCTCATAGGTCGCTGTGTTTGCAGCACCTGGCATCCAGCCCATGACCTCAGGCCCCGGGAAGGGCTATTCCCCTCACTGGCATCTATACCTCTGCGTTTTTGCCCTCTCCTGTGTTCCCCTGCAGTCCTGACTGATCCCATTTTGCCTTGAGTCCCAGGCCCAGGCACACTCCTCTGTGGCTGTATCAGAACTAAGTTGCCCTCCACACCTGACAGCCTTTTGTACCCTAGCAAGAGCTGAGGCCTCCACAGTCCTCCACACTGGTGTAGTGAGAAGCCTCAGATCCACATTTGACCATACTCTTCAACACTCTAGTCCCCTGACTGAACCTCCAGGACCATTAAAGGGGTCTTGCCTACCTGGGGCGCACCTTCTGAGTCACCAGAAAGTCCAGTGCATCCAGCACAGCCTTCAGAGTCTCCATGTGTGAGATGGGCGGCAGGGCTCCCATGGAGAGGCAATGAAAGGGCCAGGCTGCCACCATGGCCTTCACAAGGTTTGTCTGTCTGCCAGTGAAGGCCTCCTTGAACAGTGGTGGGAAGAACTCCGTGGGCAGGTACTCCAGAGCAGAGATAGCCAAGGCCTCATCCTTCAGCAACCACTGTACTGCCTGGTGCAAGAATGTGTCTTGGGCCAGGTCACTCATCCTTGTAGATCCTCAGGGCCCAGAATCTTGAAGAGGCCTCCAGGAAAGAACACATTTTCAGGCTAAGTCTTAGGAAGGAAGCCCTTCTCCCCCATTAAAGGAATCACTCAAGTTCACAGTCACACCTATGACAAGACCTCAGTGCCTCCTACTCAGTTTACCTTAGGCCACTCACTGTTTGCTGGTATCAAACCATAGCAACAACAAATCAAGCCATGAAACTCCTGGCAGACAGCATGGGAAAACTCAGAATTACCCATATGGTCACACATTTGCCACTGCCACTGGGCCCATCCATCCCATTCTCACTGTGAAGTGGTACCTTGGAACCTGTAAGCTGAGCCACATTAAGCATGTAGAGTCTAAGGAATTGAACTGTCAGCCCACATAGCCCCAGCGGCAGTCAGTGTGCAAACAGCACAAAATTCCAAGGTGATAAAGCCTTGCAACCTCATGCAGAATGTCTGGAAAAGGGTAGGCCACACAAACTATTTGTTGAGTTCCAGATAATCCTCTGCTATAGGAGAATGTGACTTAGAAAAAATTGCCTGGGTAGTGTTGATACATGCCTTTAATCCCAGCACTCGGGAGACAGAGCCAGTGGATCTCTGTGAACTTGAGGCCAGCCTGGTCTACAGAGTGAGATCCAAGACAGGCACCAAAGAAAACAGAGAAACACTGTCAGGAAAAACAAAAACAAGAAATTGTTGCGGGACGTGCCTTTAATCTCAGCACTTGGGAGGCAGAGGCAGACAGATCTCAGTGAGTTGGAACCCAGCCTGAACTTAAAGGAGAGCTAGAACTGTTACTCAGAGAAACCCTGTCTCAAAGAAAGAAAAAAACAATTCAAATGATGTAAACAAAAAGGTTATCAAAGATATCTCAGCAGATAACACCAAAGGTTTTAGTCATTTGGGAAATGGAATCAGGTGAATTAGAAGTTCAAGATACCTTAGCAGCAAAGTGAGACACTGTCTCACAAACTGAATACAAATAAAGCTGATCTGAATCTGCCATGGTAGTCCATGCTGGTAACTCCAGTAGAGTTGGTCAGTGGAAGGCCAGCCTGACAACAAGGCTGACCTGTAGCAGAAACACATACAAACCACATACTGGCTAACAGACAACATTACATATTCCAGATGAAGACCTCCCCAACCTGAACCTGCTCCTTTCAAGAACCTGAACCGAGAACCCCCTGTCCTATCTTAGACCTAATGTCACCCATGGACAAGGACTAGGCTGGGGGATGGGGTGTCTTGACAGAGGTGGGTCACTTACCAGAGGCTGGCTGTGGTGGCTCTCTTATCCCCAGCAATGCCAGAGAGTGACTCAGGCTCCAGGACTCTGACTTTCTTCTCTGGCTCCTCTGACCCTTTCATAGGACTTCCCACTCTCACCTCCTCTTTGTTGTCCCACCTCCCAACCACCAGCTGCACTCTGATTGGTGGATTCCATCTCTATCCTGTTGATCCTATTTAGAATTTGCATTATGTAGATTGTTTGAATCTTGTCTCAGTGTGGGAAAGAGAAAGATCCCAGGCTATTGTCAAGGCCAGGGGGTCCTCTGTGGTACCTTTCCACAAACTCTGAGTTCTAAGATTTGTTTATTTGATGATTTTGGAGTTTCTTTCAGAGAGAGCCTCACTATAGTTTATGCCTACCTGAAATTTACTCAGTAGCCTTAGCAGACTTCGAACTCTCAGTAACCTGTCTACCTCAGAATCTTCCTATGAAATAAGATTATGGAAGAGAGCTACCACCCTCTGTTTGTTCTATGTAGTTCTGATTATGAGTGAGCTCTAAGTTAATCTGTTTCTAACAGAACGACCCCATAACCCTAAAACCCCATAATCAAGAGGCCTGTGTCACCATCAAAATCATGAGTCTGTCTGGATTCATAATCTGAGTTGGAGGCTGTAGCAAGCATCTGCTGTCACAGATACTAATTGACCTGAGTCAGGAGATGGCACACACCTGTAATCCTAGTTCTTGGGAGACAGAGGCAGAAGGAGCTCTGAGTTCAAGGTCATTCTGGTGCATTGAGGGAGTTCCAGGATAATCAGAGCTACACAGAGAAACTATTGCCCCCCCCAAAGGGTGGGGCAGTGGAGGCAACACCTTTAATCCTAGCTCTTGGGAGACAGAGGCAGGCAGATCTCTGTGAGTTTCAGGACAGCCTGGTCTACAAAGTGAGTTACAAAACAGTCAGTCTACAGAGTAACCCTCTGTTGAAAAGTAAAAACAAAAAAACTTAAAAAAAAAAAAAAAAAGAACAAGGAAGGAGAGAGTAGGCAGGAGGACAGTTGGAGTCCAGGAGTGTGGAGGCAGGCCCTGGGTGGTGCATTCCCCTAAGAGTAGGCAGAAGGACAGTTGGAGTCCAGGAGTATGGAGGCAGGCCCTGGTGGTGCATTTCCATAGGTAGAGTACTTTGAGAGCTTTCATGAGGCCCTTGGACTCTTTCTCAACATAAACCAAAGTCCATAAACCAGGCTTTGTCCTTGTTGGCAGCAAATAGGAGGAGGGTATTTCTGCATACTGACAAATAAGAGCCCAGGGACAGATCTTTCAGGGGGTCAAGAGCACATGGCTGTACACACTGCTCAATGTGCTGAAAGCAAAATGGTGTGCAGCTGGGTCAGACCATGTGGGCCTAGGTTAACACTGAGAACATAGGACAGCTGAATGTGTAGTCATAAAGACTCTACAAGGTGGGAGTTGTAAACTAAGTCAGATCCCGGGACCTGGATGCAATCCTTTTATCCCAGTCCTTAGCCTGTTCCCAGGTTCCTGGTCAGGACAGTCCTGTGACTATAGGGATGTAAAGGTCCTGTGAAGTCTGAGCTCTTGCCAAAGTAAACAGAAGCTATTCTGACACCGCCTCCTTCTCCCTTCCTGCCAGGCTCTGTTCCATGCCAATTGTGTGGCTGCTGGTTGTACAAAGTTGTCAGCCTCAACTGAACAATGCAGACCTTAGGTTTTCCAGGTTGCCAGATGATCGCAATCCAAGATGCTCACAGCGGGAGGCGCTATGCACACTCCAAAGAGGGCAGAAGCAATCTAAAGACCACACAGAGCAAAGGGAGTGGGACCCACAGCACATTGCTTCTCCCTTTCTCTCTCCTTCCCTGCCCCTACCATTGGAGTCAGGCAGACCAGACTGGCCTTGAACTCCTGATCTTCTTCCTCCATTACCTGGGTGTTGAGATTGGTGACTGACTCCGCCCTGTTCTTCAGGACTCCCAGCTTCTGGTTGCAACTTGCACTTGAGAGACTCCAGGAGCAAGGTGGTGGTGGCATACGCCTTAAATCCCAGGCTTGAGAGGCAGAGGCAGGCAGATCTCTGTGAGTCCAAGGCCAGAGCCAAATCCAGGACAGGCACCAAAACTACACAGAGAAACCCTGTCTCCAAAATGCTAAAATAAAAAAAAAAAAAAGAAAAGAAAAAAGAAAGAGCCTCCAGTAGATGAACAAAAGTCCCAGTCCTGTCCTAAAGGATTGATAGCCCTTAGGAACTACAATATAGCTGGGTGGTGGTGGTGGTGAACGCTTTTGATCTCAGCACTTGGGAGGCAGAGGCATGTGAAGCTCTGTGAGTTCCTAGCCAGCTGGGTCTACAAAGTGAATTCCAGGACAGGCTCCAAAAGCTACACAAAGAAACCTTATCTGGAAAAGCAAACACACAAGCTAGGTGGTGGTGGCACACGCCTTTAATCCTCACACTTGGGAGACAGAGGCAGCCGGATTTCTGTGAGTTCGAGGCCAGCCTGGGCTCAGTGTGAGTTCCAGGAAAGGTGCAAAGCTACACAGAGAAACCCTGTCTCAGGAAAAAAAAAAAGAAAGAAAGAAAAGAAAAACAAACAAAAAACCCCCCAATAACTATAATATAAATATAAATATTCATATATATAAACCGACTCATTGTGCTAATGAGTCCCAAAGTCTAGTCTCCTAGGCCTGCCTTTCTCCCCTGCGTAAGCAGATAGCAATAAAGACTTTTGAACCCTTTCACCTCTTATTCGTATATTTTTAAAAATATGGGTGGCACCCTGCTTTACTCAAATTTTCTGATCATTCACCAGCAATACTTAAGTGTGTGTGGTGGTGAGTGGGGGGCATGTGTGCCACGCTGCCCATGTGGAGGTGAGAGGGCTACTTGAAGGAGTCTGTTGCTTCCTCTACCCTGGTTTCTGGGAATCATACTCAGCCTTGGCTGCCCACACCCTTACCATAGGAGCCATCTATCTCACGGGCAATACTTTTGTTATAGGCACAGTTCTGGTTGTTGTTGTTGTTGTTTTTAATAGAAAAGGGTTTATTTCACCTCCCAGCTTTTATGTCCATCAATGAAGGATGTCGAGGTTGGAACTTGAGATAGGGACCTGCAGGCAGATAGTGATATGGAAGCTTTTCAGGAATGTTGATTGCTGACTTGCTCCTCAGGACACCACATCTCACCAGCCCAGCTACTTTCCAGTTAGACACAAGATGGTGAGGGTGTTGGAATTCCTGTCTCCAGGTGAGCAGAATGGAGACTGGATTTGAATCCAAATGCAGCTTTGCTTGTTCTTGTTCTTTTTTTTTTGGGGGGGGGGGGGTCCGGAGACAGGCTTTATCAATAGCTTTAGAGCCTATCCTGGACTAGCTCTGTAGACCAGGCTGGCCTTGAACTCACTGAGATCCACCTGGCTCTGCCTTTCTAGTGTCGGGATTACAGGCATGTGCCACCACCACCCAGCTGCCTTGTTCTTAAATAACACTTTTGTTTTTCACTTGTGATCTATTTTTTTCTTTTTTAAACTTCTGACTTTTTATGACTCACCTCACTCTGATTTTAGGGCCTTTGCATTCAGTACCTGTCTCTTCCTGGGAGATCTCCTTGCCCAGTTTGCTCAATAGGTTTGCATATTCAGGTCTAGCTTCCTGTTACTTCACCTGCTTCTTTTAACATTCCCCAGTTTTGTTTCCCAGTAAAGGAGAATGTTCACTAAGATAGTGAATTGTTAGCATTACCACAGACTGGGGATAGAAGAGTGATTTATTGCACTGAGAATCCTAGTTAATGAAAATGATCCCACGTTGTCCAGTGGTCCTCCATGGGGACATGTAAGAATCACACACACACCAAAAGATCTCAGTGATTTTCCAAGCTGGAAAAATCCAGTGTCTCTGGCAATTCAAGAGCCTCCCCAGTAGGCCAAGACCGTGCAAGAGTCAGTTCCTAGTTGTTTATTTCCAATTCTAATTTCAAATAAATAAATTATCTTGGATCTATTCTTGAAAAAAAAAATGTGTGGCAGAACCTGCCAAGAAGTTACAGGGGACTGTTGCAAGCTTGATACCCTAAGTTTATTCCCTGGGACCCACATAGTAGAAGGAGAGGAATGACTCCCAAAGTTCTCCTCTGACCTCCCCCAGCAGGCCAAGGCAGGAATATTGTGATGTGTGCATATGCACACACAAGATAAATAAAGAAAATGTCGGGGCTTAGGAACGGCTCATCAGTTCAGAAGGTACACTGCTCTTGAGGAGAACCTGAGTTTGTTTCCCAGCACCCAAGTTGGACATCTGAAAACCTCCTGTGACTCCAGTTCCAGGGAAATCCAAGGCCTCAGGCTGCCTCAGGCTGTGCACTCCCAAGCACAGACCCTCATCGGAATCTACATAGTTCAAAACAATAAACGCATAAAATGTGAAGAAGTGCTGTCATGGGTGTGTGCTGGCTTGGAGGCTGAAGAGATGGCTGAGCAGTTAGAGCACTTGTCACTCAGGTCAAGGACACAGGTTTGATTCCCATTACACACATGGTGGCTCACTACTATCCATAACTCCAGTTTTAGAGGATCTGATGGCATCTTCTGAACTCAAAGGACACTACGTACATGCAGCCAATACACTCACAAACACACACACACACACACACACACACACACACACACACACACAAAACAAAACAAAATAAAACAAAAAACAGATATCTAAAACAAAATAAGAATAGATACCAAAATCCAAAGGAATCAAAGAGGAGTCTGAGTTACTGGCTGAATCCTGGTACCTGAGTTCTTGCAAAGCTGAACCACAGGTGTTCACACATGGTGTTTTTGGAGACTCCCTCCAGCAGTCATCAAGGGTGGCATGCAGCTAAGGTGACACAGAATATTCCTACTTTACACCTCAAACAAATACTTTGAGGCTCCTTTTGAAGCAGGACATGGTGGAGTACACCTTTAAGTCCAGCACTCAGAAGGCAAAAGCAGGCAGATCTCTATGAGTTGCAGGCCAGCCTGGTCTACAAAACAAGCTTCAGGACAGCCAGGGTTGTTACACATAGGAACCCTCTCTTGAACAAACAACAAAACAGTCTGGTTTGGGGCTGGGCAGATGGCTCAGAGGCTAAGAGCACTTGCTGTTCTTTCAGAGGCCCCAGGTTCTGTTTGCAGCAGTCACATGGCAGCACACAGCTGTCTCTCCCCACAGTTCCAGGGTTTCTGATGTTCTCTTCTGTCCTCTGTGTGCATCAGCCACACATATGACACACAAATACATACATATATATAGCCAAATACTAATGTACACAGCCCCCTCAGCAAAGTTCTCAAATGTGCCACAATTGGTTGTCATCATGAAGCTGGAGTTATGGCTCAGAACTCCAAATTGGGGCCCAGGACTGCACACCTGCTATCCTGAAATCTTTAGAGAAAGATGGAGGAACAGAGATTCAAGGCCAGCCTAGCTTCCTCGCTGGGCAATGTGAATCCCTGCCTAAAAAGAAAGAAAGAAAGAAAGAAAGAAAGAAAGAAAGAAAGAAAGAAAGAAAGAAAGAAAGAAAGAAAGAAAGAAAGAAAGAAAGAAAGAAAGAAAGAAAAGAAAAGAAAAGGAAACAAACAAATAAATAAATTTCTTAAAAATGATTTATTTATCATTTATACAGTGTTTTGTCTGCACATATTCCTCCAGGCCAGAAGAGGGCACCGGATCTCATTACAGATGGTTGTGAGCCACCATGTGGTTGCTGGGTATTGAACTCAGGACCTTAGGAAGAGCAAGCAATGCTCTTAACCTTTGAGCCATCTCTCCAGCCTAATGGTTACTATTTTTATGCCACTAACTTTTGAAGTTTTTATTTGGTTTTGTCTTTTTTCAAAACAGGGTTTCCCTGTGTGTAGCTCTGGCTGTCCTGGAACTCCCTCTGTAGACCAGACTGTCCTGGAACAGAGATTGACCTGCTTCTGCCTCTCCAGTTCTGGGATTAAAGGTGTGCACCACCACTGCCCAGGCTTTTCATTTGTTTTTTACACAGTGAAAGCTATCTGACACCCTTCCCACAGGGCTTTGCTCTAGCTCTCATCTGTGCCTTGATGTCTACATGCCTGACTCCTCTCTGTCCTTCAGATGTCTTCTCAAATACACTCTGCTTCAACAGGTCTTCTCTATCCATATAGCATAACACCGGAACTTAGGGCTGACATTACCTCTCACTTTATTCCAAGATATGATGTTTCCCCATTTGTTCATTGATTAGTTTATTGCAGCCTCACCCTGATAGAATATCAATTCCATGAGAGCAGGGGGCATGCATACCAGTGACTGCATTAGTGCCTGGCAGTCAACAACTAGTTGTTGACCAATCTCATTCAGAATCCTCTAGCAAGGGCCTTTGAATGCTGCCAACATGACAACCTGAGTTTGAGTCCCAGCACCCATGTGATAGAGAAGTAGAAAATAGACTCCCCAAAGTTGTCTCCTGACATTCACACACATGCTGTGGCACATAATAAATAAAGGAGTAAATATGTGAGTTAATAAAATGTGTTTTAGGTCTGGAGAGATGGCTCAGAGGTTAAGAACGCTGGCTGTTCTTCAAGAGGTCCTGAGTTCAATTCCCAGCAACCACATGGTGGCTCACAACCTTCTGTAATAAGATCTGGTGCCCTCATTTAAAAAAAAAAAAAAAAAAGCCTCAAGATCATGATGGGAAAACCCACAGATACAGCTGACTGGTACTAGTTGGAGCTCACTGACTCTGGACCGACAGCTCTGGAATCTGCATGGAACTGAACTAGGCCCACTGAATGTGGGTGACAGTTGTGTGGTATGATCTGTTTGTGGGGACCCTGGCAGTGGGACCAGAACTTATCCCAGGTGCATGAACTGGCTTATTGGAGCCCATTCCCTGCAGTGGGATACCTTGCTCAGCCTTGATACAATGGGGAGAGGCTAGGCTCTCCTTCAACTTGGTATGCCAGACTTTGTTGACTACCATGGGAGGCCTTACCCACTCTGAGGAGTGGATGGGGGTAGAATGGGAGGGGGGTGAGGAGGCAAGAGAAGAGGAGGGAAGGGGAAAGTGGGTTGGTGTGTAAAATGGAAAAAAAAAAAAAAGATCTGGTGCTCTCTTCTGGCTTTCAGGGCTACATGCAAACAGAACACTGTACACATGATGAATAAATAAATCTTTTTTTTAAAAAATGTGTTTTAAAGAAAACAAAAAACTCAAGGAAATGTAATGAAAAATAAAGAAATCTTTGTTAACTTAAAAGGAAAATTGCTCTGTCAAGCTTTTCTTTTCTTTTTCTACTTTTATTTACTTATTTTATGATTTTTTGAGATAGGGTTGGCACTCAGTCTTTTCCATCAGGCTGGCCTTGAAGTCACAAAAATCTGCCTGCCTCTGGAGTCCTGAAATTAAAGGCTTGGTCCACCACCTGCCACTGCCCTGGCTCTTCCTCATCTCTCTCTTCTTTCCTTCTTCCCTTACCTCCTCCTCCTTTTAAGATAATAGATTCTTTTCTCATACAACATATTCTGATTACAGCTTCCCCTCCCTCTCTCCTCCCAGTTTCTTTCCCCTTCCTTCCCCTCCAGATCCACTCCCTTTCTGTCTCTCTAAGAGGTACCAACACACATAACAAAATAGAACATCACAAGATCAATGAAACCACCATCTAAGCTGGACAAGGCAAACCAATGGGAGGAAAAGAGCCCCAAAAGTATGCACAAGAATCAGAGACTTAGTCACTCACACACTCTGCGAATCATAAAATTACTAGTCAAGAAGATATATATATATATATATATATATATATATATATATATATATATATATATATATATATATATACTGAGACCTGGTCTGTCTGTCAGGTTTTTCAAGCCTAGAATGTTTTGAACTGTGTGTATTTCATTTTCCTTCTTTTTTTTATTAAAAATTTTTCCATTTTACATACCAACCCCAGTTCCCCCTCCATGCCCTTCTCTGCCTCCTCACCCTCATCCCACTCTACCCCCATCCACTCCTCAGAGTGGGTAAGGCCTCCCATGGTACTCAACAAAGCCTGGCATACCAACTTGAAGGAGAACCTAGCCCCTTCCCATAGTATCAAGGCTGAGCAAGGTATTGCACCACAGGGAATGGGCTCTAAAAATTCAGTTCATGCACCTGGGATAAGTCCTGGCCCTGCTGCCAGGGACCCCACAAATTGATCAAGCCACACAACTGTCACCCACATTCAGCGGGCCCACTTTGGTCCCATGCAGGTTCCCGAACAGTCAGTCCAGAGTCAGTGAGTTCCAACTAGCACAGGTCAGGTGTCTCTGTGGGATTCCCCATCATGATCTTGATCCCCTCTTTTTCTTTTTTTTGAATGTGGAATGCCATTTATTTAAGTAGGGAGGAGGTCTTAAATACAGGCTTACAGCACATTGGTAGAACCCCCCATGGCAGAAGTTCACTTCTGATGTTTTTTGTTGTTGTTGTTGTTGTTTGTTTTTTATTATTTTTTTACCTAGCTGAGGACCAAACCCAGGGCCTTGCATTTGCTAGGCAAGCGATCTACCACTGACCTAAATCTCCAACCCGGTGTATTTCATTTTGGATTCTAAACGTTTAGTTGCTAGCCCTTGTGGAACTGGGTGAGACAGTGCTCAATCTGGCCAGCTAGGCTTGCAGGAGGCTCCCATGCTGACAGGGAGTGAAATGGCAGCTTGGAGGACAGGACTGCCTATTTCTCCAGGACACACTGTCCAGCTGCTGTTGACACATGTCCACAGCTCTCAGGGTTGGTAGTTAGTTGGGACAGGGTATCATCATTTATCCCAGGCCAACCGAAACTTATTGCAATCTCCCTGCCTTTTGAGGAATAGGAGGTGGGGAAGGGTTTCCAGGGTTTCTCTGTACAGTCCTGGCTGTCCTGGAATTTACTCTGTAGACCAGGCTGGTCTCAAACTCAGAGTTCTGCCTGTCTCTTCCTCCCCAGTGCTGGGATTAGAGGTATGTGTTACCACTGCCCAGTTCTGCCCCTGCCTCTTGTTATAATAAACGAGTGCCCAACCAAACACTCACCATCACCACCAGCTCAGCTCCCATTGTTGGATCTAAGTTCTCTAGCTAGGGTGCTGAGCTGTTCCTTCACGTCCCCTTTCCCTTCCTCTTCAATTGTAGGATTACTGGTGAACCTACCATCCTGGTAAAGGTGGTGCTGGTGATGGAAGCCAGTGCCTGAAGCCACATGCTAGAGAAGCACTTTAACCACTGAGCCACATCCTCAGTACCTCTTCACGAGATGAATGAGCTCACAACATCATCCTGTCACAGATTTTTTTTTCTTTGCTTGTTTTGTTTATTTTTTGTTTTTTGAGAAGGGTTTCTCTGTGTAGCTTTGTGCCTTTCTGTAGACCAGGTGGCCTCGAACTCATAGAGATCCTCCTGCCTCTGTCTCCCGAGTGCTGGGATTAAGGGCATGTGCCACCACCACCTGCCACAGTTCATTTTTTAAAGGGGAATGTTGACATGGAGAACAATGGGACCATGAGGACAAGTAACTTAAGAGTTAAATAAAATTTGGTTTTTCTAAAAGAAGCTTCTAGCAGTATATGTTAATGAAGTCGTTGCATCTGAGTGGTAGGGTTTTGATTTGTCAGACCCTCCAAAGCTGGATGGCCACCATCTTAGGTCCTTCTTGGCCACTATTCCTGTCATCATATTTAAGGTCTTGAGATCCCTTATCTGTGAAGGGAATGGCACAGAACTTTCTGATCAGTGAGAGTGTACCCCAGGAACTCATGGTCTCAAAATATACTGGAACCAACAATGATGAGAAAGTGAGACCTTTACATTATTTGAACACTTGACAATAATCTAAAAATTGACATAAAACTCTAGTAATCTACAAAAACTCATGAATAGTAAAACAACATGTTACTGAATGGTGAGTAGGTCAAAGGAAAAAGAAAGGAAGAAGGAAAGGAAGAAAGAGTGAATTTCCCGGAATTAAAGGGAAATTAGTGTACACTACATCACATCTAGGACGCATTGAAAGCAATACTATGAGGGAAATTTAAAGCCCTAAGAGCCTAGAATAAAAACCTGAAAAGCACAAATAAATAGTTGAATGATTCAACTAAAAATTTTGGAAACAAGACCAAACCAAATCCAAACTTAGTGGGCAGCAAGAGATAAGAAAAACCAGAGTAGAAACCAATGAAATAGAATGAGGTCTGGTGGTACACACCTTTAATGCCAGCAGGAGGAGGCAGAAGCCTGACTTCTGAGTTCTAGGCAATACTGGTCTACAGAATGAGTTCCAAGATAGCCAGGACTATACAGAGAAGCCCTGTCTTAATATATATATATATATATTATGGACAACAAATATTTAATGAATAGAGATGAAGGAAATAATAGAAAGATTCAACTATCTCTTTTGTTTTTTTTATGTGTGTTTTTTGAGACAGGGTGTCTCTGTAGCTTGGAGCCTGTGATGGAATGGGTCTATAGACAGGTTGAACTCACAGACATCCTCCTGTCTCAGCCTCCCTAGGGCTGGGATGAAAGGTGGGTACCACCACCACCTGGCCCAAGAATCAACAAATTGAAGAGGTGGTTGTTTTGGGAATTATAAACACGACCAACAGACCTTTGGCCCAACTAACCTAAAGAAAGCAAGACAGGTCCAAAATAACAAGAGTCAGAGTTGAAGAAGGACACATTATAACAGTTATCAAAGCAATCCAGGATATTTTAATATTATAATATCCTCTGGTTCCTGCAACATGTGAGAAGTAGGAATTCCCAAAGCATAAGCTGAAAATATGTTTCCTAAACGCTTGACCAGGTTCTTTCTGACTGAAGATCCATCAGCATGAGTATCAAGAACACACCCACACTCCAGCAGCTGGCAGTGCAGAGCCTGGTAAGGAACCAGGTCTTAGCCATCTCTGCCCTGAAGACCATGCCCATAAATTTATTCCCAACACTGTTCAAGGAGGCCTTCGATGGTAGACACATGGGGCTATTGAAGGCAATGGTGGCGGCCTGGCCCTTTTCTCGCCTCCCTGTGGGGGCCCTGATGAAGACCCGGGATGTGGAGGCATTGCAAGCTGTTCTGGATGGCCTAGATCTGCTGCTGTCACAGAAGGTTCGTCCCAGGTAAGCAAGGTCCAAGGAGAACAAAGGGTAGTCACTGAGCTAGTTGTAAATTCATGTGAGGTGAGGGAGAATGGGGTCAAAGTGGACAGAGGCTTCTGTTGTTACAACATGGAAGTCTGTAGAACTTGTATTCAAGTTGAGAGCTGATATAAATGGCAGTCAGGAGTGGAGGACAGCTCAGAGTACATGAAGCCACAGTGGGATGAGCCTTGCCCTGGCTCTCCTACAGGCCTTGGATGTGAAAGAGACCCAAGTCTACATTGAATGGAGGGAAGCAGGAAAGGTCTCCAGATGCCCTTCAGGCTAAGAGTCCTTGCCTGGCAGGAGAGAGGGGCTGTGTTGGAGCTGACAATAGAGAAGTGGGACATAAACTGTCTCTGAGTCAGTTCCTGGCTTATATTATGAAACTCCTTCCTTTTCCCTCCCAGGCGGTGGAACCTGCAAGTACTTGACTTGAGGAATGTGCACCAGGATTTCTGGGATATATGGACTGGAACACAGGAAGAAGCTTACTCAACAGAGACTGGGAGTGAAGAGCAAGTAGGCAGGGCCCTTCCTAGATACGCGCTGAGGTGGCATTTGAAGGTGGTCACTGACCTTAGCTTCAGGTTCCACCTGGAAGATCACCAAACATGCTTGTTGCAGTGGGCCCAGCAGAGAAAAGGCTCTGTACGGCTGTGCTGTCTGAAGATGACTATTTGTGCCTTCCCTGTGGAGATTATCAAGGAGGTCTTGGACATTTTCCAGCCACACTACATTGAGGAACTGGCACTGTTCACAAACAAGGTTCTGCACTTCCTGGGTCACTTGGGATCTTGCCTTGGCCGAATGAGAAATCTTCACAAATTCCATCTAACTCACATCTACTTGAACACAGACAGGTTTGTAAATACTTTGAAAGACACAGAGGAGAAGTGTACGATCAGGTTCCTTTCTCAGTTCTCCAAACTCAAGTGTCTCCAGCATTTCTCTGTGAATGGAGTGTACTTTTCCTCTGACCACATGAAACAGTTGTTCAGGTAAGGAAGGATGGAGAGCTGTTTCTACTGTGACAGCAAACCTTTTCCCTTTGCTTCAGCATTAGTTGTCCCCTGGGGGGGGTGCCACTGTGTCTTTGAGAATGATGGACTCATTCAGTGTTTAAGGGTGGACTTGTTTCCTTCTTTACTGACCATTCATTAGCAGAGGCAGAGCTGGGGTAGGAGATGTTCAGAGAGCTGCCTTAAGAGCAGGTCAGTTGGGTGACTCAGACCCAGTGAGTGTGATCTGGATATTCCTCCTTGAGATCCTGGCTACACTAATGGGAGGGAACATGACAGAGTAGCAGGCCCTGATGTGTGGACAACTAACACCTGCACAGGATGCTAAGGAGCTCTGTACTCAGATCTCTGTAAACAGAGGATGGATCCTCTGTCAGCCTCGAGCTCTCCCAGAGAGAAGGATAATATGAGCACAGGTTGAGATTTAGTAGATGGAAATGAGTGATGCTAGGGTGGGGACCATCAGTTTCAAAGGTGGAGCACTGACATCAGGAATAGAGGTTGTGATTGAAAGGAGGGACAGTGAAGCTATTCAGGACACATACCGAGGGGTTTCCAGAACCCTTTTTGTGATGGTCCTCTCTGTGTATGACCTCCCAGCCTGTTGTTGCAAAGTTTAGTTCTGTTTGACAGAGTGAGGACAGGGACCTACAGATCTGTGGTCTGAGACTGTCCCACCTTATGTATATGTCTCAGGAGACAATTATTTGAGCAGGAATCAACAGGTTGTATCCCAAGTGTTGACCTTCAGCATAAGGCTAGACTGACTTTACATTTGTGGTCCCTTCGGTCTCAGCATCAACCTTAGTAATGTCCTTCCTTACCCAGAACTAATTTCCTGTTCTTTCCCCAGATGCCTGAAGACCCCCTTGGAGTCCTTGTGCATCACTCTTCGTCAGCTCTCACAGTCAGACCTAAAATACTTGTCACAGTGTCAGAGGCTCTGTCACCTGAAACACCTGAACCTCAATGGTGTAGAGTTATCTGAGCTATGTCCCACAGATCTCCGAGTTCTCCTAGATAATGTAGCAGACACACTGCAGAACCTGGAGGTAATGAACTGCAGGATGAAGGACTCTCAGCTCAGTTCCCTCTTACCTATCCTGAGCCAGTGCTCCCAGCTCACCAGGGCCAATTTCTGTGATAATGACTTGTCCATGGCTGTTCTGAGGGACCTTCTGCAAAGCATGGCCAATCTAAGCAAGTTGACTGTAGAGCTCTACCCTGCCCTTCTAGAGTGCTATGATCCTCAGGGTTATATTCTAGTAGAGAAATTTACCCAAGTATGTCCTGAGCTCCTGGATATACTCACTGCTCAAAGGCAGCCCAAGACCATAGCCTTTGCTACATGCATCTGCCTTGAATGCTGCAGGCGCTATGTTTATGACATGGAGAGCAGACTTTGTTGGTGTTAGCAATAAATAGGGAAAGGCTGCTTCTGGATACTGAGAAATGAAAGTCTAGGTGGTGTGACTGTAATCATGAGGTCACAGAACACTTGGTTTCAGACCCTGTGTTCATTGGAAACAAAATATTGTTCAGTGGATCCACACCATAGAGTCTAATTTGACTTGAAGTATAATGGGCCTATGGCCACAGTTGTCTTGTGGAATCAGAAAGGAAATTTGCATTTCTAAATGTGCCTCTCTCAAAACAGGTTCACCACAGTCTTCCCAGTATGTGATAGTTATAAACTTATGGTAGACTAAGAACCTAAATGCTCTCTTCTGTATCCTATTCAGTCAGTAATTTAAGTCCTAGGTTCACAGTCAAGGTGTCTTGTGATTCCATGAAGTATATGATCAAGGACATTATGGTCTAAGACTTGCCAGCATCAAAATGAACTGAAGTTATTCATGACATTGTTTCCCCTCTTTACTTAACATTGTTTGGCTGCTTGGTGCATTATTGGTACAGAACTGTCTATCTGAACTGAGCATTATGGACCTACTCTCCTATGAATATAGTTTTGGAGAAATGCAGGGGATTCTATTCCAGGATACTCAGATAGGGGGTGCTGAGCAGACATTGAAGATTGCTGATGGAAAAGTCCTTGCCTATCGAACTGACTGACCTGAGACCTGGATGTTAACTGTTTAGTTGTGAGCTTTGTCTTGATTTGCTAAGAGAGTAGCCAAGCCAGCTATTTTACACCCTTTCATTGGATCAGGTATGTGGTGGGTATTGTGTTCCCTGAAATATTGTGTGTTCCCCGAAATAAACAAATCTGGGGTCAGAGAATAGACATCCACTAGTGAAAGACCCCCGGAGAGGTCTCCCCTCAGGAGAGACCCCCGGCTCAAGGAGCACGCAGCGACCACGGATCAGATGCAACAGCACGAGGTTTATTTAAACACAGGTACCTGGGGCAACCAAGTCTCTCGGAAAACTTGCGCGCCTCTGGGTTGGTAAGATGGGTTTTTATAGCAAGAAGCGAGGGAAAGCATTAGTCAAAGGGTTCTGATTGGATAATTTAAACAAGGCGCGAATGGTTACAAAGCTCTGATTGGACAATTCAAGTGAGGCGCGAATAGTCAAAGGGTTCTAATTGGACAAAGCTCTGATTGGACAATTCAAAGTGAGGCGCGAATAGTCAAAGGGTTCTAATTGGACAAAGCTCTGTCAAAGTGAGGCGCGAATAGTCAAAGGGTTCTAATTGGACAAAGCTCTGATTGGACAATTCAAAGTGAGGCGCGAATAGTCAAAGGGTTCTAATTGGACAAAGCTCTGTCAAAGTGAGGCGTGAATATATGAGCATAAATCAAATGGGGCGTGAACTCAGGCTCAGGGCGGTTTGTGGGTTTTTCCCTTGGTAACCAGATATGTGTGTTGGCTCAACCCCTATCTAGAATTCCAGCTGCTCTGGCCCTCCCGCACTGACGCCAGGCAGTCTGCCCCTGACATCCTGCTTATCTATCGGCTATCTGGGCTGCGGTGGGGCCATTCTATTTCCTGGAACTGTCTTTTGTTCCCTTATAAGCCTTGCAAACATAGCATTACTATAGGGGTGCCGGGGGGTCTTTCACTAGAACAAAGCCAAAAATGGTGGCTAGAAAATGGGAAGAGTAAGCTATAGCAGAAGTTGGGTGGTAGTGGTACATGCCTTTAATCCTAGCACTTGGGAAGCAGAGCTATCCTGTCTCTGAATTCAAGGCCACTTTAGAAACAGCTAAACATGGTGACCCATGCCTTTAATTCCAGAAACCCAACCTTTAATCCCAGGGAGTGGGGTCAGAAAGAAAAAGGTATATAAGGCATGAGGACCAGGAACTAGAAGAGAAAAGCATGTAGTTAGTTAAGCATTTGGTTGGTTAGCATTCAGGCTTTGGAGCAACATAGTTCAGCTGAGAGCCATTGGGATGAGGACTCAGATGCTTCCAGCCTGAGGAAACATGATCACCTGAGGAACTAGCAAGGTGAGATAGCTGTGGCTTGTTCTACTTCTTTGATCTTCTAACATACACCCCAATACCTGGCCCAGGTTTGTTATTATGAATAAGAACTGTTTAGATTCATGCTACACAGGTAGCAAGAAGATTGTGTTAATTACTCTGTGTTTTCATTGGTCTTCATTAAAAAAATAAATCTCCCTGTTCTCACACTTTGTTGTGATGTCAGCTAACTCATCAATGTACTAACTGTGAAGGACACTTGAAATCACACTCTGGAAAATACCATTTCTTGGAAAGTGATGTGATTGTGAGCAGAGTGGCATTTCAACATAAGACCAGGATTGTTTTAACAGTAGAAAAGTGTGGAGGTTCATAGAACTTATAGCTCCATCAGAGCTCACAGTGTTTTGCTGTCACAGGTAAGAACCTATTGTGACCATGGGCATCTTTTTGTTCTTCCAAATTGTTTCATATTTTAGCTATGAAGTTGGAGTCCCACAACACCCCTTATTCACAGCAAATATAATATATACTGTATCAATCTAATGAGGGTCTGATCCCTTTCCAGGTTAGTTCATCCACAGAAATAAGGAGACTCTGCAACCAGATTCTTCATGCCTCAGCCTCACCTGGATTCTGAATCTCCATGCACTGTCAGAGTTTTTAAGATGATGGAGTGACTTTAGCAATGAAGTGCCCTATGAAGGGGATTAGATGCTCCTGTATCTTCTGGTTTATTTGCTCTGTTCAGGTCAAGGCCATCTGTCTTGAACCTTGTTGCTCATAGAGGGTTTTAGGCTGCACTGTCTAGATGCTTCCATACTCCCCCCGGGCTGGTGGGCACCAAGAGCAGTCCTGGAGAATTTGGCCCAAGGTGGATCAGAGGCTTCTTTTACCAGATTGGAGGACTGTAGAGCTTGGACAAATCATGGCAAGGGTGCAGAACAGAGGAAAGTAGATATGGCTCATGTTTACCTCACACACATAAGTGGAATGAGGCTGGGAAATGGAATGGAGAGAAGTGAGACAGGGCTGCAGATGCCTCTCTGGCAAAGAGCCCTTTCCAATGAGTGTACATCTGGGTTCAATTCTAGGCATAGGGAAAAAGCAAACATTTAGAAGGGAAAGCTGGTGTGTGACATGTGGATGAGAAGGAGACATGTGTCTTGTCTTAGCTTCTGAGAGTTTGACCCATTTCATACCCAGGATGTGGAATATCAGAGTCCTCCAATTGTATGCTGTGTTCATATCTCAGGGACTTTGATGACATGGTGAACAAGAGATTGAAGGGACAGGTGTCTTTTAGAGTCAGAAAGGCAATTCTGCATTTCTAAGTGACAGTTTGGAGATAGAAAGACTATTATAACCTTGTAAATGTTGTTCCATGAAGGACTTGTTGGTGAGGATTTCCCAGAATGGTAGTTTCAGAGGAACACTCAAAATTTGTGACCTGGAAAACTGCTGTGTACTGCCTTCCACTGTCACTGACCTGTTCAGCTGCTTTTCATGTTCAAAGTCATGTGAGTCCTGTGACTTTAGGGATTGAAAGACAGATGCTGAGCTGTTTCCTCAATGCTGAAGCCCTAGAACTTTCTGTATTTAAATAAGATGGAGTCAACTGACACTCCCTTCCCTTCTTCTTGGCCTGGGCCTCTGTTACTTCCTGGTTGTTCGTTCAGTCGATCATGTCAAAGAAACATCAAACCACTGTGATCAAGGGGGGAATCTGCTCTCTTAAGAAGAAGGTTCTGGCAGCAGGGCCTAGAATTTTAATCCAGTATATTCAGGCTAGAGGGCATTCAGGGCCCATCAAATATAGCTGAAAGAAAATTCATGACAACACAGAGCACAGGGATTTTGGTCTAAGCCACAATGTTCTCTTCTTTCCTTTCCTTTCCTTTTCTTCTTTCTTTCTTTCTTTCTTTCTTTCTTTCTTTCTTTTTTGTTTGTTTGAATTTTCTTTCTTTTATGTTTTTTTTTCTCCCCTAGACAGGGTTTCTCTGTGTAGCTTTGCACCTTGCCTGGAACTCTGTAGTCCAGGCTGGCCTCAAACTCACAGAGATCTACACAAATCATAGAGATTAAAGGCATGCTCTACCACCACCAAGATTCTTTTTCTATGAATAGCTTCATGTAGCCCAGGCTGGCCTTGAATTCTGTATCCTCCAGTCTGGTCATCCTGAATGCTGAGCTAGCTAACATGGACCACCAAGTCCAGTGTGTAAACCACACATCTGTGGGGCCTTGTTCTTCAGAGCTCTTACCCTCTGGTTAGCCACCTTCAAATAAAGACCTGGTAGTTGGACAAATGGAGATCAACCTGAGAACAGTGTCTGGGTTGTTGTTTGTTGTTTTTCCAGACAGGGTTTTTTGTGTAACCCTGGCTGTCCTGGAACTCCCTTTGTAGTACAGATTGACCTTGAACTCTGAGATCTGCCTGCTACTGCTTTGGGAATGCTGGTATCAAAGGCGAGGTCTAGCAACTGAGGATTGTTTCCTTTGTTTTTGTTTTGAGTTGACCCTCTCTCCTGTAATACAGGCTGGACTCAAATCAATTATGTAGCTGAGGACAGCCTTGAACTCTTGACCATTCTTCCCCTATCTACTAAATACTAGGCTTATGTGAAGGTTTGCCAACACACCAACTTTAGGTAATTTTTAAATATCTGGTGTTTTATAACAATATTTTACATTTGAACATTTATTTTTCTAAGAGTATTTCTGATTCAGCTCAGGTGGGTGCTAGCCATGTTAATCTCAACAGCAAGAATAAGACCACCACAATTTAAGCCAAACTTAAAGCTACCTTGATTTTTTTTTTTAAATTGGGTGCACCCAAATTGCTGGCCAGTGACTGCCTCCTAAGTTGGGTTAAAGAGAGCAGCCTTGAATCCATATCTTGGGCCCCTTTTAAGGAGTAAAATCATGAGTAGTTGTAAAGCAGGTTCACAGAAGAGAGACAATGGGGCAGTATGGAAAATTAGGAAAAAAAAACTCATAAGAACATGGAATGACTAGGGAGCGTCCAGGGTGAGTCAGGGTATTCTCCAAAAAATCAAGGCCATGGGTCGGGGAAGGTCAGATTCCAGGAAACAGACAGCACTCAATTCCTACATAAATGGAAAGCATAATGGATCCTGCCTTCAAAATGATGTTGGGCAGCTTCCTCAGCCACCCATCCACAAGCAAGCCTGGATAGTCAGTCCCTGGGCAGGAAGAAAGACATCCATGATGCCATTTGGCTCAGCAGGTGCTGTTGACCCACAGGACAGGCTGGAACCTGATGGCCTGGGCTGGTGGGAAGACATTGGTGTCCTAAGGCAGGTGGGAGAGCTGTCCCCGTTATCTGTAATATGGCAGCATGGGCAGCAAGAGTAGTCAACCTGAACTTGAAGATTCTCATATTTACAAAGCAGCAATTGCTGTGGATATCGCTCTATGTAAATAAAGTTCTGATTGGCCAGTGGCCAGGCAGGAAGTATAGGCGGGACAAGAGAGAAGAGAATTCTGGGAAGTAGAAGGCTGGGAGAGACACCGCCAGCTGCCGCCATGAGAAGCAACATGTAAAGACACTGGTAAGCCACAAGCTATGTGGCAAAGTATAGATTTACAGAAATGGGTTAATTTAAGATAGAAGAAGTAGATAACAAGCCACCTGCCACGGCCATACAGTTTCTAAACAATGTAAGTTTCTGTGTGCTTTCTTGGTTGGGTCTGAGCGACTATGGGACTGGCGGGTAAGAGAGATTTGTCCTGACTGGGCCAGGCAGGAAAACTCTAACTATAAGCAATTCTTTTTTCTCTCTTTCCGCCTTTCATTCATTCATTCATTCTTCCTTCCTTCCTTCCTTCCTTCCTCCCTTCCTTCCTTCCTTTCTTTCTTTCTCTATTGAAACTGTGTAGCCCTCATTGGCCTGGAATTCAATATATACACCTAGTTTCCTTGAACTTCCCAAGATCTGCCTGCCTCTGCCTCCTGACCACTGAGATTAAAGGTGTGCACCATCACATCCAGCAACCACCTGGCAATTCTAACACCACACAACTGTTATACATGGGCACAAGGAGACAAAAACAGGCAAGGAGGCTCCTTCCAGCTCTACTATAATAGCAAAAAGAAAACAAAAAAATTTTTACTTCGAAAAGCATCTATGTATTTAATTCATCAGGAGACATAGGTGATTGATTATTGAGAACAGAACCCAACTACCTTTAATCCCATCACTTGGGAGGCCAAGCCAGGTGGATCTCTGTGAGTTTGAGGCCAGCCTGGTCTACAGAGTGAGTTCCAGGACAAAATAATAATAATAATAATAATAATAATAATAATAATAATAATAATAGTAATTATTATTATTATTACTTATTATTTAACAAAACAGAGACAGTGGAAGATATTAAATAGTACTTTTGTTTGTGGTTAAAAAAAGGGAAAAAAAGAAATAAAATGTTGCTCAACTGAGGAGAGATGGAGAGCTGTCCTGCAGACCAAAGCCAGCCTTACTTTTTCTTTTACATTAAAGATTGTTGTGTGCCTGATGTGGGCCAGCTCCTTGGTTCTAATGGAGCTGGAGATGGTGTGTAAACTGGTCTAGCCAATCTGGAACTCTTTCTGTGTGCAAGGATGCTTCAAGCCCAGGGAGCTGTGGAACAATAATTGTGCACTGCCAACATGTGTTGGTCTCTTTAGTAAAAAACTGATTAGCTGATGCCTAAATAGGATTTTCAGGGCAGAGAAAATGCTGGGAAGAAGGAGGGCAGATTCAGAATTGCCAGCAGGCGTGTGACAAGAGTGTTGTGACTTGAGTGACAAGACACCAATGGCAACATCCTGGATTCTGTCCTGCATTGTAAGGGCAGTGTGACTATGGGCCCAATAGAGCCCTCTACCCAGAAATCAATACCCCAACCTGCACCGTTTGTCCAACTCATCTCTTGGTATCCACCTATGTGCCTGAAGACCCCCTTGGAGACCTTTATCACTGTCCATAACTCATTTCCAGCTCTCACACTAAGAATTGAATCATCTGCTCCTGAGCCTGGACCTACATCAGCTCATACACCTGAACCTCAGTGGTGTGGTAGTTTCTCATTTATTTACTGGGCCTCTCTATGATCTTCTAGTAAGATCTGCAGTTACTCTGAAGACTCTGGAATTGAAGGGCCGTAGGATAGAGCACTAATCAGCTCAGTACCCTTCTACCTGACCTGAGTTCAATGTAACCAGTTCAGATTTATTTCCATGACAATGATGTCTCCCTGGCTGTCCTTAAGGAACTTTGTCACCACATGGCAATCTCATTCAGTGGAACCAGACACTCTACTGGGTCCCTCAGGAGAGCTCTAATGACATTGGATACCCTCTGTCAGAGGGTTGTGGCCACACAGTTAACTGGAGCTCATGGGTGCAGTCAAGGCCATAAGGCAGCTCAAGCCAGTTTGCTACCTGTAACTGCCCTGAAAGTCATGATATCTGGGTTTCTGACCTGAGGTCAGACATTGCCGTTTTTGGCAGGGACTGGGGGAATGTTAGTTCTGTGCACTGAGAAATGAAATCCAAAGGAGTGATTGTTCCTCAAGAGGACACAGAACAGTGAATCTGTGTGTTGGGAGTGGAATATGATACAGGTGGTCCAGATTACAGGGGTCAAAGTTGGGAAACTTTGGGAAATAGTAGGCCCATGAAAAGGGAGCATGCCAAAGCACCTTTTACTAAGTATTGCCACTATTAAATTATTATTATTATTGTTACTATTACTACTACTACTACTACTACTACTACTACTACTACTACTACTACTGTTATTATTATTTTATTTTGTCCTGGAACTCACTATGTAGACCAGGCTGGCCTCAAACTCACAGAGATCTGCCTGGCTCAGCCTCCCAAGTGATGGGATTAAAGGTAGTTGGGTTCTGTTCTCAAATAGCTCATATTCCATTTTACCTGTAGGATGAAACAGAGTTAAGGTTTCCAAACCTTAGGGGGCCTGGCAACCTTCCAATTGCTGACCAAGCTCCTTCCTAAATAATAGAAACAGTCTATTATGCCCCTTAGTTCTCTAAGACAAGATGGCTGTACCTAATAACAGAAAGAACAAATTGATTGGTTGAACATTCTGTGTCAGTTGACTGTTGCTTTGGGATATTTGATAACATTGTGAAACTCTAAGACTGTGTTAAGAAAATTAACCTTAGGTCAGGGGGCAGAGCCAGTGACTACTTGACCAGAATTAGCCACAGAGAAGCCAGGAATATGAATAAAGAGACAGAAAGAAGTATGGAGGGACTTAGAGATTCAAGATCTCTTTGGTTTGGGATAAGTGGAGAGACACTTCTCTTATGGGTCTCTGACCAAAAAAGGAAGGTCAGTTGCTTGCTTTTCAGTTTCTCTGATCTAGCAGATTTTCACCCCAACATCTGACTCCCAACTCTTTACTTGTAAATAGAAGGATAGAGACTCAGATGGTGATTACAGTATCAGTTGATTCAGTTGCAGCCCCTATACTGACAGAAAAACAACAGGACCTAGAGAAACCCCTAATCCCTGAATCCTGATTGGTGAAAAAATGTAACTATAAAGTGTCAGCATATGTTTGTGGGTTTTGTGTTTATGAACCCAGCTTCTGTTCCTGTTTGGGGGCTACCAGGAGAAACGAGGCTCCCATCCTTGTTGTACAGCTCAGATCCATCAGTGACCCTCTTATGTGGTAATTTATTAAAGCCCATAAGTGTTGTCTCTCTCCTTCCTCATGGCTCAAAACAGACAGGTGACACATGGAGACAGAACCTTAAGATTCAAATAAAATTCTGGTCATCTAAGAGGCTTCTGGCTCCACAGTGTAAGGAAATAACTTTCCCTGAATGCAGTTTTGGCTCAATGGGAGACTGGAGGCTCCCCTCTGAAGTCCATCTTGGACATTATCCTGGTCACCTGTTTTAGGGTGTTGGGATCTTGTGTCTGTGGAGAATGGAAAGGTTTTGTGCTTTCTGATCAGTGAAGATGAGACCTAAGAACTCAGGACCTCAAAATACATTGTAACCAGGATCTGTGGTAGAAGCCCAGCTGGTAGAATGTGTGCCTAACACAGGAACCCCGGTGAGATCCCCACAATCACACGAACAACAGGTAGGGATCTGTACCTGAAGTCCCAGCTGGACTGCACCATGACAAAAAGCTGGCTTTTCTCTTTTTCTTTGTTGTTGTCTTTGAGACATGGTCTCACTAAGTAGTCCTGGCTGGCCTGGACCTTGCTGTTCTTAAACTCACAGAGATCCTCCTACCTCTGTGTCCAAAATCCTAGGATTAAAAAAATACAATACCTTTGGTGATATTGTGTCCCCCAATATATTGTGCACCTGAATAATTTTATCTGGGGTCAGAGAACAGAACAGCCACTAGATAGACATAGAGGCCAGAAGATGTTGGCACACACATCTATAATCCTAGCATTCTGGAGGCAGAGATCCATCCAGATCTCTGTGAGTTCAAAGCCATACTAGAAACAGTCAGACATGGTGACACATGCCTTTAACCCCAGGAAGTGATGGCAAGAAGGAGAAAGGTATATAAAGCATGAAAACCAGGAGTCTGGGTAAAGTTTTAGGCTTTTTGCAGCAGTTCAGCTGAGATTCATTCTGGATGAGGACTCAGAGGCTTCCAGTCTGAGGAAACAGAGTCAGCTGAGGAATTGGTGAGGTGAGGTGGCTGTGGCTTGTTCTGCTTCTCTGATCTTCAAGCATTCACCCCAATATCTAGCTCCTGTGTTTCTTATTAAGACCCTTTAATATTCCTGTCACAAATTCCTGCTACAGTAGGCTTCCTGGACATTTGTTTATTTTCAGGTAGAATCTTGTTCTCTTCCTAAGCTGGCCTCCTACTCTTCAAACCAGACTTAGTCAAATATGCAATCCTCCTGTCTCAGCCTCTACAGTGAGTTAATCTATATTAAGACAACCTGCTTTTCTGGTTATGGTGGTGTATAGCTTTAATCCCAACCCTTGGGAAAAGAGGGGGTGTGTGTCTGTGAGTTCAAGGCTACCCTAGTCTAGATAGTGAGTTTTAGGGCAGCCAGGGCTACTTAGAAAGACATGGTCTTAAAAAAGAAAAGCCTGGTGGTGGCACATGCCTTTAATCCCAGCACTCCAGAGGCAGAGCCAGGTGGATGTCTCAGTAGGAGGCCAGCCTTGTCTATAGAAAGAGTTCCAGGACAGCCAGGGCTGTTATACAGTTATAGAGAGAAGTCTTGACTTGAAAAACAAAACAAAAGAAAATTGTTTGTTGTTTGGTTTTTGTTTGCTTGCTTGGTTTAGTTTTTGTTTTAGAGAAAAGGTTTCTCTGTGTAGCTCTGGATATCCTGGAACTCTCTCTGTAGACTAGTCTGGACTCCAACTCAGAGATGCCTCTGGCTCTGCTTCCAAGGGTTGGAATTAAAGGTGTGCCTCCAACCACACCTCACTCTTGTTGTTCTAAGTGTCTAACTTCTAGCAGTAGCTACCTGGAACTCACAATCTAGACCAGGCCACATCTTTGGCTTTGGCCTCACAGAGATCTTCCTGCCTCTGACTCTAGAGTGCTGGGATTAAAAGTGTGCCATTCTGTCCAGCAACTTCTGTCTTGAGGCAGGGTCTTCCTAAGTGCCAACGCTAGTGATGAGCTCACTGTGTACAGGCCCTGAATTTATGACCCTCCTGTCTCAGCCTCCTCAGTGGCTGGGATTGTAAACCTATAACATTTCCCTTGTCCTTGGATGATCATGTTACAGATGACAGGGCCAGGGATACTGGCTGGGCTCTGGACTGCCAAGAGTGAAGGATTCATGGTGCAAAGACAAAGGCTACAGAGGTCATCTCCATGGAGTCAGGACTCTAAGCTCCCCATGCTGCTAGCTTTCCCCTGCCTTGTGTGCCACAGTCCCCCCACCCCCCTTAGAGGTTTCCAGCCTTGTGCATTCTAATCTACAGCTCTGCAGGCCAAATTGCTCTCCAGTTTTTGGTCCCAGCTCACACTATATTATGAGTCCCTGTCCCAACAAATAGCTGTAAATAAAGTTGGCTTTGAGGCTCACTCCTGTAGGCCCAGCATTTTGAAGACAGAGACAGGGGACATGCTGTCTATCTTAGGCTACTTAGAAAATTCCAGGTCAGCTTGGGATATATAAAGGTCCTACCTCAAGAGAAAAATTCCATGAGGAAGGAAGGAAGGAAGGAAGGAAAGAAGGAAAGAAGGAAGGAAGGGAAATGTTCTGCAGTGAATTCATGAATGTGTTCTTGTCTCAGCCCCTAGTCTCTTTACAGTCTGTCATGAGGGTGATCAATTAAAGCAATCTGGACACACCTAATCACAATTAGGATTAAATGGATGGAGTCTCAACCAATTTGATGACGTGGCACCCTTTGGTTGGTGCATAAGACTGTAAACAGAAGTGAAATGAGTGAATAAAAGCCCAAGTGAACCAGAGGAGACACTTGGAATCTTGAAGTCATCTCCTGTTCCTGCTGGGAATAGGGACCTGTCATCAATGCCTGTGTCTGGTAAGTCCCTCATGCTTATGAGGACACCCACCCAGCCACTCCCCACTGGTGATATGAAACCAAGGTTGAATCAGAAAATTCTCCTTCTCTTCCTTCTGATGAGCAGATTAGAGACTGGTTTTGGCTCCAAAGGCAGCTTTACCTTCATTTCAAATGTTGTTTGTTAACTCATGGGTTTGTTTTCTTGAGAGATTTTGCTGTGTCTTCCTAGATTGGCCTGACAGTGGGCTCATGGCTCAAGTTGCCTGGAATTGTAGTCCTCCTGCTTCTCTCTTTCTGGGATTTTGAAGTTACAAGAATGTGTCTGCCCCTGCCTCAGCCTCCTAATTCTGGAATTTCTTCTTGCTAGTTAAATTCTATTCTCTCTCTCTTTTTAAATTTTTCAGTTCAGTTTAATATTTATGGCTTTTAAAGATAATTTGTTAAGATTTTGCTTTATTTCATGTGAGTAAGTAATTTGCCTAAATTTGTGTATTTGTACCACTTATGTGTCTGATGCCTTAAGAGGTCAGAGGTAACATGAGACCCCTGGGACTGGAAATATCTTTCCTTTGGGCCACCATGACAATGCTGGAAACCAAACCTAGGTCCTCTGCCAGAACCATCGTTCCAGTCCTGATTTCTGTTTTTCTTGTTGCTGTTGCTTGTTGGTATTGCTGCTGTTTTGAAGCAGGGTCTCCTGTATGTTGCCCAGGCTAACTAGAATTTATACGAAGCTGAGATGACTTTGAGTCATCCATACTCCTGCCTCCACCTCCTGAGTGCTGGAATGTGAGGTTTGGGCAAGGTGGCCCCTTTATGGAGTGCTGAGGATGGAACATCAAGGGCCTCCTTGAGTTAGGTCCCCCAGGTTGTATCTTCAGCATCTGCCTTTGAAAGTTAAGATGCAGAGTGAACATGGATGTATTAATGGACAATGATAAAAACTTCAAAATGGGGGGAGTCAAAGAGAGAAGCACCCTAAAATCTTTATTATTGAAAGAGTCTCACTGTGTAGTCCTGAACCCTATGTGGATCAGGCTGGTCTTGAACTGACAGAAATCCTCTTAGGCCTTCACTACCAGGTCTGGGTGATCTTTGATTTCTATTTTTTAATAGGTTCTCTAGTAGCTCAGGCTGATCTCATTCTCTGTTTTCAGGCTATACCTACCACCCACCCACCTCACTCTGGGATTAGAGTCCTGAGTGTTTATGTTGTTGTTCATTTTTTTCAGCCACAGGGTTTCTCTGAGTTGCTCTGGCTGTCCAGAACTTACTCTATATCAGACTGGCCTTGAATTTAAGAGATTCACCTGCCTCTGCCTGCCTAGTACTGGGATTAAAGGCGTGTACCACCACACCCCAGTTTGTGACTTTTTTTTTTCTTGATTTTTCAAAGCCAGGGTTTCTCTGTTACTCCTTGCTGTCCTGGAATTCTCTTTGTAGTCCAGGCTGGCCTTGAACTCAGAGTACCACCTGCCTCTGCCTCCCAAGTGCTGAGATTAAAGACATGTGCCACCACCACCTGGCCATGATTTTCTTTTTTGATGGTTTTATCAGTTTGTATTCATTTTTTTAAACTAATATTTGATGGATGCTGGTTTATGTATAGGTATTTTCCTGAACTTAAATCTACACCACATGTGTGCCTATAAAAGACATAAGATGGGGTCAGGTCCCCTGGAACTGGACTTACATATTGTTACAGGTAGCCCATATAAAATGTTTCCCAGATACACTTTACAGCCAATTGAAAGTCTTTATAAGAGTCAGCTGGGATCACACTCAGATATTCCAGAGCCTCAGGTGTGGCATGAGTGGGATGGTTTTACATCTGGCATCTTACTTAACAGCTGCAGAGAGGAGAGTGGATCTTCCAAAAGGATGGAGTCTAACAGAAGCTACGATAAGCAGTTAGCTGGATGGGGTTCCAACACAAACAGGCCAAGAAAAGATAGGACATCCTGATTTGGCTTCCTAGGATCATGTTGGGTCATTTTCCATGGGCATCTTCATCATGGAGATCAAATTCTAGTTAATCCTGAAATGGCCTCAGCAAAAATTCAAGATGAAGGCATCTTTGACTTGTCTTGCTTTTCAAGATATGGTGCAAGCTTGTAGGTATTAGGAATCTAGCCCAGGTCCTCTAGAATAGCAGCCAGTGAAGGCTCTAAGTGAATGCATTATGTCCTCAGCCCCTAAATGCAAATGAACATTTCCTTTTACATGGGACTCAAGAATAATAGTGGGAACAGAATTGGCAAACAGGCCACTACACTAATCTTACCTACTATGGCAACTGAGGCTGGTAGGGTGAAAGGTATGTCAGCTAGGACCTCTGATAAGGGGAACTTGGTAAGACCCTGTAAGAAATTCAAATTAAAAAGCACAAAGTGGGTGGCAGCTCAGACTTAGAGGACTGAGTCCAGGCATGAGGCTCTTCAGTTGCTGGCTAGCCTGGAGTATATAGGGAGACCTTCTGTCTAAATGAGATAGAAGCCTGGGATGGAGGTACCTGCTTTGAATCCCAGTACTATGAGAGAGTGGTAGGCAGATCTCATTAGTTGAAGACCAGCTGCTCTACACAGCAAGTTTCAGGCCAGACAATGCCTCACAGTGAGACCCTGTCTCAAAACAACAATAAAACAACTCTAAGAAACTGAAAGTAACTGGGCAGTGTTCCCTCACACCTTGAATCCCAGCACTTGGGAAACTGGGCTGGAAGCAGAATACAGTGGATTTCTGAGTTCCAGGTAAGCCTGGTCCACAGAGAGTTTGAGGACAGCCAGGGGTGCACAGAGAAACACTTATTTCCAACTCCCCCCATCCCACATACACACACAAACAGGGATATGAAATGCAGTTAGTGCTAACTCTAGAGTGTGTTTTCTTACATATGTCTTCCCTAGTATTGCATGCAACATGTATGTCCTCTTGGGGACAGTCCCCAGCCTCTCCAGCTGTCCAACACTGGTGCTTACCTGTCCCCATTGCTGCTTAAAAGACTTGTTTCACTTCAGTTCCTGTGCTTGTGCTGGACACTGTCCTGGTCTCAGGTTAGTGTCATATTTGCAATTCTCCTGCCTCATCCTTCCAAACACTGAGAGAGAACTCGGTTCTTAAAACAAAAGTAACTGCACCCATTTCACAGATTGTTCCAGCTAGGCCCCATTAGTTGAAGACAGAATGAGGGAAGACTTCACAGGGAACATTTCATTTGCCTTTGAGGGTCTTTATGGAAAGATGGTTCACCCTAAAAGAATGAAGCTTCCCTCTCTCCAGGTTGCCCACTCCCCAATGGAATAGGATTAGGGCAGCAGGGGTTGGGGTTACACAACCCCATGGCTTTCACATGACTGAATCACAGTCCACCATGATGCCTGGAGGGGCCTGTGGTTGTGGGAGCAGCAGACTCAAACAGGAAAACCAGGTTTCTACTGTCTGCAGTGACTCTCACCCTGAGGTGATTTCTGTGAGGGAGGAGCAAAGGCCTTCCTGAGCTTTGCTCTGAATGGATGTCTTTCTGGATGCTTCCACAGGATCCATCTACCTGAACTCGTCAGGATGAGCTTCCAGGCCATGCCCTCACTCCAGCATCTTGCCATGCAGGGGCTGCTGGCAGATGAAGACTTGGCCATCTCTGCTCTGGATGACCTTCCCACAATGTTGTTCCCACCACTCTTTGAGGAGGCCTTCATTGAGAGAAGGACAAAGCTTGTGAAGGCCATGGTAGTATCTTGGCCCTTCCCCTGCCTCCCTCTTGGGGCACTGATGTGCTACGCCAAAGTGGATAACTTCTGGGCTGTGCTTGATGGAATGGATTGGCTGAATAACCAGAATGTTTGGCCTCGGTGAGTGAGCCTGAGTGTGGAAGGCAAGTCTATGGGTGGAATTCAAAGGGAATGTAATGGAGGAAGGTTGAGATGCGAGATCTGTTAGATTATAACTGTCATCTGAACCTCCTTCTTTTCCAACCCACAGGAGGTGTAGACTACAATTGCTCAGTTTGCAGGATGTCTACAATGACTTCTGGGAAGGATGTGTTGGAAAAAAGTCTACTTGGTGGACCAAAGAAGTAGATCCCACAACAGAGGGAAAGAAGCAGCAATTGAAGGTGGTAGCTGAATACATCCTCACGTTCCTCGCTCTCAAGGACTATAATAGTGACTTCATGCTGTGGCTCAGGCAGAGAAGAAATACCATGCAGATCTCTTTTTTCAGGGTGATTCAGAAAAGAAATAAGTGAGGCCCGAGAGAGGAGTTGGATCTCTGAGGATCTCTCTGGATCTGCTCGGACTTATGTTCTTGAGAGATCCGTCTGTGCTCTTAATTCCTTTGCCATCTCTCCTGTCCTAAAATAATCAAGACAGGGTCTCATTTTGTGACATAGACAGGCTTGGAACTCGGGATATAGAAACTTCTGGCTCTGAACATATAGATTAGCCAATTAGGGAACATTGATATTAAAGGAGCACACAGCCATGGGTGACTATTTGTTTTTCTTTTTGATGCTTTAGTTTCTTTGCCCAGAATAAATGAATGACAATACTATTTCTGCCTCTTTTTTTTTTTTTTTAAGGTTTATTTATTTGTTATGTATATAGCATGTATGACTGCAGGCCAGAAGAGGGCGCCAGATCTCATTACAGATGGTTTGTAAGCCACCATGTGGTTGCTGGGAATTGAACTCAGGACCTCTGGAAAAGCAGTCAGCGCTCTTAACCTCTGAGCCATCTCTCCAGCCCCTATTTCTGCCTCTTGTTGTGATAAGTGTGAACAGCCATCATATATCCTATCCCATTCCATTTTTGAAGAAGGGGTTGCTCTGTAGTTCTTGAATGGCCTAGAACTCTTTATGCAGACCAGGCTAGCCTCAAACTCACAGAAATCCACCTGCCTCTCCCTTTCAGATGCTGGGATTAAAGGTCTGTGGGACCAAACCAGGCTCAGCTCCCAGTCATAGTTTCATTTCTCTACCCAATATGCCGGACTGGTATGCTCTGGACCCACCTCGTTGGCACAGTTTTTGTTTGCTTTGTTTTTTGTTTTTTTGTTTTTCATCTCCACTTCATTTTAATTTTAGTTTTTTTTCTCTCCTTTTTAAAAATTTATATTTGTGTTTTAATTTCACACATCAGCCATGGGTTCCCCTGTCCTCCCCCCTCCCCTCCATTCCCATCTCCTCCAGGGCCAACTCCCCTGGGGATTCATTTAAACCTGGTGGATTCAGTACAGACAGGTCCAGTCCCCTCCTTCCAGGCTGAGCATGTGTCCCTGTGTAAGCCCAAGGTTCCAAACAGCCAGCTCATGCACTAAGGACAGGTCCGGGTCCCACTGCCTGGGTGCCTCCCAAACAGATCAAGCTATTCAGTTGTCTCACTTATCCAGAGGGCCTGATCCAGTTGGGGGCTCCACAGCCTTTGGTTCATAATTCATGTGCTTCCATTCGTTTGGCTATTTGTCCCTGTGCCTCTCCAATCTTGGTCTCAACAATTCACGCTCTTACAGTCCCTCCTCTTTCTTAACAATTGGACTCCTGGAGCTCCACCTGGGGCCTGGCTGAGGATCTCTGCATCCACTTCCATCAGTTATTGGATGAAAGTTCCAGCATGACTGTTAGGGTGTTTGGCCACCTGATCACCAGACTAGGACAGATCAGGCTTTCTCTCGACCATTGCCAGCAGTCTACAGAGGATGTATCATTGTGGATTTCTGGGGACCTCTCCAGCACTCTGCCTATTCCTGTTCTCATGTGGTCATCATTTATCATGGTCTGTTATTCCCTGTTCTCCCTTTCTGTTCTTGATCCAGTTGGGATCTCCTGCTCCCCTAAGCTTTCTTTCCCTTGAGCCTTGCCCTGTGGCAAGAATCTTAAAGAGTTCTTATTAATGAAGTCAAACCTGAGGCCAGTTATTGGGGGTGATTGCTGGAAGATCAGAGAAGCAGAACAAGCCACAGCTATCTCACTTGCTCCAAAGCCTGAACACTTAACCAACCAGATGCTTAACTAACTACATGCTTTACTCTAATTGCTCTGGTTTCTGGTCTTCATGCCTTATATATCTTTCTCTTTCTGCTGTCACTGCCTGGGATTAAAGGTGTCGGTCACCATGTTTAGCAGTTCCTAAAGTGGCCTTGAACTCAGAGATCCGGCTAGCTCTGCCTCCCCAGTGCTGGGATTAAAGGTGTGTACCACCACTGCCCAACTTCTGCTATGGCTTACTCTTCCCATTTTCTAGCCACCATTTTTGGCTTTGTTCTAGTGGCTGTCTGTTCACTGACCCCAGATATGTTTATTTCAGGGAACACACAATATTTCAGGGAACACAATACCCACCACATTTCCCCTGTTTTTGTCTAAAATTTCAAAAAAAGCTTATAACTAATACAAGAAATATCATATCCAATAAGTATATACAATATACATAGTCAAGATTTACATTAATGATGTCTAGTTCATTAACATTTGACAGATTCAGATAAACAACTCCATTAATATGTAACAATGACTAGTCCAGTAACATTTGATAAACTCATACAAAATTTTTTTTCATTACTTATGATATTTAAAACAAATAGTTCTTTTTTTTAAAAAAAGTAGATTCCATAATCTCCCTTTTTATCTTATCATATCCATATTCTCTCTTTGCATAATAGATTCAATAATCTACCTTTTGTCATCTTTCTCTTTCTCTTTTTAGAGTAGATTGAATGATCTACCCATTTATCCCATTATTTCTTTATCTTTTTTTCTCAGGGTAGATTCAGTGATCTACCTCATATCTATAGTTTCCTTTTTACCTTTTCCTTTTCTCTTTTAAATAAAACCTCTGAATCTAATCTTCATGTTCAGCTTTTTTCCTGACCATTAACAATTAACAACTTGTAACCAATCATCATAAACAATGACAATATCTGAAACTCATTAAATGACCCAAAACCTCCCATCCCACCTTTTGGGGATGTGGGTGTCGTCTTCTTAAAATTACTTCCATCTTTAGGGGATCCTGAAAAGAAAATTTTTGGGTTAATTGTCAAGTCCTGTATCAATTGTCCAGCCGCTGCATAGTGATAAAGTGCAGGGCTTGTTTCAAGTCCTTGTTCAAGTAGTCTGTCAGGCTGTATCATCTCAGCTAGTCATCTCGAAATTGTCCTGAGCAGTTTGTAGTCCAAAGTCGATCTTTCCATGGTGTTAATGGCTTTACCATAGTCCATGTGGCATCATCATTGTGGAGTCCCATCATCCTTTTGACGATTTCAAAGTCACTGTTAGGCATGATCATGGTTCCCTTTAGATTTTTTTTTTTTTTTTTTTTTTTTTTTTTTTTTTTTTTTTTTTTTTTGTGCCTCCTCTGTGGTTTGGAGCAATCACAGTCTGATAAATGTCTGTCTCTCGGGACCGTGAATGTTCTTCCCTAGAAGAGAACATCTTCACAGCAATTTCTCCCCAACATTTCTCTTGCCAACCTTTTCCAAACTGACCTTTGCCGATGCTTTCTTGTAACATGCTGGTCCTGGCAATTCTTTTCTGAACAAGCAGTAGTAAACACTTTGTCCCAGGTAGCAGCATCACTGCAGTCACCAACATGATGAGAAGCAGCCGGCAACTCGGAGCAGCAGTCACTGCCTCCATGGTTCCACTGCTGTTTGTGTCTCTGCCCCGGCCGAAGCTTCTCCCAGGCCGGCCTCAAACTCAGGATCCTCCTGCCTCTGCCTTCTTCAGTAAATCCAACCAGGGTGCCACCACAACCAGCGAGTGTAGCTTGGGCCTGAGCTGGTGCTCACAAGGCCACAGGCAAGAGGCTTTTTCATGAATTCGAGGTACCACGAATGTTGGGCGCCAGATGTAGTAAGAATCTTAAAGAGTTCTTATTAATGAAGTCAAACCTGAGGCCAGTTATTGGGGTGATTGCTGGAAGATCAGAGAAGCAGAACAAGCCACAGCTATCTCATTGCCCTTCATTACTCCCACTGTCGTCCAGTTGTTTATGTAGATATCATCCATTTCTGTCATTGGGCGATCCCTGTGTCTTTCCTAGGGTCCCGTTTTCTAGGTAGCCTCCCTGGAGTTGTGTAGCAGTTTAATCATCTTTGTTTTACATCTATCTAGTATCCCACTATGAGTGAGTACATACCATGTTTGTCTTTCTGAGTCTGGGTTACCTCACTCAGGATGATTTTTTTTAGATCCATCCATTTGCCTGCAAATCTCATGATGTCATTGTTTTTCTCTGCTGAGTAGTACTCCATTGTATATATGTACCATATTTTCTTTATCCATTCTTCAGTTGATGGCATCGAGGTTGTTTCCAGGTTCTGGCTATTACAAACAATGCTGATATGAATACAGCTGAGCAAATGCCCTTGTGCTATGATTGAGCATTCCTTGGGTATATGCCCAAGAGTGCTACAGCTGGGTCTTGGGGGAGATGGATTCCCAATTTTCTAAGGAAGCGCCATATTGATTTCCAAAGTGGCTGTACAAGCTTGCATTCCCACCAGCAGTGGAGGAGAGTTCACCTTGCTCCACATCCTCTCCAGCATAAGCTGTCTTCTGTGTTTTTGATCTTAGTCACTCGGACAGGTGTAAGGTGGTATCTCAGAGTCGTTTTGATTTGCATTTCCCAGATAATTAGGGATGTTGAGCAATTCCTTAAATGTCTTTCAGCCATTTGAACTTCCTCTGTTGAGAATTCTCTGTTTAGTTCTAAAGCCCATTTCTTAATTGGACTGTTGGGCATTTTGATGTTTGACGTGGATTTATCCCTGGAGTATGAACTGGCTTTTTAGTGCCCACTCCCTATGGTGGGATACCTACCTTAGCCTTGATGCAGGGTGGAGGGGCTTGGGCCTACCTCAACTTACTGTGCACTACCGTATTGACTCCCCACGGAAGGCCTTACCCTTTCTGAGGAGTGCACAAGGATGGGGTGAGGGGGGAGGTGGGGAGAAGAAGGAGAGGAGGAAACTGTGGTTGGCATGTAAAATGAAAACCTTTTAATGGAAGTAATGTATTAAACAATTTATATTCAGTGTCCATCATTATAATGGTAAGTGATGAATTACATAAATTAATTCAAATAAGCTGGGCACACACCCTTAATCCCAGCCCTTGGGAAGCAGAGCCAGGAGGATCTCTGTGAGTTTGAGGCCAGCCTGGTCTACAGAGCAAGATCCACGACAGGCACCAAAACTACACAGAGAAACCCTGTCTCGGGGGTTGGGGGGGTTGGGAGAGAAATAAAAAAGTAATCAAAATATATGTCAAACTATGCTTTCGATTGTTACATTAAATGATTAAATAAATTAAAATCTTGACTTGTGAGCTTAAAATATAAATAAAAAATAAGAGTCTTAATATTTGTTTTCTGGTGTGTGTGTGTGTGAACAGATAGATGTTTGATTTCTTTTCCCCAAATAAACAAGTCCTTATTTTTTTTTACTTTTATTTATTTGTTTATTTATTTATTTTATTATTTATTTATTTATTTATTTTGGTTTTTCTAGACAGAGTTTCTCTGTAAGCTCACAAGTCAAGATTTTAATTTACTGTCCTGGAACTCGCTTTGTAGACCAGGCTGGCCTCCAAGTCACAGAGATCCACCTGCCTCTGCCTCCCAAGTGCTGGGATTACAGGTGTGCGTCACCACTATCCGGCAAAAGTCCTTATTAACAAGGAATTTAGAGGGGAAATTTTTTGTACTTTACAATTTTACAGCAACCTCCACAAACCCTCTTAGACTGTATTAAATACAATTTTCTTGGGAGTCATGATCACCATACATGTCCATTGTGTACTAACAAAAATCTTTTTGAGAAAAGTAATAATAAATCAATAAAATTAAAAAAGAAAAAACCCACGGGCTTGGACACAATTGGGTAGAGCATGAGTAGAAAGATAAAGGTTGGTTTAACATGATCTGCTGGTATGGGTGTTGCACAAATCATAATTGGTCTTTTAATAAAAGCCTGGAGCCAGAAATTGGGGTAAATGCTAAAAGATCAGAGAGACAGAGGAACAAGCCACAGCCACTTCTCACCTTGCCAACTCCACGAAACCTCTGACTGAATGCCTCTGAGTCCTCAGTTGAAGGGGACTCTGAGTTCCTGTCTCCTCATGCTTTATAAGCCTTTCTCTGCCCAACCAATTCACTTCCTGTTCCAGCCTTCCCAGTGCTGGGATTAATGATGTGTGTGCTTCCCAAATAATGGTAGCAAAGGCATAGGATCTCAATTACTGGGATTAAAGGCATGTGACTCCCAAGCACTAGGGTTAAAGGTGTGTGCCACCACTGACTAGCTGTTTCCCTTTTAAACTGTATTAATCTTGTGTAGTTCAGGGTGGCTTTGAACTTAGAGATCCAAATGGATCTCTGCCTCCCAAGTGCTAAGATTAAAGGTGTGTGCCACCACTGCCTGGCTTCTATGTTTAATCCAGTGACTGGCTCTGTCCTCTGATCTTCAGGCAAATTTTATTTCTTAGATTACAAATATCACCACATATGGGTTTCCCTTAGCTTCAGTTTACTAGCCTTGATGACAAAAATGCTGTTTACTTCTGGTGGGGGGAAGAATCTCAACAACTGCTTTAAAAGGTAGGACAGTTTCAGACTCTGTGATCTCCTTTGAGCCAAGTTAGTTGTTTCTGTGGGTTTTCTTGGGATGTCCTTGACTCTTCTAACAATCCTTCTTCCCTCTGTTCACTAGGATCCCCCAAGCTTGGTCTAATGTTTGGCTGTGGATCTCTGCATCTGTTTCCATCAGTTACTGGATGAAGGCTCTATGATAACAGTTGGGGTAGTCACCAATCTGATCACAGGAGATGGCCAGTTCAGACTATGCATCCATTTTTGCTAGGAGTCTTAGTTGGGGTGATCCTTGTAGATGTGTGGGAGTTTCCCTTGTGTCAGGTTTCTACTTGACTCTGAATACCCCTCTCCCTTTGCAGTCATCTCTTTCAGTACTCTCCCCTTCACTCACCCCACCCCCAACCCAATCCCTCAAGTTCCCATCCCTACCAGGTAGCCTGCATGGGACTAACCTAAGCCCTCTACATATATGTGACAGTTGTGAACCTTGATCTATTTGTGAGATTCTTAACTATGGGAGCAGAGGCTGTCCCTAATGCTTTGGCTGGATGTTGAGAACCTATTCCTCACACTGGATTTCCTTGCCCAGTCTAAATACAAGGGGAGGTGTTTAGTCTTACAGAAACTTGATATGCCATGTTTTCTTGGTACCCATGGGAGGCCTGCCCCTTTCTGAACAGAAACAGAGGAGGAGTGGATGGGGGGAGGGGATAGGAGAAGAGGAGGGAGGGGAAACTTCAGCCAGCATGAAAAATGAATAAATAAATTAAATTTAAAAGAAGTAGGATGAGGTTTGGGGATTTAGCTCAGTGGTAGAGTGCTTGCCTAGCAAGCGCAAGGCCCTGGGTTCGATCCCCAGCTCAAAAAAAAAAAAAAAAAAAAAGGAGGATGGGAAGCTCAGTGGCTGAAAACACTTGCCACACAAGCCTGACAGCTTGAGTTCAGTTCTTAGAACTATGTAAAGGTGGAAGGAAAAAACTGACTTCACAAGGTGGTATACACATTTTGGTGCACATGCATAATAATAACAAAATAGACGGGCAGTGGTGGTGCACACCTGTAATCCCAGGAATCAGGTGGGCAGTGGTGGTGCACACCTGTAATCCCAGCAATCAGGTGGATCTCTGTGAGTTTGAGGCCAGCCTGGTCTACAGAGCTAGTCCAGGACAGGCTCCAAAAGCTACAGAGAAGCCCTGTTTCGAAAAACCAAAAAAATAATAATAAAATAAAAATAATAACAATAACAAAATGATGCTGAACAGAGAAGAAAACAACTACAGTTATAAATATATCAAAATAACTGCAGTTATATAAAAATATATAAAAATAACTGCAGTTATAATTATATATATATATATATAATGTAAATATTAATTCCCACAAGAATGAGCTCTAATCAAGAATGTATTCTCTGCCCTCTGACTTCTGGTATGCATACATAAACTGTGTCTCTTACATGCAAACTGACCATAATTCCATTGGTCATGCTGTGATGTAACTGGAAGATTCTCATACAAACCAGTACTGGCTGCATAACTTTGAATATACAGAACTGTGATCTTAAAAAGAAAAAAAAATGTTAGTGGCCATCTCTTTTTCACTTGCCAATTCCCAAATAACTAACATAGATAGTTAATATTAATTATAAATGCTTGACCAATAGCTCAGGCTTGTTACTAGCTAACTCTTACATTTAAATTAACCCATATTTATTATCTGTGCTTTGCCATGTGACTTGGTACCTTTTCTCAGTACAGCATGCCCATCTTGCTTCTCTCTGCATCTGTGATTCCAGACTCAGCCCTTCTTACCAGCATTCAGTTTGGCTCTCCCCCTAAGTTTATCTTTTCTAGCTATTGACTATTCAGCTTCTTTATTAAACCAATCACAGTGACATATATTCACACAGTGTAAAGGAATATTGCACAAAAAACCCCTCCTCTTTTCTTTGCCAAACACCCATCCTCCAGTATCTCACTGTGTTATTTCCATTTTATAATGGAAACAATTACAATGTCTATAGTACACCTTTTAGAGGTAATGTGTATGGGAGAAAGATGCAGATGTCATACCTTAAACTGAGGGCTTTCAAAATGAACAGGGTGAAACTCTCCCAGAGACGAAGGTTATGAGGACATATGTATGTATCTTAATCATTGCTTTGGAGGGAGCTTAAAACATAAGAAGGAATAAAGAGCTTTCCTGAGAATCTCCTCCCACTCCACTTTCTACCTCATATTTATGCTTATAGAGAATTCAGGCTAGAACTCATACTCCTGTGTGGTCCAGGGAAATGAGAAAGGCATTGAATTTTAAGATCACCATATTTGTTGAGCTACACAAGTGCAAGCAGCCTCTGGAGTAATTCATCCTTGGCCCAGATCCTGAAGACTTCAAAGTTCCCAAAAAACATAATGTCATCAATAAAGTCACTGCTCTTACAAGGTCTTCTCTCCCTCTAGAGAGTGAGCAAGATTGAGAGATGACAATATCAGAAGCACAAAGGTTTTGCACAAGCAGAGGAGAGGGGACTAAATTGAGCCTTCTAAGACAGTACTGAACTTCTGAGCCAGTCAGGCATGGCCAGTCCTCCCCCACCCTGTTTTGTTTTGTTTGAGACAGGGTTTCTCTGTGTAGCTTCAGCTGTTCTTGATCTACCTCTATAGACCAGGCTAGCCTCAAATACAGAGATCTGCCTGCCTCTGCCTCTCGAGTGTTGGATTAAAGGCACACACCACCGCCCAGCCACAAATGCCCACTTCTGAAGCCCTGAAAGTAGAGATAATTTTTCCTGTGGTGTAAGCCATTTGAATAGAGTAGTCTACTGACAGTAATCTCATAAAGTACAAGAAAGGCAACGATGGGGGAAGAGGAGACTGAGGTGGCACAATTAACAACACAGAGATCAATTATCTGGTATTAGAGAAACAGCTGTACTAAATTTAAGGAAAATGCATGCAATCTCAGTTTGAGGGAAATATAATCATGTGTTAAATGTAAATCCTGAGCCCAGTATAATTGGAGAATAATATATATTTTCCCCCTTTAGAAACAATGCTATTCATACAGAAGTCAGGCCTACCGTGCTACAGGTATAAATATCATACACACAACAGTTATTGGACCCTGAAACATCCTTGCTTAAATGAACCCTCTTTAGAAAACTGCAGTTATAGGACATTGAATATAGTACTTTTTATGAAAAGAACTTTATAACAGCAGTGTAACTTATTATTTTTTTACCACTATTTTCAGCATTATTTTGTTTCTTGCTTAAGGGATCCACAATTCCGTTAAGGAATTCTAACACAAATCTCTGAATGATGGGTGGAATTCATCTATAATATATGCCAACAACAAAGAAATGCTCCCTAAATAAAACATATGGAATGCTCAACTCCTAAAAAAACAGAACATACATTGTTTTAGTTTTCTGATGACATATTCACCATTTGTAGGCATAATTGGGACCCTAAAGCAATTCTCAATAAGTTTATAAGGATTGCAGTCAACTAAAGCATGTTCTTTGTCTACAACAACCATCTAATCACCTCCACAGAACTACTTATTTTTCAAATATATAGGTCTTTTTAAATGAAAATATGGACAATCAAAATTTGTGACATCCAGATAAAATATTTATGAGAAAATGTATGGCACCAAATCACTAAATTAGAGGGAGTGGGTCAAATATGTGATATCAGCTCCAGTATTTCGAGCAAAAAGAAGAAGAGCACATGACTTAAGAAGCATGCTGGAGATAGGAATGATAAATATCTGTGGAGAAAGCACTAACAGAAAAAAATCTAACAATGAGAGTGAAAAATCAGTGAACCTAAAGCTGGCTTCCCTTGTAAGATTGGTGAAGTGTAGCCAGAAAGAGCAAGGGGAAGAAAAGGATCAATGTCATCTTTCCACATCAGGATAGAGAGGAGCTGTGTTAACAGTTTTAAGGGGCACCAAAAGGAAAACAGGAAATATTCTAAACAACAGTAAGTCAGTAAATATGACACTTAGATGGCAATGGACAATTTTCTTGAAAAGTCAAGCTACCAAATCTCACTGGAGTAGTGGCTCTCTATTGCTGTAACAAAGACTATATGACCAAAGGCTACTGGGGAGGAATGCTGTGGCACAATCTTTGTACATTGTAAATATATATTACTCCCATAATAAAGAGTTGACTGGCCAATAGCTGGGCAGGAAGAGATTGGGTGGAAGAGACAGACTAGTAGGATGCTGGGGAGAAGGGCAGAGTCTCAGCAGTTTTGAGGGGACATGGAGAGAAGCAAGATAAACATGCTTTGCTGAGAGAAGGTACCACTGCATGGCAGAGGGTAGATAAAAAAAAAAATGGGTTACTTTAAGTCTTAAGAGCTGGTTAGTAATGAGACTAAGCTACAACCATGCATTTATAATTAATAATAAGTGTCTGTGTGGTTATTTGGGAGTACCTGGCATGACAGAAACCTTCACCTATAAATTGTGACCACATAAGATCCAAGAAAGCTTAAAAAGGTTCTAAACTCAGAAAACCAGAGTCAAATGGGGTTTTCTAGTCTCATGTCTTGCATGCCAACCACAGTATAGAGATGCATCTCCAGACACCATCCACCACTATGTATAGTGACAGATAGTGTCTGTCTGACATAACAATTTATGATTTGTCTTATGTGACCAAAGAAAAATACAGATACTCAGTAAAGACAAATTTAGACAGAATAAGCCTCTAAACATGTTACAGTGTGTTTAAAAATATACATATCTTGGGATAGAAAATAAAAAGGGTATATACAGTCATAGATTTAGAAATAGTTTAAAAATAATAAAGCCTTTACAGAGAAAAGTTTAAAAAAAAATGTCACATAGAGATGGAAAATACACAGGGAGTCTGGGTCCGGTGTGTTATTGTGTTGTCTTTAAATTTTTCTTTTTTTTTCGAGACAGGGTTTCTCTGTGTAGCTTTGCAGCTTTCCTGGATCTCGCTCTGTAGACCAGGCTGGCCTCAAACTCATAAAGATCCACCTGCTTCTGCCACCCAAGTGCTAGCATTAAAGGCAGGTACCACCACTGCCCTGCGTCTTTAAATTTTTGTTTGCTTATAAATGAGTGATAGCTGCTAAGAGACATTGGATTATAAAAAACTGCTAAATTAAATCAAACTATATATTTAAAAAATGTTTTGACTTAAAAATGGAAGTCAAGAGATGAGTTGCTTTGGGGAAGAGGTTATGCTTTTGTTCCCACAGAAAATGAAAGGCTGTTGATTTGTGCAAGGTTAAAGATGATCAGGTTTTATTGAGGAAGAACCCCTAAAAATCCTGTTTATAGACATAAAGAAATAAACCTAGTGGGGTGGTGGTGGTGCATGCCTGGTAATCCCAGCACTTGGGAGGCAGAGGCAGGTGGATCTCTGTAAGTTTGAGGCCAGCCTGGTGTACAGGGCTAGTCTAGGTCAGGCTCCAAAGCTACAGAGAAACCCTGTCTCAAAAAAAACCAAAAAAAAAAAAAAAAAAAAAGAAAGAAAGAAAGAAAGAAACCTAGAAAAACTACAAACATGTGATGTATATTTTATCTGTTCAAACATAAAACAAATTAAAAAAATCCTTTTTGGCAGACTTGTATTATTCAATGCACAATCAATACTTGTATTAATGCAGATATGAATGTTACCTTTAAAAGCTTATTTATATTCAGAGCAAGGGGACCAGATACTATTAAAAATGGATGGGCCAGATGGGCCAGATTCCAGAACACCTTCAAGGCTTCTGCTGAGACTACTCTAGCCAAGACTTAACTATTATGCTGATTTTCTCAAGTTTCCACCAAAGATACCAGCACTCCCCAAAAGCACTTCATTAACATATACTGCTAGAAGCTTCTTTTAGAAAAACCAAATTTTATTTAACTCTTAAGTCACTTGTCCTCATGGTCCCATTGTTCTCCATGTCAATATTCCCCTTGAAAAAAATGAACTGTGGCACATGCCCTTAATCCCAGCACTCAGGAGGCAGAGGCAGGAGGATCTCTATGAGTTCGAGGCCACCTGGTCTACAGAAAGGCACAAAGCTACACAGAGAAACCCTGTCTCAAAAAATGAAAAAAAAAAAAACTGAGGCAAGAGGATGCTGTGAGGTCATTCATCTCGTGAATAGGTACTGAGGATGTGGCCCAGTGGTTAGAATGCTTCTCTAGCATGTGGCTTTAAGCACTGGCTTCGATCACCAGCACCACCTTTACCAGGATGGTAGGCTCACCTGTAATCCCAGAATTGAAGAGGAAGGGAAAGGGGGCATGAAGGAACAGCTCAGCACCCTAGCTAGAGAACTTAGATCCAACAATGGGAGCTGAGCTGGTGGTGATGGTGAGTGTTTGGTTGGGCACTCGTTTATTATAACAAGAGGCAGGGGCAGAACTGGGCAGTGGTAACACATACCTCTAATCCCAGCCCTGGGGAGGAAGAGACAGGCAGAACTCTGAGTTTGAGGCCAGCCTGGTCTACAGAGTAAATTCCAGGACAGCCAGGGCTGTACAGATAATCCCAGGAAACCCTGGAAACCCTCCCCCACACCTATTCTACAAAAGGCAGGGAGATTGCAATAAATTTGAGTTGACTTGGGATAAATGATGATACCCTGTCCCAACTAACCACCAAGCCTGAGAGCTGTGGCCAGTGTCAACAGCAGCTGGACAATGTGTCCTGGAGAAATAGGCAGTCCTGTCCTCCAAGCTGCCATTTCACTCCCTGTCAGCATGGGAGCCTCCTGCAAGTCTAGCTGGCCAGGTTCAGCACTGTCTCACCCAGTTCCACCACTGCTAGCAACTAAACATTTAGAATCCAACATGAAATACACCGGGTTGGAGATTTAGGTCAGGGGTAGAGCACTTGCCTAGCAAATGCAAGGCCCTGGGTTTGGTCCTCAGCTCGGTTAAAAAAAAAAAAAAAATCAGAAGTGAACTTCTGCCCTGTGGGGTTCTACCATTGTGCTGTAAGCCTGTATTAAAAACCTCCTCCCTACTTCAATAAATGGCATTCGGTATTCAAAAAAAAGAAAGAAAGAAAGAAAGAAAGAAAGAAAGAAAGAAAGAAAGAAAGAAAGAAAGAAAGAAAGAAAGAAAGAAAAAGAAGGGAGTCAAGATCATGAAGGGGAAACAGAGACAGCTGACTGGTGCTATTTGGAACTCACTGACTCTGAACTGAGAGCTTGGGAACCTGCATGGGACCGAACTAGGCCCACTGAATGTGGGTGACAGTTGTGTGGCTTGATCTGTTTATGGGATCCCTGGCAGCAGGACCAGGACTTATCCCAGGTGCATGAACTGGCTTGTTAGAGCCCATTCCCTGTGGTGTGATACCTTGCTCAGCCTTGATATAATGGGGAGGGGCTAGGCTCTCCTTCAACTTGGTATGCCAGACTTTGTTGACTACCATGGGAGGCCTTACCCACTCTGAGGAGTGGATGGGGGTAGAGTGGGAGGGAGGGGAGGAGGCAGAGAAGGGCAAGGAGGGGGAACTGGGGTTGGTATGTAAAATGGAAAAATTTTTAATGAAAAAAGAAAGGAAGGAAGGAAGGAAGGAAGGAAGAAAGAAAGAAAGAAAGAAAGAAAGAAAGAAAGAAAGAAAGAAAGAAGGAAAGAAAGGAAGAAAGAAAGAAAGGAAGAAAGAAAGAAAACGAAATACACACTGTTCAAATATTCTAGGCTTGAGAAACCTGACACAGCCTGTGCACAGAGATACAAAGTCCTAGGAAGACAGAGCTCTAGGTGAGATGGCTCCCTTCAGTCTCTCCCTTCAGAGCTCAGGGAATGCCTTGGAAGAGTGTCAGAGTGATGGAGGACACTAGGAACAGGCCCTCTGAATCAATTGGGCAAACCTCATATAAACTCACAGAGACTAAAGTAGCCAACACAGGGCTGGCATAGGTCTGCACCAGGTCTTAGTATATATTTTATATCTTCCTGCCTAGTAATTTTATGGTCTCACAGTGTATGAGTGACTAAGTCTCTGATTCTTGTGCATACTTTTGGGGCTCTTTTCCTCCCATTGGTTTGCCTTGTCCAGCTTAGATGGTGGTTTCATTGACCTTGTGATGTTCTATTTTGTTATGTGTGTTGGTACCTCTTAGAAGCCTGTTCTTTTCCAATGAGAGACAGAAAGGGAGTGGATCTGGAGGCTAGGGAGGGAGAGAGAAACTGGGAGGAGAGAGGGAGGGGAAGCTGTAATCAGAATATGTTGTATGAGAAAAGAATCTATTATCATTAAAAGGAGGAGGAGGTAAGGGAGGAAGGAAAGAAGAGAGAGATGAGGAAGAGCCAGGGCACTGGCAGGTGGTGGACCTCGCCTTTAATCCCAGGACTCCAGAGGCAGGCAGATTTTTGTGACTTCAAGGCCAGCCTGATGGAAAAGTAGAAAAAGAAAAGAAAAGCTTGACAGAGCAATTTTCCTTTTATTTTAACAACGATCTATTCATTTTTCGTTACATTTCCATGAGATTTTCTTTTCTTTAAAAGACATTTTTTTTTTTTTTAAATTTTTCAAGACAGGGTTTCCCAGACTTACAGAGATCCTCCTGGCTCTGCATTCCTAGTGCTGGGATTAAAGACATGTGCCCACTGCCTGGCAAAACACATTTTTTCAAAAAAAGATTTATTTATTTATCATGTGCACAGGGTACTGTTTGCATGTAGCCCTGTAAGCCTGAAGAGGGCACCAGATCTTTTTTTTTTTTTTTTTCCCATTTTACATACCAATTCCTGAACCCCCTCCATCCCCTTCTCCCGCCTCCTCACCTCTCTCCCGCTCTACCCCCATCCACTCCTCAGAGTGGGTAAGATCTCCCATGGTAGTCAACAAAGCCTGGCATACCAAGTTGAAGGAGAACCTAGCCCCTCCCCATTGTATCAAGGCTGAGCGAAGTATCACAATACAGGGAATGGGCTCCAAAAAGCCAGTTCATGCACCTGGGATAATTCCTGGTCCCACTGCCAGGGTACCCACAAACAGATCAAGCCACACAACTGTCACCCACATTCAGTGGGCCTAGTTTGGTCCCATGCAAGTTCTAGAGCTGTCGGTCCAGAGTCAGTGAGCTCCAACTAGTACTGGTCAGCTGTCTCTGTGGGTTTCCCCATCATGTTCTTGACCCCCTCTTCTTGTTTTTTTGAATGAGGGCACCAGACCTTATTACAGAAAGTTGTGAGCCACCATGCGGTTGCTGGGATTGAACTCAGGACTTCTGGAAGAACAGTCAATGTTCTTAATCTCTGAACCATCTCTCCAGACCTAAAACACATTTTATTAACCCACGTATATACTCCATTATTTATTATGTGCCACAGCATGTGTGTGAATATCAGAAGACAACTTTGGGGAGTCTATTTTCTACTTCTATCACATGGGTGCTGGGACTCAAACTCAGGTTGTCATGTTGGCAGCATTCAAAGGCCCTTGCTTCTGAATGAGATTAGTCAACAACTAAGTTGTTGACTGCCAGGCACTAATGCAGTCACTGGTATGCATGCCCCCTGCTCTCATGGAATTGATATTCTATCAGGGTGAGGCTGCAATAAACTAATCAATGAACAAATGGGGAAACATCATATCTTGGAATAAAGTGAGAGGTAATGTCAGCCCTAAGTTCCGGTGTTATGCTATATGGATAGAGAAGACCTGTTGAAGCAGAATGTATTTGAGAAGACATCTGAAGGACAGAGAGGAGTCAGGCATGTAGACATCAAGGCACAGATGAGAGCTAGAGCAAAGCCCTGTGGGAAGGGTGTCAGGTAGCTTTCACTGTGTAAAAAACAAATGGAAAGCCTGGGCAATGGTGGTGCACACCTTTAATCCCAGAACTGGAGAGGCAGAAGCAGGTCAATCTCTGTTCCAGGCCAGCCTGGTCTACAGAGGGAGTTCCAGGACAGCCAGAGCTACACACGGGGAAACCCTGTTTTGAAAAAAAGACAAAACAAAACAAAAACTTCAAAAGTTAGTGGCATAAAAATAGCAACCATTAGGCTGTAGAGATGGCTCAAAGGTTAGGAGCACTGCTTGCTCTTCCTAAGGTCCTGAGTTCAATTCCCAGCAACCATATGGTGGGTCACAACCATCTGTAATGAGATCCAGTGCCCTCTTCTGGCCTGCAGGGATATATGAAGACAGAACACTGTATAAATACTAAATAAATATATCATTTTTATAAATTTTAATTATTTATTTGTTTCTTTTCTTTCTTTTTTTCTTTTTTTTTTTTTTTTTTTTTTTTTTTTTTTTTTTTTTGTGTGTGTGGCAGGGATTCACATTGCCCAGCGAGGAAGCTAGGCTGGCCTTAAATCTCTGTTCCTCCATCTTTCTCTAAAGATTTCAGGATAGCAGGTGTGCAGTCCTGGGCCCCAATGTGGAGTTATGAGCCATAACTCTGGCTTCATGATGACAACCAATTGTGGCACATTCTAGAACTTTGCTGAGGGGGCTGTGTGCATTAGTATTTGCCTCCATATATGTATGTGTATTTGTGTGTCATATGTGTGGCTGATGCACACAGAGGACAGAAGAGAACATCAGAAACTCTAGAACTGTGGGGAGAGACAGCTGTGTGCTGCCATGTGACTGCTGCAAACAGAACCTGGGACCTCTGAAAGAACAGCAAGTGCTCTTAGCCTCTGAGCCATCTGTCCAGCCCCAAACAGGACTCTTTTTGTTTGTTTGTTTGTTCAAGAGAGGGTTCCTATGTGTAACAACCCTGGCTGTCCTGAAGCTTGTTTTGTAGACCAGGCTGGCCTGCAACTCATAAAGATCTGCCTGCTTTTGCCTTCCGAGTGCTGGACTTAAAGGTGTACTCCACCATGTCCTGCTTCAAAAGGAGCCTCAAAGTATTTGTTTGAGGTGTAAAGTAGGAATATTCTGTGTCACCTTAACTGCATGCCACCCTTGATGACTGCTGGAGGGAGTCTCCAAAACCACCTTGTGTGAACACCTGTGGTTCAGCTTTGCAAGAACTCGGGTGCTGGTTTCAGGCAGTAACTCAGACTCCTCTTTGATTCCTTTTGGCTTTTAGATATCTGGTTTTGTTTTGTTTTGTTTTGTTTTGTTTTGTTTTGTGTGTGAGTGTGTGTGTGTGTGTGTGTGTGTGAGTGTATTGGCTGCATGTGCATAGTGTCCAGTGATTTCAGAAGATGCCATCAGATCCTCTAAAACTGGAGTTATGGATGGTAGTGAGCCAGCATGTGAGTAGTGGGAATCAAACCTGTGTCCTTGACCTCAGTGACAAGTGCTTCAACTGCTGAACCATTACTTCAGCCTCCAAGCCAGCACACACCCACAACAGCACTTCAGCAGGAGAACGTAAGTCTCCACCTGTTCTTCACTTTTTATTGTTTTGAACTATGTAGATTCCGATGAGGGTCTGTGCTTGGGAGTGCACAGCCTGAGGCAGCCTGAGGCCTTGGATTTCCCTGGAACTGGAGTCACAGGAGGTTTTCAGATGTCCAACATGGGTGCTGGGAAACAAACTCAGGTTCTCCTCAAGAGCAGTGTACCTTCTGAACTGATGAGCCGTTCCTAAGCCCCGGTATTTTCTTTATTTATCTTGTGTGTGCATATGCACACATCACAATATTCCTGCCTTGGCCTGCTGGGGGAGGTCAGAGGAGAACTTTGGGAGTCATTCCTCTCCTTCTACTATGTGGGTCCCAGGGAATAAACTTAGGGTATCAAGCTTGCAACAGTCCCCTGTAACTTCTTGGCAGGTTCTGCCACGCACATATATATATATATATATATATATATATATATATATATATATATATATATATATATATATTTTTTTTTTTTTTTTTCCAAGAATAGATCCGAGGTAATTTATTTATTTGAATTTAGAATTGGAAGTAAACAACTAGGAACTGTCTCTTGCACGGTCTTGGCCTACTGGGGAGGCTCTTGAATTGCCAGAGACACTGGATTTTTCCAGCTTGGAAAATCACTGAGATCTTTTGGTGTGTGTGTGATTCTTACATGTCCCCATGGAGGACCACTGGACAACGTGGGATCATTTTCATTAACTAGGATTCTCAGTGCAATAAATCACTCTTCTATCCCCAGTCTGTGGTAATGCTAACAATTCACTATCTTAGTGAACATTCTCCTTTACTGGGAAACAAAACTGGGGAATGTTAAAAGAAGCAGGTGAAGTAACAGGAAGCTAGACCTGAATATGCAAACCTATTGAGCAAACTGGGCAAGGAGATCTCCCAGGAAGAGACAGGTACTGAATGCAAAGGCCCTAAAATCAGAGTGAGGTGAGTCATAAAAAGTCAGAAGTTTAAAAAAGAAAAAAAAAATATCAAGAATGAAAAACAAAAGTGTTATTTAAGAACAAGGCAGCTGGGTGGTGGCGGCACATGCCTGTAATCCCGACACTAGAAAGGCAGAGCCAGGTGGATCTCAGTGAGTTCAAGGCCAGCCTGGTCTACAGAGCTAGTCCAGGATAGGCTCTAAAGCTATTGATAAACCCTGTCTCCGGCCCCCCCCCCCCCCCCGGAAAAAAAAAAAAAAAAAAAAAGAACAAGAACAAGCAAAGCTGCATTTGGATTCAAACCCAGTCTCCATCCTGCTCACCTGGAGACAGGAATTCCAACACCCTCACCATCTTGTGTCTAACTGGAAAGTAGCTGGGCTGGTGAGATGTGGTGTCCTGAGGAGCAAGTCAGCAATCAACATTCCTGAAAAGCTTCCATATCACTATCTGCCTGCAGGTCCCTATCTCAAGTTCCAACCTCGACATCCTTCATTGATGGACATAAAAGCTGGGAGGTGAAATAAACCCTTTTCTATTAAAAACAACAACAACAACAACCAGAACTGTGCCTATAACAAAAGTATTGCCCGTGAGATAGATGGCTCCTATGGTAAGGGTGTGGGCAGCCAAGGCTGAGTATGATTCCCAGAAACCAGGGTAGAGGAAGCAACAGACTCCTTCAAGTAGCCCTCTCACCTCCACATGGGCAGCGTGGCACACATGCCCCCCACTCCCCACCACACACTCTTAAGTATTGCTGGTGAATGATCAGAAAATTTGAGTAAAGCAGGGTGCCACCCATATTTTTAAAAATATACGAATAAGAGGTGAAAGGGTTCAAAAGTCTTTATTGCTATCTGCTTACCCAGGGGAGAAAGGCAGGCCTAGGAGACTAGACTTTGGGACTCATTAGCACGAGACAGTTCATATTTGAACATTTATATTTACATTATAGTTCTTTGTGTTTTTGTGTTTTGTGTGTTTGTTTGTTTTTCCAGACAAGATTTCTTTGTGTAGCTTTTGGAGCCTGTCCTGGCATTCACTTTGTAGACCTGGCTGGTTAGGAACTCACAGAGGTTCACATATCTCTGCCTCCCGAGTGCTGAGATCAAAGGCATGCACCACCACCACCCAGCTATATTGTAGGTCCTAAGGGCTATCAATCCTTTAGGACAGGACAGGGACTTTTGTTCATCTCCAGTAGTTTTGGTGGTCTTGGACTCACAGAGATCTGTGGTGGTATTGTGTTCCCAAAAATATTGTGCAAGCTAATAAACATATCTGGAGTCAGTGAACAGGACGGCCACAATATTAAACATGAGGATAGGCAGTGGTAGCACAGGTCTTAATGCCAGCACTCGAGAGGCAGAAGCAGGAGGATCTCTGTGAGTTCAAGGCCACATTGGAAACAGCTAGGCCTAGTGACACATGCCTTTAATCCCCAAAAGTGGGGTAGAAAGAGAAAGATTATATAAGGCGTGAAGACCAGAAAGGAGCAGCATTTGGGTGGTTAAGCATTTGGCTGATTAAGCTTATAGGCTTTGGAGCAACATAGTTCAGGTGAGATTCATTTGGATGAGGACTCAGAAGCTTGTAGTCTGAGGAAACAAGACCAGCTGAGGAACTGGTGAGGTGAGGTAACTGTGTCTTGTTCTGTGTCTCTGATCTTCCAGCATTCACCCCAATAACTGGCTTTGGGTTGATTTTATTAATAAGAACTTTTAAGATTCCTGCTAATCTGGTGACCAATGTTTGTGTTACGAATTCATGTTCTCAGTGTCAATCTAGGCCCATGTGGTATGACCCAACTGCACATGAGCACACTGAGCAGTGTGTGCAGCCATGTGCTCTTGACCACCTGATGAAAGACCTGTCCCTGGGCTTTTATTTCTCAGTATGCAGAAATAACCTCTTCCTATTTGCTGCTAATAAGGATCAAGTATGGTTTTTGGACTTTGGTTTATGCTGAGGAAGGATCCCAGGGCCTCATGCAAGCTCTGCAAGTACTCTACCTATGGAAATGCACCACCCAGGGCCTGCCTCCACACTCCTGGACTCCAACTATCTTCCTGCCTACTCCTTCCTTCCTTGTTTTTCTTTTTTTTCCAGTTTTTTTATTTTTCCTTTTCTTGACAGGGGTTCTCTGTGTAGCCCTAGCTGTCTTGTAATGCGCTATGTAGACCAATCTGTCCTCAGACTCACAGAGATCTGCCTGCATCGGTCTCCCAAGTGCTAAGATTAAAGGTGTTGCCACCACTGCCCTACCCTTTGTGGTGGTTTGTTTGTTTGTTTGTTTGATTGTTGTTTTAGTTTTTCCGGTTTTTTTTTTTTTTTTTTTTTTTTTTTTTTTTTTTTTTTTTTAGAAAGTTTGTTTGTGTAGCTCTGACTAGCTTGGAACTCCCTCAATAGACCAGACTGACCTTGAACTCAGAGCTCCTCCTGCCTATGCCTCCTGAGAGCTGGGATTACAGGTGTGTGCCATCTCCTGACTCAGGTCAATTAGTATCTGTGACAGCAGATGCTTGCTACAGCCTCCAACTCAGATTATGAATCCAGACAGACTCATGATTTTAATGGTGACACAGGCCTCTTGATTATGGGGTTTTAGGGTTATGTGGTCGTCTGTTAGAAACAGATTAACTTAGAGCTCACTCATAATCAGAACTACATAGAACAAACAGAGGTTGTTAGCTCTCTTCCATAATCTTATTTCATAGGAAGATTCTGAGGTAGACAGATTACTGAGAGTTCGAAGTCTGCTAAAGCTACTGAGTAAATTTCAGGTAGGCATAAACTATAGTGAGACCCTCTCTGAAAAAAACTCCAAAATCATCAAATAAACAAATCTTAGAACTCAGAGTTTGTGGAAAGGTACCACAGAGGACCCCCTGGCCTTGACAATAGCCTGGGATCTTTCTCTTTCCCACACTGAGACATGATTCAATCAATCTACATAATGCAAATTCTAAATAGGATCAACAGGATAGAGATGGAATTCACCAATCAGAGTGCAGCTGGTGGTTGGGAGGTGGGACAACAAAGAGGAGGTGAGAGTGGGAAGTCCTATGAAAGGGTCAGAGGAGCCAGAGAAGAAAGTCAGAGTCCTGGAGCCTGAGTCACTCTCTGGCCTTGCTGGGGATAGGAGAGCCACCACAGCCAGCCTCTGGTAAGTGACCCACCTCTGTCAAGACACCCCATCCCCCAGCCTAGTCCTTGTCCATGGGTGACATTAGGTCTAAGATAGGACAGGGGGTTCTCGGTTCAGGTTCTTGAAAGGAGCAGGTTCAGGTTGGGGAGGTCTTCATCTGGAATATGTAATGTTGTCTGTTAGCCAGTATGTGGTTTGTATGTGTTTCTGCTACAGGTCAGCCTTGTTGTCAGGCTGGCCTTCCACTGACTGACTCTACTGGAGTTACCAGCATGGACTACCATGGCAGATTCAGATCAGCTTTATTTGTATTCAGTTTGTGAGACAGTGTCTCACTTTGCTGCTAAGGTATCTTGAACTAATTCACCTGATTCAGTTTCCCAAATGGCTAAAACTTTTGGTGTTATCTGCTGAGATATCTTTGATAACCTTTTTGTTTACATCTATTTATTTGAATTGTTTTTTTCTTTCTTTGAGACAGGGTTTCTCTGAGTAACAGTTCTGGCTCTCCTGTAAGTTCAGGCTGGGTTCCAACTCACTGAGATCTGTCTGCCTCTGCCTCCCAAATGCTGAGATTAAAGGCATGTCCCGCAACAATTTCTTGTTTTTGTTTTTCCTGACAGTGTTTCTCTGTTTTCTTTGGTGCCTGTCTTGGATCTCACTCTGTAGACCAGGCTGGCCTCAAGTTCACAGAGATCCACTGGCTCTGTCTCCCGAGTGCTGGGATTAAAGGCATGTATCAACACTACCCAGGCAATTTTTTCTAAGTCACATTCTCCTATAGCAGAGGATTATCTGGAACTCAACAAATAGTTTGTGTGGCCTACCCTTTTCCAGACATTCTGCATGAGGTTGCAAGGCTTTATCACCTTGGAATTTTGTGCTGTTTGCACACTGACTGCCGCTGGGGCTATGTGGGCTGACAGTTCAATTCCTTAGACTCTACATGCTTAATGTGGCTCAGCTTACAGGTTCCAAGGTACCACTTCACAGTGAGAATGGGATGGATGGGCCCAGTGGCAGTGGCAAATGTGTGACCATATGGGTAATTCTGAGTTTTCCCATGCTGTCTGCCAGGAGTTTCATGGCTTGATTTGTTGTTGCTATGGTTTGATACCAGCAAACAGTGAGTGGCCTAAGGTAAACTGAGTAGGAGGCACTGAGGTCTTGTCATAGGTGTGACTGTGAACTTGAGTGATTCCTTTAATGGGGGAGAAGGGCTTCCTTCCTAAGACTTAGCCTGAAAATGTGTTCTTTCCTGGAGGCCTCTTCAAGATTCTGGGCCCTGAGGATCTACAAGGATGAGTGACCTGGCCCAAGACACATTCTTGCACCAGGCAGTACAGTGGTTGCTGAAGGATGAGGCCTTGGCTATCTCTGCTCTGGAGTACCTGCCCACGGAGTTCTTCCCGCCACTGTTCAAGGAGGCCTTCACTGGCAGACAGACAAACCTTGTGAAGGCCATGGTGGCAGCCTGGCCCTTTCATTGCCTCTCCATGGGAGCCCTGCCGCCCATCTCACACATGGAGACTCTGAAGGCTGTGCTGGATGCACTGGACTTTCTGGTGACTCAGAAGGTGCGCCCCAGGTAGGCAAGACCCCTTTAATGGTCCTGGAGGTTCAGTCAGGGGACTAGAGTGTTGAAGAGTATGGTCAAATGTGGATCTGAGGCTTCTCACTACACCAGTGTGGAGGACTGTGGAGGCCTCAGCTCTTGCTAGGGTACAAAAGGCTGTCAGGTGTGGAGGGCAACTTAGTTCTGATACAGCCACAGAGGAGTGTGCCTGGGCCTGGGACTCAAGGCAAAATGGGATCAGTCAGGACTGCAGGGGAACACAGGAGAGGGCAAAAACGCAGAGGTATAGATGCCAGTGAGGGGAATAGCCCTTCCCGGGGCCTGAGGTCATGGGCTGGATGCCAGGTGCTGCAAACACAGCGACCTATGAGACAGCAGAGCAGGGAAAGTGAGAGTTGAGAGGTCAACAATAGCAGACTATGTGGGTCGGATCCCAGCTCTGATTTCTACCTGTTTTCCCAGGAGGTGGAAACTCCAGGTGCTTGACTTGCAGAAAGTGCACCAGGACTTCTGGGATGAACAGACTGGAGGCATAGATGTCAGCTACACCCTGCAGGTCCTGAGTCAAAAGGAAACTGAGGAGGAGCAGGAGCCAGAGTGTGGGGTGAAGCAGCCCTTGAGGGTGTTGGCTGATTTTGACCTCTGTGGGGAGCATCTCAAGGAGACTGACAAGTACTTGTTGAAGTGGGCCAGGCTGAGAAAAGGCTCAGTGCAACTGTGCTGCAGGGAGCTGAAGATCAGAGCGTCACATTTCTACACTGTCATAGCGATCCTGAACACTTTAGACAGAGACTGTGTCCAGGAGTTGCAACTGAATTCCTGGTGGCACCAGGGAAGCCAGGCCTGGTTTGCACATTGCCTGGCGCAGCTGGGAAATCTTTGCAAACTCCCTCTCCTGGGAATCCGCCAGACTGCTTTCAGTGGTAACTCTGCTCTACCAGACATGAAGAAGTATGTCACCGAGCCTGGTCCTCTGTTTCCCAACCTGGACTGTCTGCAGCATCTCTATATGGATGGCATTTACTTTCTGAAAGACAACCTGGAAACCTTGCTAAGGTAAGATGGGAAGCTGTCCTGCAGACCAGAGCAAAACCTTTCTCTGTGCTCTGCAGACAGAGGGCCCTGGATATCTGCCAGGCACACTGGATCCAACAGGGCTGGAGAGTCTGGGAGGGAGTGGCAGCCTGCCTCTGTCTCAGTGTGGGGCCTTGGGAGAGGCTGAGGAGCTGTGGAAATTCTTGCACTAGAGTGGAGTGTGAGGCTGGGGCGATCCAGCATGGCGAGGGATGGAATCTACCGCAGTCCTTGGCCAGTACTGGAGTTTCTGCCTTAGTAAAGGACTGTTTGTGTGCATGTACTGAACCAGTCCCACTATGCTGTTCACTCATCTTGGTGTTAAGGTTTGAGAGCCGCTGGTAGTGAAAGTCCATGAGAGTATATAGCAGTGACAACTAGAGTTCAGAAGGTCAACCTCTCAGAACTAAGGGTTCTGGTAGAGGAAACCATCACGCAGGGCATTATGGGATTACTGCCTTTTGAATGAACTGGCTGTCTCTTGTTGTAAACTTCTGTGCAGTAACAGCCATGATTCTCCCCATTTACCATGCATTTCCATGTTACGTGTACATGTCATCTCATGATTGCATCTCAGTCTTGGGCACAGCTTTCCCTATACATTAGGGGTAAATGGACAACTGTACCCAGCTGTGTTTAATTTCATTAACTTATTATCTGCCCAGGCCATTGTGGACAAAAGTATTTCAGCAAAGATACCTTTTTCCAAGGACAAAACTGCACATAGATAAACATTAGCTCACCTCACTTACAGATAGAGAAAAGAACCACTAACAGTTAAATCCTCAACCCTTTACCTTCATCCCGGGTTATTTATACAAGACCCTTACTTAAGAAATTTACTGCTCACATTCTTGGGATGGTGTTTTAGCCATTTGCTAGATACTGAGTTAAGGCAGTTACTTCCCACTGACCCAGGGAGATTGCTTCCAGGCCAGGCAGGCAATAGATGCCAAGCTTCTTTCTTGTGCAAATTAAGTTTTTATTCCTCCTCAGCCAGGAGCTATTCCTAGATTTTTCTCCTCAACAATTACTCTGAGTGAAAGTGCTTTTACTGACCAAATACTACCTGCTCTGACATAGGTTGCTTAGCCACCTAACATATGTCCCCTCCCTACCAGAAAGCAGCTGCAGCTGGGATGAGTGGAAAAGTGGCATTGAAGACACTTTACTTTCTTGTGACTTACTGACCCCTAACTTGTGTGTGTGTGTGTGTGTGTGTGTGTGTGTGTGTGTGTGTGTGTGTGTGTGTTTTGATAAAGGGTTTCTCCATGTAGTTTTAGTGCCTGTCCTGGATCTCGCTCTGTAGACCAGGCTGGCCCTGAACTCACAGAGATCCGCCTGGCTCTGCCTCCCAAGTGCTGGGATTAAAGGAATGTGCCACCACCACCTGGCAACCCCTAACATTTTACCTTGCCATTTCTAGATTATAGTTTGAGAACACAAATTCCCTAATTGATCTTAGCCTTTAGTTGACTCTACCAGTGAACTCCCCTTTAGTCACTGCCCTTTTGGGTTGTAATTGGAAGCTGACAATTAATTACTTTATGTATGGATCCTTATCACCTCTCTCTCAGACCCTGAAAACATCAAGCCTCACATTGCTTTAACAAAGAATTACAGGGTGGGTATATATACTGGTTCTTTGAGAGCACTGGGGGAAGGGGATTGATGGAGAAGAACAAAGATGAGGATGGAGATGGAAAGAACTAGGTAGAACGATGAGAGAAGAGCAGAAGGGACTGAGAGCAGAAGGACCAAGAGGAGGAGGGGCTGAGAAAGCTAAGTATGAGAACAGAGAAGAAACTGTACAGATAAAAATCACCATAGAAGAATAAAGTTTATGGACTAAAGAATTCAGTGTGCATTGATTCATTGAATATCCCTCAGATTAGAATCCTCAACTGGTTGGTAGACTCTTCCACAGACCCTGGGAGCAAACAATATAGGATGGATCTATTATTGTTTGCGTTAGTTAGGCACTGGGACCTGAGTGAGAAGACATTGACAACATCCTGATGTGCATGTCTGTCCTGTGTCACACTGAACTGGAACAATACTAACCTGTCCATCTCCGTGTCAACCCTATCACTAACATTCTTCAACTCCATTTGCCAGAACTCATCTCTTGTCTCTACCTAGGTGCCTGAAGACCCCCTTGGAGACCCTGTCCATCACTCATTCCCAGCTCTCCCAGGCAGACTTGAATCATCTACCCCTGAATCTGAACCTACATCAGCTCACACACCTGAATCTCAGCAGTGTGGTATTATCCTGTTTAAGTACTGGGCCCCTCCATATTCTTCTGGAGAGAGTTGCAGCCACTCTGAAGACCCTGGAATTGGAAGGCTGTAGGATGAAGGCCTCCCAGCTCACTGCCATCCTGCCTGTCTTAAGCCAGTGCACCCAACTCACTAAGATCAACTTCCTTGACAATGACATATCCATGGCTGTCTTTCAGGACCTTTTCTACCACACAGCCAATCTGAGCAAGCTGTTCCTGGAGATGTACCCTGCCCCTTTGGAGAGCTTTGATGACAAGGGTCATGTTCTCAAGGATAGATTGGTCCAACATTGTTCTGAGCTCATGGATATTCTCAGAGCCATAAGGCAGGCCAAATCTGTCTACTTTGCTGCTGGTGCCTGTTTTGTGTATTATAACTAGAGGCCAGACTTATCTTTGTGGGCAAATGGAGCAGGGTCAATTTGGGCATTGGGAGATGAAGTCCAAAGGATGGGTATCTCATCAAATATACCCAGAAATTATGTGAGAGAGGGGATTAGGAATATGATGTAGCAATTCATTTATTTAAGGGGAAAGTTGACATGGAGAACAATGGGACCATGGGGACAAGTGACTTAAGAGTCAAATAAAATTTGTTTTTTTCTAAAAGAAGCTTCTGGTAGTACATGTTAATGAAGTTGTTGCCCCTGAGTGGTAGGGTTTTATTTCTCAGACCCTCAGTAGCTGGATAGTCACCATCTGAGGTCCTTCTTGGCCACTGTTCTTGTCACCATTTTTAATGTCTTGAGATCCCTTATCTGTGAAGGAAATGGCACAGAACTTTCTGATCAATGAGAGTGTGCCCCAAGAACTCATGGCCTCTATATACACTGGAACCAACGATGATGAGCAAGTGAGTCCTTTACACTATCTGAACACATTACAATAAATCTAAAAATTGATATAAAAATCTCTAGCCATCTACAAAAATTCATGAATAGTAAAACAACTTGTTACTGAATGATGAACAGGTCCTAGGAAAAAGGAAGGAAGAAGGAAAGAAAGAGTGAATTTCCTGGAACTAAAGGGAAATTAGAGTATACTACATCACATCTAGGACACATTGAAATCAATTCTTTGAGGGAAATTTAAAGCCCTAGCTAGGAGCCTAGAATAAAAACTTGAAAAGCACAAATAAATAGTGAATGATTCAACAAATCTTTTGGAAACAAGAACATATCAAATCCAAACCTAGTGGAGAGCAAGAGATAAGAAAAACCAGAGTAAGCCTGGCTGTTGTGGCCCACTCCTTTTATCCCAGAACTCATGAGGCAGAGCCAGGCAGATCTCTGTGAGTTCGAGGCCAGCCTGGGCTACCAAGTAAGTTCCAGGAAAGGCGCAAAGCTACACAGCGAAACCCTGTCTCCAAAAACCAAAAAAAAAAAAACCAAAAAAAAAAAAAAAAAAGGAAAACCAGAGTAAAAGCTAATGAAATAGAGTGAGGCCTGGTGGTACACACCTTCAATCCCAGCAGGAGGAGGCAGAAGCCTGACTTCTGAGTTCTAGGCCATACAGATCTACAGAATGAGTTCCAAGATAGCCTGGACTATACAGAGAAGCCCTGTCTTGAAAAAAAAAAAAACATTACTGACAACAAATATTTAATGAATAGAAAGGAAGGAAATAATAGAAAGAATCAACTATCTCCTTTGTTTTTGTGTGTTTTGTTTTTTGAGACAGGGTTTCTCTGTAGCTTGGAACCTATGATGGAACTGGGTCTATAGACAGGTTAGCCTTGAACTCACAGACATCCTCCTGTCTCAGCCTCCCTAGTGCTGGGATGAAAGGCGGGTACCACCACCACCTGATCCAAGAATCAACAAATTGCAGAGGTGGTTTTTTGGGGAATTATAAAAAAGACCAACAGACCTTTGGCCCAACGAACCTAAAGAAAGCAAGACGGGTCCCAAATAATAAGAGATTGGATGAAGGACTCATTACAACAGTTATCAAAGCAATCCAGGATATTTTCATATTATAAGAATAATTACATATTATTGCTTTAAAAACTGCTCCATGAAGCTAGAAAACCAGAAGAAATAGGTGGTTTTGAGATTGAGCCAAACCACCAAAATTAAGTCAATTAGAGAAGTCAACAAACTGCTTTGGAGACCAGGCTGGCCTGGAACTCACAGAGATCCACCTGCCTCTGCCACCTGATTGCTCAGATAAAAGGTGTGCACCACCACCAAACAGGACAGATATTATAGAATTGTATTATGTGAAATATATAGAATATACAAATTCATAGAGACAGAAAGATTAGACGTTATCTCAAGATGGGAAAGAAAGGAATAAAGAGCAAAGATTTCATAAGTACAGAGTTTCTGTTTTGTGTGATGGAAAAGTCCCACAAACAGACAATAGTATCAGGACATAATATCATGAATGTAATAAATCATATCATAAATACAGTTATTGAATAAATACTGGGTATGTAATAAATGAATACCACAAATGTAATTAATATCTTGAGTGTAATTATTGTCTTGAATGTAATTCATGCCACTGAATTGTGAACTTAAAAATGGTTACAATTGCAAATATTATGTTCATTTAAAAAAAATAAGGTGGCATGTAACCACTATACATTATATATGTATATGAAATTGAAGTCAGCGATGTTCTAAAATAGAAATGGTATTTCTTTTTTTTTTTTTTTTTTTTTTTTTTTTGGTTTTTTGTTGTGTAGCTTTGTGCCTTTCCTGTATCTTGCTTGGTAGACTTGGCTGGCCTGGAACTCACAAAGATCTGCCTGCCTCTGCCTCCTGAATGCTGGGATTACAGGCGTGGGCTACCAAGGCCAGGTTTAGAAATGGTATTTCTAAATAGGATCTAGTATTTAGTAAAACTAAAATAGTATCATGGGCTTATGATGATGCTGAACTAAAGTCTATCAAATTGTGCAAACAGGCCAATTGTATACTATGTGAATTATTTGTCAATAAAGATTTTATAAAATATTTTTAAAAAAGAATTTAAAAAGTCAACAGCCCAAGCTGGGTGGTGGTGGCACATGCCTTTAATCCCAGCATCTGGCAGGCAGAGGTAGGTCTGGTTTACAGAGTGAATTCCAGGAAAGCCAGGACTACATAGAGAAAGCCTGCCTCAGAAAACCAAAGGGGTTTGGGAGGAAGTCATCAACTAAACAGACCCATAACAATTGAAGAAATTGATATAATAATAAAAATCCTTAAGGCTAATAAACATCCAGGGCCTGATGGATTTACAACAGGACCCGAGCAGCCATTCAAATGAGAACTAAAGTCAATCCTTCTTAAACTATGAAAACAAAACAAAAAACCAGATGGAGCACCCCTAAATTCCTTCTACATAGCCAGCATGACTGTAATAGCAATACTAGGTAAACAGACAACAACAACAGCAAAAAAAGTGAATATCCCTGATGAACTTGGTTCCAAGTATATTAATGCAATACTTGGAAACACAGGCATGCCTAAAAAGATTATATACCTGGGGCTGGAGAGATGGCTCAGTGATTAAGAGTACCTACTGCTCTTCCAAAGGTCTTGATTTCAATTCCCAGCAACTACATGGTGGCTCACAACCACCTGTATTGAGATCTGGTGCCCTCTTCTGGCCTGTAGGGACACATGCAGGCAGAATACTGTATACATAAAAATAAAATAAATAAATAAATCTTAAAAAAATATTTTTTAAAAAAGATTATATACCATGATCATTTATCTCCAAAATGCAGAAATGGTTCAACATACACGTCAATCAATGTAAAATAAATAAATAAATGGACTTAAAGACAAAAGTCACTTAATTATATCAGTGGAAGTGGAAATAGCCTTTCAAAAAGTCCGACATGCCTTGATGTTAAAAGTCCAAAAGAATTAGGGAGAAAAGGAAGAGACTTCAATACTAGAAAGTCTCTATGAGAAACCCACATCAATATGATGTTAAACAGAGAGAAACTTGAAGGAATTCCAGTGAAGTCAGGGATTAGACAGGGATGTCCACTATCCCAATTCCTTTTCAATATTGTACTTGAAGGACCAGCTGGAGCAATAAGGGGAGAGAAGGAAATTAAAGGGGTACAGCTAGGGAGAGAAGTTGAATTATCCCTACTTTCAGGTATAACACGAATTGCTCAATTAGACTCATGATTAAAAATCCCAGAGCCAGATGTTAGGGAAAATGCTGAAAGCCTAGAGAGACAAGGAACAAGCTGCTGTCACACCCCACCTCTAGGACTCCTCAGCCTGGAAAGGCTCCAGTTCCTGTCTCCGCACACCGTATATACCTTTCTCCACCCAACCATCACTTCCTTCCTAGTGCTAGGATTAAGGGTGTGTGCTTCCCAAATACTGGGATTAAAGGTATAAGATCTCTAGTGCTGGGATTAAGGGTGTGTGCCACCACTGCCTGTTTGTTTCTCTCCTAGACTGAGTCAATCCTATATAGTCTAGCATAGCTTTGAACTCACAGAAATCCAGACAGATCTGTGTTTCCCCAGTGCTAGGATTGAAGGTGTGTGCTACCACTGCCTAGCCTCTAAATTTAATCTAGTGGCTTGAATTATTCTCTGATCTTCAGGAAAATTTTATTAGGGTACACAGTAAATCATTACATCCAGAGGTTTCTGAAGATTCATTTATGTTTATTTTATGTGTATGAGTGTTTGCCAGCATTCATGTGATACGTGTAATGTCAGGGCAGTTCGAGAGACCATTCTAAATCACAGAGGTTATTGCCATTGCCCTCGTTGGATCCCAGAACTTGAAAGTCAGAGTTATTGCTGAGGGCACCACACACTTTGGACTCAAGACTGGTAGGAAGGGAGCTGGAACTGATCTGGAAGTTCTTTTTTTTTAAGATTAATTTATTTCTCATGTACACAGTGTTCTGTGTGCATGTATGCCTGGAGGCCAAAAGAGGGCACCAGATTTCACTACAGATTGTTATGAGCCACCATGTGGCTGCTGGGAGTTGAACTCAGGACCTCCGGAAGAGCAGTCGGTGCTCTTAACCTGTGAGCCATCTCTTCAGCCCATGACCTGGAAGTTCTGTGGTCAAAGGTGCAATACAAGTTGCAAGGGAGAAAGTCAATGAAAAGTCCTATTGGTTGTGAAGCTTATGAACCACCATAGCAGGACAAGACAATGTCAAGAAAGATTCGAGTGTCAAGAGATGACACTCAAGTTTCAGAGATGACCAAGAGCTACCTAATTGGCCTTCTCAAAAGGATGGAATGTATGCCTGCTACTAGAAACCTAGCCACCTCCCTGTGTCTGGTGAGGTTGTGGACCCTAGAGGAGAAGCCACTACTACCCCATTTCTATGCCAGTGTGTGTCCCAACTGGATTCTTAGAGTCCATCCTTGTATACACAGATAAGTGTAGCTCTTACCCAGTATCAAAAAAGATGTTTGTTTGTTTGATGTAGATGGAGTCCATCACAGAAATCCATACTGGTGAAAAAGGATAGAATAAATAAATAACAATGGGGTGCCTATCCCCAATGAATACATCTAAAACCCAACCACTACACAGAAGACTCAGGGAACAAGCAGGAAGAGGAAGCAGAAAGCATGAAAGAGCCTGTGGACCATGGTATCTGATACAAGGTAGTGTCTTCTATATGGCAGAGAGCTACCCCCAATGATAACAACATGGTCATCTAAATGATTTGATTTCTAATTGAATCAATTTTCCTGATTTTCTCTCCATCCTTTACTATATAAGGAAGCATGACCTTGAACTCCTGACACTACAGCCCTCTCCCCGAATGCTGAGGTGACAGTTGTGCACATGTGCCCAGCAGATGTCCTAAAGACCAGTCCTCGCCTAGTGCTGCCCCTCTGCTTCCCTGCTGTTGGAAAAGGAAAACAATTCCTACAGTTAATTACCGGTGGATGGGCCATATGCCATGGTGCACATGTAGAGGTCAGAAGAAACCTTCCAGGAGTCTGTTCTCCTTTTGTGGGTTCCAGAAATCACACTCAGGTCTTCAGGCTGGGTGTAAGTGCCTTACCTACTGAGCATATCTTGGGGTTGCTGGGTAAGTGAGTTCTGAAAGATCATTTGGTGCATGAAGTTTCTACTGTTTTCTTCAAGAGAGGCACCTCTGTTTTCTGGTTGAAATTTAATGCAGTTTCTCACTGTGTGGAACAGGTTGGCCTAAAGCTCACAGAGATCTTCTGTCTCAGCTTGTGGAGTGCTAAGATCAAGAGTGTGCACGTCGTTCAGGATGACACAGGTGTATTAATAAAGCTTTTTTGTTTAGTTGACTTTCATCTCATCCTGCATTGCTGTTGATATTTCACACTTTGAGTCAAAGTGTCCATCTCACTCTTGATGCTTCTATAGTCCTCCATCAAGCCATTGTCCCAATTAAGCTTCTTGCTAGTGAGGACTACAGGTTCAGCCACCCAACTCAGCCCTTTCTCATCTGCCACATGTTCATGTGGTGTGCTTTGTATTGTGTTTCTTTTTAGTTTGTTGTTGTTTTGAGGAAGAAGCTCACCATGTAGCCTTTGGCTAGCCTACAATTCACTACACACTTAAGTACACACACAATAAAACCCACACTGAAACACACGTAGACACTAAAACCACACACACCAAAATATACACATACATAAATGTGCTCATGTAAATATATACATACAAAAATGGGTCAATCAATCAAACAATGGAATATTTGCTTTCTAGTTTAGAGGTTTTTGCTTTCATAGGATAGGTCTGATTCAATCAATCTATAGTAGAAAAAAATCAATCATGAACAGGATTAAGTGGGTAGAGACTCATTGGACCAATCAGATACAAGATTTTAGTAGAAGGGTGGGAATCACTGGGGAGGGGAGAGGAGGAAGCTGTATAAAAGGGTCAGAGGAGGCCTAGTAGAATAGAACCTCAGAGTCCTGGAGTCTGGAGTCACTGCCTGGCCTTGCTGGGAATAGGAGCCTGTAACCAGAGTCCATATCAGGTAAGTCAGTCACCTCCATCAGGCCTAGTGCATGCTAGTCTAGCCTCATCACCAACTAAGCTATACTTCCAGATGCTTCCAGATTAAAATGTAATATTTTTAGATTTGGTATAGTTTGGTTTTAATGAAAATGACCATTGCATAGGAGTTTACATGTTAGTTTCTTTGGCTCATTTGAGTTTTTTGAGACAGGTCAAAGCCAGGAAGACCTTGAACTCTAGATCTACCGTCTCTGAGCTGTTTTCTATGTTCCTTCTGAAATTAGAGTTAGGATCCTCTTTGTAATTTAATCATCTTGTAATCTCTTAAAACATGTTCCATAGGTTATGGATTTGCAGTTGTATGAACTGAACTTTCCTCTTTGTTTGTTTATTTTATTTATTTATTTATTTATTTATTTTTTTGAGACAGGGTTTCACTGTGTAGCTTTGCACCTTTCCTGGATCTCACTCTATAGACAAGGCTGGCCTTGAACTAACAAAGATCCCACTGCCTCTGCCTCAGGAGTGCTGGGATTAAAGGCTTGTATCACCACCACCTGGCTGAATTTTTCTCTTAACTGTAGCTGTGAGCTCATTGAACTTGTGAATAGGTACTGAGGATGTGGCTCAGTTGCTAGAGGGTTTCTCTAGTTTGTGGCTTCAAGCACTGACTTCCATCACCAGCACCACTTTTACCAGGATGGTAGGCTCACCTGTAATCCAAGAATTGAATGCCGGGCGGTGGTGGTGCACGCCTTTAATCCCAGCACTCAGGAGGCAGAGCCAGGCAGATCTCAGTGAGTTCGAGGCCAAGCTGGGCTACCAAGTGAGTTCCAGGAAAGGTGCAAAGCTACACAGAGAAACCTGTCTCAAAAAAATAAATTAAATAAATAAATAAATAAATAAATACCAAAAAAAAATTAATGAGGGAGGGAGAGGGGGCTATGAAGGAACATCTCAGCACCCTAGGTAGAGAGCATAGATTCAACAATGGGAGCTGAGCTGGTGATGACAGTGAGTGTGTGGGTGGGGCAATCATTTATTGTAATATGAGGCAGGGGCAGAACTGGGCAGTGGTAACAACACCTCTAATGCCAGCACTGGAGAGGAAGAGACAGGCAGAACTCTGAGTTTGAGGCTAGCATGTTCTATAGATCAAATTTCAGGACAGCCAGGGCTATACAGAGAATCCCCAGAAACCCTAGAAACCCTCCACCACCCCCATTCTTCAAAAGGTAGAGAGATTGCAATAAGTTTCAGTTGGCCTGAGATAAATGATGATGCCCTGACCCAAATAACCATCAACCCTGAGAGAAAACTATTGGTAGATTTTGTTCTCATCTCCTTCTTTCTCTATAGACCCCAAGGTACCATGGGACATCTTCATCCTTGTAGCCTCTGTACCCCTGGCTTCTCATCTAGGACTGTTATTTTACAGATGTTCTCTTTCAATAGCATGATTTTTAGTTGTGTTGGGAAAAGTTGCATGTCTTGCTTTTCAGACACGGTCTGACTGTGTGGACTGGTGCCCATAAATTTAAAGAACTTTTACCTCCTACCCCAAATTAGTATACTATATCTCAGTTCCTTCACACCTGTCTCTAAAGCATTTAAGTAGTGTGGACTGACAGGCATTTCACAAATACTCTTCAGTCTGTCCCAGGAGGGATCAGTTTATTGAAAGCACAATAAGGGTGGGTCAGGCAGGTGGCATCAACACTGTGTTTTCTCCAGAGCCTGGAAAGATGGTCAGTGTCTTTACCTCAGCAAGGGTCTTGTCAATCTACATGCTCCCAAATAACCCTTCCAACTTTCAGTAGGGTCACAAGAGCAGTTGTAGGTACCTGGTGGGAAAATGATTCATTTGTGCCTGTGTGGGGTCTTATAAGAGATTCCACATGCTGAGAGTGAGGGAAGCTTGGCTTTGACACCACCAGATGGTATAATAGAGCACCCTGAGTTCTCCATTATTGCCAGACCAAGGACTCTGATCCTTAGGAATTCCCAAAACATAAGCTGAAAATATGTCTCCTAAATACTTGCCCAGGTTCTTTCTGACCGAAGATCTATCAACATGAGTATCAAGAACACACCCACACTCCAGCAGCTGGCAGTGCAGAGCCTGGTAAGGAACCAGGCCTTGGCCATCTCTGCCCTGAAGTCCATGCCAATGAATTTATTCCCAACACTCTTCAAGGAGGCCTTCGATGGTAGACACATGGGGCTATTGAAGGCAATGGTGGCGGCCTGGCCCTTTTCTCGCCTCCCTGTGGGGGCCCTGATGAAGACCCCAGATGTAGAGGCATTGCAAGCTGTTCTGGATGGCCTAGATCTGCTGCTGTCGCAGAAGGTTCGTCCCAGGTAAGCAAGGTCCAAGGAGAACAAAAGGGTAGTCACTGAGCTAATGGTAAATTCATGTGAGGTGAGGGAGAATAGGGTCAAAGTGGACAGAGGCTTCTGTTGTTACAACATGGAAGTCTGTAGAACTTGTATTCAAGTTGAGAGCTGATATAAATGGCAGTCAGGAGTGGAGGACAGCTCAGAGTACATGAAGCCACAGTGGGATGAGCCTTGCCCTGGCTCTCCTACAGGCCTTGGATGTGAAAGAGACCCAAGTCTACATTGAATGGAGGGAAGCAGGAAAGGTCTCCAGATGCCCTTCAGGCTAAGAGTCCTTGCCTGGCAGGAGAGAGGGGCTGTGTTGGAGCTGACAATAGAGAAGTGGGACATAAACTGTCTCTGAGTCAGTTCCTGGCTTATATTATGAAACTCCTTCCTTTTCCCTCCCAGGCGGTGGAACCTGCAAGTACTTGACTTGAGGAATGTGCACCAGGATTTCTGGGATATATGGACTGGAACACAGGAAGAAGCTTACTCAACAGAGACTGGGAGTGAAGAGCAAGTAGGCAGGGCCCTTCCTAGATACGCACTGAGGTGGCGTTTGAAGGTGGTCACTGACTTTAGCTTCAGGTTCCACCTGAAAGATCACCAAACATGCTTGTTGCAGTGGGCCCAGCAGAGAAAAGGCTCTGTGCGGCTGTGCTGTCTGAAGATGACTATTTGTGCCTTCCCTGTGGAGATTATCAAGGAGGTCTTGGACATTTTCCAGCCACACTACATTGAGGAACTGGCACTGTTCACAAACCAGGTTCTGCCCTTCCTGGGTCACTTGGGATCTTGCCTTGGCCGAATGAGAAATCTTCACAAATTCCATCTAACTCACATCTACTTGAACACAGACAGGGTTGTAAATACTTTGAAAGACACAGAGGAGAAGTGTACGATCAGGTTCCTTTCTCAGTTCTCCAAACTCAAGTGTCTCCAGCATTTCTCTATGAATGGAGTCTACATTTCCTCTGACCACATGAAACAGTTGTTCAGGTAAGGAAGGATAGAGAACTGTTTCTACTGTGACAGCAAACCTTTTCCCTTTGCTTCAGCATTAGTTGTCCTCTGGGGTGTGTGTGCCACTGTGTCTTTTAGAATGATGGACTCATTCCAATATCTAAGAGTGGACTTGTTTCCTTCTTTACTGACCATTCATTAGCAGAGGCAGAGCTGGGGTAGGAGATGTTCAGAAAGCTGCCTTAAGAGCAGGTCAGTTGGGTGACTCAGACCCAGTGAGTGTGATCTGGATATTCCTCCTTGAGATCCTGGCTACACTAATGGGAGGGAACACGACAGGGTAGCAGGCCCTGATGTGTGGACAACTAACACCTGCACAGGATGCTAAGGAGCTCTGTACTCAGATCTCTGTAAACAGAGGATGGATCCTCTGTCAGCCTCGAGCTCTCCCAGAGAGAAGGATAATATGAGCACAGGTTGAGACTTAGTAGGTGGAAATGAGTGATGCTGGGGTGGGGACCATCAGTTTCAAAGGTGGAGCACTGACATCGGGAATAGAGGTTGTGATTGAAAGGAGGGACAGTGAAACTATTCAGGACACATACCGAGGGGTTTCCAGAACCCTTTTTGTGATGGACCTCTCTGTGTATGACCTCCCAGCCTGTTGTTGCAAAGTTTAGTTCTGTTTGACAGAGTGAGGACAGGGACCTACAGATCTGTGGTCTGAGACTGTCCCATCTTATGTATATATCTCAGGAGACAATTATATGAGCAGGAATCAACAGGTGTATCCCAAGTGTTGACCTTCAGCATAAGGCTAGACTGACTTTACATTTGTGGTCCCTTCGGTCTCAGCATCAACCTTAGTAATGTCCTTCCTTACCCAGAACTAATTTCCTGTTCTTTCCCCAGATGCCTGAAGACCCCCTTGGAGTCCTTGTGCATCACTCTTCGTCAGCTCTCACAGTCAGACCTGAAATACTTGTCACAGTGTCAGAGGCTCTGTCACCTGAAACACCTGAACCTGAATGGTGTAGATTTATCTGAGTTATGTCCCACAGATCTCCGAGTTCTCCTAGAGAATGTAGCAGACACACTGCAGAACCTGATGTTAATGAACTGCAGGATGAAGGACTCTCAGCTCAGTGCCCTCTTGCCTGCCCTAAGCAAGTGCTCCCAGCTCACCAGGGCCAATTTCTGTGATAATGACTTGTCCATGGCTGTTCTGAGGGACCTTCTGCAAAGCATGGCCAATCTAAGCAAGTTGACTGTAGAGCTCTACCCTGCCCCTCTAGAGTGCTATGATCCTCAGGGTTATATTCTTGTAGAGAAATTTACCCAAGTATGTCCTGAGCTCCTGGATATACTCACTGCCCAAAGGCAGCCCAAGACCATAGCCTTTGCTACATGCATCTGCCTTGAATGCTGCAGGCGCTATGTTTATGACATGGAGAGCAGACTTTGTTGGTGTTAGCAATAAATAGGGAAAGGCTGCTTCTGGATACTGAGAAATGAAAGTCTAGGTGGTGTGACTGTAATCATGAGGTCACAGAACTCTTGGTTTCAGACCCTGTGTTCATTGGAAACAAAATACTGTTCAGTGGATCCACACCACAGAGTCTAACTTGACTTGAAGTATAATGGGCCCATGGGCACAGTTGTCTTGTGGAGTCAGAAAGGAAATTTGCATTTCTAAATGTGCCTCTGTCAAAACAGGTTCACCAAGGACTTCCCAGTATGTGATAGTTATAAACTTATGGTAGACTAAGATCATAAATGCTCTCTTCTGTATCCTTCAGTCAGTAATTTAAGTTCTAGGTTCACAGTCAAGGGGTCTTGTGATCCCATGAAGTATGAACAAGGACATTATGGTCTAAGACTTGCCAGCATCAAAATGAAGTGAAGTTATTTATGGCATTGTTTCCCCTCTTTATTTACCATTGTTTGGCTGCTTGGTGCATTATTGGTACAGAACTGTCAAACTGAACTGAGCATTATGGACCTGCTCTCCTATGAAGATAGTTTTGGAGAAATGCAGGAGATTCTACCCCAGGATACTCAGATAGGAGGTGCTGAGAACACAAAGTGAGGATGGCTGAAGGAAAAGTCCTTGCCTAGAGAACTGACTGACCTGAGACCTGGATGTTAACTGTTTAGTTGTGAGCTTTGTCTTGATTTGCTAAGAGAGTAGCCAAACCAGCTATTTTACACCCTTTCATTGGATCAGGTAGCAATAAGATTGTTTTAATTTACTCTGTATTTTCATTGGTCTTCATTAAACAAATAAATCTCCCTGTTCTCACACATCCTTGTGATGCCTGCTAACATATACAATGTACTAACTGTGAAGGACACTTGAAATCATACTCTGGACAGAACCATCCGTGGTAAGTGATGTGATTGTTAGCAGAGTGGCATTTGAACACAAGACCAGGAATATTAACATAGTCTAGAAAAGTGTGGAAGTTCATAGAACTTACAGCTCCATCAATGCTCACAGAGGTGTGTGTGTGTATGTGTCAATAAACAGATGTTTGAATTCTTTTTTCCCCAAATAAACAAGTCCTTATTAACCAGGATTTTTTTTTTTTTTTTTTTTTTGGTTTTTTTGAGACAGGGTTTCTATGTGTAGCTTTGTGCCTTTTCCTGGAACTCACTTGGTAGCCCAAGCTGTCCTCAAACTAAAAGAGATCCACCTGGCTGTGCTTCCCAAGTGCTGGTATTAAAGGCATGCACCACCACTGCCTGGCTCATTAACCAGGAATTTAGAGGGGAAAATTTTGTACTTTACAATTTTACAGCAACCTCCACAAACCCTCTTAGACTGTATTAAATACAATTTTCTTGGGAGTCATGATCATCATACATGTCCATATATATTAACAAAAATCATTTTGAGAAAAGTAATAATAAATCAATAACATTAAAAAAGAAAAAACCCATGGGCTTGGACACAATTGGGTAGAGCAGTGACTAGAAAGATAAAGTTTGGTTTAACAAGATCGGCTAGTATGGGTGTTACACAAAACCTATTTGGTCTTTTAATAAAATCCTGGAGCCAGAAATTGGGGTAAACACTAAAAGACCAGAGAGACAAAGGAACAAGCCACAGCCACTTCTCACCTTGCCAACTCCACAAAACCTCTGACTGAATGCCTCTGAGTGTTCAGTTGAAAGGGGCTCTGAGTTCCTGTCTCCTCATGCCTTATAAGCCTTTCTCTGCCCAGCCATTTCACTTCCTGTCTCAACCTTCCCAGTGCTGGGATTAATGGTGTGTGTGCTTCCCAAATAATGGTAGCAAAGGCATAGGATCTCAATTACTGGGATTAAAGGCATGTGACTCCCAAGCACTAGGTTTTAAGGTGTGTGCTACCACAGACTAGCTGTTTTTCTTTTAAACTGTATTAATCTTGTGTAGTCCAGGCTTTGAACTCACAGAGGTCCAGATGGATCTCTGCCTCCCAAGTGCTAGGATTAAAGGTGTGTGCCACCATTGCCTGGCTTCTATGTTTAATCCAGTGGCTGGCTCTGTCCTCTGAGCTTTAGGCGAATTTTATTTCTTAGATTACAAATATCATCACATATGGGTTTCCCTTAGCTTCAGTTTACTCTGGTGGGGGGGTGGATCTCAACAACTGCTTTAAAAGGTAGGACAGTTTCAGACTCTGTGATCTCCTTTGAGCCAAGTTAGTTGTTTCTGTGGGTTTTCTTGGGATGTCCTTGACTCTTCTAACAATCCTTCTTCCCTCTGTTCACTAGGATCCCCCAAGCTTGGTCTAATGTTTGGCTGTGGATCTCTGCATCTATTTCCATCAGTGACTGGATGAAGGCTCTATGATAACAGTTGGGGTAGTCACCAATCTGATCACAGGAGATGGCCAGTTCAGACTATGCATCCATTTTTGCTAGGAGTCTTAGTTGGGGTGATCCTTGTAGATGTGTGGGAGTTTCCCTTGTGTCAGGTTTCTACTTGACTCTGAATACCCCTCTCCCTTTGCAGTCATCTCTTTCAGTACTCTCCCCTTCCACTCACCCCACCCCCAACCCAATCCCTCAAGTTCCCATCCCTACCAGGTAGCCTGCATGGGACTAACCTAAGCCCTCTACATATATGTGACAGTTGTGAACCTTGATCTATTTGTGAGATTCTTAACTATGGGAGCAGGGGCTGTCCCTAATGCTTTGGCTGGATGTTGAGAACCTATTCCTCACACTGGATTTCCTTGCCCAGTCTAAATACAAGGGGAGGTGTTTAGTCTTACAGAAACTTGATATGCCATGTTTTCTTGGTACCCATGGGAGGCCTGCCCCTTTCTGAACAGAAACAGAGGAGGAGTGGATGGGGGGAGGGAATAGGAGAAGAGGAGGGAGGGGAAACTTCAGCCAGCATGAAAAATGAATAAATAAACTAAATTTAAAAGAAGTAGGATGAGGTTTGGGGATTTAGCTCAGTGGTAGAGTGCTTGCCTAGCAAGTGCAAGGCCCTGGGTTCAATCCCCAGCTTAAAAAAAGAAGAAGAAGAAGAAGAAGAAGAAGAAGAAGAAGAAGAAGAAGAAGGAGAATGGGAAGCTCAGTGGCTAAAAACACTTGCCACACAAGACTGACAGCTTGAGTTCAGTCCTTGGAACTATGTAAAGGTGGAAAGAAAGAACTGACTTCACAAGGTGGTATACACATTGTGGAGCACATGCATAATAATAACAAAATAGACGGGCAGTGGTGGTGCACACCTGTAATCCCATGACTCAGGAGGCAGAGTCAAGTGGATCTCTGTGAATTAGAGGCCAGCCTGGTCTACAGAGCTAGTCCAGGACAGGCTCCAAAAGCTACAGAGATGCCCTGTCTCAAAAAACCAAAAATAAATAAATAAATAAATTAAATTAAATTAAAATAATAACAATAACAAAATAATGCTGAACACGTAAGAAAAACAACTGCAGTTATAAACATATATAAATAACTGCAGTTATAAGTATATATATATAAAATGTAAATATTAATTCTCACAAGAACAAGCTATAATCAAGAATGTATTCTCTGCCCTCTGACTTCTGGTATGCCTACATAAACTGTGTTTCTTATATGCAAACTGACCATAATTCCATTGGCCATTCTGTGATGTAACCAGAAGATTCTCATACAAACCAGTGCTGGCTGCATAACTTTGAATATACAGAACTGTGATCTTAAAAAAAAAAAAAAAATGTTAGTGGACTTCTCTTTTTCACTTGCCAATTCCCAAATACCCAACATGGAGAGTTAATATTAATTACAAATGCTTGACCAATAGCTCAGGCTTGTTACTAGCTAACTCTTACATTTAAATTAACCCATATTTATTATCTATGCTTTGCCATGTGACTTGGTACCTTTTCTCAGTACAGCATGCCCATCTTGCTTCTCTCTGCATCTGTGATTCCAGACTCAGCCCTTCTTCCCAGCACTCAATTTGGCTCTCCCCCTAAGCTTATCTTTTCTAGCTATTGACTATTCAGCTTCTTTATTAAACCAATCACAGTGACATATATTCACACAGTGTAAAGGAATATTGCACAAAAAACCCCTCCTCTTTTCTTTGCCAAACACCCATCCTCCAGTATCTCACTGTGTTATTTCCATTTTATAATGGAAACAATTACAATGTCTATAGTACACCTTTTAGAGGTAATGTGTATGGGAGAAAGATGCAGATGTCATACCTTAAACTGAGGGCTTTCAAAATGAACAGGGTGAAACTTTCCCAGAGACGAAGGTTATGAGGACATATGTATGTATCTTAATCATTGCTTTGGAGGGAGCTTAAAAAATAAGAAGGAATAAAGAGCTTTCCTGAGAATCTCCTCCCACTCCACTTTCTACCTCATATTTATCCTTATAGAGAATTCAGGCTAGAACTCATACTCCTGTGTGGTCCAGGGAAATGAGAAAGGCATTGAATTTTAAGATCACCATATTTGTTGAGCTACACAAGTGCAAGCAGCCTCTGGAGTAATTCATCCTTGGCCCAGATCCTGAAGACTTCAAAGTTCCCAAAAAACATAATGTCATTAATAAAGTCACTGCTCTTACAAGGTCTTATCTCCCTCCAGAGAGTGAGCAAGATTGAGAGATGACAATATCAGAACCACAAAGGTTTTGCACAAGCAGAGGAGAGGGGACTAAATTGAGCCTTCTAAGACAGTACTGAACTTCTGAGCCAGTCAGGCAGGGCCAGTCCTCCCCCACCCTGTTTTGTTTTGTTTGAGACAGGGTTTCTCTGTGTAGCCTCAGCTGTTCTTGATCTACCTCTATAGACCAGGCTAGCCTCAAATACAGAGATCTGCCTGCCTCTGCCTCTCGAGTGTTGGATTAAAGGCACACACCACTGCCCAGCCACAAATGCCCACTTCTGAAGCCCTGAAAGTAGAGATAATTTTTCCTGTGGTGTAAGCCATTTGAATAGAGTAGTCTACTGACAGTAATCTCATAAAGTACAAGAAAGGCAACGATGGGGGAAGAGGAGACTGAGGTGGCACCATTAACAACACAGAGATCAATTATCTGGTTTTAGAGAAACAGCTGTACTAAATTTGGGGAAAATGCATGCAATCTCAGTTTGAGGGAAATATAATCATGTGTTAAATGTAAATCCTGAGCCCGGTATAATTGGAGAATAATATATATTTTTCCCCTTTAGAAACAATACTATTCATACAGAAGTCAGGCCTACCGTGCTACAGGTATAAATATAATACACACAACAGTTATTGGACCCTGAAACATCCTTGCTTAAATGAACCCTCTTTAGAAAACTGCAGTTATAGGACATTGAATATAGTACTTTTTATGAAAAGAACTTTATAACAGAAGTGTAACTTATTATTTTTTTACCACTATTTTCAGCATTATTTTGTTTCTTGCTTAAGGGATCCACAATTCCATTAAGGAATTCTAACACAAATCTCTGAATGATGGGTGGAATTCATCTATAATATATACCAACAACCAAGAAATACTCCCTAAATAAAACATATTGGATGCTCAACTCCTAAAAAACAGAACATACATTGTTTTAGTTCACCATTTGTAGGAATAATTGGGACCCTAAAGCAATTCCCAATAAGTTTATAAGGACTGCAATCACTTAAAGCATGTTCTTCGTCTACAAAACCATCTAATTAACTCCACTGAACTATTTATATTTCAAATATATAGGTCTTGTGTATTTATATGTAATGGGGCAATATGTTGCATCAGTAGAGAAAGGTACTTTTAAATGAAAATATAGACCATCAAAATTTGTGACATCCAGATAAAATAGTATTTATGAGAAAATGTATGGCACCGACTCACTAAAATACAGGGAGTGGGTCAAATATGTGATATCAGCTCCAGTATTTGGAGCAAAAAGAAGAGCACATGACTTGAGAAGCATGCTGGAGATAGGAATGATAAATACCTGTGGAGAAAGCACTAACCGAAAAAAAATCTAACAATGAAAGTGAAAAATCAGTGAACCTAAAGCTGGCTTCCCTTGTAAGATTGGTGAAATGTAGCCAGAAAAAGCAAGGGGAAGAAAAGGATCAAGACCCATCTTTCCAAATCAGAATAGAGAAGAGCTGTGTTAACTGTTTTAAGAAGCAGCAAAAGGAACACAGGGAATATTCTAAACAACAATAAGTCAGTAAATATGACACTTATATGGCAATGGACAATTTTCTTGAAAAATCAAGGTACCAAATCTCACTGGAGTAGTGGCTCTCTATTGCGGTTACAAAGACTATGACCAAAGGCAATTGGGGAGGAATGCTGTGCCATAATCTTTGTACATTGTAAATATATATTATTCCCATAATAAAGAGTTGACTGGCCAATAGCTGGGCAGGAAGAGATTGGGTGGGAGAGACAGACTAGGAGGAAAAAAGGGGGATATGACATAGGAATGATAGGAAAAAAAGATGTACTATCTTCTTTAATACAAAAAGCAACTATTAATCTCAAAATGTTTAACATTGGTATGGATGTTGGTTTATTGATACAAATTTAAAGTTATTTTTCTATACTTTATGTATATCCCTACTCTTGTTTGCAATATTATGCTTATGCAACTCATTGAAAAATGTAATGCATAATTTAAAAATACAGGTTAGTAGTTAGTCATCTATAAAATAAAATTTATAGTCATATTAGGTATATTTTCAAGGTTAAACAGATATATTTAGATAGATAGATGGTCTCCAAACATTTCAAAGACCTACAGAATATGGGTAAACTTTTTTTTTCCCAGAGCTGAGGACTGAACCCAGGGCCTTGCACTCTACCACTGAGCTAAATCCCTAACCCTGACTAAAATGTTTTAATAAGACTTTTCTTGACAGTGAGATACATCTGCTCCTGGCAGCAACAATTTTATTCAGGATCATGATGGGCATTGAAGAAATTACTTTCTTTATGACAAAAACTAGCCATTTGGGAAAAAAAACTACCCTTGCCTCCATTGCTGACAGTATACTGTACAAAGTGGACCAGCAGGATTCAAGACAAGGTAGGACAGTCCTTCAAAATTCCCTGCTTCTCAGAAAAGTCTGCCACATATACTATGCCAATAGCCAAAAGATGGTGCCCCACTCTTGCAGAAGAACTTTGGGTGACTGTCTAGGCAGGCAGATGTCCCTGTCATTAGGCAACATTACACATTTCTGGGGTTTTTGACAGAGTTAAAGACTAAATAATTAAACTTAAAGTTTTCCTTAGTTATGATAAAAGGTAAATTGGGTATAAAACTTTAGACTCACAAAGATAAGATAAATGATAAAATATTTTCTCTAATTTTGCCAAATACAAATGGACTGCATATTAAAATTATAATTCTTATTTGCTAACTATTTTTGTTGCATATAATCTTATTATGTTAAAGTGAAAATGTTCTTTTTAGTTAGACAAAAAAGGGGAAATGCTGTGGAACAATCTTTGTACACTGTAAATATGATTACTCTAATTGGTTAATAGAGAGCTGACTGGCCCATAGCTGGGCATGAAGAGATTGGATGGGAAAGGCAGACTAGGAGGATGCCACAAAGAGGGGTGGAGTCTCAGCAGTTGAGAGGAGACATGGAGAGAAGCAAGATAAACATGCTGTGCTGAAAGAAGATACCGCCACATGGCAGAGGGTAGATAAGAAATATGGGTTAGTGGAGAAAATGAAAGCACCTCGATGAGTGTATCTATTCACAATTTAGAACACCCACATTGAGTCTCTCAACCAGGGGGCCTTTAGTTAGTACATTCAGCAGCTGTCCAGCGAGTGGAAGAATGAACGAAAGCTAAAGTGTTCAGTGTGGAGTGGACACTCAGTGTCACACAGTGAAATACAGTGAACTATACATATACTCAAAATGAAAACCTTTCCAGAGTGATACCTGTCACCTTGTCATGGTTAAATCTTGATCATCAACTTGAAGGACTTTAGAATCACCTAGAAGACAAACTGCTGGCATGTCTGTAAGGGTGCTTCCAGAAAGATCTACCTGTTGTTGGCAGCATTATTTCCCTGCTAGTGTTCTGGACTGAATAAAAAAGAGACAGAAAAAAAAAGAAAGAAAGAAATATGGGTTAATTTAAGTAGTAAGAACTAGTTGGTAACAAGCCTAAGATATGGCCAGGCATTTATAATTAATACTAAGACCCTGTGTGGTTATTTGGGAGCAGCTGGTGGGACCAAAACTTCTGCCTGTAGAGAAAAGGCTTTCAGCTCATAGTCAAGTAATGGCAGGGCAGGAACCTGGAGGCAGGAACTGAAACAGACACTATGGAGGAATGTTGCTTACCAGCTTGCTGTTTATGGTTTGCTCACCTTGCTTTCTTATGCAACTCAGGACCACCTGCCCAGGAGGCCATGGTGGACTGGGCCCCCACACATCACTAATGATCAAGATAATACCCCACCAGCCTGCTTATGGGCCAATCTGATGGAGGCAGTTCTTCAACTGAGGTTCCCTCTTCCAAGATGACTCTGGCTTGTATCAAATCAATAAAAAAACTAACCAAGACAGGGGGCGTTGGTGGTCATGCATCAGTTTCCCACCACCATTTCCTGCCTTCTCCCTGGGAATCAGAGAGACTGGATATAAGCTTTTGCTGTGAAACCTCCCCACATCCTCAGAATGCTGTGAGACAATCCATTCTGCCACTGGCAAGAATTCCTTTTTTCAGAGACCCCCTCATGCTGTCTATCTCTGGTGCTGGGGCCTGAAAAAAAACCCTGCTTTGCTGTTATTTTTACGCCTATACCTGGTATTAATAACTTTTCTAATATGGCTGAAGGCCTAGGCTCAAATCCTGCTCCCTTTTCATTTCACGGGAGTGGTCAATGAGTACCTACCTCTCTGGCCATCTACTTCTGATCTAGAGTGAATCTAGAGCTGGAAATCTATCAGGTACTTCAGGAGCTCACAGGAAGGGTGATTTGGAGATCTGTGTCCCAACAGCTGCTTCTCTTGCAGTTTTCTGTCTGAGTCTGTATAGACTCAAGCCTTTCATTGGTGTCCACAGCCAGTGATCAGAGGGAGGGTACTTAATGATGTTATTTCTGGTATTCCTCTCATAGTAGTCTGTTTTGCTTGGACTCACATTGACCTTGGTCATGGGCAGAGCACTGATGCCATTACTGGATATCACTGTGCCTCTGTAAAGAATTATCTGTTACTTCTTCATGGAGGTAACCTGGGTACTGGGTGCTCAGATATTTGGGGCTTCATGAAAATCTCCTATTCCACCTATACACTGTTTTCACATGTCTTGTACTTCAAAACATCAGAGAAGGGATGATTTATACCAAACAAATGAGGTCATTGAGTAGGAAGCCATGAGGAAATGATGTCTTGGTGAAGTGGATGAGAGTTTCAGGGGAACTGGCTATTCTTTCCAAACTGGTAGGTGTTTGATCTACTGTGAAGGGTACTTGAAGAGAGAAATGGTAATTATCTTCTCCAGGGCAACTGACCCATTAGAGTCCTTGTGACAAATTGACTGACTGCTTCAGTTCCCCAAATTCCTCCTTCAGCAAAATTGTCCAGTGTTGTCTGGAACCAGGCTCTCTGCCATGCACACTCTGTTTGGAAAGACTGTACCACTCTCAGATGATAGCCTAGCTACGTTTGGTAGCTCAGGCAGATCCAGGGCCAAGAGTGTTGGAAAGTGAGGGAATCAGCAGAAGTGTGATGGCTGTAGGAAACAGCACAGTAGAAAAGAGAAAAATTCAAAACATCAAGTTTGAAAGAAAGAGTTCATCCCAAGTAGCATCAGCTGAGTGAGGAGGTCCAGCACCACCCTAACATCATGAGAAATATCCATATGTAAAGCTAGAAAAATGACAGCTCCAAAGTATTATTTATGTTGAATCAGTTTAAAAAAATCCTTTATAAACATGCATTACTTTAAATACCAATAAATTATAGTGATGAGTTTGAAAGTCAAATCCAGTTGAAGAGAAGCATCTTGAAGGAAAGTGATGTGGGGGATATCTACAGATTGAAAACTGGTACCCATTGGCTCTGTGATATTAACAAAACTTTGGCTAAAACTAAAATTTAGCTTTGTGTGGTTTGACTTGAATGTGGAACCTTCAGTATGGAAGGAAAGGGTCATCCAGGCCAGGATGGTGTATGTTTATGCTCTTTGTTCTGTTATCACTAGCACTTCCTTCAACATTCTGGAACAACTGATTGGTGTTGGAATGTGGCTTACTTAGGAGACAGCAAGGTAAGTGGGTGCTAACAATTATTGCCTAGAAATGGAAAGAATGAATCCAGACCCTCCATCCTGTTCCCATCACAGGTAATGTTTAACACTTTATGGTGGTTTTTGAAAGCCTAAATGCAAAGTCTAACTATTTGTGGAACAATAGAGATTTTAAGAGATCACATAAAGAATTTATACACAGTTAGAATTGTAGAGTGCATGAGGTTTACATGCTCATAGATAAGCATTAGAGAAACCATAAACCATAAACAGGATTTATGACTGTTATATCTAGAAGGCTGGAGTGGATGTCTCCCAGATTCTGGGCTGGTCAGTGGTGTTGCATGCCTTTATCCCCAGCATTTGAGAGGCAGAGGCAAGCAGATTTCTGTGAATTCTAAGCCCGTCTGGACTAGATAGTGAGTTCCAGGACAGCCAAGGCTACACAGAGAAACCCTGTCTAAAAAAAAACAAAGCAGCTGGTTGGTGGTGTTGCATGCCTGTAATCCCAGCACTGGAGATCCGGGACAGGCACCAAAACTACACAGAGAAACCCTGTCTCATAAAACAAAAAACAAAACAAAACAAAAACAAAAAAACAAACAAGGCCGGGTGGTGGTAGTGCACACCTGTAATCCCAGCGCTGGGGAGGCAAAGCCAGGTGGATCTCTGTGAGTTCAAGGCCAGCCTGGGCTACCAAGTGAGTCCCAGGAAAGGCACAAAGCTACACAGAGAAATCCTATCTCGAAAAACCAAAAAAAAAAAAAAAAAAAAAAAAAACCAAACCAGCTGGGTGGTGGTGTTACACACCTTTAATCCCAGCACTCGGGAGGCAGAGGCAGGTGGATCTCTGTGAGTTTGAAGCCATCCTGGGCTACAGAGCAAGTTCCAGGACAGGCTACAAAACCACACAGAGAAACCCTGTCTCCAAAACCAAAAATAAACAAATAAATAAAAATAAAAAAAATTGAAAGTAAAATAAATTAAATAAAAATAAAAATAAAAATAAAAATAAAAAACAAACCTAAATCCTCCAGACTTCCAAGCATTAATTTTCAACAATAGAATCCATTTTTTCTTTTCTTTTTTTTTAACATTTTTTTTATTTATTAAATTTTTTTCCATTTAACATACCAATCCCAGTTCCCCCTCCCTCCCCTTCTCCCGCCTCCTCACCTCCCTCCCACTCTACCCCCATCCACTCCTCAGAGTGGGTAAGGCTTCCCATGGTAGTCAACAAAGTCTGGCTTACCAAGTTGAAGGAGAGCCGAGCCTCTCCCCATTGTATCAAGGCTGAGCAAGGTATCCCACCACAGGGAATGGGCTCTAAAAAGCCAGTTCATGCACCTGGGATAAGTCCTGGTCCTACTGCCAGGGACTCCACAAACAGATCAAGCCACACAACTGTCATCCACATTCAATGGGCCTAGTTAGGTCCCATGCAGGTTCCTGAGCTGTCAGTCCAGAGTCAGTATGTTCCAACTAGCTTTCAGCTAGTCTCTGTGGGTTTCCTCATCATGATCTTGACCCCCCTTCTCCTTTTTTTTGGATGCCAAATGCCATTTATTGAAGGAGGGAGGAGGTCTTAAATACAGGTTTACAACACAATGGTAGAACCCCGGAAGGCAGTAGTTCGCTTCTGATGCTTTTTTTTTTTTTTTTTTTGGAGCTGAAGATCGAACCCCAGGCATGTGCTCTACTACTGAGCTAAATCCACAACCCACTTCTGATGTTTTACAATCTTGCATCTAAGCTGTTAACACCCAATATGCTGGATACATAGACAAGGAACATCCCTTAAGCATTCAAGAGGGTGGAATCTCACAGGGAATTAGCATAGGGAGGGTATCAAGTTCAAGGTCAGTAATCAAGGCAACAGTTAACCAACATGGGGGACAGGACCCTACAGGTCCCCACCTTTTACTAAAAAATGAGCTTCCGACTTAGGTTGAGTGGGATGTCAACAGGTCACCTTACCGGTCATGGAGACACCTGTCCAAGCCACACAGCCACTCTGTCTTAGGTTGGTGAGTGCACCCCAGGAATTACCTGTCTCTGAATACTCATTATCATACAGGCTCAATCACGTGAGCTGTAGAGTTAACTGTTGCCAAAGATCTCTAAGTGGTGCTGGGCTTGCAATCTGTGTGACACAGAAAAGGCCAACAGAAGTCCTAACCCACCCATAGCCAGTAGGCTAACAGCAATTGAACCATTCCCTTCCTAATGAGCCTTACTGCAAATTGGAGTCCTTGTAAGATGGTATCCCCAAAGCAAGTGGAACTTCAATTTTATAAAACTTTCAAAGCCAATCAAAATGTATATAACTGCTTAATTAAATTTATAATGCCCAATAGAATGAAAGAGTAATTAACTGTGGTACTACTTTTGCTGCCAGGCTTTCCATTGTGCTAGCTGTAGTAAACAATTATGAAATGACTATCCCAGAAACAGCAGCAGCAGTGGCCGCCACCACTATAATAGCAACAATGGCAGCAGTGATGTCAAATTCTCTTCTGGAGCTTGTGAGCATCATCTGTGTCTTACTGCCATGGTCCACTGGCATGGACACAACTCTGGGAACACAAAATGCCGAGGCCCATTTTTCTTGATCCCAGCACGACTTAAGCTGGCAGCTCTGCAAAAGAACAACTAAGAACCACAAAGAAAAAAACAGACAGCACGTAAGGGGTAGAATGGTTTCATAATGGTTACAGTCAGGCTCATAAATCTTAAGGTATCTTCAAAAGAGACTAGATGAAATTCAGGAGGCCATAAAAGATACACAGAGCCACTCTTGAAAAGGTAGGTACTACACTAGCTTGAAGAGAATTGCAAAAATGAAAAAGGTTTAGCTGGCATGCTACTGTTAACAAATGGAGGTCAGTGACCTTCAGGGTTATCCTCAATCTCCAAGGTGCCTGGACATGTTCTCAAACATACTTTAAAAAGCAGTTACCATACATTACCTTCTGAAGAATCCAACCGCATGGCTACAGTTCCTAGGCTTATGTTAATGCTTGCCAAGGCTGGCCATATTGGGTTCTCAATCCCCACTGTCATCAGAAGGGGAGAGTTTTTCACGAAGGCCCAATAGGTCTCTGCCATGTTGGGATTCGGCAGCAGCCACAGGGTGCACATAGTGCTCAGGAACCCAAAAAGGAACCTCATTGTCCTGAGGAAAGATACAAACAGAACACTGGACCCACACCAACACCAGATAGGGTCCCCTCCAAGTGCCAGTGGAAAGATCCTTCCATTGCACCAGAGGATGATTTGCAACAGGAGCCCTCCAGTGCTTATCTGCAGCAGATACACCAACAGAATCCACTGATAAAAAATTTTAAATATATAGAACAAAGGAAAGAATAGAATGTGGAGAGGAGAGATGAGCCCCTAGTCCCCACCTTTTTACTTTAGCAAAATATGTTTTTAAGGTACAATGGCAGCATTCTACTATAGACTGTCCTTGAGGATTATAAGGAATACCAGTCTTATTAACAATAGAAAAATCTTGGCAGAATTTTGAAAATCCCTGCTGTAGGCAGGACCATTATCAGTCTTTATGCATTTTGGCACTCCCATATAAGCAAAAGCATGAAGACAATGATTCTTTACATCCTTAACCTTTTCACCTGAATGGGAAGAGGCAAAACTTAGAGAGGAATGGACATATTGTAATTTTCCAAAGGAAGGTACATGTGTGATGTCAATTTGCCACACATGATTACCTTGGGGATTAACAGGTAATGAGGAACAGGTAAAATTTCAGCACAAATAGCACATGATTTAACTATCTGAATGGCTTGTTCCTGGGTTATGCCCATATGATGACAAAGAGATCCAGCATTAAGATGATAATGTTGATGCAACTGAGTAGCCTTTTCAAAGGCAGAACAAATTAATGTGACAGCCATACAGTAATGGCATCAGCCCTTCGATTACCTTTGCTTAGAGGTCTAGGCAATTGAGTATGAGCTCTAATATGGCCCACATAAAGGTTATGTGAGCAGGACCATATGAGTCCTTGCACTTGCAATAAATATTCATGAATGAGAGATAGATGGTATGTAGGCTGTTGTCTCTAAAGGCATAACTGCATGTGCCACATATTGGCTATCAGTATAAATACTTATACACTCATCAAAAAACATCTGTAAAGCAAGCAACAGTGCCTGTACCTCTGCCATGTGGGCAGAAGTGCTCTGCACTTTCATTCTCTTCACTATGTTACTAGAAACTACTACAGAAAAACCATGTGAAGTGCCATCAGTAAATACCACATGGGCCTGAGGAATAGGAGTCATCTGTACTATCTTGGGAAATATAACAGGATGCAATTTAAAAAATTGACACACATCATTGGAGGCATAGTGAGCATCAAACTGACCCTGCATGGAGCGTGTCAATATGGCCCAATCATTATCATTAGCTTGCAACCATGCTATTTGAGACTGGGTGTTTGGTCATCACAATATCTGGCTCCTTACCAAAAGTTTGAACACTAATCTTGATTCCCTTAAATATAATCTGAGCAACAGCCTTAGGAAAAGAAGTAATGGTTTTCACTGGAGAATCTGCGGAATGTACCCATAGAACAGGACCTGTTTGCCAAAACACTCTAGTAGGTGAATGAGAAAAACAAAATATTCATGACATAAATAATGACAGGGAGAGGATAACTATACCTTTTCTGGGGCTATTTGTAAATTAGCCAGGCTAAGAACCTCTTGTAATTTAGAAAAGGCATCAAAAACAACTTTTTTTAAATCTTTAGCAGCCAATAAATTATCATCCACATAAGTCAATCAAAATTAAATGCCAATGTTTAGGAATTGCCACAGGGCCAGGCAAACCAGGCTGTGTTGCTCCCATGAAAAGCATGGTTTTATTTACAGCTCTAAGATCTTGTAACAGTCTCCATTTTCCTGACTTCTAGTAGAGGCCAGTTGGGATCTCAGGATTCTTGTGAAATTATAGATATATCTAGCACCAGAATCCAATAATCTTTTAATCTCACTCCCATATAATTTTATTTTTAATCTAGGCTGTTTATTATTGATAACTGTTTGTCAAAACACCTTTTCTCCTGTACTTCCAAAGCCTCCAGTTCTACATATAGGTGCCATTTGCATTTAAAATATGAAAGCAATAATAATTGAGCAATTCTATCACCAGCTTCTATTTCCATGGTCCTTTTACATATGCCAATTATAAAAGCATTAAATAAAATCTCAATAGAATTTGAAGAGGTAACTTTAGGCAATACTCTGGAGTATTTTTATAAATTTTTTTTAAGATTTATTTATTTGTTATGTATACAGCATGTATGACTGCAGGCCAGAAGAGGGCACCAGATCTCATTACAGATGGTTGTGAGCCACCATGTGGTTGCTGGGAATTGAACTCAGGACCTCTGGAAGAGCAGTCAGTGCTCTTAACCTCTGAGCCATCTCTCCAGCCCATAAAATCCCAAAAAGAGGATCCTTTTTATAGATTTCAAGTAACACATTAATGCAAGTAGCCAATTATTAACAATGTGGATCAAACAATGTGGGAAATAATTTTGTAATCTCTTTATCAGTAAAGATTATTTTTTATGGGTTTATCTTAGCAACAACATTATTTAATAAGCTAACAACGCAATCTGTTTCAGGTGTTATATTTCTATAGAGTTCTAGAAACCCACTTAAAGAACAGAGCCAAATTTTCAGTGATGATCAACAGACAAGAGCATAGCTAATATATAGTCCAAAATTATGAATCCTGTTCCTTTAGTTTATCTACTATGAGAATCAAACATTCATCCAAACATTTATTAAGACAATCAAAAGAACAGAACATCCTTTATACAATGATTAATACCCCTAGAAATTCAAACAGCATTGACTTAGCATTCCATGTCCTGACCAAAATCATTTTTCATCAGAAGTTGGGCCCATTTAAACTTTTAGCACCTGCCCCACAAGTCTGTTCCCCTAGTCAGCCTTGTGGCTATGTCTCCCACCTGCACGTACCTGCTTGCCCACTGCTCCAGGCCATCTCACATGCAGCAGCACATGCCTTTGTCCACTTTGCTGAACTGTGTTGCTCCAAAGCCCGAACACTTCTCCAGCCAAAATGCTTAACTAACTACATGCTTTACTACTCTAGTTCCTGGTCCTCACACCTTATATACCTTTCTCTTTCTGCCCCCACTCCCTGGGATTAAAGGTTGGGTTTCTGGGATTAAAGGCATGGGTCACCATGTTTAGCTGTTTCTAAAGTGGCCTTGAACACACAGATATCCACCTGGCTCTGCCTCCCAAGTGCTGGGATTAAAGGTGTGTACCACCACCGCCCAACTTCTGCTATGGCTTACTCTTCCCATTTTCTAGCCACCATTTTTGGCTTTGTTCTAGTGGCTGTCTGCTCTCTGACCCCAGATATGTTTATTTCAGGGAACACACAGTATTTCAGGCAACACAATACCCACCACAGCTATGAACATATAATTTTTGACAAAGAAGCCAAAACTGTACAATGGAAGAAAGAAAGCATTTTCAACTGATGGTGCTAGCATAGAAGGCTGCAAATAGATCCATATCTGTCATTGTGCACAAAACTTAAGTCCAAGTGGATCAAAGACCTCAACATAAATACAGTTACTCTGAACCCAATAGAAGAGAAAGTAGGAAGTAGTCTTGAATGCATTGGCATAGGAGATTACTTCCTAAATGTAACACCAGTAGCATAGACACTGAGAGAAACAATTAATTAATGGGACTTCTTGCAACTGAGAAGCTTTTGTAGAGCAAAGGACATGGTCAACAAAACAAAGCAACAGCCTACAAAATGGGAAAAGGTCTTCACCAATCCCACATCTGACAGAGGGCTGATATCCAAAATATATAAAGAACTCAAGAAATTAGATATCAAAATGCCCAACAGTCCAATTAAGAAATGGGCTTTAGCACTAAACAGAGAATTCTCAACAGAAGAAGCTCAAATGTCTGAAAGACATTTAAGGAATTGCTCAGCATCCCTAAACATCAGGGAAATGCAAATCAAAACGACTCTGAGATACCACCTTACACCCGTCAGAATGTCTAAGATCAAAAACACTGAAGACAGCTAGCTTATGCTGGAGAGGATGTGGAGCAAGGGGAACTCTCCTCCACTGCTGCTGGGAATGCAAGCTTGTACAGCCACTTTGGAAATCAATATGATGCTTTCTTAGAAAATTGGGAAGCAATCTCCCCCAAGACCCAGCTATACCACTCTTGGGCAGAGAAAAACAATGACATCATGAGGTTTGCAGGCAAATGGATGGATCTAGAAAAAAATCATCCTGAGTGAGGTAACCCAGACTCAGAAAGACAAACATGGTATGTACTCACTCATAGGAGGATACTAGATGTAAAACAAAGATGACTAGACTGCTACTCACAACTCCAGGGAGGCTACCTAGAAAACAGGACCCTAGAAGGATGCAGGGATCGCCCAATGACAGAGAAATGGATGAGATCTACATGTGACCCGTCCTGCAGGCCAGGTTATTAGGTCGGACCCAAGGAGGCACCACCTGAAAGACCAATGGGGGTGAGAGAGAAAGGAGACCAGGTGCATAAAGAAAGACAGAGTCAGTCTGAGTCATGTCAAGGTCTCGTTTATTGCAAAGGGAAGCAAGCTTATATACTGGTGGATATGAGGGGAAGGGAGGGAGATGAAAAAATTGTTAGAAAAGAGTCAGAGTGAGGTCTCTTTGGTCCAATGCTTGAACAACTGATCAATCAAACATATTCCAGGAAGTTAAGTACATTTTATGGTTTTTCTGGGAATGATTGTTTTGCAAGTCAATGGGTGCAGTTATGCCAGATCATCCAAGCAAGAAAAGTCAAGGCGCAGCCATCCAATTTTGGGTTCCCAACAATTCCCCCTTTTTTCTTTAAAATGGCCAAAGCAGGCTTTGGTCATGACTCAAGAGGGCCCCTGTCTTAGGCTATATGGGGTGTGCCCCGTGTCTGGCAACGTGCCATGTTGAGCTGGTCTAGACAACCTCTGTACGTTGTGCCTCCAGCACAGGCCCCATACTAATCCCATCATTGAGCACCCTCTAGCCTTTAGTTGCAAGGGGTTTTTAGGTTTGTAGGGTGCTGAACCTTAGCCTTTCACGTGTTCTGATAGTTTGATCTGGAGTCTCTAAACGATGATAGTGTACTGAGACGGTTTTTGACAGAGCCGAATCGATCTGATTTTTTATGAATTGCATTAACCATTGAAAAGCCCAAGGACCAAAGGTGAGGAGGAGAAGGAAAATGATCAGGGGGGTCCCAATCTCCCCCCACTATATTACAAAGATCTACATACAGGTCTGGGAACCATGCCCCTTTTGGGAATGTGCTGGAGGAGGTGGAATTGGCAATGGTTCCAGTATTGGGGTTCACAACAAGCCAGGTCTGTTGAACTGAGAGATGAGGGCTGGAGTTGGTGTCAACAGCAGGCATCAGCGCGAGCCACATGATAAGGCAGGTAAAGGCAGAATCCCTCATTCTGTAGGAGGCTTCAACCACACCTGAAGAGAGAGAGAGAGAAATCTTTGTCTCAGGGTTAAGGCCTGGACATCATAAACAGTGATGATCATTAATCTTGGCCATCAATTTTAGGTTGGGTTTTTGGGGCAGTATATGGCTTGACCAGTCTCTCAGGTAGCCAGCGAGCCCCATTTTCCTTGGAATCATAGATACATGCAGACCCTTTTCCCCAAATAATAACTGGATCAGGGCCTCCCCATTTTCCGGTGATTGGGTCTTTCCAAAGGGCCTGAGCATACCCTTGTTTGGTCTCTGGGTGGCAGTGTCGCTCGGCCACAGATTTTCCAAAAGTATCCAATGTCAAAAAATTTAACACAAAACGGGCATGAGAAAGCAGAGCCTTTTGGTTCCCCTTAAAGGAAAACAGTGTCTCTTATGAGCTGAATTTATTAAGAGTATTTTTTAAAGTTTGGTGAGCTCTCTCCATGATACCCTGGCCTTGAGGGTTATAGGGTATTCCAGTGATGTGTTTAATTCCTAATTGTAAACAAAACTGTTTAAATTTATTACTAGTATATCCTGGGCCATTATCAGTTTTTACACATTTTGGCTGGCCCAGCACTGTGAAGGCATGTAACATATGATTGATAACATCTCTGGTGGCTTCTCCACTGTGAGCGGAGGCACAAATCAATCCAGAGAAGGTATCTACAGTAACATGTAGGAACTTTAATTTACCAAAAGAGGAAACATGGGTGACATCCATCTGCCATATTTGTCCAGGTATAAGCCCTCTGGGGTTTACTCCATAATGGGGTTCAGGTAGGAGCATCAGGCAATTTTTACAGCTTTTTATAATTTCCCTAGCCTGCTCCCTGGTAATTGAGAAACTTTGTCTCAAAGTTTGAGCATTGAGATGATGAAGGCAGTGAGCCTCACGAGCGGCTGCTATCTGGTCATGTTCCAGATGAGAAATTAAGATAGAACGTGTAGCAGAATCAGCAAGCTCATTTCCCTGAGCCAAGGGTCCAGGCAGGCCTGTGTGGGCACGAATATGGCCAACATAAAAGGGTAATGACCTCTGTCAGATTAACTTTTGCAGTTCAGAAAACATTTGGAAGATGGAAGTAATAGGTTGAATTACTGGGACCATTTCTAGAGTCTGTAAAGCCCCTACCACATATCGACTGTCTGAATATAAATTAAAGGAGCAATTTTTAAAATCTTTAAAGACAACAAGTGCAGCATATAACTCCACCAACTGAGCTGACTTGAAAGGAGTTGTCATAACATTCTTTTGGCCATTGAATACATAGGCAGCCCTGCCATTTTTTGACCCATCTATGAAAAGCACAGGGGAATCTAGGATGGGCTCCATTCGGGTATTTTTGAGAAAAACCAAAGAAGTAAGGGAAAAGAATTGTAGGAGTTTATTATTGGGTATCTGTGTATCAAATTTCCTTATATAGGTACAAATAAGGATGGTCCAATCAGGACTATGGGTGCACAGCCATTCAAGCTGTTCTTAATCATATGGCATAACAATGACATCAGGGTCTTGCCCAAAGTATCGTGTGGAAGTTTTTATCCCCAGCATGATCAATTGGCAAACCAAAGAGGGGTAGGTGGGAAGGATTTTTCTTTTTGCAACAGGAAGGTGTACCCAGAGTAAGGGCACAGGTTCTTGCCAGAGCAGTCCCATGGGGGCAAATTCTGTAGAAAAAAAACGATCAAATATAAAGATGAGGCCGGCTCAAAATATCCTGTGTGTTGTTGGGTGATGGCTGACTCAATTTTTTGTAGTGCCTTTCTGCATCTACAATAAGATATCTGGGGGACTGAGGATTGGAATCCCCTTTGAGAATATCTTCGAGGGGACGTATTTCTCCCTTGGTTATTTTTAAATAAGGTCGTAGCCAATTGATATCCCCCAGAAGCTTCTGGAAGTCATTAAGACAACGGAGCTTGTCTCTCTTGATCTGAATTTTCTGGGTATAAAGAAGGTCTGAATGTAACTCAAATCCTAAAAACAAGAAGGGGTATTGGGTCTGAATCTTTTCTGGGGCTATATAGAATCCTCAGCCTTGAAGTAAAGTAATTATCTTTTGGGCTATATATTGTGTTTTTTCTTCAGACTCCCCTGCTATTAATAGATCATCCATATAGTGTATAATATAAGCATCAGGGTACTGGATCCTCACCAGATCAATGGATTGAGCTACATATTTTTGACATAGTGTGGGTGAATTGGCCATACCTTGGGGCAATACTTTCCATTGAAATCGGGGGTTGGGTCCAACATGATTCACAACAGGTATAGAGAAGGCAAATCGTTGCAATTCAGAGGATGCAGGGAGATAGAGAAAAAGCAATCTTTAATATCTATAACTATCTTAAAATATTTTTTAGGGATTGCCACAGGAGATGGCAATCCAGGCTGTAAAGCCCCCATGGGGACAATAGTCTTATTTACTTCCCTAAGATCCTGTAATAACCTCCATTTTCCAGGTTTTTTCTTTATTACAAAGATGGGAGTGTTCCATGGAGATGTGGAAGGCTCAAGATGCCCTTGTTCTAATTGTTCCTGCACCAACTGGAGGGCATCTTGAACTTTTTCCTGAGGCATGGACCACTGGTCTATCCAAACCAGGTCGTCCGATTTCCAAGTTATTTTATCGGCTTGGTGTGCAGGAGGAGCAGTGGTCCTTAGGAAAAAAGGTGTGTCCCTAATCCCCTTTTGTCCAGCTTGGGGATGGGCATGATGGGCTGAGTTTGCCCCTGTTCAAACTTTCCTAACCCTTTGCCAGGCAGAAAGCCTATCTTTAGCATCATTTGGGTCACTTTATCATTGGGACTCATCATGATGATCCCCATCTGTGTCATTATATCTCTTCCCCATAGGTTTATTGACAACCCTTCAACCACAAAGGGCCTTACTGTTCCAGTATTTCCCCCGGGGTCCTCCCATTTTAGGAATCTAGAGCTTTGTAGTGTATTTTGGATTTGGCCTATCCCCTTTAAATGTGTGGCAGTGGGCTCCAGTGGCCATGAGTCAGGCCAATATTTTTTGGCTATGACAGTGGCATCAGCGCCTGTGTCCAAAAGGCCCAGAAATTGTTTCCCCTTCAGAGAAAGTTTAGGTCGGCTCTCTGTTAATTGTTGGACCCAGAATTTGTCTGATGATCCAGGTTCTGAAAGGCCACGAGTTGGACCCTTATGGGGAAATTGTCCAACCATCTGGAGAAGGAGAGCCTGAGCAATACATTGGCCCACAGGGATGGTGATAGGACCCCGAGAGGCTAGGGCCAGGCTTTTTATCTCTCCCTGATAATCAGAATCAACTATGGAAGGAATGATAGAGAGTCCTTGCAGCGAGCTGGAAGCTCGGCCTAAAATGAGAAAGAACATTCCAGGCGGGGGGGGGGGGGGGGGCAAGGATCCCGGTCTCTACAATCACTGTGCCCTCTTCCGGGGTTACAATCCGGGTGGTGGAGGAACAGAGGTCCAGTCCTGCACTCCCTGGTGTGGCTCGGGATAGGCTCGAGCAAGTTGGGCCAAGGCTGTCTGGGGCAGTGTGGTTACCTATTCTTTATTGTTGTTGAAGGGGTTGTTGGGTGATATAGGGGGCTGTGATGGATGGCCGGGGCCCCAAAACGGGACCTGCAGCCTGTTTTCTGAGACCTCAGATAATGGCTGGCAATTAACATCAGTCTTGGAGTGACAGTCTCTGGCCCAGTGTCGTCCCCTTTTGCATCTAGGGCAGAGCCCTGGGGGTGGGTTTCTCAGATTATCATTAAAGGGGGGGATCTCTCACCCTGGGCGCCAGGGCATTTTCTGGCAAAATGTCCCGGGTGCCCGCATTTCAAACAGTTTTTGGTTCCATTGTTAGGCCCTCTAGCGGGCGCCTGGAGTATGGCACCTATTGCCATACTGATGGACTTGGAAATTTTATGATCAAATGTGTCTCTACATTGCTACACAGCTTAATCATGCCATTGAGGTCCATAGCCTTAGTTTTGCCCCTCAAGGCTGCCCTGCAGGCTGCATTGGCATTCTCTATGGCTAATTGCTTGACCACAATATTTTCTAAACAATCTTCTCCCAGGATTCTTTCAGCAACTTCTAGCAGCCTGGCAACGAACTGGGCATAAGGTTCACTGTTGTCTTGGACTATTTTAGACAGGGAGGTGGTGGCTGCCCCTGTCGCAGGCACAGCTCGCCAGGCCGCCAGCGCCGCATGGGCTGTCTGTGCCAGAAGCCCTGCTGAGAGTTTCCGTTGTTTTTCCTCTGTGGCATATTTGCCTCTCCCTGTAATCTTGTCAGAAGACCATGAAGCCATCTAAGGACTTTTCTTATTTATGACAGCCTGTGTTTCAGCTCTGTCTATAAACTCGGCCTTCCAGGTTAAAAATTGGCTCCAAGTTAGCACTGACTGAACCACCTTATTCCATTCATGAGGCAACAGATTACCCCCCTGCCCCAGCCCTTCAAGAATTGAAATTGTGAAGGGCGCATTAATACCATAATTTTTTACTGCTGAGTGTAAATCCTTTAAATGTTTTATTTTTAGTTTTTTATATATAACTTGGTCAGTGTCATGATTCTCCACTGGGTCCTCCTCCTCTCCCTCTGAGGCTGAAGATCCCTGTTCCACAACCTCAGTATCTCTGTCAGCACCCTGAGTGGTGTCTGCCTGTTCCCCCACATTCTGGGATTGAGCGCCAGAGCGGGTCATTACTGGGAAAGAGAGGGACACTGCGGTCAGTGCCCTTTTGGTCTTGCCTTCTTTTGGTTTGATATGTGTCTTTGGCGGGCGCCAGCCCTCTCGGTCCCCCGCCCCGCTCCTGCGGGGGGGGGGGGGGGGGCTGTGTGAGGGGGATTTCCAAAAGTGGTAGGAAGGGTGAGTGCAGGAAGGGTGATGTCGGCTTCTCCTGTAACGTTGGCCTGTAATACCTGTATCTGTTGGGTAAGATCTCTCAATTCTCTTTTCATAGAGAGGACATCCTTTAAATTGGTAATCTGGTTTAGAAGGGATTCCTTGATTTCTAAGAGACCCCGCATTCCAGGTATAGTGGGGCCCATTTGTCCTGTTATTGTCTCCCTACGAATGGGGGTGCTTGGGGCGTTGGGAGTGGGACTGACATAGGGAGGTGGAGAGTGCCAGTGAAGGCTCCTCTCGCCTATTTGGCAGCTGGAAAAAAAGGCTTGGGACTGAGAGAGGGGAGGGGGGTCATATCTCCCCCTTTCATAACATGCTGCCGCTTCTTCCAAAACAAAACAAACCCAGGAATCAATAAACAAACAACAGCATTGGAGACGAAGGCAAAGCTGCCCTTGGAGCCAAAACCAGTCTCCAATCTGCTCATTAGAAGAGAGAAAGAGAATTCTCTGTATCAGCCAAGGTTTTATGTTCCCAAGGGGAGTGACAGGCCTGGGTGTCCTCATATGGGTGAGGGACTTACCAGACACAGACACTGCTGACAGGTCCCTATTCCAGCAGAAACAGGAGGTGACCCCAGGATTCCAAGAGTCTCCTCTGGCTCCTCTGAACTTTCATTTCCCCTCCTTTCACATGTCCCCTTTGCAACCCCACCTCCCAGCCACAGGCTGCCTCCTCATTGAATTGGTTGAGTCTCCACCTAGTGAATCCTAATTGGCATTTTTGGTGTGTCCAGATAGGCTGAATCAGATCACCCTCAGGACAGAATGAACAGAGAGGAAGATAAAAATATATTCATGAAAACTTGCACTCATTACTCAGGAGTTTGAGGCAGGAAGTGATATATTCAGAGCCTGTACACAGGAAGCTCAGAACCAGCCTTGGCACTTAGGAGGGCCCTGCCTCGAAAGACAGAACTTGCTGGACAGAAGGCATACATCTTTAATCCCAGCACTCTAGAGGCAGAGGCAGGCAGCTCACTGTGAGGTCAAGGAGCCTGGTCTAGACTGTCAGTTCCTGCCAACCAGGGCTAGAGGTGACACACTTAAATCAACACCTGAGTCTGAGCACGCTCACCTGGCATGTAAGGGAATACTACAAGTGGAGGCACATACCTTTAATCCCACCTCTAGGAAGGCAAAAGTGTTAGTATTTAAGTGGCACTAGGAACACATCCCGAACATGACAAGACCATGGAAGAGTTTTATTAAAGAGGATAGAGGTGACAGGCCTGTGTGAAACACACGTGGGTGAGGAGATAAGTGGGGGGGGGGGGGGATGAAAGAGAGACTCATGCAAGATGGCACCTGCTTTTTAAATGTTGGGCTGCGCATGCATACAGGAACTCCTGTGGGTACTCCACGAATGCGCTTAGATTACATGGCTGCACGCGCGCTTTACGAAACCACGTAAAGCCACAGAGTCCTGGTCCCGTGAAATGTCTGACCCGGAGATGGCTATTCTGAACCAGAAATAGTTAGGTGGTCCACCGGGCAAGCCCAACCATGTGGACATGTAATTATCTATCAAAAAGGAAGTAGGTGTCTATGAGTTTGAGTCCAGCCTGTTCTAAGTAGTGGGTTCCAGGCCAGCCAAAGCTGCACATTGAGACCCTGTATCAACAAAGCAAATGGAGAACACAAGAAAGCAGGGCATGTTGATTTACAATTTGAATCCCAACACTTGGGATGCAGAGTCAGGAGAATCTCTGTGAATCTGAGGACAGCCTGGTCTATACAGCAAGGTCCAGGCCAGCCAGGGCTACTTAGTGAGACCATGTCTCAAAGACAACAACAAAGAAAAAGAGAAAAGCCAGCTTTTTGTCATGGTGCAGGCCTGCTGGGACTTCAGGTACAGGTCCCCACCTATTGTAAATGTAATGGTGGGGATCTCACCTGGGGTTCCTGTATGTTAGGTACACATGTTAGGTAGCCCTCTACCATCTGGGCTTCGTCCAGAGGCTCTGGTTACTCTGTATTTTAAGACCATGTTTTCTTGGGCCTCATCATTAGTCATCAGATAGCTCAATGCCTTCTCCTTCTCCACAGACACCAGAGCTCAAGACCTTACAGTTGGCGACTAGTTTAATGGCGAAAAAGGACCTCAGAGAGTGAGTATCCAGGTTCCCACTATTTCACCATTAAGCCAAAACTGCACTCAGGGGAAATTCTTTCATTATTCTGTTGTGCCCGAAGCCTCTTAGAATATCAGGATTTTATTTGATGCTAACGTCTCTAGTCTCCCAGCTGTTTATTGCAGAACAGGTTTGATAATTATGACAAGGAGATTCTATGCTGATGTCTAGTCTGAAAGAGAGTAACGTAAGGCTAACTCATGATCAGAACTATACTGGTCACATACGATTAAAGCTCTCCAGATGCAATGGCTCACATAACGCAGTAGGATCACTGAGAGCTGGAGTATCAAATCAATGTTAGCTACAAGGAAAGACCCTGTCTCAGAAACAAACCCCAAACTACGTATGTAAATAGCAACTAAACTAACAAATAACTCGGTATTGGGAAGTGATTGATTGAATCAGAGCTCAATTTGGGAAAGTGTGAAAAGAAACCACAGTCAAGGTCCCAGGCCCATCCATGGTACTTCACTACAAACTCTGGGATTTATTGCCTTGTTTACTTACAATTATCTTTTTTTTCTTTTTCTTCCCCCCCCCCCCGAGACAGGGTTTCTTTGTGTAGTTTTGGTGCCTGTCCTGGAACTCACTCTGTAGACCAGGCTGGCCTCGAACTCACAGAGATCCGCCTGGCTCTGCCTCCCAAGTGCTGGGATTAAAGGTATGGGCCACCACCGCCTGGCTTATTTTCATTTTTTTTTCCTAGGGATGGCCTTACACTATGGCTCATGCCTGTCTGGAACTTATGTAGCCAAAGATGAGCTCCAAGTCTCAGTAATTCTCCTCTCTTCATGGCAGGGTATTGATAAGAGTGTGTCCATGTTCATTAGATCTCCATGCATAGTAGACTAGAACCCATTCATGGAGAGACTGTACAGCATCAGGGTTTTCTCCCTCCCTCCCTCCCTTCCTTCCTTCCTTCCTTCCTTCCTTCCTTCTTTCCTTCCTTCCTTCCTTCATGGCAATACCAGCTTTGCCTTTAATGGAATCATTGCCACAATGATGCTAGAGTATAGTTGAGTGTCCAAGTAGTACTGATTTGGTGACCAAGTCAGGTGTGTATGTAATTGGTGTCTGTACTAGTGGTCTATAACATAAATTATGCTGAAGTTAAACATGGTTCCATCCCCAGGACGACAAAGAAAGCCAGGAATCTTAGGCTGATAGGAAAGGTACCTGAGATACAAAACAATCCTTTAAAACTGCAGTTCCTTTGTTTTCTTTAAACTTGTGCCCAGGTTGGCCTGCTGCTTGTTATGTAGCTAATGATGACCTTGAACACCTGATCCTTCCATTCCACCTCACATGCTGGAATACAAGCCTTCTGCACTATGCCCAGTGTGGTGTTGGTGGTGGTGATATTGGGATTAGCGTGTTGAGGGGCCGGACAAGGAACAGATTCTTCAGCACATTAGATGAGCTTTAACCATTGGAGTGATGTCACTCAGCCTTTTTTTTTTTTTCTGTTTTGTTTTCAGAGACACAGCTCCAGTCTGTAAGTCAGACTGACCTGCAACTCACTATGTAACCCAGGCTGGTTCTGAATTCACTGTAAACCCCCTTCCCCAAGTCAGCATGTTGTGGGGTATCCACCAGAGAAGACTATTTGTACATGGGTTTGAGCCAATACAAAGTCTTTATTAGCTGGGCAGGGACTACACTATGTATTCAGGACCCCAGTACACCACCGAGGCTTTCTCAAGGTGAACATTTATGTGCAAAAACCATGTTCTGGGTCGACATACTTCACTTAACAAGAACATTTAGCTAGAAGCAGAAGTACAGAAGCCAAAAAGCAAGGCTACTACATTAAGAGACTTTCCCAGAACCACGGACTATGGTGGTTTCATCTTGGCTGGTGGTACTGTCTACATGATGAGTTTTGCAACCTGAAGGTACTTCAGCCATGAGTCGGTTGTGCTAAGTAAGATCTAGGGCCCCATTATTTTTGTTCATTTTCTTTTTCTTTTTGTTTTTCAAGATAGGGTTTCTCTGTGTAGCTTTGGAACCTGTCCTGGAACTCAGTCTATAGACCAGGCTGGCCTTGAACTCACAGAGATCCTCCTGCTTCTGCCTCCCGAGTACTGGGACTAATGGCATGTGCCACCACCACCTGGCCTAGGGCCCTGTTAAAAGCTCTTAAAATAATGGGTTTAGGGGTTGGGGATTTAGCTCAGTGGTAGAGTGCTTGTCTAGCAAGCACAAGGCCCTGGGTTCGATCCTCAGCTCAAAAAAAAATGGGTTTAGGGGCTGGAGAGATAGCTTAGAGGTTAAAAGCACCAACTGCCCTTCCAGAGGTCCTGAGTTCAATTCCCAGCACTCACATAGTGGCTCACAACCATCTGTAATGATATCTGGTGATATGTATTATATACATAATAAATAAATAAATATTTTTTAAAAAATGGGTTTATTGCTTGAGTCACAAAGCTTGGCCATTCTTTGCTGTTCTGGATCAAATTGTATCTTGGGAAACGAACTTTGCTGATCAGAAGGGGTCTTCTCATTGAAGGACAGGGACTTGGAAGAAAAATAACATAAAGCACACCCTGTGATCTCACAATGGAGGTAAAGCTGAGGACCAATCACAAGTGGGTAAAGAACAGGCACGTGACCCTATCCTGTGTGGTGGAATATTATTCTAAGATGTGATACATTTATTTATGCTGTTTAATAATGCAACGATGTGTTTCATTCTTTTATGTTGCATTCATTTGTTTAACTCTGTGAAATTGTGTTATTTTGTCTGTCTAAAACATCTGAAGGAGGTCTGGGAAGATGGCTCAGAGGTTAAGAGCCCTGGTCGTTCTTCCAGAGGTCCTGAGTTCAACTCCCAGCCACCATATGATGGCTTACAACCATCTACAATGAGATCTGGTGCCCTCTTCTGGCCTGCAGGCCGAACACTCACTGTATACATAATAAATGAATGTTTAAAAAAACATCGGAAGGTCTAATAAACAGCTGATAGGCAATAGCAAGGCAGGAGAAAGGATAGGTGGGGCTGACAGGCAGAGAAATAAATAGAAGGAGAAATCTAGGAGGAAAGAAAAAAGGAGCAAGAGAAGGAGAAAGTCACAAGGGGCCAGCCACCCAGCTATACAACCAGCAACAGAGTAAGAAAGAAAGAAAGAAAGGAAGGAAGGAAGGAAGGAAGGAAGGAAGGAAGGAAGGAAGGAAGGAAGGAAGGAAGGAAGGAAGGGAGGAATGTATACAGAATTAGAGAAAGGTAAAATCTGAAAAGCAAAAGATAGAGGTGATAATTTAAGTTAAGGAAAGCTGGCTAGAAATAAGCCAAGCTAAAGATAGGCATTCATAAGCAAAGATAAGACTTTGTGTGTGATTTATTTAGGAGCTGGACGGAAGCCATTTGTGATATTTAAACTTTTTTTTTTCTTTCGAGACAGGGTTTCTCTGTGTATCTTTGGAGCCTGTCCTGAAACTCACTCTGTAGCCCAGGATGGCCTCGAACCCACAGAAATCTGCCTGGCTCTGCCTCCCAAGTGCTAGGATTAAAGGCGTGCGCCACCACTGCCTGGAGCCATTTTGTTATAAGGTCAAAAAAAGTTCATTTCTGTTTCCTACAAAATTTAAGTTGACAGTTCTGTGACCTGTTTGTGGAATTTGAAATGCTTCCCAGCTTCCAGTGCTTGACCTGAGGGAACGTGCACCATGACTTCTAAGACGTATGGGCTGGAAGAATGTGGAGACCACTCAGTGGAGACTGTAAGTGAGAAACAAACAGCCACCTGCCTTCCTAGGTACACTCTGAGGCAGTGTTTGAAAGCAGTGACTTTTGTCTCAGGATCCACACATATGAACATCAAGCAATCTTATTCTGGGGCTGTATAGAGATACACAGATGCCATTGCCTGTCTATACTGTCAGGAAGGTCTTGACAGTTTTCCAGCCAGAGGGCATACAGATGGAGCACGATGGAGCCTACCCACGGAGTCATTTCTGCACCACCACCAGCCAGATGAGAAATCTTCCCAAAGTCTTCCTAGCACTAATCCATAAGAATCCCTTCAAGCCGGGCAGTGGTGGTGCATGCCTTTAATCCCAGCACTTGGGAGGCAGAGGCAGGCAGATCTCTGTGAGATCGAGGCCAGCCTGGGCTACCAATTGAGTTCCAGGAAAAGCACAAAGCTACACAGAGAAACCCTGTCTCAAAAAAAAAAAAAAAAAAAAAAAGAATCCCTTCAAGACCACAAATACATCAACAAACATAGAGGAGAGTGTTACCCAGATCATTTCTGTGTTCTCCAAACTCAACTATCTGCAGCATCTCAGTATGAGTGGTATTTACCTTCTCAGTGGCCACATGAGTCAGTTGCTCTGCTGACAAAGGATGGACAGCTATTTCTGCTATCTTACTTTCTTTCACATTGCTGATGATTTCTGCAAGCAAATATAGACTTCACATGGTCAATTTTTGTGACAATGACATTTCTATGGCTGTCTGGAAGGACACTCCTAACCTGAGCTGTACATCTCTTTCAGCTGTTTAGCAATTATAATTTTAATTTTGTAACTGTTTTTACACCTTGAGGGGCCTTTATCAGTAGCCATAAAATAAGTGGCAGGTTCCCTGCTCCTTGTAGATGGGGAAAAGCACCCTGTTGTAGAATATTATTTTTAGGAGTGTTGCTTTTGTTGATGTTACATTTGTTCAACTCTGTGAAGCTGTGTTACTTGCCTGACTAAAACACCTAATGGTCCAAATAAAGAGCTGAACAGCTATCAGCAAGGCAGGAGAAGGGATAGGTGGGGCTGGCAGGCAGAGAGAATATATAGAAGGAGAAATCTGGGAGAAGAGAAGAAAGAGCAAGTGAACAATGACAGGAGGACACTAGGGGCCAGCCACCCAGCCACCCAGCCACCCAGCCACCCAGCCACCCAGCCACGGAGTAAGAGTAAAAGTAGATATACAGAGTAAGAAAAGGAAAACGTTCAGAGGCAAAAGGTAAATGGGGATAATTTAAGTTAAGAAAAGCTTGCAGACTGGAAAGATGGCTCAGCGGTTAAGAGTACTGACTGCTCTTCCAGAGGTCCTGAGTTCAATCCCAGCAACCACATGGTGGCTCACAACCATCTGTAATGAGATCTGGCGCCCTCTTCTGGCCTGCGGGTATACATGAAGACAGAATACTGTATACATAATAAATAAATAAACAAATCTTAAAAAAAAAAAAAAAAAAAAGCTTGCTAGAAATAAGCCAAGCTAAGGCTGGGCATTTATAATTAAGAATAAGCCTCTGAGCTGTGCAGTGGTGGTGCATGCCTTTAATCCTAGCACTCTGGAAGCAGAGGCAGGCAGAACCCTATGAGTTTGAGGCCACCCTGGTCTACAGGTAGAGTTCCAGGACAACCAGAGAGGAGCTATACACAGAGAAACCCTGTATCGAAAGAAATAAAACAACAACACAAACAAACAAAAATAAATAAATAAATAAATGAACAAACCAAAAAACAAACAAACAAACAAAAAGAATAAACTCCTGTGTGTGATTTATTTAGGAGCTTGGTGGCAGGCCCCTTAAAGAGCAAAAACAACCAACAACAGTATCCAATACTTGTCCTGTCTTGAATAATAGTACTACAGTGCTGACTTGCCTCCTCAGAGTCCCTGGCAGTGCTCTTAACTTTGTTCTAGGTAATAAGTAAAGTAGTAAGCAATGACCCACTACCTGGATTCCCAGGCAGGTTCAAGATGTTGAAAACAGAATATGTGTGGGTTGGGCGTGTAATATCTCTATTGCCTATGTTTGAGGGCTCTGTGACATGGTCAATGCCCCTTTAGGACCTGACCGAGGAGCTCCTACCACCACTGTTCAAGGAAGCCTTTACTGGTGGACAAACTAACATCCTGAAAGGGATGGTTCCAGCTTAGCCCTTCCCTTCCCTCCCTCTGGGGTCTCTGATGACAACCATAACCCACCTGGAGACTGAACTGTATCCAGCAACTCTTCATCACTCCAGCATCTCTCAGTGACAACCTGCAACAGCTGTTTAGGTAAGGAAGGATGGAGAGCTGCTTCTGCTACCATGAAGAACCTTTCTCTTTAACACTGGAGATTAGTGGCCACCTGAAATCAGCCTGTCAATATGGGATTCACAATGAAGAGTTCATTAGAATATCTAAGCCTGGCCTTATTCCCTGTTAACTATATCAGGGGTTCAGATGGCTAGTCATGAAGCTGAGAAATGAATGAGAGAGTGCCATGCTGGAAGGCCAGATGTGTGTGTCCCATCTAGTGAGGCTGGGTTTCAGGTCCTCCTTGGTACTCCCATCTAGTCTTATATGGAGTGAAGGGGACTCCCACACAGCAGGATTCCCTTCCAAACCCCAGAGTAGGCACAAACCACACCCAAACACCACAGACACCAAACATCATAGACAGATTCTTTATTAAGTAGGCAAGAAAAGTTAAAGGGGCTGCTTTCTGACTCAGACAGAAAAACAGCAGCAAATGACTTTGCAGGTGTCATTCTAAAGAAGAGAAAAAGGAGAGGTCCGTATTGAAATGGGCTATGGTGCAGTGGGGAGGGAGATAAGGAGACAAGAGGAAGGGGACAAGGGGAAGGGGGAGGGATATTTGTCCAGAGAGACAAAGGACTGCCTCTGAATAGAGAGGAGACAGACATGGTACATAGGTAAATGGCAGTTTATAAAGGTAAAGGGAGAAAGCCTGTGTTAGGATGGGGTGTTTAATTTTAATTGGGTATGTTAATTAGGTGAACCAAATGGGCTTCTGATAGCTGGACTTTGGTTCAGCCTCAGGAGGAGGAAGTGGCCAAATAAGGGAATAGACCTTGGGAGCTAGCTTTAGGAATGTAATCTGCAGTTTTTAGCAAGCAGAGGGAATGGGGAGAAGAGTAAGACCTACCAGAGCCACATGTTCAAGTGGGCTAGTATCCCTTCATAGAGGAACAGGAAAGGGATGATGTCACTGTAGAGAGGAGTACTCAGACATGACAGTTCCCCAGGTGAGCTCTGGGCTCAGATCTGAAAGAAACTCCCTAACTCCCCAAGAGTAAAAGGCAGTTTATAAAGCTGGAATGGGCTGAGTAAACTTGGAACAGAAAAACCCGGGTTGAGAGTCAGAGTTGGGGTGAGGACTAGCCAGGTACAGAGGCTGTGAAAGGAAGGCCGTGAGTCAGTGAGCTCTGCAGGAGAACCATGAGATGTGGTCAGGTTGGTCCCATATTGCTCCTTCCTGTGTGCCCTCCTGGCCTAATGGGCAGTTCTGGGTCTCTGCTTGTCACTAAAGAACAGAGCTGAAGGAAACTCACTGCAGTGTGGCTGTCCTCGGCCTACATTGGTGAACAGATTCCAAAAGGCAACACTGGGAGTTCACTGCCATCCCATGGCCAACACTGACCCTGGCCATGTGGTCTCCTCTACCACTAGGTCAAGGCCATCACTATATGTCAAGTAACTAACCCCTTGGTTTCTCCCTAGGTTCCTGAAGACCTCCTTGGTTGCCTGTACATCACTCTCTGTTCTCACATATAGGCTGGAGTCTTCTCTCCATGTTGGTGCCTCTGTCAGCTCAAACATCTGGCCTTGAAAGATGCCCTTCTAACTGATATGAATCCCATGCCTCTCAGATTTCTTCTACTGCACAATGTAGACACTCTATTGACCCTAGAATTTGAACACTGTATGCTGGGTGAGTCTCACTTTATTTTCCTTCTGTCTGTCCTGAGCCAACGTTCCCAGCTCACCCTCATCAATTTGTGAGACAATGACATCTCCATAGCTGTCCTGAAGGACCATCTCCAACACACTTCCAGCCTCAGCCAGGTGACTCTGGAAGTGTACCCTGCCCTTCTGGAGTGCAATGATGACATGGGTACAAGAGATCTGTCCTGAACTCAGGGAGAAACTGAGGACCATTAGGCAGCCCAAGGTGGCCTCCTTTCTTAAAGCTTTTCCCAGCAATGTTTCAAATGCTGTTGCTATGAACCGAGGCCCATATTTTGTTTTTGTTGGCATTAAGTAGGGGAAGACAGCTTCTGGGTACTGAGAATAAAAGCCCAGGGACAGAACTCTCATCAAGGGGATCCAGAGCACATGGCTTCACACACTGCTCAATGTGGTGCAAACAAAATGGTGTGCAGTGGTATAAAATCACATGGGCTAAGCTTACATGGAGAACAGTGGGATTCTAGGGATAGGTGTCTATGAAAGCAAAAGGACAATTTTTTTTTTTTTTGGGCTTTTCCAGACAGGGTTTCTCTGTGTAGATTTGTACCTTCCTAGAACTCTCTTTGGAAGACCAGGCTGTCCTCAAACTCAGAGATCTGCCTGCCTCTGCCTCCCAAGTGCTGGGATTAAAGGCGTGCACCACCACCGCCCTGCAATTCTGCATTTCTAATGGGGCTTGTCTCAGTTCAGTAGGAGTAGTGCTTTTCTACTGTGTGATGGTTATGAACTAATGGTCAGTCCCTGTAAACCTGGATGCTCTCCCTTGGGCAACTTCCTCAGTCATTGACATCAGTTCAAGGTAGATGGTGTGTGTGTGTGTGTGTGTGTGTGTGTGTGTGTGTGTGTGTGTGTACACGTGTGTGCAGAGGGGGGAGTCTTCTTAGTGAAATGGGAAAACAGTGTGTTTGTGTGAGGTGGAAGTCCAAGACCTCTTGGTATCAGTGAAAATAAAGCCACTGCAACTTTCTCATTCTCCTGCCTCCACCTTCTGAGTGCTGAGATTAGCATCATGCACGACATACCTAGCTTGTATGCCATATGTCTATGGGGCCATATTCTTCTGGACTCAGTCTGTATACACAATTCTCTAACAGACAAAAGTCCCTCCCCTGCCCTAAATCATTTGCTGCACAAAAGGACTGTATTTTAACTATTCAGTTGTGATCTTTGTTTGATATAAAAAAAAAAAAAAAAAAAAAAAAAAACAACTCCTAAACTGACCTCTGCCCTCCCATTATAGGTGTAAACCAGCAGCAATAAAAGATTTTTGAGCCAGGAGGTGGTGGCACATTCCTTTAATCCCAACACTCAGGAAGCAGAGGCAGATCTCTGTGAGTTTGAGGCCAGCCTGGGCTACAAAGTGAGTTCCAGGACAGGCTCCAAAGCTACACAGAGAAACCCTGTCTCAAAAAACAAACAAACAAATAAACAAAAAAAGATTTTTTGAGTCACACCCCTTTTTCTTCATGGGTATGTTTATGAAAATGTAGGCTAATGGCTCCATTGCTTCAATGTCACTGTTGTGATCTGATAGCCATAAAACAGCTCATTGTAGGGACTCTTCAACAAGGACAACTCTGGACAGCAGTAAGTGGAAGAGAAGCGACTGCCAGGATGGTGCCATCTGAGACCCAGTCTTCTTGTAATGGGCCCTACTAGAAAAGAGCCTTTGATATTATTTGCATCACATGCATGCTCGGTGCCTGGGTATCTCAGCTTGGGGTGCACACAGACCACAAAGAACCAAAAACCAGGTTCTTCATGCCAGACCCTCACAGGGACTCCCGATCTTCCTATACTACTCAGTGTCTTTAGGATAATGGTGTGATTCACAGATGGACCAGGGAGATGAAGTTCTCTAGGGAAAGGATCTCATCTTCTTGTGTCTTCTGCTTCATTTCTTCAAACCCCAGCCTGGACATGAGGCCCTGAATTAAGAACATCAAGGTCCTGCCTCACCAGCTTAGAGATGCTGCACCCTGCTCTCCCTTCCACATGCTATCTTTGTCTATTTATGAAATAGTCTGACATAGACCGACCTGGCTAGCCTGAACTTATTCTCATGCCACCACCTGCAGAGGGCTGCTAGGAGCCGTCCCCTCACACTCAGCTGTGCAACTGTTTGTGTGGAGCTCCTTGCTGAAGTTTTCTGTTTGGAGAGAATTCGGGTGTCTGAGGATGGAAAGCTGCAGACTAACAGGAGAACTGTGATTCCAAAGCCCTTCAACTGCAGGGCAGGCTGGGACCAGCGGTGTACTCCTCTGAATCCTGCAGTTGGGAAGTAGACGCAGGAGAAACAGATGTCCAAGGTCAGTCTTTCCACATAGATAGTTCAAGTCCAGACTGGGACACATGAGATCCTGCAGCAACAAAAGGCCCTGAGGAGTCAATGCAGAGACCTGGAGGCAGGTCACTGCCTGACCTGCTGGGGTCTGAGCACTCTGCCAAGCTGATTCCTCACTGTTCACACAGGGACTTCATGGGGTTCACAAGTCAACCATCAGCAGTCCCTAAGGTGGCAGGGAACTCAGGGTGACACAGAATGTTACTGGTTGTCTCCTCATCATACTGATGCTTCTGACTCCAGCTTGTTGGTACACCAGAGAGCCTGAGACAGGATTGCAAGTTTGACTAAGTCTGGTCCAAAGAGTAAGTAAGAGGCCAGTCTAGGCTACAGAGCAAGAGCCTACCTCAAAAAAATAAACAAAAATCAACAACATAAATCCAAACCAACAACAACAACAACAAAAAAAAAAAAACAGACAAAAAAGCCTAGAGTGGAACTGTTCTCCTTAAATCCCAGAACCTTGGGATACAGAGGCAGGAGGATCTCTATGAGTTTGAGGACAGCCTGTTCTGTACATCAAGGTGAAGGCAAGCCAGGGCTACTCAGTGAGACCATATCTCAAAGACAATAACAAAGAAACAAAGAAAAGTCTTGCTTTTGGTCATGGTGCAGCCTGCTGGGACTTCAGGTAGAGGTCCCCATCTGTTATTCATGTAATGGTGGGGCTCTAACTTCAGGGTTCCTCATGTTAGGTACACATTCTCCCACCTGGATTTCATCAAAAAGCCCTAGTTTCAATATATTTTGAGATTATGAGTTTTAAGACTCATCTTCACTGACAAAAGATCAAAACACCTTAAAACTGGTGGTCAGGTTAATATCCAAGAAGGATTCCAGAGCGTGAGCCTCCAGGTTCCTAGTGTCTGACCATTAAGACAAAACTGTAATCAGGGCAAACTCTTCCACTATACTGTTGTGCTGGAAGTCTCTTAGACTATCTGAATATTAATAGACTCTTATGTCTCCTGTCTCCAAGGACCCACTGTAAGGATTATGTCCTTAATTATGTCACCAGCCTATGATGGCGTCCCAGCCTAAATAGCGGGCGTACTCTCTGTGCCTTCTCTCTTTCCACACTCTCTCCTTCCATATTTCTCCCCTCTCTGTGCTCACCCTCTCCCTCTCCCTCTCCCTCTCAATAAAGCTCTAGAGAGCTGACCATGGCTTGTGACTCTTCTCCAGCATGCTCCTCTGAGGGCGGCGGCCAGCCATAAGTGCTGGCTTAACCAACACCCACTGTTCTCCATGTCAACTTTGACCCCTCTAATCTGGACCTCCTACATCATATCCCACCTGCAACATGTAGACTCATTTTTCTGTGTCCTCTAGTGGAAACTTCCTTCCACTGGGTTTCATTTCTCAGTGCACAGAAGAAACGTTGTTCTCATCACTACCTCAAAAGATAAAGTCTGGCCTCAGGTCAGAAACGCATTGATGATGACTTTCGGGGGAGTTATACATAGCAAATTGATTGACATCAGCTGCCTTATGGTCTTGAGTGTAACCATGAGATCAAGGTAAACATGTCCACGTCTCTATCAGAGAGTCACCAATGTCATCAGAGCTGTTCTGAGGACCAAGGTAGTTTCTGGTTCAACTGAGTCAGACTTGCCAAGAGGTGGCAAAGTTGCTCAAGGACAGCCATGAAGATGTCATTGTCATAGAAATAGATTTTGGTAACATAGTTAAGTTGGCACATGACAGCCAGAAGGGCTTCCAATTCTAAGGTTTTAAGGTCTTGGTGAGACCTAGTGCATAAATGTGAGAGTGCCACCCCACTGAGGTTCAAGTGTGTGAGTTGATGCAGGTCCAGGCTCAGGGGTGGATGATTAAATTCTTCCTGTGAGAGCTGGCAGTGAATGATGGTCAGGGTCTCCAAGGGGGTCTACAGTCCCCTACAGGAAGATCAAGAGGTAAGTTCTGGGAAAGCATGTTGGAGAGTAGTTGGTGAGGTGCTAATGTCTCAGTAGATGGCCCCACTTGGCACTGGGTCAGACTTCCCTGCATACAAGGGAGGACAATGTCCTGGACATTGCCATTGCTATCTTGTCACTCATATCACACCACTGGTCACAGCCTTGTCAGCATCGCTGTGGGACTGGCCCAGTCCTCAACTCTGCTGCTCCTTTCTCACTGCCAATCAGAGGCCACAGTGCTGCACACATCAGGCCAGCAGGAAGGACCAACCCAGGCTGGCTAATGCTGTGTCACCTTGACAAGATAGAGTCATCTGAGAGAAGGGAGCCTCAATTGAAAATGCCTGCATAAGATCAGGCAGCAGGCAAGCTCCTGCAATTGGTCCTCTTACCTCCATTTAAATTTCTCTGTCCCTCTTTGTCCCCATCTCTGTCTGTCTGTCTGTCTGTCTGTCTGTCTGTCTGTCTTCCTCTTGCATACACACACATAAACAATGGTGAAAATGTATTTCCATCTAATTCCTTTATGCATCTAATTTCTTTCCACTGTCAGTGGGTGAAATTTGCGACATGGTCCTTTATTTCCCAATGAACTCCCCTTGACCATGCTATTGTACATTCACACACTGTGGAAACCATCAGCTAAACTTTGACTAAGAGTTTCTGTCAGAGAAGGAGGGATGACTCAGTGGTTAGAGCCTGTACTGCTCTTGCAAAGACCAGAGTTTAGTTCACAAACACCTGTAACTCCAGCTCCTGGAGATTGTTGCCCTCTGCTGGACTCTGAGAACACTGCACTCACACCTGGACATCCCCACACAGCACATACACATTAAAAATCTTTTAACAAAACATAAACAGTGCAGACTTCACCAAATTAAAAAACCTTTTCTTTCATTAGGAGTCGATGTGAATCCTTCTAGAGTCACAGGAAGTCCCACAGGATCCTCTGCACAGCCATGGTTCTGTTTGTTATATCAGGAGTGGGAAAATCATACTGAGTGTGCTGAGCAGGGAATTATCTGTAACATCAGAGTCCATATTTCTGTTTTCTACTTTCTTGTGTCAATTTTGTTATTCATATCTGATGGTTAAGGCGGCAGTGGCGCTGGTGGCTGGCTGGTGCCCATGGCCACGCTGGCAGAGGAGAATGCTGGATGGAAGAATCAGTGCACCTTTCTAGAGCTTTATTGGGAGAGAGGGGGAGAGGGAGAGAGGAAGAGAGGGAGAGAAAGAGAGAGAGAGATAGAGAGAGGGGGGGGGGGAAGGAGAGAGGGAAGGCACAGAGGGCCCACCTGCTTTTTAGGCTGGGCCACCCGTCACAGGCTGATGACATAATTAAGGACAGAATCCTTACAATATCTCTCAAAAGTTGATCCTTTTAAGTGTGACGTTTAATTTATTAGGACATGATAATGATGATAATGTTTTACAATATTCCAGAGAAGGAGATGATGATGTGGCTCTGTGGACCTATGCTTGTGTAGCAAGCCTGAGGTCGTGCACTGCATCCTCAAGCTTCCCAAAGTAAAGATATTAGTATATTTATTATGAAAAATACATGCAAACAGAAGACTTTGTATCGTGAATATATATTCATAAATGTGGAATATGCATACTGTTGGAAAATAATAATAAAATGAAGCACATATGCTACCCACCACAACCTGAAGGCCAATGCCTTCATTCTTCTCATTTTGGCAATCCTATGGCACTATTTTTCTAACCAGTAATAAAAATGGCCAAGAGAAATCCAAGATTGGCTATGGTTGAAATCAATGTGGAATCCAAGATTGATTCAACATAGGAAAATGAACTATCAGGCATGGTTGTGCATAAGCACAGTTACAGATGGTTGTGAGGCACCATGTTATTACTGGGAACCCAGTCCAGGTCTCCTGAATGAGCAGGAAGTATTTTGATCTGCTCACATGTCTCTCTAGCCCTCTTCTGTCCACATTTTTACTTCTTTTCAGAATGTAATTGATGGTCCTGAAAACATACATGCAAGTAATATTGTACACAGCAGGTTATATTTAGAAAAAGTATGCATATACATACATGCATGTAATAATTACTGAACTAAGATTCCACTAATTTGAAAGAGAGCAAGGAGAAGTATGGGGAAGGTTTTGGAAGGAGGAAAGGGAAGGAAGAAATGTGTAATTATATTATACTCTAAAAAATGAAAAAAATAGTAATATAATTGGTGAAGGGTTCTTCACAGTTATGTTTTACAGAAGTCAGCATCCATCCACAACAATATTTCAGCATGGGGCCATTACAGTATGTGTATTTATTTTGTGTGTCTCTGTTCATTGACACAACATTCCTGCCGTGGCCTGCTGTGGAGGTCAGGGATCAATTTTGGGAGTCAGTGTGTTCCTGTTCCATCATAGGAGTGTCTTGAGTCAAACTCAGATTGTCAAACTTTGCAACAGGTACCCTTTACTTGTTGAACAGTTTTTGCTACCTGTGTTTTTAAAAGTCATAACAATGATGAAGAAAAAACAAAAGATGTGATTCAAAATTTTGTATTGCTATTGCATTATACAGACACAAGAGAACACAATTGCTAGGCCTAGGGGCTCAGTAACAGCCAGCCATGGTAGTACACATCTTTAATCCTAGTGCTTACTCCAGGGACAGAAGCAGGTAGGTAGATCTCTGAGTCTAAGTCCAAACTAGTCTATGAAGCTATTTTTAGGACAGCCAGGGCTGTTACACACATAAACCCTGACTCAAAATAACCAAAACCAAACCAAAACAACCAACCAGGAACTCATTAATAAAATAAAGACAGTTCACCACTGGACATTTATAATGCATTTCATAGGTATTGGCTGTCCCTCTCCTGGGAACCTTTTTGTGCAGGTGGACAGGCAGAGGTTTGGAGGATGAAGGATAGGGCCCCAGAGTCGAATGGCCTACCAGCTGGACTTGGTGGTATCAGTCTGCATATCAACACTCAGGAGAATAGGGTGTGTTGGGTGGGGGGGGGGGGGTCCTATCTTTCTGGTAACTTCTTTGTTTTTGAGATAGGATTTGACTATGTAGACCATGCTCACCTGAAACTCACCCTCAGCCCATCTGATATCACTTTACTGGTTAGCCCATTTCTCTTATTCAGATATTTGATCTTCAAATGTTGTGTGTGTGGTTAGAAGCAGCCTAAAGTTTCAGCACTTTGGAGTTAGCTGCAGAAGGATTCCATGCAGCCTAGTCTATGGTTTGAATTTGGGAGGTTTTCAAAAAACCAAAAACAAATGAGAATGATATGGATCGATAAGTCCCTTTGCCTTTTGAGGTGAGGCTGTTAGGTAGTGGGGTTTGATCCAGATCCCTGCCCTTGCTGGAGAAATTCTCTACCTCTGAGCTTCATCCAACTCATTCATTCCCTTTGATTTTATGTAGAGACAAGGTCACCTCCTGTGCCCCAGACTGTCCTGGGGCTGGGGATTGTTTTTCCTCTTGCCCTAGTGCTAGGATTCCAGGAGTGTGCCTAGCTGGTTTCCTTTTACATATATTTGACATGTGATCTTTCCAAATTGACAGGCTGATCCAAGTGCATTCCTACAGCCTCAATTCTCACTCACTGTCTCACGGCCTCTGTTAGTTAGAGGGTGTTTTAGAAAGGATGGGAGCAGCAGCAAGCCATCTGGAGGAAGGGAGGGAGAGAGGGAGCAAAGCAGGGTGTAGAGGCCAGGCCTTGGACCCCAGTCCTCCGGAGGCAGAAGCAGGAGGATCTCTGTGAGATTGAGGCCAGTCAAGAGTACACAGGGAACTTTAGAGCAGCAGGGGCTACATAGTGAGACTTTGTGTCAAAACTAAACATTAAAAAAAAAAATCTTTTTTAATTACACTCATGATACTCATTAATTACACTCATGATATTAATTACATTTGTATTATTCATTGAATACATTCGTAGTATTCATTCAATAATTATATTTATTATATTCATTAATTACATTAATTGTATTGATTTATTACATTCATGATATTATGTCCTGATACTACCGTCCATTTTGGGGACTTTTCAATCACACAAAACAGAGATTCTGTACTTAGTAAATCATTGCTCTATATTCCTTTCTTCTCTATCTTGAGATAACTGTCTAATCTTTCTGTGTCTATGAATTTGTATGTTCTATATATTTCATGTAATACAGTTCTGTAGTATTTGTCCTTTTTTTTTGAATGTTAAAACATTTTGTGTACAAGTGCAGGAGAAATAATACTCAGGTAGCTTGAACATAAAAACAGGTTATAATTCAAAAGTCCAGGGTTGTTTGAAACAGGAAAATATTTTCTCTGTAGAAAATAGTAAAAATGATGTTTCCCAATAAGCCCTTTTAAGCCAAGTGATAGCTGAATTATACATATAAATATTGATCAGATTCTGGGATACAGAAGAGACCTATCTTCATCTGTTCAGAGACCTATATTTTACTTAAGTTGTGTAAGTGAGATTCCTATTCATCTTCCCCTTCACTGTTTGATTTATGGCAGACATTTTTCTATAGGCTAATCCATAATCTAAAAAGATTTTAGCCTCCCTCCTGAAAGTACAGCCAGCATTTTCTTTCATCATCTTGATACAGTACAAATTCTTTATTTTTTTTAAGATTTATTTATTTATTATGTATACAGTGTTCTGCCTGCATGTATGCCTGTAGGCCAGAAGAAGGCACCAGATCTCATTACAGATGGTTAGGAGCCACCTTGTGGTTGCTGGGAATTGAACTCAGGACCTCTAGAAAAGCAGCCAGTGCTCTTAGCCTCTGAGCCATCTCTCAAGCCCCCCAAATTCTTATCCTAAACTTGCCCAGTGATTGGGCAAAACCAAAACTTATTTTAAGCTACAGTCATCCTAGTGTACACCTTGCTATATAGCCTCCCTGTATCTGTGGGTTGCAGTCTGATCGTTCTTTGCTTTATATCCAGAATCCACTTATGAGTGAGCACATACCGTGTTTGTCCTTCTGAGTCTGGGTTACCTCACTCAGGATGATATTTTCTAGTTCCATCCATTTCATTGTTTTTCTCTGCCGAGTAG